>NC_089875.1:77798529-78424779 GCF_040182565.1 Anser cygnoides
TGAGGTCCCTTCCAAACCCAGACAATTCTGTGATTGTGACATATGTACAAATCATTTCAAAGATGCTTTCTGTTTTGTTGTTAATTCTCCTTCTATCGATTTCAAAGATTTTGATAATCTTTTTACTCTATCCTCAGTTGATACTTTGAGAGAAATGTCCACAGTGTTTCTAAGGCATCTTTATGAGTGATAGTATGTGGTTTAAAGCCCGTAATAATGTCTGCTAGTTTAACATTTTTATTCCCATGTGTGTATTGCATTTGTTGGTACTTAATTTCATTCTTCTCTTTATAGTCAGTTTTTGTTTCATGTGCCTTGCACAGTCAAATCATACCATCAACCAACTTATCACTTCACTATCATCACTATATCATTTAAGATGTGTCAAATAACACAGTTTTTTGCCTCAATGGCAATGTCTCTTCTTTTTGAAAAAGAAGTATTTCCAACAAATATTACCTACCTTCTAAAGACTAAAGAATTAAAAATGAGAACCTTTTCAAAAGCTCTCTGAAAACATTAAATATAATATATGTAATATTTTCAGGATTTCAGGATCACCCATTAATTTCTCTAGAAAGACATCTGCTTTCATCGGTGTGCCATGCATTTACTCATTTAATTTGTTCTTATAGGGAATATTTTGTTATTAAATTGTTTTCATTATATCAGACTTCAATTATTTCTCAACAGCCTTGTTTCTTTCTGTCTTAAGGTGATGGTGTTTGTTCATGCCAGAAATGCCACAGTACGAACTGCTATGGGTCTTCGAGAAAAAGCAAAAAACAACGGTCATATTTGTCACTTTTTGTCACCCCAGGGATCAGATTATGGACAAGCTGAAAAACAGGTAAGTGAATAATTTATGTTGGTAATCTTTACAAATCTAGACTTTGCTTTTATAATACTGTCTAATATGGGAATATGTAAAGCATTTTTGAGCTTCTGGGAAAACATATTTTGCTGTAAAACGAACTGTGGATTGCTGAATTAAATAGAGGTAGAAAGGGGAGAGTAATGGCAGAGATAAAGGAAAAGAATCCAGTGCTGTTACTTACAGTTTTTTAAACATACTGATAATAGGTTATGTTTCATGCAACCTGTACTTAGAGATCAATATGGACAAAGTTTAACAGAGCATGCTTCTGGACTTTGCTTCTGAAACAAAGATATGAAATCTTTTCAATCCAAGAGTCCCCTGATGCAATTTCTCTATATCTTTGCCTTCTCTTTGGAAGAGTTACAGAACTAAATGGTGTAGGTAGACTCCAAAGAGCTTTCCAAGACTCAAAGCTACTTGGGATGTGCTTGAAACTGCACTGAATCTAACAGAATGCCTGACATGTGAGGTAGATAGGGTTTTGTAATTGATATTAATTGTTAAATCAGTAACGTTCCTAGCTGAGAGTTCACTGACATTGTTTGATTTCTTAAGTCCATCATAGCATTGGAGAGTGGGATTATTTATGAGAAAGAATTGGACAAATTAGAGGAGAATGATTTGGTGATCATTGATCACAATAGCTTTTATGCAATCTCCAGCTCAGGAAGTCCCTAAGTCAATAATTTCCACTTTCTGGGAGAGCACACATCCTTTATTTTGCACTCTTTCCCTAAGCATTTGCTGCTGTCCACTCTTTACAACAGAAACCTGTCTTAAAGTATTAGTCTGACATCACCAGTAAATTTACGACCTTTCCAAAACCATCAGACTTTCCTCATAAATCACCTACTGGCGAGCAATCAAAAAGTAATTGTTCTGAGAGTCAAAAGTGAGAAAGCCATTTGAATCTCACAAAGGATTAGCCCTCTTAATCAGGTTTTGTGTAAGAAATATGTATATGGATCATAAATTATTTGTATTTTGAGCAGTAGCCAAGTACTTGCCAGATGAGACTGTATACATTTTTATGCATTCTAACTGTTCTGTCCTTGTGTGAATTGTGTTAGTTGACCTTTCAAATTTTTTTCTAATATAGTAACTTTTCATCTACTCAAGCAATATGCCTGTATTTCTGCTGAGAGAAAGTTTCCAAAAAGAATTCTTAATTCATTATTATATGTGACTTTTATATTTGAGGATATATAATTTGAGGTAATGATTGGCGTTACCAGTGTCTTGTTAATGTTCCTTGAAAAATAATGTTCTTCCTCGCTCCTCAACTAAATTGCAGAACACAGAGGAAATACCTTTTCATTATAGAAAGTTTAATGTATGGATAAGATATTTTCTCTCACTGGTAAATATGTTGATAAACTCTAAGTATTTTTGGCCCCTGTGAATTAGGAATTGAGTGGGGGGAGAAGGGAGTTACATTCTCTGTCTTTCTTGGATGTAACAATTACACTACCTTATTTTATACCTCTGAAAAGAATGGAAAGGGATTCACTCAGATGTATTAATTCTGAATGGTGCAAGGACATTACAGTTGGTAAACTCAAATTTTATGAATGTAGGGAAAATTATAAATTAGAGAAGAAATCATAATCATAATCAAGTATGTTCTTTGTCAAGATGGTTCTGAAAGCTGCAATAAATATTTATGGAACTATACTAAATTATAAATCGATGTCCTTATATTTCTTAAAATAGCATATTAAAAAGCCCCTCTTTTTCTAGTGGATGTTATTAACTGCTGCATTTTTAAAATAACATTAAACCTGAACCTGGAAAATCCCATATTTCTACTGCAACACTGAAAATTAGTGCTGAACCTTTTCTCATTATATTTCTTAGAACAAAATCTGAAACTCCTAATTTTAATTTTTCAGTGCTAATATGTGGAAAAATAGTTTAAGCCACCGAAAATACCAGTATTGAGTTAGGAACTCAAAACTACTACTGATGAAGTTAGGATTGCATAATCCTAAGTCAGCAGTGCATACTATGTGATGTATAAAAGTATTTGCCCAATCCACTCTGTATTCTAGTGAAACCTACTGCTGTGTATTCAGCTATTCTTTTCATCCTGGGTTTAAATGAATTAGAAAACATGTTCTTATCTTCTTGGGAATCAGAGAAACAGCACACAGTAAAGTTAAATTCTAAGCCTATTTAGAATACAAGTTTTTGCTACCTGTGCCTGGACAATGATTTAAGGTAGCATTTATAGTACAAATTAAGACTGTTAGTTAAGGTGGCCTTATAGGCTGGTTGGCTGCATATCTGATGTAACTTTCTTTTAAGGGTATTTATCAATCACACTGAAATTTAGGGGAAACAGCAAACTGAGATAGTAAATTTCTGTTCTCTCTTCTCCTCCCCCTAGATCTCCATTCCAGTACACATACATTTGTTATGAATTCAAGCATTAGTTCTAAATCAAATTTGGAATTGTTTGAGGACTGTAGTTCAAAATGTTGATCTTTGCTAAAGCAAAGCTGACTTAACTTCAGAAGATACTTACAGAAGTTTTCTGGTTTGGGAGTTGAACGAAAATGGCCTTAATTTTAATTAAAAACAAGTGAATTCTTTTGTAATTCATGGGAATCTTTGCTCCTTCTGACTACTTTCTGCATGATTACAGTAGTGTTTCATATACTGTAATATAGTCAGAAGCTATGGATTCTTAGTTTTTATGAACAAGAAAGACCAGCTATTGGGAGGTTGCAGTGAGGAGGGCATCAGTCTCTTTTTTCAGGTGACAAGTGATTGGACACAAGGAAATGGTCTCAGGTAGGTCCGCAGGAGGTTTAGATTGGACATTAAGAGGAATTTGTTCACAGAGAGAACAGTCAAGCATTGTAACGGGCTGCCCAGGGAAGTGGAGGAGTCCCTGTCCCTAGGGGTATTTAAGAGACATGCAGACATGACAGTAAGGGGCGTGGTTTAGTGATGGGACTTAGTAGGTCAGGTTGATGGCTGGACTAGGTGATCTTGAAGGGCTTTTCCAACCTAGATGATTCTGCGATCCTATGTTTATTTAGTGACCTGTGATAGGACCCAAGGGAACGTTGTCTAGCTGCGACAGGGGAGGTTCAGGTTGGATATCAGGAAAAGGTTCTTCACTGAGAGGGTGGTCGCGCACTGAAACAGGCTCCCCACGGATGTAGTCACTACACCAAGCCTGTCAGAGTTTAAGAAGCGTTTGGACTGTGCTCTCAGTCATATGGTCTGAATTTTTGGGTAGACCTGTGTGGTGCCAGGAGCTGGACTCGATGATCCTTGTGGGTCCCTTCCAACTCAGGATATTCTATGATTCTATGTAGAGTATTGAACAGTTTGTGTTCATATAGAACTGAAATTTGTGTTTGAGCTACAGCAACTATTTCTAATGTTCATATAGTCTTGACTTGTGTCACTCTTCATGTCTGAATTGTTCTACCTACTGCTCTGAACCTAGGATCTCATGCTGATTCTCATCGTTATTTCAAAATTTTCACTTTAAAGGTTCTTACTTATTTAAATGATAGCAAATTGTTGTTAGGAGTAGGTCAGGCTACGCAGTAAGTCTCTTAATGGCAAATTTCTGGTGTCCAGGAGAATGTACTGTGAAGACCATGGATGCATGCTCTTCCTTAAGCATTTGCTGTTGGCTGCTGTTGGGAGAGAAAACTGCGCTACACATACTTCTGATCTGACCTGGCATAGCTGTTCTTAAGCATTATACAATAAATCAAATACAGCTTATACAATAAATTGAGGAGTAGACTGATAGAACACATGTCGTTTAAGAGCCTAGCTTTTCGGGGATCTTTTTAAAATCCATTCTCAAAACATAACATAGGTTTTTTGTTCCCAGGTATCTTAAAGCTGAACCTTTCGGTGAGCCAAATAACACTAGAACTGACCTATCCTTGTAAGCATTTACCATTCCTTCACAGTGCTTCTTATTTCCAAACAGTACTTTTAATCAGCATGATCACATTTAAAATTTTTGATCAACAGTACAAATATGAAATATTCATGGGTCATATCAGATCTCTGAAGAAACTCATTAGACATTCATCAAGTCAGAGTTGATAGATGCAATTAATTTCTTTGATCATCATTGCCTAATTTTAATCTCCTTAATAAGTGAAATTCATTTCATATAGTACTAAATTCCTAGTGCCATACCATATAAATGAAATTTCTGACAGAAGTCTAAATGCGTTATATCACTTCTGTGTGATGCAGTGAATAATTTAAGCCTCATGATGACAATATCATGTTTGTCTGACAAGAGCTATCTTGTATAAAGTGATGTTTATTGGCACAGATCCCAAAATTATTAGACTGAAGGCCATTCAGTCTTGCTGTTTCATTCAACATGAAATTTAGCAATATGTGACAGAGAATAATCTTGATAATGTAATATAAACCTTATATTGTACTCTGTATACAGTGTGCACTCTAGTAGATGAAGATGTTTAGAAACATACTGAAATCCAGTGTATGACTTAGAAGAATAAATAATGCCCAAATCGTGCATGTTCTAGTCTAGACACTAAGTGGAGACTACTTGAACACAAAGGAAGAACTGAAAAATAGAACAGTTAAAAGCATTGTGTTCTTTGCTGGCCTTTAAAATATGAAAGGAATTCTACTAATCCTCTTAATTATCAGTCAAATGTTTTTAAATGATTAGAAATGAATTTTTTAAGAGAACATTCATCAAATATTTGATGTGTAATCATTTGTTTGACATTTAATTATTTCAGAGCAAATCCTCATTTTATTTTTGTGTTATTAATAACATATCTAATATTTGATATGTCTTAAAAAAACTATAAAAATAAAATGAGGAGCCGTATTCAAATACATTAGGCTATATTAAATGTCAAACATATACTGAAGTTCTCTATTTGTTTTATAATTACTATTTTTTTACTTTTGGAAAATATTTGCTAATTATCTCTCAGAGAATGATATGAAGCTCTTTATATTTCTTTCACAGAATATTTTATTCAGTAGTTTATTCACCTGCTTAAAGGTCAGAGATAAAATTCATGAGATGATATGGTCCTAACAACTGACAGATTGAAGAAAAATGTGTTCTATACAGAGTGTTCCTACTCTTCTAATGAATCCTGAGCTGTGTTAAGTGGGATTTAGATGGACATTTAGGTTTTGGAGAGACCAGCTTAAAGAGAAAAGATATTCTTTACCCCTGCATTTTGTTTTGAATATCAAGTCTCAGCTGAATGCGGGGCATAATTAAGTCTATTATTTTATAGCAGTTAGAAAAAGTTTTCTTTGAATGAAAGTGGGCAAACCTTTCTCAAAGCACGTTATTTTCAATTAATTTGGAGTAATGTTACTTTAAAAAAAGTAAAAAAAAAATATTTTGTAGGTGTGTTGAATGATCAGGACAATCTGCAGCTAGATATTAATGATCTTTTCTTTTGCTCTGTAGAGTAACACTGTTGGTGTTAGGGTGCAGTGCCAACAGTATTAATATCTTTTGTGCTTCAGAACCACACTTCTGTTACAAACTGATATGTGAACCTTTACCTGTAAATTTCTGAGAAAACCATTATCTAAATTGAAATCTTATATATATGAATGGAAAATGCTGCATGAACAAAATATTGTTTATTTACTTTCAAAGTACAGGTGTTTTCTTTCTTTTCAAAGGAAAGGTACACCCTTTATACTGGTATGTTACATTATTCTGTTACAGAGTATATTTTTTCATAAGTTTAAAACAACAATTTGTATTTTTTGATTAACCGAGTTAAAAGAAGTGGCGCTTTCAGAATTAGACGTTCTAAAAATACATGAAGTATACAGTAAAAAGGACCTTTGTTCTTTTAAAAATTTACAAATGGTAAGATTCAAAAGTGAGAAGTAAGAATGCACAGAACTGTCTCAGCTATTAGAGCAGCATCATAGCCAAAAAGTCAAATAGTGATGGTATAGTAATCATGACTGATGCTAGTCATTCTGTTCATCAGACTTTGTAAGTTATTTGAGCATGGTCTTTGGGAAAAGAAGAGAAGAGATAAGATAGAGATAGATCCCTAATGATTGTCAAGTCTAACCTCTTGCATTTGACCACCAGATTCCTTCTCTGAGTCTGTATTGTGCTTTCTGAGGAGACATCTTTATTCAGTTTAACACTTAAGGCATTGGAAAATTCCCTCTTCTCTTACTTTATCAGTTATATATACTACTTAGTTTAGGTAGAAGATGTCTGGCTGGTCTGTCAGAGCAAGAAAACAAACATTTGAAATTGAATTGATTTTTTCCAAGAATTTATAGTAAGATGGGCATAGCACTAAGGTTATTAAGAGTTTCTTTAGTTTAATACTTTCATTCTTTTCTAAAACAGAGCTGAAATCTACTGAATTTTTCAAGTGTTTTTATTATGAATCAGAAAGTATAAAATATGTGGTATAGGCTGAATTCTGTTATCAAATATGGATGCTCAGTCTCTCTGAAAATCAGTCTCATTTTTAGTTCTCTGATCCAACAATTTCAGGTTTGTTGGCTTGTCTCTCAAGCTCTGACAGTTACAACACTGAGGTAACACAAGTCTGTTGTTACTCTGTGAGAAATAAAATGGACTTTTTTTCCCCAAAATCTATTGACTTGACCATATATTCTGTTTTATCCATCATGAGCATCAATTTGATATGCAACAATGATTAGTTTTATCCTGTTCATAGCTGGAAAGCTGTCTCATGAATATTTGTTCTATTTCCAAAAGCTATGCTGTGTTTGTAATAGAGTCCTGGAAGCCAAATGGGATAGCAGATCTTTTTCTAGAATGATCTTTGAGGTTGCAAACATATCTGACAGAGGTGCTGATGTTTTTGTTCAGCGAACTACGAAAAGATGTTTCATGCTTTTGTATGCAACTTTTTAGCAATTACGGAGCTTTTCAGGTTAAGATCAGTAATGGATTTCATCAGTGTAAATGTAAGAATTAATTCCTTTTCTTATTAATCTTCCATGGCAATGCTCTGATAAACTGTAGGATAATGTGTTGCCTGTAGCATCCCCTTTCATTGTTGACAAAATTTTCTATTAAATACTAAATGTGCTTAGTAAGATCATTTGAAACTGTTGTCATATTTATGTTCTTGATTAAGCTGCTTTCCTTAAATTAAATCTTCCACAGCCCTTCCCCAATGTAGTGCAGTATTTGCATTCAGTCAATACAAATTTTAAGGTAAATACAATTTTAAAACGTCTTCTTTATTTGTGCTTGTAAATACAGAAACTGAAATTCAAAGTTGCATAGTTTAAAATAATGTTTCTAATTGTTCACTTGGTTTATATACTGAGATTTGTTTCAATGTATTTGATTAAATCACAATAAATGAAAATTCGATTAAATACACTGAAACTTCTTCCTTTGGGGGATAAGGGAAAAAATATTACGAAAGTAGAGGTTTCTGGATGTCAGGCTCATTATAATGAGTAGCTATAGCAAGTTATTTTGCTGATTCTGCACATACAGAGGTTTCTATATTTCTTAATGTGTTCTTTTGGCATAAATGTTGATCTTAGTATAACATTACTTAATTACTTAGGTATCCCTCATATGTTAATTTCTGATCTTTTTGTCTCTCTTGAAGTTATAACCTTATTCTGGTGCATTGACAAAGAGAAAAGACGCATATTCTTTTATCCTTTAACTGTGAAAATCTCCTTCAGTTAGCTGCTAGAATGTTTTAACATGTAGTCCAGGTCAAAATGAAAAAGTTATTGGGTCTTTTCACAGCAGTTATTAACTGATAACTTCACCAACTAATGTGATTTCAACTTGAAATCATTGTTATATGAATTATATATAAGTATTGAGTAGATAAGCTAATAGTATAGTAAAGAAACATTCAAAAGAAAACTTCAAGTCTGTTTAGGAGGAAGAAAAATAGTAATAATCCAATATGATTGTTTTCTTATTCACAAGTTTGGGAAGCAGGACTCTTTCCACAGCAACACAGCCAGCTACCCACTTTTGACTTTTACCAATATTTGCTTTCATAGTCTGTAATGAAGCTCAGGTATATATTAGAAATATGTAAGATTTATTGGGACCGAAAAGTTCCTTTTTCTTCATGTTTTCTTCAGTGATTTAACAGGTACAAAGACTGGCAATATCTGATCACTTGGAAAGACCCCAGCGAGAAGTAATTATGAGAGAAAGTAGGAGTTCTCTGCCCCAGTCCCTACTTGATACTCCCTTGAAGAGCTTGGTTGGCTCTGCTTTGAATGTTTTCATCTGCTTTCAATCCCCAATCCCCAGGGATTGTTTCAGGCAATAATTTTTTATTTTTTTTAAAGACAGCTTAATTTACTAATGACCCTTAGATCTTTTATTCTTTTCCCAAGATTTGCCAATTTTCTTCTTGGCTGCAATGTGTAATCTTGTGCAATATGTTCACAGTGAGATTTTAGACAATAATCGTATTTTTCAGGCACCTTTTCTTTCTTTTGCACTAAACTATACTGGCAAACAGTTCTGGTCACATGCAATTTAAGTAACATTACATGGAAATCTTATGCTGACTAGAAAATAGCATATAAATAAACTGTATTGTTAGGAATCCATTTGTCAGGAAATACTGTAGCTACAGGAGTTTTAGTTTTAGGAGGAATAATGTTTGAAAAGTTGGTAAGCATGGTTTTTTTGTGTGTTATTCCCTGACAATGAATACTGCTTGTTGATGATCAGTTATACTTTGTATCTCATGATAATTACATTAATCTCAGATTTGATACAGTTTAGGGACTGAAATTCTGTTAGAAAGTATATTTAGATTTCTTTATGGGAAGTAAACAGAGGGTTCATAGATATATATATGCTATATGTTATATATATATTCATATATATTATTTTTAAGTGGCTGGTCATTATTAAAGATGCAGGTCATCACAAAACACACTTTTTAGTTGCCTTTCCTGAAACAAAATTCCGAACAAAACTTAGTTAACATAAGAAGAATAGACTTACGTGCTTTCTTCTGGGATTGCTTAATATTTTTCCTTCAGAATATCGCTCTTAATTGACCATATTTCTTTTGCTCCCTGAGGATGAATTTATTTATATTGTAAAACAATACCTATGTAGTCTGTCTTTAGACTGCGATTTTGTTATGAAATTGAAGTTTTCAGACTGAGGTAATTAGAAAAAAACATGTTTCTTAACACTTTATTTGACCATTTGGCATATTTCAGTATGTTTTCCATCAGACTCTGTCTCTATAAAGACATGATTAGAATAAGTGCAGTTAAATAAATTCACCTGTTTCATGAAATATTCTGTTCACTTACCTATTGATAGATTTCCTTCTGTTGAACACAGTGTTAAACATATTTTTGTTCCAAGGTACATTTAGATGCTTGCTTCAGTTTTTCATTTAGAAAAAGTATTTTCAGAACAGATGGAGAAAAAATAATAAATTTCACTGCAGTTCTTAATTTCGTATATTTTTTTTTGAAATGAGAAAGCTTTCCAAATGCTGTTTAATTTGATTATGGTTTGATGGAGTTGTTTAGCTCTGCATGCTCACTGTTTCAGTTATCATCTACTTTGCTCTTCCAGGTCCCCCAAATAACATAATTTAGGTAAACTTGTTTTGGCTTTTTAACTGTTCCTTTAGTTTATTTGTACAGTATGTAGGCTAGATCAGATCTGGACAGAAGCATTTTTGCACTGGAACTTGCAATGACATCTAGTTAAAATGAATTGTGAAGTAATATGGTGAAAACGAGTGCACATCTTAAAAAAATAAATAAAAGAGCAATTAGAAGCAACCATTAAGAGTGAGTGAATTGAATTTGATCCACAGTCTATTAATACCACATACTGAGAGCCAGATGTGCTTTGGAGAAAACAAAATGGGTCAAAAAGCAATTAAGCACAGTTTCAGGAAGTTGTGCAGATTTTTTTTCCAGAAGTTTATTGATTTTTTTTTTCTGGTTTAAGTTGTATTACGTGTATATACAGTTTTTGGTTTTAGCATATCTTATATCTGATTTATATTATCAAAATTTCTCCATGTAGGAGGCCAGAAGATATGGAAGCTTTGATTTCTGCATGTGGTGGTTTTACCATGCTAGGCAGCTGAACACCACAACCACTCTCTCACTCCCCCTCCTTACATGAGGAGGGGAGGAAGTAAAGGAAAAAAACAACTCATGGGTTGAGATAAGGATAATTTAATTAAAGGGAAAAAAATATTAAGGAAAGATTATTATTAATTAAACAATTTAACTAAAGGGAAAAAAAGGAAAGGGGAAAAGGGAGGGGGAAAAAAAAAGAACAAAAAACAACAACAACAAAAAAAGTAAAGGCTATGTGGAAGTGCAGAGGAAAAAAATTACTCTCTACTTCCCACAAATGAGCGATGCTTGACCACGTCCTTGAAGCAGGGCCTCAACACACGTAGCCGGTGTTTGGGAGGACAGACGTTTTTGCAACAAGAGCCCACCCCTCCCCTCTTCTTCCTTTTTCCACCTTTTATTGCTGAGTGTGACATCATATGGTATGGAATATCCCTTTGGTTGGCTTAGGTCAACTGCCCTGATGATGTTTCCTTCTCACTTTTTTGCCCACCCCTTAGGAGGGTTAGAGAGAGTCCTGATGCTGTGCCAGCACTGCTCAGCAGCAGACACAACACGTGTGTGATACCAGTGCTGTTCTACCTACATGTGCAGAGCACAGCACTGTATGGGCTGCTGCAGGGAAAGTTAACATCCCAGCCAGACCCAGTAAACTGCAACATTTAGTTTTCTCTTCCATTTGTTTTGAATTCATCCTAACCCTCTTTGTAATAGAATTTCAGAAGTCAGCTAAGATTCAGAAGAATCCCGGCTTGTTGGAAAGCATTGTTGTATTATATAAAACAGCCGTGCTTTAGTATGTACAGATACTGTTGCATAGCACCTTTAGCATAGTAAAATAATAATTTGGCTAGATTTGCTATATTTCTCTTGAAGAACCTAATTATTTCAGAGACCTCTTTTTCTTGCTACCAGATTGTTATACCAAAAACTCTAGTCAATGATTACAAAAGATCTCAAAACAATAATAACAAAACTAGTATTCTTACCATCCGATTTTTGAGATACATCACATGTGTGCTTGGATACATCTTTTTACATGCACTATGTTTGTAATTTTTGGCTCATTAGCAAAAGGCAGAACTAGAATGAAGTTACGTTAGTAGGAACTAGAGTGACAGCAACATGTTTTTGACAAGGCTAGAGTATACACAAACTGTATATGAAGTATAATGAAAACTGGTAGGTAACAAAAAAGGAACTCATTCTGTATTATGGAACGAAAATAACATTACTAAAAAAAATGGTAGGCAGACTTTAAAGTGCATGGCTTTTAAGAAGCTGCTGGAAGAATGCAGTTTGAAGATGATAGCAATATGAGAAGACTTGTGAATTTCAACACTAAATACAGTGAAATAGTTCAGTTGGAAGGGACCTTCAAAGAGTATCTAGTCCAATTGCCTTCATGACATAAAAAGTTAAAGCATGTTATTGAGGGCATTGCCCAAATGACTCTTGGACACTGAACACATCAACCATTCCTCTAGGCAGCCCATTCCAGTGTTTCACCACCCTCATGGTAAAGAAATTTTTTTGTGTCCAGTCTGAACCTTCCCTGGCACAACTTTGTGCTGTTCCCCTGTGTTCCATCATTGGTTACCAGTATGAATACTTAATAAATAAATAAAGCTCACCTTCTACATCTCACCAAAGAAGCCTTCTTTGGACAATGTCAGTATAAATACATAAATAATTCATTTTAAAGCTAAAAAACAGAAAGTGAAAAATTTTAGGACTTAAATTTTTATTCGCATGAAATTATAAGAAAATTAGTAGGCTTTTGGTAGAACTTAAACAAATCTTAATATCTTAAGGATCTTAAATTCGGTTTTAGAAGTTGGAGAAGACGTGAAAAATACCAACATGAGTAAGTTTTTTCCTAAGACATTTCCTTCCTGTCAAATACAAACTGACTTACTAGGTCATCCAGTTTGGCTAGGAAACAAGGTTTGGCTTAAGATCTCCTGAATGGCCATTGTGTGAACCTCTTTCTTTGTCAAGCAACAATCATATATAATATATGCAATAAATATCTCAAGAAATTCTAAAAACCCACAAGTGCAATGTCCTAGCATCTCCCATAGTCCAAACAGGGAAAAAAAATTGAAATGAATACCATCAACACTTCCAATGCATTCTCTAGAATGGGATATTAAGAAAATATTATGAATTAGGGTGTTTGATATTTCTAGAGCATTTGGACACCGAGTGTGTAGGATGAATCGGAATGCATTTCAGGCAGTGGTTTTATTCAGCTTCAGACTTTTGTTGGGTAAAATCATTCCTAACCTGTGAGGAAAACTAGAAAAACAACAATAGACAAGCAAGACAGATACTGTTTTGACATATTTGCAGATGATGTGCGTATGGCCTGAAAACTTTTCCAAAAAATTTACACAAGACTTTCAGATTTGAAAGTTTTTTGGCTTTGAATTTATATTTCATGCTATAGTTCACATTTAAAACTGTTCTAATTAGATGAGTAACATTTTTCAACATCATCCTGTCTTTATGAGAGAATATTTTGTTCCTTTGATAATCAATAATAGAAGATATTAGTAAATAATTTTATTTTGAATATTTAATGTTCTTAACTCAAAAGTAGTGGAACTTGAAATCTGATTGCTTTTATAAATTATGTATTTTTTTTACATATAAAAAGTACATGATTTTTAAGCATTATGGTATCATGGATTATCTATATTAATATCAATAGTTAATCAGACATTGGACTATTTCAAATCAAATAAAATATATTTGCTACCCCTTTGATATAGAATAGTGTCTGCATATAATGGAGTTGTCATGTGTCTAAGATGGTGCTTGTACAACTAGGGGACCCCATACCATCATTCTGCCAAGTACCTCAGAAATCAGTTTCTCACATTTGTTTTTTGGCACTTGCAATAGAAATCAAAATGTTAATGAATGTTCTGTGTATCCTGCCTTCAGATATCTAGTCTCCCCAACCATTTAGAAACATCTAATGGAACATATTTGAAGTTTTACTGAAAATGTTTATATGTGCAACAGTTTTGCTGTATTGTGATGGCTTATCAACTCTATAAAAGTACATGTGATTTCAAAAGATTACGCACAGTTTTTCTAGTGAATCTTTTTAGTGACAGAAGGCAGAAGTTGTGAAAATGTGGATGCTGAGACAAATGCAAACATAGGCCACCGACTTCCCCGTGTACTGGAAGATTTTGACGAAGCTTAGCAAAAAGCCAATACATATATTTATATAGACATATATATATTATATATTATAAAAAAACAAAATGAAGTTTGGGTAGGTAAAAAGAAGTAAAAACTTGTATATTGTTAGTTAATCTTTCCTAAGTCACAAAAGGTCACAAAATTATGTACAGATGAGAAAAACAAATGTGTTATGTAACTGTAAAGTAATTGTTATCTGGGGGAAAATGTTGCGTAGAGCTGCTGATCACTTGAACTCAGCAGGACCTGAGATGGTCTACCCTGCACACCAACAAAGTGCCTGTGACTAGAAGAGACTGCAGTATTGTGGTTCTTTCAGAGGCAGTATTTACTGGCTCCTGCACAGTTTTCGTAGGCAAATTGAACTTCCACATAATAAATCTTATACATCAACATTGAAAGCATCAAGGTGTCTGGTATGTTCTGCTTTTGAACTAAAGATTTTTTTTCCCAAATAAGGACTTATAAGAGCATTTGTAAAATATGTTATGTATTTGAATAATGACCTTGAAAAATGGTTTTGATTAAGCCACGTTGATTTCTGCTAACTACTACAGGATCTGTCATTCTCTATAGGTAATGCTGAGTATTAACACAACTATGAGATGAAAATTAAATTTGCCAAGTGCAGAACTCATAATTTCTATGTTTAAGATTACACCTTCTGTTTTAGTAATTACCGTACTAGGGATTCTACTCTATCTTTCTTTTTTAGATGAACAAAAAAAATACACGTGAAGTTATGAGTTGGCTTATAAATGGATAAGTTGGCTTATAAATTTGGAAGTTCTAAAATACTGAGAACTGCTGGCAAAATGCCAAAAACCTAGTACTGGATGGCAAACCTTTAGGGTCAAGAATTTAGAGAATCAAGATCTTTGCAAAAGCATTTATCTAGTGTCTTTGTAATAATACTTGAAAAGCACTTAGTTCTCAATTCAAAGGCAGTTGCATCAAGGATGAAAGATACTGCACATTTTATGTCTGTGGAGGTACTTCTGGCTTCAGTATACATGCATTTTGTAATCAAACAGAATTCCAGTGCAGTCTTTGATTCTAGAGATCACTTTTTTTCAAGTATTGTGCCACATGTTTATCAAGGACAGTAATCAGAAATCTGAAAAGAGTTTGAGACCTTTAGCATCGTATTGCCATATTTTCATTTAAACTGTAGTATTGCTGAATAATTGAATGAAGTCCTAGCTGGTTTGCAGCTGAGGGTCCAATTGAAAAACCTATTGAAGCTAATGGGAAAGAAACTGTTGGCTTTGGTTTAAGCAGTAAGGACACAAGATAATACAGCACAAAACAGTGTTTCATAGAAAAAACACAGCACAATTTTTCAAGTATTTGCAGATGTGGATTTTCAGCTAGCTTCTGGAACTGAAAGCAATAAGAAAATGTGAGTCTGTCCCAGTGATTCATAGGTTAAAATCATTCATATAGACTTAACAGTATTACTTATAATTTGTTTAATGACCTTTACATTCAGGAATGGTTTTCTGGGTTCTTGATTCAGTAGCTACAGCACAGTAGAAAAATGTTTGTGTTGCAACATCACATTAAAAACATGTCTCTTTTCTTGCTTCATGGCATATAATTTCAAAACATCTATAACAATTATTTTCAAGTATTCTCTTAGATCTTGTTCTTGTGAGGGAGCATATTCCTTGAAGTAACCACTGAGATCTCTTGTCCAAGGAATATATCCAAGACAATGGTTGTAAGAGACTTCTATTCTTTCACAGTACCATACAGGTCTGAAGAATTCATTCATTGATAGTGACACGTGAGAGGAATAATTGTAGTTGATTATTTTCAACCATTGTGTTAGTACCATGATTTAAAAGCAATGTGAACCCTTATGAAAGATTTCATCTTATGAATTGTTTCTTTTGTTCTCTCTCACTTAGCTACGACTCACCTATTAGAGTTTTATGTTTGTCATGTTCTATGATTCTATGAACTGTTTTCCAGTTGAATTGATCCTAAATATTTAACTATTGGGTGAGTTTTGAATGCTTGCCATTCTCATAATCCTGCACAGCACCCTGCCACAGTCCTATTTAAAATACTAATTAGACACAAATTCCACCTTATACATTAGTATTTATGCAGAAAACTAATTATGTTCATTATTTTTCTTTTTTTTTTTAGCAGAATCAAGTAATTATTCACTCATTTGAAAATTATAGCCTGATAGCCTTATTTATTAAGAATACTTTTTTTTTTTCCTCCTACACAGTCCAGTTTCTTTAAATTTCAGATTTCCACTTGTGGAAAAGATAAACATTACATGTAAACAGAGATATTTATGATACTAAATGACTAAGGAAATAGGTGGAAGGTTGATGACAAAACCCTCAACTGTTAATAAACCTGTAAAAGGAAAAGCAAAATGATAATTAAGAACATAAAGAATATAGCTAGAGCATATTGGAAAAAAGGCAAGATGTATAAGATTCTATCCACATGCAAATTCCCAAAAAATTCCTTGCCCCCAGCACAAGAAGGATGTTGATCTGTTAGAATGGGTCCAGAGGGGGCCGTGAAGATGATCAGAGGGCTGGAGCACCTCTCCTATGGAGAAATTCTGAGAGCTGGGGTTGTTCAGCCTAAACAAGAGAAGGCTCCGGGATGACCTCACTGCAGCTTTTCAATACTTAAAGGGAGCTTATAAAAAAGATGGAGAACAACTTTTTGCTCAGTCAGAACACAGGGGAATGGTTTTAAACTAAAAGGTGAGATTTAAATTAGAGACTAGGAGGAAATTTTTCACTCAGAGGGTGGTGAGGCACTGGCACAGGCTGCCCAGAGAAGCAGTGGCTGCCCCATCCCTGGAGGTGCTCAAGGCCAGGCTGGATGGGGCCTTGGACAACCTGGTCTGGTGGGAGGTGTCCCTGCCTATGGCAGGGGGGTTGGTGGGGATCTTTAAGGTCTCTTCCAACCTGAGCCATTCTATGAAATTCATGTTGTGATATAAAGTTTCTTGCAGTTTTTAGGAGACAGAACTAGTAAATATTTGAAAACTAACTAAAAAAAAAAAAAAAAGGCAAATAAATTACTTCACTTATTTATATATGAATGTCAACTATCAGGAGGACTTAAATTTTGGGGAGATTATGGGACTACAGGAAAATGTTGCTGTTATGCATAGGCTGGAAATCTCATTTGATTTCCTTATAAAATGATTTGTGGCATTAAGGCAGAAAGTAAATTTGAAATATCTTCAAAGTCTTTGTCAATTGTGGAAATAGAAAAATGTTTCTAGGAACAAGTGTGTTGAAATATGTCACTAATAATAAGGGGGGAAAGCTAATTGGGATTGTTGTAGTTCATCTCGATTATAGTTTTAAATTTGAGTATTGAGAGCCATCTCGTGGCCGTACTGGTTAATGCATATCCATGCTGCTGATTTTGTAGGCTGTTATTATATTGTTCATTGTTTCACGTCAGAGCATTTTGAAGAATGAAAATTAAAAATAAACCTAATAATTTTTTTTTAATATTTGTTTGTTTCATGAGTAAGAGTTAAGTGAGCAGTCACTGTGGGGCAGGGGGACATAAATGCATTCTACTTACAGGCACGTAGCTTGAAATGCAGCTCACAGCACCTGAAGCTGGGAGTCTGTCAATATAGCAAATGGATAGAAATAGCTCCTCTAAATCATAATTTACATCATCCATGTTAGAAGGCTAGAATTTAAATGGTCCCTCATGATGTGCTTATGCAGGCAATTAGCCTACATATTAGTGGTAAGAACATGGGGAAATGAAAAGTTCCAGGAGCCTTTGGGACTCTGCCTTCATACTTAATCCTGAAAAAATATGAAAATCTGTTTGACCGGAAGGATGGCTTCTTTACATTCATATGAAATTTTGGAGATAACTTGTTCTTATTCCCTCTTTCCCTTCCTTCCTTTCTTTCTTGCTTCTCTTCTTGTACTTATTAATGAACCATAGTATATAATACAGCAGGGAAAAGTTTTAGTTGAGTATAATGTATAATATATTTGTATAGTGTGTGTATATATATATATGTATAAAGTACATGTATAATAATATATGGGCTACATTCACTGTTGGTAAAACAATGCATGTTTTAGCAAGCTAAAAATTTTTATCCAACAATTTTAAGCATTTATTTTTTCCAGATCCATTAATTAATAATTGGTTTGATTGCTGGAATAAGAGTTAACAGTAAATAGAACAACTCAATATTTGTGTTAGTGGAAACCTTTTTTCCCCTCCAGAGGACTTGTCCATGGCAAGGGAAGGGCTGTGGCAATGTAACATACTATGGGAAGATGCATGTTTTATATTTGGGGCTTCTAAGGAGGATGAACTGACTTTATGATAAATGATGCCTTCTGAATAAGTTACCACTGTCACCAATAGAAACAGTGTAAACTCTCCATTCCTATTTTTAGTATAATCTGTGGTTCTGTTATGTTCAGGCATTTAAAGCCACAGGATGATGTGATCAATTTTCATGTGTAGGGCCATTAACTTTTCAATTGTTCCTTCAGTTTCTCTGTGAGAGGAAGTATTTGGTATCAGAATAAGCAGGGATTAGTGTGAGGACAGATAATGCAAGTTCAAGTAGGTTCCAATTTACTCAGAATAGTAAGTGATATTTAAGAGCTATTGTTGATATGTGCCATCTGGAAGTGTTGATACAATGCCACCTGAGTCAGTTACAACAGAAATTTGTTGCAATGTAAAGTCATTTGAGGGTCTATTTTGTCTGTTTCTTTCCTGGATAGTTTTTGGTCATTAGTCTAAATCAGAAACATGCCAGCTGAGTGGTTTCCAGGGTGAGATGTAGCACAGAGGTTTTAGTAGTCTGCACACGGTACCTACAAATGCGTGGTGTGTCTGAGTTCCCGTTTCAGTAGGTGGAGTTCAGCGTGTTTCAGGCGGTGGAGCCTGGATGGGAGAGGATGACTGAGCTCAACCTTGGGCAGACACGGCAGTCAGGGGGCAGAAATGCTGTAGAAGCCTCCACTGCCTGATGCCTGTCTGCTGTGAAGGGTGCTTAGACTCCTACTTCAGCTTTACAAAACTGCGTGTAGACAGCTACAGCGTAGGTGTCATAATCTCAAACCGAGCCCTGCTATATCAAGCTGCTGGCAGGTTGGCCTGTCTCAAATGGTATGGCAGTTACTTTACTTTCTAGGGCCATTTCTCCACATCAGACAGCATTAGCTGGCCCTTTTATCTTCAGCTTTAGCAGGGTATAGATTAAACAAATATGATGGAACTATCGAGTTATTTCAAGTGATGTCTTCTGAAAGAAGAAACGGAGTAGGAAATCTTTTCTAGGTTGCTCTCAAGATTGAAAGACTGTGCCAAAATTGTAAGTTGTCAGTCTGTTTCTATAAATCTGATTAGAAAGGCTGTCTGATGCTATCACAGAAGAGAGGCACAATAGGTTTTCCTCCAGTGAATGGTCACTGGGGATAGTGGAGATAATACCAGTGCTGTAAGTAAGCGTAGCCTCTGTGTTTCTGTTCTGTGTAAAACTTCTGGGGCAAGATAATCAGCCATTCCATATTTGGAGCTCAAAAAACAATTTTAAAAATGTCTGAAATCCCCAAATAGCTTCAGACATTTAGATTGGAATTTGCAAAGTAAAATATTCTTAGATATGTAAACCAATTTGTGAAGGTGATATGATCACCAAGTTTGCTTTTGTGATATATCTTATATATTGTTATTTATCCGTATTATATATTATATTATTTTTATCAATTACATTTTATTTATCATATAATATTTTATATTGGCTTTCAAAGTGCATGAGAAAATCAAGCAAAACAGTAAAAGCTGTAGAAACGTTTGTCACTCTAATCTAATTAAAAGTTCATAGGGATTACTTGAGTCAAAGATTCTGCTCTCCTTTTATTCTGATTTTAATTCATATTACAATAATACCATCTTGAAACCACTGAAATCTGATGTACTGGTAATAACCCTGTAGTATGTGTGTGTTACAAAACTCCACGAATTTGATGTTTGCTTTAGCACTGAACCATGCCATTTGGTTCACTTCTGTGCCTTCTGGGAAAGTTTCTCTTCTTCCGTATTGGAAAGCTATTAACATATTTTAAAAGCAATTGCAATGTGTTAGTTATAGAGCTGTTTTACATGGATAGTACTAGTTTTTACTCTTCATGTTTTCACTCTTCAACCACACACCTTTATTTGTATATATATATTTTTACTTCAACTTCAGTTATTTTTGCCATTAAAACAGCATGGAGATGGGTACTGAAAGAACTGGCGGAGGAGCTGGCCGAGCCGCTTTCCATCATTTATCGGCAGTCCTGGCTATCGGGGGAGGTCCCAGTTGACTGGCGGCTAGCCAATGTGACGCCCATCTATAAGAAGGGCCGGAGGGCAGACCCGGGGAACTATAGGCCTGTCAGTTTGACCTCAGTGCCAGGAAAGCTCATGGAGCAGATTATCTTGAGGGTCATCACGTGGCACTTGCAGGGCAAGCAGGCGATCAGGCCCAGTCAGCATGGGTTTATGAAAGGCAGGTCCTGCTTGACGAACCTGATCTCCTTCTATGACCAAGTGACGCGCTTGGTGGATGAGGGAAAGGCTGTGGATGTGATCTACCTTGACCTCAGTAAGGCTTTTGACACCGTTCCCCACAACATTCTCCTCAAGAAACTGGCTGCTTGGGGCTTGGACTGGCGTACGCTTCGCTGGGTTAGAAACTGGCTGGATGGCCGGGCCCAGAGAGTTGTGGTGAATGGAGTCAAATCTGGTTGGAGGCCGGTCACTAGTGGTGTCCCCCAGGGCTCGGTACTGGGGCCGGTCCTCTTTAATATCTTTATCGATGATCTGGATGAGGGCGTCCAGTGCACCCTCAGTAAGTTTGCAGACGGCACCAAGCTAAGTGCGTGTGTCGATCTGCTCGAGGGCAGGAAGGCTCTGCAGGAGGATCTGGATAGGCTGGAGCGATGGGCTGAGGTCAACTGTATGAAGTTCAACAAGGCCAAGTGCCGGGTCCTGCACCTGGGGCGCAACAACCCCAAGCAGAGCTACAGGCTGGGAGATGAGTGGCTGGAAAGCTGCCTGGCAGAGAAGGACCTGGGAGTATTGGTGGATAGTCGGCTGAATATGAGCCAGCAGTGTGCCCAGGTGGCCAAGAAGGCCAACAGCGTCCTGGCCTGTATAAGAAGCAGTGTGGCCAGCAGGTCTAGGGAAGTGATTGTGCCCCTGTACTCGGCTCTGGTGAGGCTGCACCTCGAGTACTGTGTTCAGTTTTGGGCCCCTCGCTACAGGAAGGACATGGACGTGCTCGAGCGAGTCCAGAGAAGGGCGACCAAGCTGGTGAGGGGTCTGGAGAACAAGTCTTACGAGGAGCGGCTGAGGGAGCTGGGCTTGTTCAGCCTGGAGAAGAGGAGGCTCAGGGGCGACCTTATCGCTCTCTACAGTTACCTTAAAGGAGGCTGTAAAGAGGTGGGGGTTGGTCTGTTATCCTGCGTGCCTGGTGACAGGACGAGGGGGAATGGGCGAAAGTTGCGACAGGGGAGTTTTAGGTTGGATGTTAGGAAGTACTTCTTTACCGAAAGGGTTATTAAGCATTGGAACGGGCTGCCCAGGGAGGTGGTGGAGTCACCATCCCTGGAGGTCTTTAAAAGACGTTTAGATGTAGAGCTTAGCGATATGGTTTAGTGGAGTACTTAGTGTTAGGTCGGAGGTTGGACTCGATGATCTTGAGGTCTCTTCCAACCTAGAAATGTGTGATACTGTGATACTGTGATATTGAGTTCTAAAATGTTATTACTTACTTAGAGCAGTAAATTACACAGATATACTAGTTTTAAGGAAAGTGGATATTGTTTAGTATTTGCTTTCCTTATAGAATCATAGAATCATAGGATATGATTGGAAGGAACCCAAAAGGATCATCAAGTCAAACTCAGTGTCCTAACAGCCCAGCTAATGCAGCATTACAGATACGAATTCAAATTCTAGGTAAAGCGTTTTGCAAAGCCTTTTGAGATTGGGCTGCTTTTAATAGAAGGCAAAGTTGTGAGATGAGAAATATTTTTTCAGAGATGAAATGCATGAAGGGTGTAATAATTTTAACAGATATGAATATTAATTGTAAAGAAGACTTCATATAATTAAAAGATTTTTAAAAATGAAGCTCACAGTATGGTATTTAACACTTTCAACAGTCATTAGCACTAATGTATGCACAACAAGTAAACAGAATATGGAAACTGGAAATTAATCCAGGTTGGAGAGGGTCTGCCGAAGCAGCACAGCAACTCCCTTGTCACCTGTTTTGTGCTGCTATGCACTGCATTAAGTGAGAAAGTAGTAATCTCCTTACTTTTCCCTCCACCGTGTAGTTAATTCTCCATGGTATACTTGATATAGATGAGATATTTTCTTAAATTTCCTCTAAAATCTATGTTCTCTGTGTGTAAGCTTGCTGAAGAAACTTTTTAGCCGGCTTTAAAATAATGGTGTACAGATTACAGTATCTTAATAATAGTGAGCTCCTCAGTTTTTACAGAGGATTTCTAATCTAGTTTACAAAGCAGATGGTTAAACTCACATTGACACAATATTTTTTTTCTCAAAATCTGTGTAAATAGATTGTAAAAATGATTTACAAAAGAAGATAGGTGTTCCTATGCTCAAAGATGTCAGCTGTATGTGCTAGGTACATGCTTAAATTATGGTAGAGGTAGAATACAATCTCTCAAAGCCAAATTTAATTATAAATAATTGTCTCATCTCTATGATTTTTAAACTTTACAAAGCAATTATCTTGCAGGCTTCATGAAGTATGAAACATAAAATTGGTAATTGACATAAAATAATGGGACTATAAAGGCTAGATATGGAGAGATTTTGTTGTTGGGGTTTTGCTTTTTTTTTTTCTTTTTAATAAAGTAAAGGAGAAAGGCATAATAAATATTAAAACCTTTTTCTTCCAAGGGATCTCATAATTTAGCAGAGGTCTGTTGGAATATCCCTCATTTGAACAGGATCTCATTGTAAAATCAAGCTCTGTGGAGTGCTTCTTTCTTTGAGCAGCTGGTTTCCTCTGGTAAAAAGCCTAATAGTTGCCTCAGTTTAACTGACAATCTGTCTTTAAATTCCCAAGTCTGCTGGCCAAAAGACCCAAGTAATATAAACCTTCTTGTTACACCACTTATTAGATGCTACTTCTGTGCCCTTTCAGGTGTGTAAAGACACAGTGTTACCTTTGAATCTGACTTTGAACGATTTTTAATAGTCCACAGGCTTACAGTTGTACTCTGAGGTAGCAGAGATTGTGAGAGCAGCCTGCTAGCAATTTGAAATAAAATTAATGAACAAGTCAACACAGTTGTCAAAGGTGTTGATAATAAGCTGACTGCAGCATTGATCATAAGTCCTACGGATGATATGTATCCCTATGAAATGTTTCTTGTCCTGAGCATACAGTGGAAAAATTTATGAAACGGTAAGGCAAAGAGATAATTCTGAGAGAGGTAAAGTTATGGAAATTTGATAGGGTGTGCATTTGAGTCAGGACATGGGCACAAGGAATAAAAAATTCACAGGAAAGCAGGTCCCACAATTTATGGGTCTATTAATTTCTAAATAGGTTTTCTTTTTTTAGTACTAAGATAATTATAACTCATAATTAATCAGGTGAGACTATATGAACATATGGAAAATCATAAACATCCATAAATTTTCATTTTCTTTGAAGATTTTTCAGAAGTTTTTCTTGTAAAATTTGACATTTGGTGACACTGAGCTACATCTCAAATCCTTGGAACTCTTGTAGAATAGCAAAGAGACAGGAGGAATAAAACATCTTTGGTTCTGAGAGATAATACATTCTTAATGCACAAAAAAAGTATGCTAACCTTTTATGGGGTGCTAATTACATCATGATTTTTCTTTCATTTTTTTAATGGGTCTGGGTATTGCACATGTATCAAGGAAAAATATTTTTATCATGATGCAGATGTTCTGATGTGCTAGTTTTTTCTTGTTAAAGTTGAGATTACATAGTTCAAGTCAATTAATGAACTGAGAATATAATTTGACTTTTTTAGTATAGGAACTGCTTTTATTCTACATTTTCTTTTATCATTTCTGCTTGATATTATGTTTATTTTTTTCCATCTTGTAGGGCAGGAGCTAGAAAAGTGAAAAGATCAAGCCACAATACCAAAACAAAAGACAATTAATACTTACAATTTCTCTCTAAAAGAAAACAATTATTTTCCTGTTTTAAGATAAATTTCAGCTTTTCATGGTCCCACATACTGATGCTGGTCTAAAGTTGTTTGAAGTTTAAAGTTGGTTGGAGGCCGGTCACTAGTGGAGTCCCCCAGGGCTCAGTACTGGGGCCGGTCCTCTTTAATATCTTTATTGATGATCTGGATGAGGGCGTCCAGTGCACCCTCAGTAAGTTTGCAGATGACACCAAGCTAAGTGCGTGTGTCGATCTGCTCGAGGGCAGGAAGGCTCTGCAGGAGGATCTGCATAGGCTGGAGCGATGGGCTGAGGTCAACTGCATGAAGTTCAACAAGGCCAAGTGCCGGGTCCTGCACCTGGGCTGCAACAACCCCAAGCAGAGCTACAGGCTGGGAGATGAGTGGCTGGAAAGCTGCCTGGCCGAGAAGGACCTGGGAGTATTGGTGGATAGTCGGCTGAATATGAGCCAGCAGTGTGCCCAGGTGGCCAAGAAGGCCAACGGCATCCTGGCCTGTATAAGAAGCAGTGTGGCCAGCAGGTCGAGGGAAGTGATTGTGCCCCTGTACTCGGCTCTGGTGAGGCTGCACCTCGAGTACTGTGTTCAGTTTTGGGCCCCTCGCTACAGGAAGGACATGGACGTGCTCGAGCGAGTCCAGAGAAGGGCGACCAAGCTTGTGAGGGGTCTGGAGAACAAGTCTTACGAGGAGCGGCTGAGGGAGCTGGGCTTGTTCAGCCTGGAGAAGAGGAGGCTCAGGGGCGACCTCATCGCTCTCTACAGTTACCTGAAAGGAGGCTGTAGAGAGGTGGGGGTTGGTCTATTCTCCCACGTGCCTGGTGACAGGACGAGGGGGAATGGGCTAAAGTTGCGACAGGGGAGTTTTAGGTTGGATGTTAGGAAGTACTTCTTTACCGAAAGGGTTATTAAGCATTGGAACGGGCTGCCCAGGGAGGTGGTGGAGTCACCATCCCTGGAGGTCTTTAAAAGACGTTTAGATGTAGAGCTTAGGGATATGGTTTAGTGGAGTACTTAGTGTTAGGTCGGAGGTTGGACTCGATGATCTTGAGGTCTCTTCCAACCTAGAAAAATCTGTGAATCTGTGAATCTGTGAAAACCCTATAGATTATTAATTCATACTGCACATTTACAATTACCTACAAAACTTTAAAGAGAAATTCCTTTCTTCTGAAGAATCCTCAATATGTTACTTTGCATAGCTGTGAAGTTGCTGTGGACTGTTATAGTTTAATTATGAAATGAGAAATACGCTTAATGTTCACAGATGGATTTTATTTTCATGGCTCAGCAGAGTGGCAGTTTTGAGTATTACGGAGAAGCAAAGGGGGTGTTCTCAAATATAACAAATACTTCTACAGAAACCATGCAATATCAGATTTCTGTTGAAGCAGAAATATTGAAATTTCTACACAGTTAAGCACAGCAACAAAAGGTTTAACTAGGTCTCCAGAGGATGTCAGTATTTGAACTGAAACCAGTACAAATTCATCCTTGCTGTTGCCATGCTGCCCTTGCATGTCATCAAACTCTCCCAGTATCAATTTCTTTTCATTGTTCTGTGTGTTCCCTACTGGCTAGTTTCTATAACAGCAGACTGAAAACACCTTCTGCTGCCAGAAAAATGGACCAAGACCGATGACTCCTTCATTGCTGCAGTCCAAGTGGTTAACAAATATGACAGAAGAGCTTCTTGTCTCAAGGGCCAGAGAAGTATAGATACTTTTCTGCATTTTATATGTTTCATACATCTATTCCCAGGGAGAGAACAGTGTGATTCCAAATTGATGGGAAAGAAAACCAAAGCTTTATATGATTTTGCATGCATTTGAAAATCCTGTTATAAAATTAATTCAATTTTAATTGATGTTCATTTTCATGTTATCGGTGAGCTGAAATATTTTAACACTTCTGTTCACTGTAAAGTCCAGATTTACATCATACTGAAGCAAAAATGTCTTTACATAATTTATATTGCATTTTCTGTAAACAATAGAAATATTTTTATCATTTTACAAAATAAGAAAATTAATTAGCAAATTAAATGTGTATTTTAGTCTTCCTGTATTTTCACTCATTGATGGTGCTTAAGCTGGGTCATTATGAACATTTCCTTTCTAAACCTAGTGCTGGTTCCCATTTGTGTTTACATAGAATTGTTTTTCATTTTAAGTTCTTAAACCTTGTACCTGAGTATCATTAATTCCTTCAGTTGTAAGATAGACACCTCAGTCTGGCTTTATCTGAAATATTAAGTTACACTGGTCCATGTTATTAAATTCTGGCTCGAGTTAGTGTATTATCTATACAAATAGGTGTGTTGTTGTTTTGTTGTTTTGTTGTTTTCTTTATAACAGCTAGGCATTACGTGAGATAATTTGAAACTATGTCTACATCCCCAGTAACTTGTTACAAAGCCATCTTTTGTGCACGGTCAAATTTGCATTTATGATTCTTTCATTCTTGGCTTGTTTGGCTTGCTCAGAAATGTAATATTTTAGCAATACTAAGTTTTCTTAGCTTCTCTCAACACTGAGGTCCATAAATGCTTTTATCTTCTGTATTACAGATTACAGAACTGAAGAATGAAAGATTAAATGTAACGTTTAACTCTTGTTCAGTGTTTTAAATCTGATTGATTTCTGTTCTTCCTCCTCCCATAGAATCTTATCTCATTCTCCATGCACCAACTTTTTTCAGTGAAAAACACAAGGGTACTGTAAAAAGATCACAATGAATAATGCAAGATGTTTCTGGACAACATACCAATCCATTCTTTAATACCACTCATCACTCCTTAATCTGCCAATTGGATGAGACACAATATTATGCAATATATAGGGTATGATCTGTGATAGTAAGGCCAGGGCAACAGAAAAACAGGGCAACAGAAAAACATAGCAGAAATTCTGTCTTGCATCTTTTCTTGTGAATCAAAAAGTGAAGGATAGTCTATAGGTATTTTGTGAACATATTCACTGATTGGAGCATAAAGACATGAAGAATAATGATCCTACCTGTACTACTGCAATGTACATTTTAAACCTTCATTATTCTGACAAAACCACAGTATTATCTATCATATAAAAAGTACATCAAGGAATCACTGAATTGCCAGATTTCAGATTCCCAATAGTTACCACTAGTGTGTGAGAAGTATTCCAGCAATAATTAATGTTTTTCTTTATTAAAACACTTCATTCCTCACTTTTGAAAGCAGAAAAGTCTTTTTGGTCCATATTTACAGAACTCATTTTCATTTAAAAAGAAAAATAGCTTCCCAAGTTTTTTCTTCAAAGAATTTCTATAAACACCTACCTGCTCTGTAAAAAATATATATATATAAAAAAAATAAAAATAAAAATTTATGGCTTTGAAGAAATGAGGCTATTATTTTGCTTGAATAAAAATACAGTTATGTTAGAACAAGACAGTCATAGCTTGAATAGGTTTCTTGGCAGTTGTTCCTAATTGTCCAGACTTTTCCTCCTTTCTTTTTTTAGTACAGTTCTGCTAATTGTGGTTTAAATACATTTAAACTGAATTCTTTGAACTCTGCAGGGACTTTCTCTGTGTTTTACAAATAACAGCAAATCAGTATGTTATATAGACCTGAAGTATTTTTAAAACTTTCACTGAAGAGGGTTAGCTCTGTTCTGGAGAAAATTATGTGCACATGTGTGTACGTGTAGAGAGAATTACTTTTAGTGCAACAACTGAAAAACAGTCTGTGCTCCACTGAGGAACAAGGACAGATAGATTCCTATTCTAAACAAGTATTTATAAATTATAAATTGACAGGAGACAACCCTCAATAGATAGGAACCTGCATGCACGCAAAGAAGAGAAGGTTCAGAAGAAAAACAGTTGTAATACTATAATAAAGAAAATTAGTCCTGAGTTCTGTTCCTGATGATGTCATTCAAAGAATTATCCTTACATTGATATTGATAGGATACGCTACTGAGGAATATGTTTAAGCAAAGCAGTCACACTACTCTCCTTTCTTTCTCCTTCAGAGGTGTTTTTAGAGCACTTTACAGAACTTACTGAGGTGATTTCAGTAAATTGATCAGAGCAGTAACTCATAGGTTTAAACAATTCTAACTTTAATACAGTGAACTTAAATCTCCAGAGGGAGACAATTAGATTATTGACTCTTCCAGGAGAAATTCAAACTGATTCACATTTGTTTGCTAGAATTACCTTCTTCAAATACTATCTTGCCAGGTACCCGCTAATTATAACTCAGTAAAAGAGTAAGTGTTGGACAGAGATATTACTTCAGGATATCTATACAAAGTTAATAGATAGATATATTTAAAAAGTGAAGGTTTAGAGAATGAGCGTGCATACTTATTAAGCAGAATACCATATTGGCCAGCCTGCATCCCTCTACATTCAGTGATCTGCTAGGTCATGCAAGTCCTCTCCACTGAGTAGAGCTCTTGGTAGTCTGAGTTCTCCACAGGAACCAGCTGCAGTGTGAGCAGTGATGCCAGTGCCGCTGTTCCCAGGAAAGAGCAAGAGAAGTAATGAGAGGGCATATCAACAAAGAACCAGTACATCAATCCAGTGTATTAAACTGATGAGTATCTTCTTCAAAGTGACATATATAACTTCATAGAAGAGCTTCATGACAAGTCATTTATATGAGATTTAGAAGGTTTTTACAGCCAGACTGTAAATAACTGCATCTTTATTTCTGTCAACATAAATCAGCCAATGAACAAATCTCCTGTCATTTTTTAATAAATAAATAAATAAATAAAATAAACTTCTCTGATTTCATATTCTTTAAGCTATAGGTAATAAATCTGTGCCATCATTATCTGCTTCCTCCAGTTTCAATTTATTATACGATTTGCCTGCATCGTGACATCATCAATGTAGGCATCTCTAACTGTTGAAATCTATAAACTAAGTCTTCTTAAAGTAGCATTCCTTCTGTCCCTAATCTTGATGTAGTGCAGAGACCATTAATAACAGGTCAGGCAATTACAAATTTAGGTAAACAAGTTCTTAGGAAGGGAGCTGTGTCTGGTAGAGGTCCTCTCTTTTTGTCTAGATTTCATATTTTTTGGAAGAATGAATTTTATTTTTTTTCTTAACATCAATTACAGGACTTCCTATTCTAAAGCATAGACATATTTGAAAATTTTATATATTATGTTTAATATAATGTAAATATAATTTACATTAAAGTAAATATTTTTTTTATGTTGTTTCTTAAGAGATAGGGAAGTAAGACAAGATAAGGACCAATTGTTTAGTATATATTCATCACAGCAATGTAGTCAACTTTTAAATCCTTGAGGGAAAAATTCTTTGAAAAGCTAATTCTTTGCTTCTCTAATAAAATACTAATTTAATCTTGCTCCTGCTGCATAACATGACACTTCATCCTTGCCCTAGAAACAAATGCTGATAGCTTAGTTATTATGCAGGCAGTACGAGTTGAATAATACAAATAAAAGTTCCAACTCATAAAAGAGAGTCCTCAGGTAAAATCATTATACCTCAGATGCATTCCTTTTTTCTCCCTTTAGACTCCAATATATTTTTCTTCAAGTTCAGTTTCTTGTATAAACTCTGGGATAGTGTTACTGCTTGTCATCATGGTTTAGTATTTTCTCTGCGTTTCATATATTTGTTCTGTGTACCTTAAAGTCATGTGTTGTTTTTTTTCCTGTAATAAGAAACTATTATATTTTGACTTCATATTTAAGGAGCCCTTGTCTTTGATTTTTTGTCACTATCGAAATTTTGATCGCTCCCCTTTGAAACAGCAGTTTTAAATAATAGAATATGGTTTGGGTTGTATAGATTAATTAATATGCAATATTCAAATAGTGAATTCTGAAAAGCAAAAATGGTGAATGCAATCCTAAAGCAAAATCATGCAATCCTGTGAGCATTTCTTTTCCTTTCTCTTGATCCTTATATATACTGATGTTCTGATACGCTTCCCTCTTCACTTCCTAAATGGATGAAGACTTCTCTTATTTTACCTTAATCTCACGAATTTTGAAATGGAGTCAGTATTCTTTAAGTGAGACAGGAAGAGAAGATTCAGCAGTACAATGAATTTGAATGAAGTAAAGGAAGCTCATTTTGTTGCAACTTTAACAAATTCAGAAGGTCAGCCAGAGAATTGTTTTTTCTGATGTCTTTAGGAATGTTACAAATTAGTTGTTTTGGAAATAACTGAGCTGCATTCATCACACAGTAGTAACGCTAATTAAAGTTGCCATTCATTGAAAGCTGCAGCAAAAGATATTTTGTTTGTTTTAGATGTCTGTGATACCTGTGCTGAGTGCAAGCACTCAGCAAATGAAGCTAACACGGCCTCAAAATTAAGGGCTAGTACTTTGTAGGGTGCAAAGAATGAAGGATGGGAATAAATTGCTCAGAATTGTTCAAACCAGTGAACAAATACGAAGGTGCATTCTGAGCAAACTGCAAGTGCTGCCCTATTGTGAACTCCACAGAAGGGAAATTACAATGATTGAGTCTTACAGTCATAAGCATGAAGTTTTGCTGTAGTTAAGGTGATTGTGAGAAAAATACTAGAATAGCCTGTGCCATTTCTTTTGCTGGAAGAAAATTCATGATAGTCAAAAACTATGTTATTAGTGGAAAAAAACGACCAACATTCAAAGTTGCAAACAAGTATTTTCAAAACGAGGAAGCATAAAGAAGAAATAAGTAATACATAGAAAGAAAAATAAAATGTGATTTTGCCAAGTAGTGGCAATATTAGTCTGTCCTAGATTAGTGTATTAATCAGAGATTAACGAAAAGACATTAACTGAAGTTTCACTTATTCGTAGCTGCTTCTTGTAATCAAGCTTTATTGCTCTTTTTTACTTGTTTTTTAGATAAAATAAGAAAAAAAAATCTATAAGCCTATTGAAAGTTTAATTCTTTATGGCTAATGATGTATTCAGACAAAAAGCATACATCATATAGTCTTTATGAATGATGATACCTTTGTGATACCGGGTGCAAGTAGAAGGTAAGGAAGTGTGAAGAGTTATCCCTAAAGGTTCTTTAAATATTTTTTTCTTTTATGTGTGCTTCATTTCTAATTAAAAATAAAAGCATATTCTTAAGTGTCTAATTGCAGCATTTTTAATATCTTAATCAAGAAGTACATGAAATTCAAAACTTTGAAAGGAGAAATGTAGGTGATAGCAAGCTAAACTAGGAATTTATTTAATGCATAGTATTTTAAATGCACATGCACATGTAAGCAAAGGTCATAAATCTGCAGCCCTCTTGAGCAATAAGGGAGAGGAAAGAAAATCAATTCTAATCAGGCGACCAGTGCCAGACCTCATAACAACGACTTCTCCATACACCTGAGACACTTAGTACCATTTCATATACATTTTAAGCAAAATGCTTTAGTCTGTAATAGAAAAAAGATGGGGGTACTGAAACTTTTAATAGTTTCACTTCTGTTATATAGTAATTATTTGTTCTGTTGTCTCTGAAATTATTTCTAGATTTAACAGAACAGCCATGCAATTCATTGAAGCAAAATCTTAGGAGGTCTGTTTGCAAATATGCTGCCATTAATGGATATATGTTGTGTAAGCACTCTTCCAAGCCATCACTGAGATACCTTGTCTTTTTTTTTTCTTTCTTACATGTTCTCAAGTGTTTGTAGAATTTGGTTACTTAGTTGTTCTTGAACTAACTTGCCTTCTATCTCTGTAATTTAAAATGTCCACAAATTTATGAAAGAAAATCAAGTCAATTTCTGTACAGTTAATGGAAACATCTTTATTTTCAGGATTTTAGATAATTATTTTATTGGATTGTCATTTGTTTTTTGCTATGTCAAAAATAAGCTTTGAGTTTTTCATTTAAAAATTAGATGTTTAAAAAAGAAAAACAACAAATGAACATTTTGATTATGAAACAAAACATACAGGTTGTTTGTCCTGTATGTCTGAAAAATTTCATTTAATGCATCTCTATATTGGTTGCTCCTCAGCCTGGAAGTCTAGCACATCACAGATTAAATAAATATTTAGACAAAACCTATGAATATTAAATATTCCAAACATGTTATTTTAGAAAAATTGGTAGATTTTAGGAGCATTTCAATGCAATTTCTAAACATGCAACTCTATGTATATAGTTGTAACTACATATTTTTACATGATTGATTAATCTTAAGCTTGTAAGTACTTGAGTTATAGTCAGACTGTCATTGCCACATCTTAATGGCAAATCTTTCTGGCATAAAATTTTCCCTTTCCTCCTCCTTTTTTCCCGTGTTCACATTCTCAAGTACCTTTATCTGAATTAGTGATATTGTAGCTCCTTTAACTATAAACAAATAGTAGTTTCCTTCTCTATATAGCATAAGATTTTATTCTTCTACTTTCCCGTTAGTAAATTTGCCTGTCTTTCAACCACATTATAAAACATAAGCAATCAGGTTACAAACAGAGTTATGTACTTTTTAAATTGTGGAGGTTTAAGTGCAGGATTTGGCTTTTTTCAGCTACAGATAATTTTTAGAGTGTAATTTTTGATATTGAATAATTGTGCTTTCTGAAAAATAGTTACATTAATACCTGTAAAATAGATGTGTGAGACCAATAAAAGCTCTACTAAAAAACTGGAATTTCTGATGGTTGTCATACCACATACTTTATTTACTTTATTTAAGATACAAGTTAATTTCATTGTTAAATGCTTACAGCAAGTTCTGAACGTAGTCAAGATCAATTCAAATTACTGTTCTGCAATTATTCTTAGCTTTGCAACTGAAGTGAATTTTCCACATGCCTTTCTTCTGTGGGATTTGTTGCTGATACACTATCAATGCAGTCCTTGGTGCATTTGTGTTCTTTATGAAGTATTTCTTTTCATTCTCTGGCTCATAAAACAGTGGTACATGAACTGCACAACCACTTTTTCAACTTCTTTTTTATTCATTTTTACACGCTGCAGCACAAATTAAATTTGCCAAAAATTCTTGTGTAGTTAAAAGCTGAATTTGATTTCCTTTAAATGAATAGTAAATAATTACAGCTAAAGCAGAAAAGATCAGATATTGAGAAATTGGATAATTATGAGGCTAAGAAAATGTTTTTCCTACAGTATTTTTCTTTTCATGTCCTCTTTTATAATTGCATTCCCATCTCTATGTATTTCTGTGTTTGCAGAGATTTATTGTTCATGTTTGGCAGTATGCCAGTAATATGAACCATGTTTTTCTTTACTTTACCCACTCTGTATCCCTTAAGTCAACGTTCAGTGGCTGTGTGGTCAGGTACTAGTAAAGGTACAGTCTGAAAAAAAAAAAAAAAACATAATTTGATCTAGAAATAATTCACTATAATATACAGGGCTGAAAGTACAGTGCCAGAGTTAAAATACCCTTAACTCTTCTATAGTCTATAGAAAAGTACCGTTTCTCTGTTGACAATGATAATAAATCTTTAAGGGAAAGTTCAGAGTCGTTGTTACCACAACCCCCCTGGTGTCATAGCCAGCAGTGATCTGTTTTGGAAGGCAGTGGTATTCAAAAGAGATGGGAGGAAATCAGTAGTTTTTCTGGCAAATCAGTACACTGAAACGTGAAAATCTGAGGAACCAGTAGCCAGGGCCTAGGGTAAAAAGAGTTTTCATAAAGCATGCTTTGTGACCTTATACTTAAGCTCATACAAGCTTGTTTGAAGGTCCTTTATTCCAGTTTACACCAGGACTGGTCTGCCTTTCCTCCTGTCATCTCAGTTATAATGAAAGAGCTGTACCTTTTGTGATACTTTAGCTGTAGCCTAAACCCATGTTTCTGAAAAGAAGGAGAATGGTTCCCATTGGGCTAAAATAGCATGAACTCTAGAGGTTGGGTTTCCTGTTTAAATGGCTGGGTTTCTTTTTTCCTTCCCTGTTGTTTCTGGAAGCCATGCTCCAAAGCAATTCAAGTTTCAGATTTTAGTGTTTGGAAGGGATATTAGCTTTTCTTAACTTTGAGTCCCTATTCATTTTAGGGGAAGCATGGTAAAGCTAGCACCCAGAATTAAGGGAGACATTCTTATGGGGATCTTACTTGGAGGGAGTTTGGAAGACCTGTGATTTTTGCAAACTGACATCCCAGTCTCCTGTGCATGGGAGGATGTAAATGTAAAAATGAGGGGCAGGTGAACAGTTTGGTTACATAGTGTGAACTTCTTAATCTTAGTGTGATCTTCTTAATCTACACTGTGCCAAGATGATGCAATGGCTGGAGGTGGGAAGGGTATCCCTTCCTTAATGTTAAGTACGGTTTGTGGCCTGCTACTTAAGCCTGTTCTAGCTGCTTGCATAGTCTGAAAGAGTTTATTTTAAGTACATGAATTGTCTGTTTTCAGTGTTCATACTGGTTATCCCTAAATTTGGGTCTCGGTTTACATGAAGCTCTATTTTTTAAATAGTATTCTTTTGAACAATGAAGTATATATTCTTTGGAAAGTAAGAATAGAATTCAAATTAATTTATAGCAAATTGTGAGGTATTGGTGCTGACAAAAAGTTTGACACTAATAGAAATAATTCCTTTCATATGACTCATAATAATATTATTTTTTTCCTTCCTTTTTTTTTTTTTTTAATACAGGGCTTCTTGTACTGTAATTGGAAGTGAATTTAATTTTTATGCTTGTCCATTCTAGGTACAGAGATCCAGAAATAAGCAGTTACGTGAGCTGTTTCCAGATGGATTTAGCATTCATCATGCAGGAATGCTGCGGCAAGACAGAAGTTTGGTTGAAAACTTGTTTTCTAATGGACATATCAAAGTCCTAGTTTGTACAGCTACACTTGCCTGGGGTGTCAATCTTCCTGCTCATGCTGTTGTTATTAAGGTAAGAGATGATATACTCTGCACATGGTTATCTGTCTTAAAAGAAAACTGTAAAGAAGCATAGATAGCAAGATCTTCATTGTGGGTTTGGGGGCTGGAGGGGATATGTCTGATTGACTTGAAATGTTATTTATATCTCATTAAGCTGATTCTCACTAGTGGGAGTCTAGTTTGTATAGTAAAGATTTAAATATATCAAAGATTATGAGAGGATTAGTTAAAGTACACTTCTGAAATCATGCTGTATTTGCCTAATTTCAGTATTCAGCTCATCAGGATTATATTCGTGTGTATTTATGTTAATTTTTATTAACTTTTCCTCAACCAGGGAACACAAATATATGCTGCAAAAAGAGGCTCCTTTGTTGACCTTGGAATTCTAGATGTCATGCAGATATTTGGTCGAGCCGGGCGGCCTCAGTTTGACAAATTCGGAGAAGGCATCATTATTACAACTCATGATAAACTCAGTCATTACCTGACTCTTCTTACTCAGCAGAATCCAATTGAAAGCCAGTTTCTTGAAAGTCTTGCAGACAACCTAAATGCAGAGGTAACTTTTGAATTATTTAGCACAACTAGCAACTTTAACAGGAATAATATTATTTGAAAAAAAAATGCATTATTTTCACACATAAAATATCTAAAATAGAATTTTCATATATTACTGTGAGTCTTTAAGTGTATATTTTAAAGAGGAATGAACTGTTAGACATGAAAATATTGCAGGCCTTATACAAAAGGTAATAGGTAATAGAACTAGTATGGAGGGTCAAATATCATTAAGATAAAGCTGTAGAAACACCTAGCGTTTACATTTGATCGGAAGTGCCTTATTAGAATTTAAGCAGTAAGTATTCTGCATAACTGCAAATTGAAATCTTCAAGAAATTAAAGCATATCTTTATATAAATAAACTCACTTTATTTGGCTGACCGCAATATACGAAGAGAATAATATACTTGGCTTACACTCTTCTCTTTGGTCTCAGTTTCACAGTGTTAATCACAACTGCTTTATTATAAATTGCAAGTTCTCAGTTTACTTCAGGTTCAAAGAAAACACATCCGAAGATGTAAAGATCTGTGCTTAGACTGAGAGTACTGACCTCCATTATATTAAAACCATTCAAAAGCTATCTAGTGTAATAACCAGATAAAAATCTGTATATACATAGGCACACGCACTTTTTTTAAAAGGAGCCTTCAGAAATTTGAGCATGCTTAAATGAAGAAAAGAATGTTGTTTTACTAACACACTTAAGGTTTCTTCAATAAAAGTAAAGGAGTTCAGCTAGACTGAAATGTCCAGTGACATCTTAAAAGTGATTAATATTTCTTAAAGATGTAAAATTTGTTTGGTCTGTTATTGATGGTCTTGCTATTTTAAGGTGCTTGTTCTGTTTTATCTATACAATTCTACTATATTTTGGTATTTTTTCTGCCTTTTCATCACTTTAAAGCATTTCAGTTATTCAATCATGAATAATAATTTTAAAAGGAAATTCTGGAAGGGAGCAGAAATGGATGCGGTGACCTTTTAGAATGTCAAGATTCATCCCTTGATTCTTCTTTAAAAATGACTAAGTTTGATCATTCACCTTTAAAAAAAATCTTTTAAGGATTCTTGTAAGTTATTGATTCAGTTCCTGTTAATAGGAAAATTCTCTGTTCAAGTATTCTCCTTATGTCCAAGTTCTGTCACACATCAGAACTAGAATAAAGTTTAGCTGTGATGCAAATATTTCCTCACAGCTATTCCTCTTTAACTAAAGTTTCTGAAGTGGTCTGAGTACAGTCAGGGAGAGAGAAATTAAACTCTCCTAGCACAAGGGATCCAAATGTGAGGAAAAGGAGCCATTTGCAATTTTTCCAACCCTCTTCATCACATTAGTAATAATAGCTTAAATCCTAAAGTTGGTTGTGAAAGCCAGAATTGCTTGCACTTACTGTTCAGCACCCTAAAAATTAGGAGGGATAGGTTTGATCCTAAGTCATAAGATACCTTCAGATCTAGGCTTCCTCTTTAGTGAGTCAGACACAAGGTGCATTCCTAGAGGACATTTTGTTGTTTGTTTTTTTTCATTCTTTATACTCTCTCTCCGAAGTATTTCAAGTACCTAACTTGAGGTACGCTTCTTACTCTTCAGTTCCTTCAGTTAAGTAAAATGAGTGTGGTTCCACACATACAGCTTGTTTTGTATGTACCTTAATGAAAACTGAAATTTGGAAAAATAGAATAGAATCTAATCTATTACCTATGATGAGCTATAAATGAATGTATTTCTTATTATTTAGAATACTTTTTTCTTTATCTCTATTTGAAAGTTAGTCAAAACTTCTTGTTCAGAGAACATACTAGCTTAATAGAGTAACTTCTGCTGATAGTCTGTACAATTCAGTAAGGTGTGCAGTATCTGGACTTCAAAAGTCAAAAGTATTGCACCTCTGGATATCAGAGTTGAAAAAAAGCGATCACTTTGACAAGTCCTTTTTTTCTGGGAAATCTCTTAACTGCATTGTGTATGGTGCAAGATCCTTGTTATATAGATGAAATATTTCCATTTGTGTTTGAATCATATCTTGCATGTCCATCTTGAAGGTATTCATAGTGAAACGGACTTCTAAACAGAGGACAAATACGTAACATAAGTAGCGAAAAGAGCTTTTCAGTGGACTTCACATACTTTCTGATGAAGGAAGAAAGAGCTGAATATTCTTTCCTTCTCAAGAAAGAATTTATTTTCTGGTTTTTATTTTATTTTACTTTATTTTTTATTTTAATGGTGGAACTCTAGTCCTCCCACCTGTCAGGTCAGTGTAGAATTACAAAAACAGGTTGCAATAAGCACCTTTTGAGAAGTGGGTCAGTGTAGATCTCTATGATTGACTTATAGTAAAAAACAAATGGCATAGCTGTACACTGCTGTTTTTTCAGGCATGTTGCGTGTTGTTCCAAATTGTCTAGAAGCTATGTGGATGTGCTAATATGCCTAGCTGAAATATGTAAGGAATCTCTTGTATTCCTTCCACAGAGCTCCAGCAGAAAAGCTAAGGGTTTTTTGTTTGTTTGTTTGCTCTGTGTGTGTGTGTGTGTGTGTGTGCACGCAGAAAAGACTGTATTGACATACTCTAAAACATCCTGCCTGTTTAGTTTAGCAAAAGAAAGCTTCCAAGGAAGTACAAAAGCTCTCTCACTAGCTGGGAACTAGAGCTACAAGAAAGAAAAAAGATAATTTTGGCCAATATTGGAAGAAGAGTGAATCACCCTGTGATCTGGAACAGCCCTCCTTTTAGGAGTAGTGGAGGTAAAAGAAGTCTGCTTTCTGATGTGGTGAAGATGGTGTTTATATTATCTGATTGCATTTGAGGAAAAGAAGATTTGACTTGAAACATGAGTTTCAGTACTCTTTCTTTCCTCCCAGCTGATGATGCTTCATTAAGACAGTATAAGATATTAGCTATTCATTTCCAGCATATGATATTCTGGAGAGGGAAGAAGAGAGGGTGGTTTTAACGGGCAGCATGTTGGTCCTCTAATTTGAGCTGTAGTTCCAAAACGCACAAGTTTTCCGGCCATTCCAGAAATCACAAGGGACTGTTGTATGGCAGCTTGAGGGAAGTTGTTGTGTTTTTTTTGTTTGTGTTTGTTGTTGTTGTTGTTGTTTTGTTTTTTTCTTAGAGTGCAAGTGAATTTACATTCATTGAACTTTCTATGCAGAAGAAAAAAATATTAAATCATAGAATGGTCTGGGCTGGAAAGGACCTTAAAGCCCATCCAGTTCCAACCCCCTTGCCATGGGCAGGGATACCTGCCACCGGACCAGGTTATTCAGTGCCCCATCTAACCTGATCTTGAACACATCCTGGGAGGAACTAGTTCCAGTGCCTCACCACCCTCATAGTGAAGAATTTCCTCCTTTTATCTAATCTACCCTCTTTTAGTTTAAAACCATTACTCCTTGTAATGTACGTCACTACAATCCCTGACAAAGAATCCCTCCCCATCTTTCTTGTGGGCACTCTTTAAGTATTGGAAGGCCACTATAAGGTGTCCCCAAAGCCTTCTTCTCCAGAATGAACCCCAACTCTCTGAACCTCTCTTCATGTGTCCTTTGATCAACCTCATGGCCATCTGGACACACTGTAACAGGTCTGTGTCCTTCCTATGTTGGGGACCCCAGAGTTGAACACAGTACTCCACGTGGGGTGTCACAAGAGCAGAGTAGAGGGGGAGAATCACCTCCCTTGACCTGCTGACCACACTTCTTTTGATGCAGCTCAGGATGTTTGTGGTTGGCTTTCTGGGCTGCAAGAGCACGTTGCTAGCTCATGTTGAGTTTTTCATCAACCAACACCCCCCAGGTCCTTCTCATCAAGGCTGCTCTCAGACCATTTTCCACCCAGCCTGTATTTGTGCTTGGGATTGCCCTGACCAAGGTGCAGGACCTTGCACTTGGCCTTGTTGAACCTCATGAGGTTTGCAAATGCCCACCCCTCAAGCCTGTCCAGGTCCCTCTTGATGGCATCCCTTCCCTCCAGAATGCCAACCGCACCACACAGCTTAGTGTCATCTGCAGACTTGCTAAGGCTGCACTCAATCCCACTGTCCATGTCACTGACACAGATGTTAAATAACAGTCCCAATTCCTGCCCGTGGGACCCAGACTACTCATCACTGGTCTCCACCTGGATGTTGAGCCATTGAGCACAACTCTTTCAGTGCTACCATCCAGCCAATTCCTTATCCACCAAATGGTCCATCCATCAAATGTAGTAGTACTCTGAAAAATATTGCTAGTACACACTGCAGAAATAATTTGGTTACATTGAAGCCGTAGCCTTAAAAAGTCAATCCTTCTGTCCTGTCAAAATAGTAGAAGTGAAGAAGGAAAAAATAGTTTCATAGTGAGTATCCATCTAAATTTATCCAAAGATACATAGAAAATATATGGTGTGCAATATAATAAAAAGTACTTACAACTACAGCAGTTCTACCACAGGATTTTGGGATTTTGGAGAAAAGTGTATAAAACTGACTAACTAGTATAGACAGAAAATTAAATTTTGAGTTTCAGGAATAACAAATACTCCTGTATGAAATGTAAACACATAAATATATCAAACTGATCCAAAATAAACTGTTATGGTTAGATGCCAGAATAAAATAATATACATGATTATTTTATTATTGCCCAAGCCACAGTTGTGAGGAGGAAAAAAAAATATATATATATATTCTGTACTTCTTTAAAGATCAACTGTTTGTTTTCAGATTTTATGCAATGGTAGTGTTATCTGAAAACAGTAGTGTACTCATGGCTTTGAATTAGTGTAGATCCTGTGGCTGCAGTACAGTTTAAAGCAGGTAAAGATGCAGGTGGAATTTTGTTGATCACTGTGGTAAATGGTTGTCAGTAAAAATAGCAATGGAAAATGCCGAAAAGCATTAGGGTAAAAAGTGCATGAAACTTTGTTTTGTTGTTTGATATGAGTGATACAATGACTTTTTATGTTAGGGGTTTTTCTGTTTGCTTGTTTGTTTTGAAAGTAACTTCATTTATTTTTATTCAGTATCAGATTAAACTTATATATATGATGATTTGATCCAAATTATTGCAATTCCCTGAGAAGGACAGGTGTTTTGGAAATCATTCTGATTTAGCTGGAGATGACTATTCCCTAGTGTGCAGCATTCTGAAAAAGTAAATACGTTTTAAAACATATGCCATCATATTGATCAGTAGGTAGTCACAGGAAGCACATTAGTTTGGGTCATATTTTATAGACGCTGTCCATTTGTCAGTAACAATAGCACTATATGGAGATTAATTTTATGTTGTTGACAGATTCGTTACAGAAATGTAAGCTGATGTCCACTGGCATCTTTGCCATAATAGCGTCTTTTATTAGCACCAGCAAATCTGCACTGGTATAAAAAATATGACACAGTTAGGAAGAAGTCTGTTTTTGTTATAAACTATTCAGGAAATCCAAATACACCAAATGCTCATGCTGTAATTGTAAAGAGAAACCAAATAAAGGCCAGAAGCACTGCTGAATTCTTTAAATTCTTAATTTATTATAGGCAGATCAATAGCTGAAAGAAGAACTAGTAAAATGAAGGCAGCAGTTGGAAATATGGAAAGGCTCCATTCTTTCCAAAGAATATGAAGTTGCTTTTTTATGTAGATCAGGTCTCTTGCCAGAAATGGGTAGCAGCTAAGAATGAGGCAATGGTTCAGCTATCTGATGTAATGCAATATGTAATCCTAGCCACATAATCGCAAAGTGGAATCTAGAGCTTTGAATTGTGTACCTGCTTATATGGTGCAGGAAAGAAAATTTGGGTAATGCTGGGGAAAAACATATTTTTTTTAAAATTCCCCTTTCAAAATTAATTCTGTAGAAGCAGGACATTTTCATAGAAGTGTTGGACAAAGGAATAGATAGCTTATGTGGAAAAATAACAAAGTCATACATCCACAGTTCAGACAAGAACAAAAACAAATGGGATATGATGTGATGGAGTTTTGTACTTTTTGATTGGACTTTTCCTGGGACAAGAACCAGGAAATATTGCTGAGATGACGGGTTCAGAAAATGCAAAAGGATGCCAATGGGGCAGTTAGGCCATGTAACTCCTTGCGGCAGGAAGTTGTGTAAAAGGTAGTGTAGTTCAAAAACTATACAAACATTGACTAAAAATCCATTGAAAGCTATTAAATGCACTTTAAGTGAAGACCTTGAAATGCAGTAGTTTAAGAATTCGAGGGAAATTTATATGGTGCTTGCTTCATATTAGCTAACAGCATATGATGAAGGGCAATCTCAGAGACAGAATGCTGACCTCAAAGGACCGTTATATTTATTCCTACGAAACTGCTCTGAGGTAGTGGGAAAAGATGAAGTACACCCAACTTCATTGAGTTGACACCAAAGTTAAGACTTTGAACATGTACTTCAGCATCTCTATCCACTGAGAATTCTTTCCTGTGGATTTGTTTGGGGTTTTGGTTTGTGTTTTTCTTTTTTGTGTGTCTGTGTTGTTTGTTTTTTCTTCTACAAATGATCAGAAGAGGAGTAAAGGGTCAGTGATTCTCAGTGTAGGCATGGAGATACCTTCTTCCTTTTCCACCAGTGTTATGGCACTAGGCATAATGGAAGGAAAAAAAAAGTGGTTAGGGTGCTTAGATGAGAGGAGAGAGTCCTGGGTCAGTTGACCAGCTGGCAAACAGAAAATACCTACAGCTGTATTTTTTTGGAAATACAGGAAGAAAGATAAGATGCAGGGGATGTGGTTTAATTAGACCATAAACTTTAACTTATCTGGGAACTATCATCAATAGCTCATACAGTGCAGGTCACCATTCCTTCCCTAATTGTTTCCACCTGATAAAGCCCTCCCTGACATCCACAGCTGGACCCCAGCTTGTTTCTGGGACTCGCCTTTCCCTGAAGAGCTAGAAACAGGAGAGGATTTGCAATGCTGGACAGTACCTTCCACAGGGGATGTGCCTTTCCTTACATTTATTTATGATTTTCTTATGAAGCCGGGAAGATAAGGTGGTGTCTTGTTTAGGTTGGACCAAACCTCCTAATCTATTTTTTGTGTTCCTCAAGTTAAAGTCTATCTGTCTTGATGCAATCTGAAGGTAATAGAGTGGGCAGCTATTGTGGTTATCAGAAGAGACACAGGATTCTTTCAAAGCCTTTCCAAAAATAGTACTCAGGAGTTGGGTGACTAAATAGCTAATCCGAGTGTGACGCAAAATGTAGGCTTAGGGGAGCAGAAATTTTGTTCCCTGGGTGTCCAGGGCCCTGGGAACTGTCCTGACCTGCATGAGACCAGCAACCTCATCCGTGACAACCGTTTGCAATCAAAGTTTTGTGATAACTAGTGCAATCCAACCATACAAATTCAAAGTGGAAAGTATTTCTGTTCATTGATTGTTTTGTATATAACTTCATACCTATTGTATGGTTTAGGCAACGCTGAAAAATTAAGAACTTTTTTCTTTTCTTTAACAGAGAATCAACTTATCCATTTATTGATTTTACAAATACTAAATATCTTAGAACTTAAGAGGTCTCCTAATTTTGTAAATCATTTATATTGAAGTTACTTGTGTGTGTTTACGTTGAGATTACTTCCCTGTCACACAGTTTTAACAAAGGTACACATTTTCAAATAATCCACAGAAGCTTTACTTGAACGCTAGATGGCAGCAAATATTTATAAGTAGATTATTTTTTTCCTCTCAACATAGTATTCAGTAACTGTTTTTTGAAGTTGGGGGAGGAAGGAAAGTGCAGTATTATATTTCAGTGCCATATCTGAAACCCAACTGCATTTTTTAATCATATTTTTTTCTTGTTTTTACTTTTAACTGTGTAAATAGTTAATTTGTAAATAATAAAATGAGATATTTGAAGAAATGAGGGAAAATATTTTTTTTTGAATTGTCAGGCTTCCCCATCTTCTGTAATGAATATTTTATCTTTTCTTGTTTGTGAAAGCAGTTGTTTGACAGAAACTGTTACTATTGTACAATGTTGTTACGCTATTTCAAGTTACGCACTGAAAGATATTTGAATCATGGAAAGAAATCAAATGCTGAAATTAACCTGGGTAGCAATCTGACTAATAATGTGCGGGCTATATTAGATGTTTCCCCTATAGTAGTCTATGAAAAGCTAGATGTTTAATAATGTCTTTTTTAGTTACTTCAATGCATTATGTAGCTATCTAATTAGAAAAACAACAGAATGGGTCTTCCCCTGACCTCTTATGGTGTTGAACAAAACAACACTTCAGAAATGTGTGAGACAAGCTTTCACTGACTGCCAAGTCATTGAAATCAACAAGGTTTTAAGTTATTGTACCTGAGCTTTCATTACTATTTTTGAATAGTAAGTAGTTGCATTATTTTAAAAAGTATCTATATTATTATTGAGGTCTAGATGTTTGGATCTGAACATGCGTATGAAATCACTTACAGTTGCATGGAGTTCTTTAGTTTTCCAAGTCAAGAGGAGTGTTTACATGAAATCCAAACATCAACAAAACAAAAATAACAGTTAAAAATATATATAATAATGGATCACAAAATTTCAGCAGGAGGGATTTTTCACGTTTTATGGAATCAGCCACAACCAAAAAATTTGTTAATGGAGCATACAATAAATATTAAATTCTCCTGCTAAAATCAGGTGAACTGGAATAAGCAGTAAATTGCTTATCGTTAATGTAACTAACAGAAAATAGAGCTAAAGTTGTCATGTAAAAATGTGTGTAGTAAGTAATTTGATGATAAAACAACTACAGAATTATCAAAAGAAGTTACTGAATAAAAAACTGTCTTGTATACCTGATTTGGCCTTGAAAAATACAGAAATATATTTATGTGTGTATTACCTATTCAATTTTTTTATGTTTTGATATAACAAAAAAAAAAGTAGCAGGTATCTGTATGTTTGACTTGCCAGATACAAAAGGAGCAGACTTTTTTTAAGAACTGTATATAAACAGATGGCCGAATACAGGGGTATGATGAAGAAAATCCTAAAGACTGTCAGTATGATTTGCGTTAGGACCAGAAAGTGTGTTTACATTTGTATGAAAGTTAATCTTTTAACTGTAGGTTTTTTTTTTAAGGTGTTCTTCTTTAAATTACCCTAATCATATTCACTCAAGAATTACGATATTTTTCTGTAATAATCTAGCTCAGTATTCTCTTTTAATTATAAATATCTTAAGCAGTAGAAAAGATCATGTGGGCTACTATCTACCGTTATCAGATGTTCATAAGATGCAGATGTATAAGTGGTTCAAGATATTGTTCTATGCTTATTTTAATATAATTTATGTTGGAAATGTAGTGACACTATCTTTAATGCTAATGCACTGAATTCAGTATGTTTTCAGCCAAATATTTACATTCAGCTGTAGTATATACATTTAATTTTGTCTCTTTTCCTATTTTCAGATTGCTCTTGGAACAGTAACTAATGTGGAAGAAGCAGTAAAGTGGATAAGTTACACTTATCTTTATGTACGGATGAGAGCAAATCCATTAGTATATGGCATCAGTCACAAAGCTTATCAGGTATAAAATGCATTTTAAAAAAATCTGTAACCTGTTCAGGGTCTGTAATCCTTCCCTGATGTGAGGATAAATATTTGCTATTTCTACTTACCTGACATCAGCAATTCTTTTAAAGTGTTTAGAAAAAGAAAGATATTTTTTGCAGCAGAGTACTTTTACCACTAAATTAAGAGGTCCCTTCTGTTCACATAAAATATATTTTAGCTGGTCAAGCTGTGCTTCAGAGGATGACATTCATTTTTATCAGATAGTTTCTGTTAAGTTGGCCTACTGTCACTGTTTCAGTATTGTAGGCTAAATATAAATGATAAAATAAAGTGTTCTTGAGTCAGTTGCTTTTTTTTTAGTCATATTCTGTTCCAGAATATTTCATCCCATGACATCTTATCAATTATATTTTTTGTTGTTTTTTTCTTCTGATTTAGTAATTGTAAGATTTGTTATTGATTTATTTTCATTTTTTACTTGTTTATTTAGAAGTGTTCTATGCATTAATATAAATCAGAACACAGTTACATACTTTTTTTTTCAAGTTCAGTTGATTCTCTGTAATTTTTAGGAACTTTCATAGTTTATAGATTATCTAAATATTGTTGCCTTTTTTTTTTTCTCCTGTATAGCTGGTTAAAAGCATTTAATGTTATCATAGTTTGGACACAGGTAATTTGAGTGTAGTGCAGATGAAACTCACAAGTACATAGTAACTGCAGTTTATTTCACATGTCCTGAATCTGTTTTGTGACTTTTGTGATTTATCATGATATTGTGAGCAACTGCTGTTTCAGTCATTGTGACATGTGTAGATATATATTAAGAGATTTTTCAGATAGTTTTTGTGGCTGATAGCAGAAGTTAGAGTGGAAGTAGGTAGTCTGTGGTTTAAGCAAGCTTCTGTATGCACCTTTAGGCCTTCTCTGGTCATCTCAAATCTGTTTTTTACAAAAAAGCAATATAGTACATTGCTATATGTTAATTTAACACTATCCAAAGTCACAAAGTAATAGATAAATGAAAAGAAAAAAGTTGCTTTGTTAGTGAAAAGAATGTTGTTATCCCATTCCTATAAATTCTTCCCGTTTTTTTAACCAGGTATTTTTCTCCAATGTTATTGACTAATTTTAGTTAAAAAGAAATGCAACCATGGTGATACAATACCTGGTGAAAAAAGTAATAAAGCATTAGCAGAAATATTTTCTATAAACTTAAAAAATAATTAATAGGAGTTGTTTCCCCCTTCCCTTGCTTGTGCATTTTTATTCAGCTGCTGAGAAAGTGGAGATGGACAGCACTTGGCTTTTCCTGCCACTGACCTCCTCTCTATCCTTCTGATTTGATGTGCTAATAATAGATATTCCTATTTTTGTGTTAAAGCAACAACAAATTACATCAATTTGAAGTGTTATTCAGTCACGTAGGAGCAAACCCAATGCCAGTCCCCTCATTTTCTACAAAAACAGTTTCGAACTTCAAAGCTATTAATGTTTTGTAGGCAGAAAGTATATGGGTGGTATAGTGCTTGCTGTGGGCATAACCATAGATTTGTTCACGTAGGTCATTGTGTTCCTCCTGTTCTAGTTACAGGTATTCAGTTTTCATAATTGCCATATTATTGTTTCTTAGTAACCTTGCAGTATGCCAATTTCTGTCTTTGTTTTGGCTGACAGCCAGTGGTACCCATTCAGAACACATACATCTGCATAGCTGCCATGCGTCACGCTCTTCTCAGCTCTACAGTGGCGCTAAGAAAATGCAAACCCGTCCTCCTTTCCCCTTCTGCAGGGTGAGGAAGCCAGGCAGCACTCACCACATCCAAGGATTCCTTCAGGACAGGAAAGGTCCAGTCTGTCCACACAACCGGGGGTGTTGTCCTGCACAGGGAGAGAGGGGCAAGTGTGCACCCACTGTGCACCAACACGTTATGTGCCCTGCGTGTTCTCTCCAGGGTGGTACCATTCATTCCCCATGAAACAGATTCTGGCCCTTGCCCAGTCACAGGCTACTCCAGCCCCGTTGCTTTGATTAGCAACTTTTTATATAGTTTGCCAGAAGTGCCGATAATGCCTTTTACTGAGATAGGAAAATGGGCAAAACTTATGGTGAGAGGCAAGAAGAAATGAAGAGTGGGAGGAAAGAGTGGAGCAAATGTGAGTGTCAGATCAGGGAAGCCTTTGGTATGAATTTCAGGCATTTGCTCTTTCGTTTAGGGTTCCAAACAAAAGGTGGGAGCTGTTTTAAACTAACTCCTTTTTCTGTTTTCTCCTGTATTTTTTGGTTGCACTTTTTGTTGTTTCCACAGTTAAGCAGAGTTTTTTGTCCCCATAAGCCCTACATTTCTGTTTTAGTACTCCAGACCTGCTCAGTTTCTTGCAGTGGACACATCAAGGGTTGTTTCTAAGAGTACGGCTTAGAGCTGTTCTAGGCTGGATCTTTTACTCTGGGGGATTTCTAATTAGGCTAGTTCAACAAGAAGAGTACTACCCATGGATTCTCTGAACTGGAATATTGTTTCACGGCCTTTTCAAGTTGGTGACCTTTCCTTTAAAGTTAAAACCTTTGTATTTGTGAAAAAAATATTAGTCTACTGTTACAGCTTTAGGGTTTTTTGTATGTAAGGCAAAAGATTGGCAGGTAATTTGGGCTGCCAAAGGAGGGCAGGAGTAGGGAAGTGTTTTGATTTTTTTTTTCCTCTTTAGTTTTATGAAATGTTAAACATCTGGCATCCTGATCACTTTTTTTTTTTTTTGACCACCTCTGCTCTGAAATCTGACCTCAATGCATAACTTACTATTGAGAAAAGCACTCTAGACTTTTGTCATCTTATCTTTTGACTTGAAACTAAGGCAAGCCATAACTAAGGAGAAACAGCTTCGGAGCAAATGGCAAAGACAGGGAATATTAGGAACTAGTCTTGCAGCTGTTTTGGGGAAATGACTGTATTCGTTTGCAGCTTCACCAGCCACCAGATGAACCACTTCGGCAAAAAGGTGAAACTGAATATTGTTCCAGAGAAAATGAGAACAAACCAAGGCATAGCAATTCTTTGAGCTTGGTCCTCTTTGCAGTCTTGGTCATGTATCTCTGGTGCAGGTTTACCAAGAGGGTTGATATGACTTCTCTGTAGGAATCTGAGCTGTACAAGCCCAGAAACAAGAATGCTGCCTGTATGCTAGAACAGTTTTAGTCTTTTCAAATTTGGTGACTTATCATTGCCGGTGTAATTAGAGCCATATCTCAGGTGCATATATACCAGAAGGTTAACATGACTATTAATCCATTTTCACCCATCCCAGTCAGTCAGGCTACCCCAGGTACATGATTTGGAAACACCCAGTTACACAACAGACCCATTCAGATGGGAGTTTTGCCCCATCTTGTATGTACTACTGAGATAATGTATGTTATTACTTCAACAAAATGTCTAAGTTCCTGAACTTTGATATGAATAGAAATGGTGCTGAGGACAGCATTCTCAAAGCTTTTGGAGACATTAGAGCTTTTTTGTTAGTAAACATTTCAGCAATCCAATGTGAAGCTTATTGTGTTTGTGATACAATCAAAGCCACTCTCATGTCAGATACCCAGGCAGGGTATAGCATCAGCCAAAATATTTTCATGAAGAAGTGATACCATAAGATTGCATGCTTTTGTGAAATGATACTGTAATGATAATTTCACAAAGAATATGTTTCCAATAAAATTTCTTTCAAAGGCTTAATTGTATATTTATTTCATAATCACACCAGTTTCATTAGCAATATTATCAGTCTACAACATATTGATAGCCTCAAAGCATCGTAAAAGAAATACTGCCTTCTCTGTCCTCTACAGTCAGGTTTTGGTCAGTAACATGAATGTAGCTGTAATTAGTGAGAACTCGAGAAAATCTTGACTTAATAATTGCACCTAACTTTTATTTGATTTCTGGCTTTTTAGTACTGAGTTGTTTCAATAAAATCATTCATTTAACACTTACACTTTTCTTTTTCCTTTTAACAAATAACTGTGTGTGTGTTTGGCATCTAGATGGATCCAGGTCTAGAAAAGCACAGAGAACAACTGGTAATTGAAGTCGGCAGAAAACTGGACAAAGCCCGCATGATTCGCTTTGAAGAAAGAACTGGCTTTTTTTCTTCAACAGATTTAGGCAGAACTGCCAGCCACTACTATATTAAATACAATACTATAGAGGTAAAATATGTTGTTCTATTTCTGTGGGTTTTTTACCTTATTTGTGAACCTATACCAGTTGTAAGGTATCACAGAATATGTAGTTGATTTCTTAAATATATTTTCAGATCATGTTTACCAAAATGGAGAGAGAGGGAGGAAGAGAGAGAGAATAGAGACAAAAAGACAGAAATTAATTAAAAAGCAACATTGAAAAATTGGAGTTGATATGAAATTTCTATAATCTCTGCCTACTTTTAGGTGAATTGTAAGAAACATTTTGATACCAACAGTATGTGCAACCATTGGTACATGATAGCACATTCAACTGTAGAGGCTGGTAATGAAAAGGTTTTTCCTGAATGAAAATCTTATCAGGTTGCCATGTGCAACCTTAAACAAATTTTGCTACCATAATTATACTGTGTTGTAAATTGGTAAGGAAGATGCATTTGTACAAAACTGTGTAGTATTGTAAGCTTGGTTTAAAGTACACATTTCATCTTAAAACCTTTTCTTTGTAACAAATGGATATTTTTTCTTGCATAAATGCTGAAAAATCAGAGCATTAACCATTTTTGACTGTTTACTATCACTATGTATAATTAGTCACACAGATATGTCTCAAATATATCCTATACTTTTTTTTTCTTTCTTTTTTTTTTAATGGCCATAGATTGCATGTCTCTCAATTTTGCATTCCTGAGTTTAGATGTGACTAATTTTCTGACAGTAGCAAGAAGTCATTCTGGAAATTGTTCCTGTTTAAATTGTATCACTCTGGTCATCCATCTTATTTACCTTTTAAACTCAAATGCCTTTAAAAATCTTGGTTAATGTTTCTTTCTTTTGTGTTATATATACTTTTTTTGTCAGTAATAAATCAATTAATTTTATTTTAATAGACTTTCAATGAATTGTTTGATGCTCATAAAACAGAAGGTGACATTCTTGCTATAGTGTCAAAAGCCGAAGAATTCGAACAGATAAAGGTAAAGTTGTATCATTTAATACAAAGTATGTGTCTTAGAACTAGACACTTCTGTAGTACTCACTCCATAAATAGTAAGTGCCTATTCTATAGACTGAAGTTTCATTAAATAGTAAAGTCTTGTTTTTTTAAGATAAAACATATTTTCTAGGTAGGAATGATTGCCAAGAACTATATATGCTCTCATTCAAATTTATATGTAGTTCAGCATGAACTGTAGTGCACATTTAATAACTAGTTATGGATCTTTGAGAATTCCTTTTAAATGCTTTTAAGAACTTTTCAGCTTCTCAATTATTAACAGGTGAAGATAAGTGTCCATTGGAATGGTGCACCCATGGATGAGATAGTTTTTCTGTTTGAAGTCTAAATCAATATTAGAGCAATTTGCTGTATCAGAAATGAGGCAGGACTCACTGAATTTAACTCTGATATACTTCATGCAGAGGATAATATTAGATTATCAGAATGATGAATTCTGATAAATTATTTTCAACATTGAAATCTGGAAAGTTGTTTTAACAGATTCTGTTGTGCAGGCTATAACATTACTGTACTATCACATTCAGTTCATTTCCACCCTCCCTTTCTGCCTCCTCCGTGGATAGGATAGGATACAATACAATACATTGCAAGCTGGCATGAACTTGTTTGCCCATGCTTGCATCTCATAGAGGTGCAAGCCAGACTCCACAGGGTTTATTATCTTGGGCTCATTGCCATTTTAGCACAATTATACAACTTTCAGATCAGAGTTGGCTCTCATTCACCTGGCTCTGTGAATTGGCAGTGTAAATCTCTCACCATCTACATATTTACACATGTTGTCTGAGCATTGCCATCTCTTTATCTAATGGAGAAATTTTATTTTGTAATCTCTTGTATTACAGAAGATAATAAGCAGTGAGGTTTCACAGTGATACATGCAACATTTTCAAAGATAGTTGTTTTTTTTCATGATTGTGATATTACTTTTCTGGATCTAAATTTAGCATAATTGAATGTTTAAAAGGAAAACATATGGAAAATATGATGTGATATGTTTCTATATTTGTAGTAAAGTCAGTAGTGATGCTTCTTGACTAAAACATAGTTTTTCCAGCTTGCTTTCTCAGATTGGTATGGTATGGCATCAGTGCAACATCATTTCCAGTTTATTGTGATTCACTAGCTGTGGAGCTCTGAGCGTTAAACTGATTTGCACAAGAGTAACTCAGAATTTATCCCTCTTTGTGATATGAATTGTGACTTTTGCTAATAAGAAACATGTCTCCATAATACCTTTTAAAATTCTGTATCTTGAGATAGGTAGGTCAGTAGTAGCTGAATTGTCAATCTGGCCTTTACCTGTACTGTGCTATGCAAGACCAGAAAAACTTACCAAAATTGCTGGTGTAAGTAGAGCATAATATTCCCCTGACACTGGAGCCATCTGTGACTGAAGGACATATGTCCTTCATCTTTTTCTTTTCTATAGGTGGCTGGATAGTTTGGGCTTTTAACCCAACTGTCTTAAAGTCTTTTGTATGTCAGGTAGCTAGGTCCAAATGAAAATTGGTTTCAGCTGGTTCCCTGCAGGGACCAAACATTTACCCTCTTTAAATAAGTTTTACACTAACAGACTATCAGTAAATCAAAGAATATGTAGATTTATGCTGGTTTTGCCATGTAAGGGTCATGAGTGAGAATGTAAAATGTTATGCATTATTCAAACCATAGATATGAATATTTCTTTACTCATATTAAGACTTAATCTTATTAACAGTGAAAACTTTAATATCATGAATCATAGTACTTCACAGTTTTGAGTTAAAAATGTATTATGCCACATGCAAACTATGTAACTATAATGAATGCATTTAATGTTAATTCAAAATTGCCCTAATCCAGATGGACAGAGGTTTTACTCTGGTCAAATAAAAAATGAAATCTCATCAGATGAAGGATGGTGGGGTCAGAAGATTCAATTTTTGTGGCATATCAAATTTTTGTATGTCAATGACAACTTTAATAGATGGTGATGAATAATAAAATCTAATTGTGTCACTATTAAGATAGTTTCAATTATGACCTATTAGCTACATTCTGGAAGATGTGGTTTTGCTTCTTCCCACCCCCCAGCCCCCCCCCCCCCCTTAAAACTAGAGACTTAATTTAAAAATAATGTAACAATATTATAAGGAAAATTTGATTTTAGTATAAAAGTTTTTTTATCAAGTTCCTCCAGCCTCTTCATAATGTATAATTGTGTTTTAGGTAAGAGAAGAAGAAATAGAAGAACTGGATACCTTGTTGAATGATTTCTGTGAACTTCCTGCTCCTGGAGGTGTGGAAAACAACTACGGAAAAATAAATATCCTCCTTCAAACATATATTAGCAGAGGGGAGATGGACAGCTTCTCTCTTATTTCAGATTCTGCATATGTTGCACAGGTAAAAATAGTCAGTATTTTTTAGGTATCTGTTGCTGCCTTCCACTGTTTTCATTCTCTCAAATGTTTACAATTATGTAAGTAGACCTTAAGCTGGACACTTTTTCATGCAAATTGATTTGAAAATAAAAGCCTTCCATGAGTGTGGTATACTTCTAAGTGGAAAAATAATGCAAAATTCTACATTAGGAAATTACTGCTTTTTTATTGTTGTTAAATTTGAATGTTCTTTTCATTGATATTACCCCTGTAGTCTTATTATATTTAGTAGTTCTAATTATAGTTGCTGAGAAATGTTATTCTTACCTTACTGGGTTTTCTTCTGAATCTGGAAAACTGTTGCAATCTGTGTTTGTTTTGTGTGCTTTTATATTTCTTTCTGTAACACATAAATTTGTGTCTTATTCACATCTTTGGTTTACACAAGAAAGGTAGGCTATTACAAATTTGTTGCTAGAATTCACCGTGTAAGTTTGTATATCAACATATATTTGTTTGTTGGTTTAATTTGACAGATGACTGGTCAATAGCTGTACAGCATGTTTAGTTATAACATTGAATAGAGAGAGAACTGCAAGTCTGTGACACAGAACTGCTTGCTTACAGAGTTAGAGAGACCATATTAGAACGCAAAAGGTGTTGCTTGAAATTTTAGAACTATGAATCTTGAAGAACACACTGAAAGTGACAAAATGTCATAGACGATACCAGAACATTAATAAGTGTATGGAATAGATTACTAAGTTTTACCTTTTAGGTCATCCTGTCTTTTTTTTTTTTAATTTAAAAATAAATGTATATGGAATGTGTTGCATTGAATACTTTATCTCTTATCCTTAAAAAAACATTTTGGACAGAAGTAATTGAAAAATTGCATTTAGTCAGTGCTAAAGGTCAGAGTTAAATACTCAAAAGTATATACGTTCGCCAGCAAGATTTTCATAGCAACATTACCTTCTTCAGAAGTGTTTACATTTCCTAGCACGTTTGGGCTTAAATGAGTCTGAAATCATTACACACATCATAAAAATTGTGGTACTTGCACAGCAAGATCATCTTCAGTACGATTCTTTTAATCTTTGCTTTCAAAACAATTGCTTTTATTTGTCTGTCTCAATTATAACATTTTTAGTGAGGCAAACATGATCTTCTCAAACCTTCATAAATTGTGCATGTGGAACCAGTGCTACAACTTGCAATTTTTTTTAATTGAATAGTGACTATTTGGAAAATCATTCATCCTTTCTAAGTAAAAGAAATAAGCTTCTTTAGTAACATATGCTTCCTATCATGGCCAAATAATTTTCTATTTTTTATTCCTGTTGGCACTGAAGAGCCAGTAGAGAAAGATTGTATTCTACTACATGAATCAAGAACAGGATTGCTAATCCAGGCACAGTAATGGTAGGCCAAAAAAAAAAAAAAAATCAAAAGAAAACCCACAACTTCATAATACAGCTTGATAAGCTTATGAAATGAATATCATAACTTAGGTTTTCAAGATAAGACTGACCTCATTCAAGCTTATGTTAATAATTAATTTTCCAACTCCAAAGCAGATTTATACAGTTTACTTATACATATGCAATAGGCTTGGGAGATTGTAATATATTTAGAAAAAAAAAATTATTAAACATCTGTGGAGATGTTGTGAAATTCAGTGTGAAATGGGTGGCTATTATGGAAGCATAACAGAGGTAAAATCTTAAATTTTGAATTTCCAGTTAAACCAAGCTTGCAGATGTGTATTTTATGGGGGGAGAAGGAGGAGGATACTAAGTAGAACTCCCTAATGTTCTGTTCAAAATCCTATGACAGACCTGCCACTACAACTGTAATTAATTGCACATGTTTCTTTTCATAATTTCTGTAGGCAATCATGAGGTAGTTCTGCCCTTAGACAGTAATGGAAAAAAAATAAAGTTTTCAAGAGTGTTTGAAATAAGTTTGAAGAGAAAAATCTATTGTTATGGTTGGTCAAAGATGAGTCTATGGGTTCCTTTTCATTTTACAAAGAATACTTGAGTGAATTACAACATTTTGCCTTTTTTTTGCTCTCCAGAATGCAGCTCGTATTGTTCGAGCTCTTTTTGAGATTGCCCTTAGGAAACGTTGGCCTGCAATGACATATCGACTACTGAATCTCAGCAAAGTCATTGACAAGCGGCTGTGGGGCTGGGTTAGCCCTCTGAGACAGTTCTCCGTGTTACCACCATCAGTCCTCTCAAAGTTGGAAGAGAAGAATCTCACTGTAGACAAGATGAAGGACATGAGAAAAGATGAAATAGGTGAGAAATCAGCAATGCTGATCTGCTTAAACTATTAGAAGTTAATAGGCAAGTTAGAACTAAGCCTGAGACATTCATTAAGAAACCAAACCCACTCTGGTCTGGAAGCCATGAAACACATTAACATGGTATTATGGTCTGTCCAATAAAGAAGGCTTATTCAGTCTCCACAGCTTGTGTTTGTAATATGGGTGAGACTGGCCCATGTCCTGCCAATCCCAGCACACACTTAGAATGGACATGCATATTGATATGTCTTTACATATATATATATATATATATATACAGATACATATATTTATATATGTATTTATGTCAATATATACACTTTGTTACCCTTCTTGCTCTAATTAAGTAAAACAGTACTATGAAAGTCATCTGCTTATTTTTTTTTCAAATTGGATTTTTTTTAATGAAATAGCATTAACAATAAAAAAAAAGGCAGATTATGTCCAGGTGTGCTCTCATTAAATGGCCTGCTTCCGAGATGCAGCATTAATTTTCATTGAACGTGGAGAATTCGTTGTCATTGGTGTCATTGCAGAAAAATCTTAATTTTTTAAGGGATTTGACATATTGAAAATGAGAAAATCCACAAGCCTACTGATAAATATAATGGCAATTTCTAGTATGTCCATGTAAACTGCTGTGGATAAAATACCCACCAGCTGGTTGAAATTGAGGAAAAAAAATGTTTGTAATGTATTTCTTTATCCTATCTTAGTATATTTGTTCTGATTTGGGAGTAAATCCTTTAGATCTTGGACTTTCATTGCACTTGTAATGCCAGGTTTTTTTTGGAAACAAACTGCCTTTTTTTTTTTTTTTAATTTAATTTTTACAATGAAAACACATTTCGTAGTCTCTACTTCTTAGGTATGTTATTTTTGATTTGACAAGAGGACTACACTCCTAACTTAAGTAGCTTTATTATGTGCCTAAAATTAATTTTGAAAAAGTTGCATAAAACTGTAAAAGTTTGCAGAATTAGAGAGTATATTTTTATTTACTAGGTTAAAACAAAGGACTATGAGGGAAAAAAAAAACCTATTAAAACTCACTTAAACTGTATATTATAATACATAATTTTAAATGTATTAAAAATACAATATTTTAAGTGCTAGCATTACAGTGTTTTTTTCATTCAGAAGTATCTCACAAATTGTTAATTTGTGTATTTTTGTAGTTTTTTTTAATGCTTAACTTATTTTTCCATGAGTTGTGTTAGTGCTTTTATTCTCTTCTTTTAATGCTAGTTTCTCCTCGTACCTAGCCTTGGAGAAGCAAGAAATTTGTATTAAAATACAAAACTACTTTGCTTTTTTCAGCTTGTGGATCTAATATTCACAAGATAGAAACATTTTAATATACATATAGAACATGTAGATTTGTTTTATATTTACTTAGCTTCAAAGTTGGGTTTTGACAGTAAAAACAAGTCATTGGTGACTACATATAAGGATATTTCATGTTCTTCAGCATTATAAATGCCAAAGCAAGTCGTCCTGTGCATCTTTGTCAAGTACTGCTTCTTGACATACTTCCTCTTGTCCTTCCTCTTTTTCTTTCACTAAGACTTTGCTTGCCTTGTACATTTTATTGAAATTCAAAGCCATGTTGAAATGAAAAAGGTACAGCTTCCCGGTGCTGACTTGTTCTCTGACATATATTTAGGTATAAATATAGTGTATAACACAGTGTATAAATACTTGAGGTGTGGGAGACAGAGGGATTTGGCCAACCTCTTTTCAGTGGTTTGTGGGGATAGGTAATAGCCACAAGATAGAGCACAGGAAGTTCCGCACCAACATGCGAAAGAACTTCTTCGCGGTGAGGGTGACGGAGCACTGGAACAGGCTGCCCAGGGAGGTTGTGGAGTCTCCTTCTCTGGAGATATTCAAGGCCCATCTGGACGCCTATCTGGGCAGCCTGCTCTAAGGAACCTGCTTTGGCAGGGGGCTTGGACCCGATGATCTTTCGAGGTCCCTTCCAACCCCTTCAATTCTGTGATTCTGTGATTCTGACACCGTAGTCCAAGTTTCAGTGTTACTGCTTCTTCCTTTTCAAATGTTATTGTCACCCTGGAGATAGCAAGCCACCTCCTGTCTTTTTTATTCTAGCTCAGACCATGTCCTAGGGAGAGACAAATGCATCCACTGGGTGTCAACTCTCCCCGTCAAAGAGCATGTTGTGTGCACAGGTCCTGGATTCCAATGTGCCATATATTAGACAACAGTTGACTCGCTACTGCAATGTAACCATAAAATTTCTGAAATGCCAAGAAATCACTGTGGCATTTGAAATACACAGTCACAGTTTTCAGAATATAGTTGACAGTTTTTGTGGAACAAGCAAAATTTATTCTTCTTTTGTTAAGTATACCTATTTTCTCAAATAGTCATCTTTTAGTTTATAAGGTTTTCATATTTCTCAAACACCATTGATAGCTTCTTATAACTATTAAAAAGAATGAAAAAGAGAAGAGAGAGAGATTTATAATGATTTTAACAAGAAGGATTTGGGAGAGGAGCCTTATTTTACCCTAGCAGATACCTATACAAAACCTCAGTGCTGTGCTGTACAGACACGGAAGTCCACCTCACACACTATGTTACAGAAAGGGATTTTTGGCATGAAGAAATCTACCTGTGTACATAACCAATTAATTCATATCTTTGAAGATTGGCACCTACCTTTAAATAGCAAAATTTCTGATGTTTTATCTCTAATTGCAAAAGCTAGTCATTGTGCAAGTATGCTATAATACTGCCTGCATTACCAACACGTACCGATGTTTTGTTCTTCAGTAGTCCGTCCACTTGCAATAGGTGCACGTGTACCAACTACAAATTAAACTGATTAAAACTGTTAAAATTCCTGCATTAGTGTTTTCCTTCTTAAGCAAGATCACCATTCAGTACAAAATAGTATAGATAAATAAATACTTTGAGAGACAAAATCTGCCAGTTTGTTAAATAAGAAAAACTGAAGAGGGAAAGGCAAGGTTCAAATAATAAAAAAAAAATACTAATTGCAAGTTGTTATGCTCCTAAAATTTTGTGCAATAAAAAGAAAAAGTTTATATCTCCTTATCACTTTGCACATAATGCAAATAATAGGATTTCTTCGTTTTGGGGTGGTTGTTTATTTTCAATCAGAAAGTGTACACAGGAGCCACATAATGACATCAGTAGCCACTTATAGCTGGTAACAGTGAGTACTTATGACCATTATAGTTAAAACTTAAAATGTGCTCCTAGTAATTATATAAGCGATTTCAGTGAAAATATGATTATTCAGTGTTCTTTACCTAAATAAACTAGAAGTTGCAACATTTTTCGGGGGGGGGGGGGGGGGGGGTCAGAAATAACACTGCTTCCTACATACATTGGCTTGTATTTAAAATGAAGAAATGAAGAGCAAGGGAACAAAGATTTCATCTGTAAAATACAACTAGGAATTATATATATATATATATGTATATATATATATATATATGATTCCTTTCTTGCCTTAGTTACCATGACTATGATAGAAAATAAAATACAGTGCAGTGTTTAGTTTTTCCTTTGGCTTGGTTACACACTGGTGTATTCCGAAAGATCAGAGCTGCTGTGAGATGATTATTAGTTGCATGAATTTTAAGCTATTAACTACCTTTATTCAGTTTTATGAAACTAGTGTCCTGTGTACTTCAAATCACTACACAGGAATTGTAGAAGCTCAAATGTATGTCCTTCATTAAGTAAAAGGTCAGTATTCAAGCTTTAAAAGAGAGCTATATGGCTTAGTAAGAGCCTGGTCAAAAAGTCAGTAAAGGAAAGGGAACTAGCTTGACATAATATGTTTCCAATGTGAATTCTTAATAGTTGTTTTAACCCCTTAGTTATAGCCAACAGGCGGGTTAACACTGATTTTTCTAGGCTCTAAATTGCTAATTCAAGTTAAGTATTACAAAATACTCAGACATGCCAGGTCAAGAGAGTCAGACATTTACACACCTAAGAGCAAAACAAGCAAGCAATAATACTCCTCTCTAAAAGCCTATTTGAAAGTCAGAATTGTATTATTTTTCCCGTAAATGCAAATTTGTTGCACTAATGTTTTCTTGGCAGGTCATATGCTGCATCATGTGAAGATTGGGTTAAAGGTAAAACAGTGTGTCCATCAAATCCCCTCCATTGCAATGGAAGCAACAATTCAGCCAATTACCCGCACAGTGCTCCGAGTCCGGCTGAACATCACTCCTGACTTCACATGGAATGATCAGGTAAAAAAAAAAAAAAAAACGTGGAGGCCTAGAAGTATTCATTTAGCTTCAATCACAGGGAGACCATAGCTGTTTGGATAAGATTTTTTTTTTCTCTGAAAAGCAAATTTGATAACAGGAATGGCACAACCTTTAAGACTTTTCTGGAAGAAGGCAGCCAAAGATCTTCTTTTTATTTCCATTAATTGTAACAAGGTTGCCATGTTTATAACATGTTGAAGCAAGTGCTAATACTGGAATATTAATAGCATCACACATAGATTTGAGTTTGTACTGGGTCTGAGTTATTGCCCACAGAGTTATATGCCCAAAAAGGACAGCAAAGAAAAGGGAGACACAGATGGCTTTCTGAACTGTGAATGAATGTCAAACTCAGAAAATAAAGCCTTGAAATACAGTTCATGTATGCCAAGTTCTGTTGCTCTCCATGGCTTCACAAATGTATATTCACATCAGTGTCTTTTCTGAATTGTACTTGCCTGAACAGAAAAGCTGAGATATGTTTGGAATTATATTCATCTTTACAGTGAAAATTTAAATACAAGGTATTGTATTAATTGGACACGTACTCATACCCTTTCATTCAGAATTTGTTAATTAGAAATAGATTTAAGACAAATCTAAATGAAATACCAATGTCCACATGGGGGCATTGTATTGTTGCTGGTACTTCTGAAACATTCTACAGAAAGAAGGCAAACATACATCAATGGACAAGCATATTTGTCTTTTTCTACTCTTAAAAGATAAAAGAAATTATCATTCTGAAAGGTGGCTAAGTATGTTTTATTAAAAAATAAGTTAAAAATCCCCTCACAAATTTAATCTAATCACAAGTAAATTAGAGTTTTATTCCATAAACATTTAGATGATATTGGAATTTATTTTCCCTGCCTGAAGGCTTTTACTTTTGTTTTGGAAGCTCCACAAAGCTAGCATGTGAATGGGAGGTTAAAGTCTAATTTATTTTTTTTTGCTACCTGCATTTATTACAAAAATATTTTAATGGGTCCCTAACGTAAATTATAATAAGTATTTTTTGGTAGGATTGAAACAGGTTTTTATCATTCAATCTTTTATCCATGTTACCTGAATGCTATTAAAGACATATTAAACTATCTTCATATTAATACAAAGTAATTTCTCAGTCTATTTTCATTCTACAAAATTTAGATTCTTCCAGATTTTTACAAATCAAAAAGGGATCTGCACAGAATTCTACTCCTATATGTCATCTCTGAATTTCTGAAGTTCAGAAAACAGGTTTTTGCCCAAGCTTCGCTATGACCTTTTGACATAGCGTTCCTAGTATTTCCTAGCTTTGGAAATATTGTGGGTATCTTGTCTATTCAACATATGCAGCTCTTGTATTTGTAAAGTGATACTCGTCAAAACTTGGAAAGTTCCTCAATACTTTTTTCCTGTTTTTTTTTTTTTTTTTGTCAGGTAGCTATTTCTTATTTTTTTCTTGTGATTTTTGTTTCTTTTTTCTTTTTTCTTTAGTAAATGAAACTTCTATCTCTTTAGAAAAACAAAGCTGTTAAAGTTTAATCGTCATTAAAAATGAATAACTACCTTTTCAATTCAACCACTGAAAGTCCAAAATTGCTTCTGCATCATCACACAGTTTCCTGGCAAGCTGTTCAGAAGACTATTGTCAGACACTATAGGTACAGCTGTAAATGATACAAAAACTAGCTGTCCAAAAATAATAAAAAGAATTAAAAAAAAAATGGCAATACTCAAGTAAAATCAGAATATTAAAAATGTAAATACTATGCTTAACTGAAATGACTCACTTAGCTAACATTTTATGTTTTTAAGACTGTTTCTTTACCTGGATACTTAATTCTAGAACAGTCTCATGAATTTTGGACTTAGCTTTACAAGGAAAAGGCAAGAAGATGTATTTCGGTAAACGTTGAGACAGATCCCAGTGGAAAATTCTTACTGTACTGTCAGAGCCAAGGGACTCTAAATATATGTAGACAGAGCAAATAAATATTACTGCAGCCAGGAGGAGTCCAGCAGAAATACAGAATAATGTAACTAGTATTAATTAGCCGAGTCATATATCAAACATGCAGTTTTAGGCAATGCTTGCCCAAAATACAGGTACACGTCAGTTCTTAAGAACTCTCCAGAGCTCTTGAGAATCATTACTTTTGAGCCTATTTCCCCATGCAGTTTTTCCACAGGACTCTTCAAAGATGCTCTTACCATTGATTACAAAAATTCTGAGCTTTGAACTTCATAGCCTTCCTTACATCTTCCAACATTTTTTCACCTTCACATTGTTTTTATACCTTCCTCATCAGAAACATCAGTAATATAAGCTCATTTAATAGTATGAATTCCATACTACTTTACTATGCACTTTTCTCCTTTTCCTAGATAGATATTTAAGTAAAATTGGCACACTGGAACATGAGTAATTGATTCTGGCAAAGAAACAAAAATTCTTGACTGAGTATTCCAAATAGCTACCATTTGTGGCTGGCACTACAAAATAACTCATTAAGACTACAGGTACACAACAAAGTAAGCTAAAATCTAGGATGAAATAAAGTATTAACATATGGCATGGAATTCATAAAGAGCCAGCTCTGTCTGTGTTCTTCTCACTTAACCTATAGCAGTGAGTGGATCAAACTACAGTGTTCTGAATCTTTTTCTAGAAGAGAGGGCAAAGAGAGAGGAATGTTAGAATGCAGTCCGATTTTTACTATGAGAATGTTTTTGACTGACAGCAAAAGTCAATTTTTCTGTACACAGAATCAACAGACAGAAGTACAAGGAGGAAAAAGAAGGCATCCTTTTTTACAACCCTGAAGGGAAGTCTGGCAGTTTGGTCTATTTATAGACAGCTGAGGCACTAACTAGTTTCAGTTGCTTTTATATTGTGTCCATTTATATTATATACACATTAGGCAAACTCTTATTGCAATACGGCCTTTAAGCAGACAAATTAATTAGAAGTGTTATATTGCTCTTATCTCTCATTTCTGTGTTCCGTTGTAAGCCTAGATCATTTGGAACTATACCTGATACACCTGTCAAATCTTGGGAACCTCATTACAACTATAATAAAGCTATCTTTTCTACTCTTAAAGGTACATGGCACTGTGGGAGAGCCCTGGTGGATTTGGGTAGAAGACCCTACTAATGATCACATTTATCATTCAGAATACTTCATCATTCAAAAAAAGCAGGTAATGGATTCAGAATCTCATAGCAAGACAAAAATAAAGTTAGTGAGATGGAAGGTTTTAAGGCCAAACAGAATTTTGAGCTAATCAGATTTGAAAAGCAGCAGCACAGCTTTTAGTTTCAGATGTTTGTTTTAAGCCTGGACTTTCACAAAGATGTTTCCTAATCTCAGATGTCCCTTTTTCTCTTCGTCGTTTGGTGGGACATTTTTTTTCCAGATTAAAATGGAAAGACTGTAACAGTTTTGTCTGTTAAAGATGAAGAATTAGTCTTATTTGTACCTTGAAGTTAATGGAAGCAAAATCCACTGCCAATGGTGAAATATTTAATGGATGTGAATATCTTGCATTTGGAGTTGCACACATACTTTATTGCTTTGTGTTAGTAATGATTATGAAAGTGAGGCAAACTGTATGATTTTTCAAGTTACTGGTTTGTCTGTCCAGTAATTATTCTCTACACAATGTTTGCATTAGGTCATTACTAAAGAACCTCAACTACTGGTGTTCACAATCCCAATTTTTGAACCTCTGCCTTCTCAATATTACATTCGAGCTGTGTCCGATAGATGGTTAGGAGCAGAAGCTGTGTGCATCATAAATTTTCAACACTTGATTCTTCCAGAGAGGCATCCACCCCACACAGGTAATTTCAAATGTGATCATTTTGTTTCAATTCATCTTGTTTGTATTGATTTTCCTTATGATAATGCAACAAATCTCTAACGCATTTTTTGTAAGAGAAAAGTATATGGTATTTCATTTTCTCATATATTTGTATTATTGATACCATTTTTCATTAACTTTAAAGCTCTCTATAATTTTAAAATCCTGAATAAAAAACAGCTTATTTTAGCTCAATGTGATACCGGCTTTTTTTGCTACTCCAGGCTCACTATAAACCATAGGAAAATTGAAAATGTTGTATAAAAGTAGGCTGCGTTACAATATGTCTTATCTTAGCATTGCATTTCTTCTGGACTGGTTCAAAATAATCTTAGCGTGGATGGTTGTGTTATAAGTGGTATTCAGCAAAGAAAAGAACAGTTAAAATTTTGAAGATATGCAACATTTTACTACTTTTTCTAAAATGCATGCTTCGTTGCAAGCACTGTTACAGTGCTGAACATCTAATTTCAACTCATTCAAGCCATGGCCTTCCCCTCCCCCTCCTTTTTAACACTTGGCACAGAAGCATATGTTTGTGTTTTGATTCTTTTTTTCTGGATACATAAATTGCTTTATACATTCATTGTGCCTGATGTCATTGTAAAACCTTTCCACTGTAATTACATTTGGCTCATCTAGCAGTCTGTGAAGTGAGTGCCTTCAGAAATACTCAGTTCTCATACGATGTTGTCCTTTGGCATGCATAAATTCACATGTGTTTGTGAAGTGTTTAGCTATTGTTATACTGTACCTACGCTGTCTGGAAAAGCATGTGTAACCTTTTTATCTAATTGACTGATCACTGACTACTATTCAGAAGAAACAGAAAGATATTTACACATCACCAGTTATGGAGCCTCTAGGATTTATGGTAATTGATTTCAATTCCCATCTGGTTCCCACTCAACAGTGAAGTACATAGAGGCCCTGCTAGGCAGAAAACCTTCTTTCTCCTCAGCAGAACCCAAGAAATCAGTTTTAGTGGGAATGATAAAACAGCCATAAGGTATCAGGGAAAAGCATGTGAAGAATATTAGGCATCATTGCCTCGGTAGATTTTATGACTCCCATATCATACCTTAATGTGAAGCACCCTGAAAAGACAATGAAACCTCCAGCCACTAAAAAAAAAAAAAAAAAAAGAAAAAAAAAAAAAAAAAACACTGACCAACTTCAAAGCAAGCATCTGCATAGCAGAATCACTGCAGTCTCCTTAATTTGGTAGAATTCCAAATCCAATCTGGTTATATATATCATCTCCCAGATTCCACAGTCTCTAATTGTTTGGATAGCAGATGCCCTCAAGTTATACAGAGAATCATATACTGAAAGGCTGTTTGTTTGTTTATTGAGATTATATCTTTAATTACATATTTTAAGGATTAGATGCAAAATTTAGTTGTATTCCTCTGATTTGTATTACTCCATCAATTCAGAAACTTAACTAGATGGATTTTTTTTCTTGAAATATACAGACTGCTGTAGTCCAGCTCTACATTCTGTTATCATAAGAAGCTGGACATATACATGTAGTCTAATACAGTGAGTTTAGAGCTTAATACAACTGGAAGAAAGCAAGCAGTTTTAAGAAAAAGATTAATTTATGCAAGTGGCTGGTTTCACAGCTGTCGGAATATTAACTACAGTACTTCAAGAAATACTTAGAGCTATAAAATCAATTTTTCATTATTCCTCATTGAAATTAACAATGTCCCAATGGGGGTTCTATGTCATATGAAATGTTAGGTAAAGCCATTTCCAGTCTAAGTTTTCCACTGAAGTATCGGTTAATATCTTTACCTTCATAATAGACTGACTATGTTATAGGATGGCATCTGTTGTTGTGCACTCATGATTATCTTGTGTTTGTAGAGCTTCTAGATCTTCAGCCTTTGCCTGTCACAGCCTTAGGACATCGACAATATGAAGTACTCTACAAGTTCACACACTTCAATCCTATCCAGACCCAGATATTTCATACACTTTATCACACAGACTGTAATGTTCTTCTTGGAGCACCTACAGGTTCTGGAAAGACTGTTGCTGCTGAATTAGCCATCTTTAGAGTTTTTAACAAGTATCCCACATCAAAGGTTTGTAAAATAGATTTACAAGAATCATTTAGTGTAGGTATGTTTTCAGCAGTCCAAAAGCCTAGGAAGACTATGGCAAACTGAATTTTGGTTTCTCCAATTAATACCTGTCGGGGTATAAAATGCTTATGCTTTTATTTCAACTTTATATATTAATCAGTGTGCAACTAGAGTTAAATCTGAAAACTTGCCATAAAGACATTGGTTTTCCTTTTCCATCCTTACTTGCATTTCCTAAGTTCTTTTTGCTTAGACTTTAATCTTCTACTAGCAGTAGTACTGTTTTACAGCTATTAGTTCCCCTCCATGTCAATACAACTAGCCCGGTCTCTCCCTTATTTAAACAAATGAATTGCAATTAATTGCTACGAGCCAATTTTCTCTTCTGCCTTGTCCCTGTGTTTTATTTCTTAAAACAAAGTGCCTAAAAGCTGAGCATTTCAACTTCTGGGATTTTGTTTTCAAAGTGAACATATGGCTGTACCTTAAGTCAGACATCTTGTCTTAGGTACCCACATTTTAGCCTTAAAGTCTTTGGAAAAGGTATTTATATCTGACTGTAAGATTTAACCAAAGAATAACCTTTGAAATTAACAAAAATCATGTATGTAAATCACTTATTCATCTTTGAAATTTTAGTATCTTCTTGTAATTTGTTATGCCAGGCTGTGGTAAGCAAGACTCAGATACATTTTAAGTTTATGTATTAGATTTACAACATTGCCAATTGTTAAATGAGTGTATATATATATATATATTTGTTTGTTTGTTTGCTTTAATAAAGCCAAAAGTCTGGCTTTATTAATGTATGTGAATTATTCATATACTAGTTTCTTCATGTTCAAACAACAGACCTTAAAAGTTCAAAATATTTAACCATAAACCTGTAAATAAATTTATGTCAGAGTATTCTCCCCTGCAGGGTGAGCTTCTTTGAGAGAAATAGTGTGATAATTTACTCAGAATAATCAGCTTTATAATTTAACTTTTAATGTTTAAATAATTAAACAATGTATCTAAAAATCAGGTAAGATATTACTTGCTGGAAATTCTGATTTTTTTTCTGTTCTAGAATGTAGGTTTCCTGATTTTATAGTCCCGACAAATATGTCCTTATGTATATAAGTGGGTTTTCATATTAAATGGTGTAATAAATACTCCCATTTCTAGAAATTAGTTTTTGTTTCTTAATTTATTTGCTTGCTAATGACTCAAGAAACAAAGCAATATTTTCAGGTGTTGTTTCATGTGTTTAAAATATAATCCTGTTGTATGTCATTTAAGGAACTCGTACCTTAATCATTTTACACATAATGAGAAAGTTAAATCTCATAAGTATAAAAAAAATTTTTCGTATCAATACAATTGAATAAAAATATCTTGTTTAATATCTGATTTTGTAACTTTTTTTTTCAGGCAGTGTATATTGCGCCATTAAAAGCACTCGTTCGTGAGAGAATTGAGGACTGGAAAGTTAGGATTGAAGAAAAACTTGGTAAAAAGTATGTTTCTCCTTACCTAATCAGAGAAATGAGAAGCAAAAGAACAGCTCATCAAGTATGAATAAAATCTACAGAATACTTTTGAGTATTTAAAAATAGATTTTGCTTGTATATTATCCTTCAAATTTCTAAAAGTTAAAAAAATATGCTATCAGTAGTCATTGTAGTAAAAGCAAAATCAAAAGTAAAAAAGGGATACACTTTGATATCCACCTATTTTCATTCTCATTACTTGCCAGTATAACAAATATGAAGCTCAGATTTCTGTCTGCAGTGTCTTTGGAAATTTAAACTGCAATTCAAAATAAACATTCATTAGAAGTCTCAGCTATGAAAGGTCTCACAGAAGTTGCATGAACTATATACCAGTATTCGTGTATTGTCTTTCTTATATAAAATACAGAATATAATTGTATTCTTTGGCCTCATGAATTTCGTGCTGATCTTCTCAGGTGCTGGAGTTTAGCCATTACTTTATGACATATAATGTGTATCAGTCATGTTGATGCTTTCTAAAGTTATAGTTTTGTGAGTTAAAAATTATATCCATAGGATGCACTCACCTTCCACTCACCTATATATAGCTTTTTCGTAAGTTAAAGCTTAGAGCACACCAGAGATTTTAATAAAAGGGTGTACTACCCTGTGTACACAAAATTACCATTGAGTTTTCTGCTATTAACGTAGCAGTGACTTGTTAACTGGCAATATCTCTTTTTTATTTTATTGTTGTTGTTTTAATGGTGTGTGAGGATAAATTATTTACCTCATCGTTTTAAAATATTTTCAGGTAATATTTTCTTTTTGAGACTGACTCCAATATTTGTGACTTAAATGTTGCATAGAAGATACACATTACTTTGATGAATTTTTATTAGGTGTATCGTAAAAATGTCAAAAATCCATTATATTCAGTCTAAAATGATGGATCATCTCAGTGTTTGTGGAAATTGAAAGGATTATAAGGTAAACAGTTAGAAAAACTCGGCTAATCTTTCCCAGAAATGGCTCCAAGATAATTTCAGTTCTACTCTTAATGGAACTTTACTAACAAATGCAGATATGCTATAATCCAGACTTCTTGTTCAAACCAAAGATCTATATGGAACAGCAAGCAGCACCTTAGTTGCCTTAGAAAACTTTTATGCTGGCTAAAACAGGATGTTATGATTCACATTATATCATACTAATATTCCTGTATGATCTTCATTTTGAAAAAGGAATCATAGATGGTTTTGGACTCATATTCACCCTCTTCCTTTTGTATAGTATTGCAAAGGAATGGTATTCGGTATTAACGTGGTATTTGCTAGAAAAACAAAGACAGGTTTGTTAACTGAAAACAGCTTTGAAAATCCTGTTAGAATCCTGACCAGAAACAGTAAACTAACTTTGTTTAATTTTGTTTCTTCTCTCGTTTAAGAGTTTAAGTTTAAGAGTTAATGTTTGAACATTAAGGTGTTCTAAAGCATCAAAAAGACAGTTTTATGTAGTCTGATAAAACACCTATCTTGATTACAGGGTTGTGGAGTTGACAGGAGATGTGACTCCTGATATGAGAGCTATTGCCCAAGCTGACCTGATTGTTACTACCCCAGAGAAGTGGGATGGTGTCAGCAGAAGCTGGCAGAACAGAAGCTATGTTCAGAAAGTTTCCATTCTTATCATAGACGAAATCCATCTGCTAGGTGAGCATGGTTTTCTTTTTCTTTTCTGTTTTTTGTAATCAGAATTGTAGCTAAATTTGAAGAACTGTGCTTGTACTTAGGATCTGAAAATACTTTTGACCTGAAACTGTGCTTGTACTTATGACCTGAAAATACTATTTTTACACCTGAACTTTTTATTTTTCTCTGTTTTTCAATGGATTTCACATTTACCAGGGGATGAGAGAGGCCCAGTACTGGAAGTCATTGTGTCTCGAACAAACTTCATCTCATCTCACACAGAGAAGCCTGTAAGAGTAGTTGGCTTATCCACTGCATTAGCAAATGCCAGGGATCTTGCTGACTGGCTAAATATCAATCAGGTATGAAAAATGTTTCAGAAGATGGATATGTATTAGTGCTGCAGAAAAGCAAAATAGCAATTTAGAAGGTAATTCAAGATTAAACTTGTAAAAATGTTTTCTTTTAGATGGGTCTGTTCAACTTCCGACCTTCAGTACGTCCAGTTCCTCTGGAGGTACACATTCAGGGCTTCCCTGGCCAGCATTACTGTCCTCGCATGGCTAGTATGAACAAACCTGCATTCCAGGGTAAGCAAGCTCCCAGACCTTTTACTTCTTTATGTAACAGAAATAAAGTCTCTGAGCACTTTACACAGAACATTTGCAGCACATTTACAACATGTGTTACTGTATGTACTCTTGGCATGTATAGGGAGAATCTGCTTCTGCTAATGACCCAAAGCTATTTGTCTGAAACATAAAGTGTGCTGCAAACGCAACATATACCAGGGGAATGTAGTGTATTTAGAACAGAAGAATAAAATTAGTGCTAATGAAGGGGAAATAAAATGTGTTTTCTTTTAGTGTTTGACACCATAAAGAAACATTTGTGTAAAAATATTTGAAATTTAGAAAGTAATAAAACCATTCATATTATTAATCTGCTGAGGTATTTTCATATGTACCGCTGAATGTAAGCATTAAAAAATTGTGAACAGAAGTTGTAAGTCAGACTAACCTCACGTAATTCTAGTTTCAAAGCAATAGCCATAAAATTCAAAATTTGTAGTGCATCCAGATATGCTTCTGTTTTCAATTTTTTATTCTCAGCAAAACTGGCATGCAGGATAGATTTAAGAAAAACTCTAATATTTTATTGGAACATGTTTTGTTTGGGTTACATAAGGAATATTTATTATATCAATTAAAAATAACCTCCAATATAAATTTTGTGATGTGAACTGCTGTTGATTGTGAGGTGACATTTGCGAGGTGACTTTTTAGCTGCTTTAATTATCCTTATGACAGAAGCAAAGTATTGATTGTGGACTAGAGACCAATCTTGACAGCTCAGATTATTTACACCTCCACAAGAGCATTGTACAAAAACACTAATGAACAATAAATCTGTCCTGGGCTGTTATGCCACACCTGTTCCAGAAGCAACAGAAATTCATTAGATGCTGGGGTTTGAAAATATATAGATGTATTGGCATATATAGTTGTAAGGTATAAATACACATGAATAATCCTATTTCAATAATTTCACAACTGTATGGTGTGTGTATATGCAGGAGCTCACTCCGGGTAGTATCCATGATCTGGGAATAATGTGTGATAGTGGATATGAAAAAATGGTTCTCAGAAATTAATGCATAAAATTAATTGGTAGAATGAGGATTACATGAGAAAACAGAAACTGATTTTGTATAACAGACTGAGAGAGTGTATCCAAAGTACATACAACTGTTCATACTTCTAGTACTGTTTATAGTTCTAGTGCTTGTTGATGTTAAAAAAAAAAAAACTGTAGACATGATTTGAGGGCTTTTTCCTCACTTGTTTGACCTGATGTAGTCAAGATTATTTTAACATTTCCATTGCAATTCTTATTCCTGAGATCATTAAAAAAAAAAAAATCTGCAACCTGAAGTTTTTTGAACATGGACAGAGCAAGAAAATGTTTTTGTAGGAAGTTCAAAAACATAATTGGTTCAAATATATCAAACTGATAAGTAAACAGCAGAAACAAAGTTCCTTTGTACCATTATGCCCACCTTTCATAGCAGCTATTCAAAGGTCACCCTCTGCCATTTATACCTTTTTTTTGGTAGATTGAAGTGATATTTTGAATGCAGACATGAATTTATGCGGTCTGTGCACAGGATCAGGCAGAAAAAGCAAGTTTTGGGTCTCAATGGCATTTAGCCTGAGAAAACATATCCTAATAGGTTAGAAAACATAACATACTTATTAGGTTGAGATAGAGAAATACACAAGCTTTAAAGTCTAGGAAGTTTGTCCAGCTTCTGATTTTTGTTTTGTTTTGTTTTCTTTTTTCCTTTTTTTTCTGTTTGTTTTTTTTTTTTCTATTTTCTTCTTTTAAATCTTTAGATTACAATTATCACTGAAATATCAGGGCAAATTAGCTCAGATTCAGCTAAGCAGTTACATGACTTTTGATTCAGAGATGGTATGAGCTCATCTCACTTGTATTTGTCTGTCAGAACAGAGTGGGTAACTTCAGCTGTATATCAGCTGCAGAGAAGTGTATCAGCTGTGTAGGTATTACAAAGAGAAATTCTGTTTTTTTGTCATTGAAGGTCCCAGTCCTAAAGTTTTGTTTTTCTCAACAGCTATCCGGAGCCATTCTCCAGCCAAGCCTGTTCTTATTTTCGTGTCATCCAGACGTCAGACGAGGCTTACTGCCTTAGATCTGATTGCTTTCCTAGCTACTGAGGATGATCCCAAACAATGGCTGAAGATGGATGAAAGAGAGGTAGAATAATTTTACCTGAATTATTTTTAATTTGCTTCTATTTTATTGATGTCTATTTGAAAATACAATACATTAAAAAACAAAGAGTGATTTGGGGGTAGATCTTGAAACAGCTATTCATATGCTAAATTTCAAAAATGTATTAAAACTAGTGTTAAATATTAAGTAGTAAGCTTATATAGCATTAAGACTATATAAGCATCTTTTCAAGATCTGATCTTTAGAAAGAGTTTTCTTTTATTTTTCACGCATATCTGTTATTAGTGGTATTTCCATCATCCCAGATAGCATATATCACATGGTAGAAGTCTTTGATAAAAAGATAAGACAAAGAATGAAAGAAAGAAGACTACTGTTCTCTAGTTTACAGCCATAAGTCGGTGGCATGTAGCTGTTGAGCTGAAATTTAAACCAAATCTATTTCAGTGTTCTAGGAGCAAAATCATCCTTCTCATAAGATAACTCTGTCTGTGCTACTGTATATGAATATATATATTGTATATATGTATGTACATATATACATATATCTATCCATCTACATTCATATATATGTATACGTGTGTATATAGATATGTACATACACACATGTACAAATGCTGTAGAACCAACCACTTAGGAATGGTATCAGTGAAATAAATTAATGTTATAAAAATGTAAGATAGCTTCTGCCAATATCTTTATTATAAGAATGTTAACATTACAAATTCAAACACTCAGACGTTATGTAATACAGGAGCTAGGATTTTAATTCTTTTTCTTTTTTATGCAATATAATCTTTAATTACATTTTCTTGTATTGTTTCTCCAAACAATCCTTCTTTCATTTATTGGGAAAAACAAATCAAATAATAAACAACCATTCAATATTCTGTTTTATCTGCATTCGGCAAAACGTATACTAGATTTTATTTATTGTACTTTTTTCTGCACCTGCTCTGAATACAGAACTATTTATTTACTTCTGGACTAATGCTACCGATTATAGTACATCATTGCTTCAAAACAATTCTAATTATTGTTCAGATTTCCTAGATTTTGGAAATCAGCTTTCTCTAATGGTTGTAGACCTTCTGCACAGGAATTTGTGATAATATAGGGCCAAGATACAGCAAAATGCATGATTAATAAACATAAGGTCAAAACCTCGTATTTAACAGTTATATGAAACGTATATATGTATACCAAAAATTACATGCCAAAAACTATAGATTTCTAGATGAGAAGAATGCTTGACTTTGTTTGCTCTTTGAGGAAAAAAAAAAAGTGAGATTTTTCTATGAGATAAAGCATAACATTTGTATCCTCCCTCTTGGGCGGATTTTACAAGAGCAAATGGATGTCTTGGCTGACAAACTGCTAGTACTGAAAAATGTCTTAATCTTATGCTGCTTCCCCAAGTGTGCAACCTCCATTTAACTTGTTTTCTTGAGCATAACAGAAACAATTCATATAAAAATTGCCTAGCAGAGTTCTCTAGTAACTTACACTAGTTTACTGTAGTAATCTCACCTACAATTAGAATATGCAACATGCAGCTTGCTCTAAATGACTTGCATTAATCTGAATAGCTTGCACATGTCATATGAGCCCTTACTGTCCTGAAAAGAACAGTAGCTGAAGCTTCTTCATTTAAGAATTAGAGACTTGCTAGAGAAACGTTTTCTGTTAAGAATCTTTGAATTTGGGTCTTCTGATCATTGACCCTGTCAGAGCCTAGGTATTTTAGTCTGTTTCAGAATATACCTCTGAAGATTTTGAAAGACAAGATGACAAGGACAGACAAACTTTGCATTTATTAGTCTGATAACATCAGCATATGATTTATATTTGAATTAGTAATCTGAATGTTTGGCGCATAACAAAGATACTTACCAAGTTACTCATTTCTGATTGTGTAAATATAAAAGACTGAGGATTACGTCCACAATTGTTATATCTGACCACTATTATGTATAGCACAATTGTGTCTGAAATACCTACAAGTTCAGGTGGACACTTCTTTAGGTAATCAGGGGACCAGTTTGTAGATTTGTGTTTTAAATGAGCAAGATTAACCTGAGTTTCATTTGACATTAAAGCAAGGGACAAAGTTACAGTAGTGCTACATACCTAGTGCATGTACTGCTTACTTCTTTATCCATAGTATTTTTTATTTAAATATTCTAACTTCAATTTATATTAAAGTCAAGCTTGGATTAGGTGAAATAGGCAAAATTCACAGAATGATTGAGGTTGGAAGGAGCCTCCAGAGATCATCTGATCCAACCCCCCTGCCAAGCAGGGTCACCTGAAGCACGTTGCACAGGATGGCATCCAGGCAGATTTTGAATCTCTCTAGAAAAAGAGCCTTTCTGGGCAACCTGTTCCAGTGCTCTGTCACCCTCAAAATAAAGAAGTGTTTTCTCATATTCGAACTAATGATTATCTACTTTACAGTAGGCAGTTCCCAACCTAAACACTTGCTCACATACTCACAGTGTTTCTCAAGTCCATATAAGATAAAAATGGACCAGTTAGATAAAAAGAAATTTTTGTTGTCTTTAAACCATTTTGAAGCCTAATGGTTTTTCACATTCATTTCTTTATGACCAATGTTCCTTAAGGGGGACTTAGGGACAAATGACTTAATTTTCAAAATATTAGTAATTGTTAATTGTGAAATATGTTGAGAAATAAGATTTTTTTTTCATGAATGGGTGTTCACAAAGTTTACAAGCTGTACAGGTGGCCTTGGCACTTTTTTTCATTCATCTTTATTTGTACGATATTAATTTTAACTGATGTAAGATTCTTTCAAGAACTCATAGGTTAGTTTCATTTAATCGTGTAAATGGCCAAATATTATTCTATGTTTATGTTAGCTTCCCAGTGGGTAGACTTCAGAAGACTACTTAAAAATGCTATAAGCAGTGCCATCCATAATAACATCTGGAAGACTGGTAGTGTGGTAGACACAGATCCTTACAGCCACTGAAAGCAATTCTTCTGTTACCTAGCATGGCAACTTTTCTGTCATGGTAACAGAGGGATTCAGGGTTTGTGGGGGGTTGGAATGGGGGAGAGAAGCCAATACTAGATCTTCGGTACGTGTTTATCATCTTAACTCCTGTAGTTTGTCAAGTTTCCCCCTGCAGTGGTAGCTCCAAACCAGGCTTTTATTTGCAGTATGTGAAGGCTCCTATTCACAAAACTCCAGATTAGTTCTCTTCCCAGTCCTCTCAGGTCACAGGCAAATCCACCACCACCTCTGCCACCCAGCTCCAAGTATCAAATTCAGACAATATTACAATCAGTTGTATCTCAAAGGACATGAACTTTTATGAAGCTTCTGGAATATCTATCTGTATGTATAAATAACATACAGGAACAACCTTTCATCCATTGCCACCAAAGCAGACGGCAGCATACCTGCATCGTGGGGGAGTCACAGGTTTTCACATACAGGAACAACCTTTCATCCATTGCCACCAAAGCACGGCAAACCTGCAGACAGTTTTCACATACAGAACATACCTGCATCTGTCGTGGGGGAATCACAGGTTTTCTTTCCCTCATCAGTGGCGTAAGAGTTGCAACTGAATTATAGTTGAAAAGGAGTTTTGATCTACTTTCATCTGCTGAAAATATATATTACCAGCAACTCCATTTAGTTTTGGAGATGATCCTTCCTGGATACTGTCCCTGATGTACAGTTTCCGGCTCATACCCATGTTCCCACAGTATGCAGGAAGTGGAAAGCTGTTCAGAAGGTTGAGACAAGTCGGTCTTCAGAAGACTGGACATACTTGAGGAAGCTTGTTGTTTCTAGTACTGATTATTTACCCGGTTCTACTGGACCTGTTGCACAGAAATAGTTTGATCTGTTTAATAGATTCTATCCAAATAAGTTTCAGGCTGTGTACATGATTTTCATGAAGAAATGTTCACCTGCATACCTCGTATCTCATTTAGTCTGAGCAAGATAACCTACAAAAATGTTTTGAAATATCCTACTTGCTGAGGTTTGTAGTTGATTCTTCAAAACTCATCCCTACATTTGCCAATTGTTATGCATAGCACATTTGGTAGTCCTGCTGCAGCAATCAGTTCTGTGGGATTTAACCGGGACTACTTCAGAGTTTGCCCAAAGTAGGATTGGAGTGAGCATTCTCTTGAAGAAGAAAGAATGGTTACCTTAGAGCCTTAGAGGTTGGTTGCTTTTTTTCTCTCCTCTTTTTTTTTTTTTTTTTGTAAAGTAGATTGTCCATACACATTCCAAAGCCAGCTTTCTATCCCTCTTAGTGTTTTCAGTCCCAACACAGTTTGTTTTTCACCAAGGACTGAAGAAGCAGTTGAAGCTGCCTTCCTTGCCATTTGTTGACTGTCTGTGATAGAGCAAGGGCTCTTCAGTAAGACATCACTCTTTAAAGATTGTCCTAGTTATTACTTGTGAGGCACAGGTGCATCATGACAGAAATGTGAATAGGAAGTATGTCTCAAAGAGAAAGACTGCCCCTGTAAATTGAGTAATTCTTCATTTCTTTTATTGTTCAACCATGACAATATGTGTTTGCCAGCAGATGCCAATGAAAAAAAAGAAAACTTTATGTTCACCCTGCTTTTCTGTATAATCATGAGATGGTTTGTAAGTACTCAATTACTAGCTTAAATTCTAATTTTGAGCTGCCAGCCAAGATTATCATGTTCAAGCTCGTGACCCATTACTTAACTTGTTAAAAGGAACAACAGCTCAGATTACCCTTTTAGAAAAGACAATGCCACCAGTAGGTGATGGTAAGTTTGTGTAAGATCTACACTGCTCTGCATTAGGAGCTGACTAAAGAGGAACAAGCTCTTCTCATTAAGAAATGGCATCTATATTTGTGGTGGTGGTGGTAGATGTTGCAATCTTTGTACAGCAGAATGTATTCGAATCAAGTTTTCAATGTATTTATTTTTCTCTAATGTTTTTACTTTTTTTTTTGTATTTTACCTAAAACAGAAGTACAAAGCAGTATTTATTGTTTATTGTTTGAGGATAGAATGCAGTTTTCACCAGCAAACAAGCAAAGTGTTTTCTTGTTTGTTTGTTTTTAAAGAAATTTATTTCCTGGCGAGATACTTGGATTTTTTTTCTTCTCTTACACTGCAAATATCAGAAATGTACCCATGTATACAGTTTTAACTGTAACCACAGTGATTTCTGCATTCTGCTGTGTGCATCATTTTACCATCTGCATCTTGTTAAGACTGTTCTTTATGAGACCTCTAGAAATAACTAAAATCCTTTAGCACAAACATACCTACTGTAATATTCAATAGCATCCATACTGGGCAATATCCAACTCCCATTGAATGCAAGGACACTTGAATGAAGGGCGTTCATTGACTACGAAAGAATGAATCAGGCTCATACTGATCTCAAGATTGTAGAGATGTGAGTGTTTGTATAATCATATGTGCATTAATTGTGTGTGTGTTTGTGTGTATGTTTCTACAGTATGTGGAAATATGCATAGACTTCTGCGTGAAAGTGACTTAAATTTTACCATAAAGTTGTGTTTTGTATTGCTGGAGGGAAAAAAAAGAATTGCTGGAAAGATGAAAGATGAGTCTTCCTTCTCTAACCTTTAAATCAAATAACCTATTATCTCAATGTTATTGTTCTGAAGTAATGCGGTGCTATAAAACTGGAATAGAAGAATCTGGTCTGTGTTATGATTAGGTATCTTGCTGGCTTTTAAATGAGATTGTTAGTGTTAAGTATATAGGCTTTAATAATATATCTCAATTGTTTAAAGAATTTTGTAAAGTATTTTTTAAACAATCTTACCTGAGGTGTTCTGAGCATTTTATTTTGTGTGGGAGAGTTCTGGAGTATGAAGGCAAGTCAAATTCTAATTTTTTTAGATGACTTTTTTTCTTGTCTTTAAAGATCAAGAAGGTACTGAAGTATGATTTCTAAGTGTTACACTCATTATAGAAGTTCAACTTCCTTCTACAAGATGTTGTTTTTATGACACAAAAGTGTGTCATAAAAAATTAACATTTAGTTATAACAAGGAGATGTTTTTATTTCACTTAACATCTGTAGCAGATGTGAAATATGTAATTATTTTTGTAAAAGACTTCATAACTTTCACGATTCTTTTGTTTGGCACATCTTTCTTCTATTGGGCATTTTAGACAATTGATAAGCATTATTCAGTGGCATATGGTCTGAGTCTGACGTGCTTTGAAAAGAGTACAGAGTACTAATAATGAGGATTCTGTGAAAATGGGAAAACCAGCACAACAGATATGCTTTGAGAAAGTATGGGTTTTTAGCATCTTGAAACAATATATCACACTCAAAGGGACAGAATTGGGCTGCACAATCTGTTAGCTCATTCTTGTCCAATCTGGTCTCCTCCTTTCTTTTGGAGCCAGCATTGTCATCAACTTGCTGAATTATACTCTGACTGGAATGTATTTCAGGCACAGGGTAATGTATCTACTTAAATGGAATCCTATCTTTCTACAAAAGCTTTTTAAGTATAATAAATTTAAAATATAAAAAAGTTCTATTAGCTTAAAGTAAATGGTTCAACAGTTTACATATGTGCAGGAACAAAGAAAATGACTACTTACTAGTTTGAGAAAAATCTAGCTTGTTCAGAGATTAGAATATACTAGATCAAAATAGACTATTTTTTATAGTAAATATTTTGTGATAATTTACAGTAAACGTTTGTTTGTTTTTTTAGGTTTTTAATTAAAAGGTGTAATCCTAATCAACCTCATGTTAGAGGAAAGCGTGGGAGGGATTTTTGTTTGTTCATCAGGAGATATGTGAAAAATAGCAAAAGCTTCTCCGTGTGGACCCAGTCCTGGAAGTCTTAGAGTCCAGGGAAAATTTCCCCTTGCACTAGGTTCCCTGAATCAACTGTTAATAGGTTTTTTTTTAATTATTATTATTTATTTATTTATTTATTTTAATTTCTTTTGTTTTGTTTTAATGTCAGTCCCATGTATATTTGCATATATTATTTTTTAAATACTTTCTGTTCTTAAAATATATCTTTGACCTTTTGCGAGTTTACAGCACAGTTTTTTTTTCAGAAAAGATAAATAGTAATAAAGTTAAAACTGTAGAAATTGTAGTCTTGATTTTTAGTCACAATGGTGTGTCTATTTCTGGTTAATCAAACTATTAATTATGCCAGCATTTCTTAATAGAAAGTGATAATATTCTTAAAACTAAATTGACATAAGGAGGTTATATTTTTAAATAAATTGTCACGAGAATTTTAAGCCTTGGGTTGTGCCTATGGGTAAAATAGTTGTGTTTATTACATTGATTTATGTGAAAGTAAGGGGTCAGCTAAAAATGCCTAGGATTCCCTGCTGCTAAAGTGACAGGATAGTAGTACATGCGCCAGCTCTCCTGCTAAGGGTTCTTTAGTTTTCCTGTGGTAAATTACACTGCTTTGCAGGTATGGCTAACAGCACCACAGGCCACCGCTGTAATACAAGTCAGAGGGAAAAAAAATAACCACTGCTGATTGTAAAAGCAAGAAGAACATCTTTGAATAAATTCCCAGCAGTGAGAATTTAGGATGTTATATGCTAGACACTACATGACAAAAAGGTTTAGCCCAGGTTCTATACTGAAAAGAACTAACACCGTAAAAACTGCATGTGCTGAAGGAGCAGTCTAATTGCTATAGACAAATCCAAATCAGCTAATTTGATGGCTGTATTTTCTAGAGGAAAAGGGAGTTTAGATTCATTATTTTCCCAATATCAAATTCTGCTCATGTGAATAAATAAATAAAAGTCATTGGAACTGGCTTGTTCTCTCACATTAAAGACATGACTATCATAAGGTAATGATACTTGGTGAGGAGAAGAAAAATTAATTCAACAATTTAATATCCTTTGTCAATTTTTGAAGGCAGAAATTAAGTAAATTGTAAATGCATTTATAATTTTTTATTTTCTCTTAATGCTTCCTGGTGCTTTTTTCCACTTTTTCATCTGACTTCCCTGTATGTCAAATGTATACATAAAACTAATATTTCTTAGTGTCTATCTAAGCACTGTGCTACTACCACTTCATAAATGCACAGTAAACTGTGGTTGCTATTACGACTATACTTACCATATATATATATATATATATATGCTACTTGCTATACTATGACTATAGTTACTACTATAGTTGATGGTCATAATTGTAGAGAAAGCAGTGCACTGATTCTCATTTTATCCAGTTATTTTTTTGTCTTAGAAGAAATCTTTAAGATGGGTCATAATTCATGTTGTCTACACTACAGTCACATGTCTACATGTTGACTAGAGAAATCAAAGGTTTGCTGATTGTATCTAGATAGATAAACTTTATCCTTTAACATATCCTCCTTTCATTCAGTTCTTTTCTCTCTCTTCTGCTTATCTGCCCCTCTTCTTGTTTCCCTTTCCTAAACAGATATCCCCTTTTCACTTCTCAGTTCATTGCTTTTTTCTTCCTGCTTCCTTTCCTTTCAGTGTTTTATAGTCCCTTTCACTCTTCTCTGCTGTATGCGTCCCTTTTATACAAGTCAGTTTAGTTTATGCAACAAACTTACCATGTCCCATAATATAAGATAGTGCCAGGAACATCCAGGCAGCTGCATTATGAGAGAAAATTAAGTTTAGGGGCTTCCATTAGGTAGTTCAAATTGATTGGACCAAGCCAAAACTTGAATAATATTTTTGAAAATTGGGTTCTCTGTTACTTCTGTCATTCCTGGTTCAATTAATCAATATTACTACAACAAATAGAGTTTTTAAACTGCTTTATAATTTGTTCTTCCTGACAAAAATTGATTGATTTACAAAATCTATATTGGATTTTTTAAAATCCTGAATATAGGCTATTATACTCCCTGGATTTTTTGTACCGAGGATTTTTTGATAATAGTGATGACATATATTAGTTGGGTTTAGATACATAAGTAATTGTAGAAACATTAAGGTCTGAGAAGTATAAAAGCCTGGAAACGTTTGGAGAAAGTTACAATTTTGAGCATCAGAAGTGCAACACCTCAGAGTTCAAAGTGGGAATGATATTATCACTGCAGTCATACAAATACCATATCCCAGTACTTCGAGGTACTCAGTCTGAGATGAGACTAAATATTCAGTCTGAGTTCTCCAGTTATCATGAGTAATTCATTTTGCACTATTCTTTTGTTCTTTAAACGTTGCTATACCTCCTAGGTTAACTGTGAGCGATGCTGCCCTTAAGTATGCAATATCATCATGCCACTGCTGGTGGCACCAGGAAACCACTAATAAGAGATGAGGTTTGAAAGTTTCTGGCTATATTATAATAAAATCACATATAATAACAAATGGCCGTAGGAATTCAACAATAGAAAGAATATTGAGGAGCAAATCACCAAGCAGGATAAAGAAGTTGCAAAGTTTTTGTTCGTTATTAGTGAGGGGCTTTTTCACAGAGGTAGTCTGCAGAAATAAATGAGCTTATTATGGAACTTACTACATGAAAACTTAGGCAAGAAATGTAGAGGGTAGTTAAAAGGATTCCAAATAGTCATAGATTTGAATAGTAATAGTAATAAAAATTAACTTTTTGTCCTTCTAAAAAGTTCAAATGGAGACATTTACTGTATGTTGGATTTCACTACAGGGTTTGGGTCTATAAATTACAATCTAACTCTCAAAAAAAATCAAAAGAATTGGGATTACAGCATGTAAATCAAAAACTTTATTGATGGATAATAATTGCAGAATTATTAGATTGTAGAACTGTGTCTATTTTTTCATAGGCATTGGTGAGTCAAATTTATTTTTCATGACTGTTTTGTTACTGGTTGCAGGGATTTGCTATATTTTTATACCAGGTCTAACCCTTTTGATACGAGGAATTGCATTAAACTAACACAGAGCAGAATACACAGCATCTGCCAGCACTGTCAAGATATTTTCAGCATTTTCATTTCCTTATCTATGCTACTTAGTGTGTCTATATAGTCATGTAGTTTTGTATTCCCCCCACCCTTAATATAGTATTTGATTTTTTAGAGTGAAAACAGACTTTTCAAAGAATGAAGACCCTGTTTTCCTGTCTGTGTTAACAGTTGAGCAAATTATCCTTGATATAAAAAATGAAATAACAACCCTAAAAGTTTAAAAATTTCTGAGTAATCTGTTTTAAAATATGTAACTATTTACTCTGTTACAGATGAATGACATTATCGTGACAGTTAGAGATTCAAACTTGAAGCTGACACTTGCTTTTGGAATAGGCATGCACCATGCAGGTCTGCATGAGAGAGACAGGAAAACTGTGGAAGAATTGTTTGTGAACTGCAAAATCCAGGTACATTTGTTCTTTGAATCCGGCCGTAATGTGTTTTACATGGAATTTTAAAAGTTGGCTTTTTGTTACGTGTACCTCATTAATCTTTCTTTCTGTTTTAGGTTCTTATTGCCACAAGCACATTAGCTTGGGGTGTAAATTTTCCAGCTCATTTAGTAATTGTTAAAGGAACAGAATACTATGAAGGAAAAACAAGGCGTTACGTGGATTATCCCATTACAGGTACTCAAATAAATTATGGAAATACTCATATGCTGAAATATATTTCAAACATATGCAAATGATCTGAATTATTTTGTAACTAACCAATGAGAATACCTAAATTAGGTAGAAGCTAGGATTGCTGAGGAGGGTTTCTTTGTTTAATGCAAGTTGTAGGAGAACTCTGAAGATTTTACATGATTTAAAAATGTTTCAGTTTTGTAAATCTTTTTTTTTTTTTCTAAGTTCCTTTAATGCACATTGCTCAAAGTAGATGTTGGGCAATTAAAGGTACAATATGAAGTCATTTATCTTCCTAGTAATTTGGACAAAAGGAAACTTTCACACAATTTTTTGAAACCTTTTTTTAAATAGAAACAGATTTTAGTGGTTTGAAGTGCAAAAGTTGTATCACACATATGAGAGCATAAAATGTATGTCATCACTTGACAGTAAACAAAAACTCTAACTAGTATAGTATCTTTAGTGATATAAGAGATACTTCAAATAAGTGTTATTTCAAAAATAATCAGCTTAATAAAATATTTGAATTTCTGGTTTGATATAGACTTTTATTGCTTCCTACCTCCAGTAATTTCTACTTTTCTTAAACTGCTCTGTAGTTCTTCCAATGAGCTTAAGAAAGTGAACCATGGAAGAACTTCTTTCAAAGTTTAGTCAGGGAGAATATCTGTCTGGATGGGTACTAAGCTTGAAGAATGAGGACAAGCTAAATTTATTCCAGGTTTCCTGTTCTGTTTTCTCTTTCTATTTTCACAAGAGGAAGTTTATTATTAAATGATCCTGCAGTATGCCAGAGATGTATACATCTAAGGACAAATAAATGTAATTTGTAATGTAAATAGAGATCTTGCATCCTTTAAGCCACGCACTGTCTTTTTATAGTAAGAAAAACTTACTAATGAGAAAAGCTCAAACTGAAAATAATACAGGGGTTATTTCTCCAAGTAACCCATCATGGAGGTTAATTTAGTGGTTAGTGCTCTGCTGGAAACTTGGGATCAATTTCCAGACCAGCTCTCTTGTTCAAAGATTCTGGTATGACCCGGGAGCTTTGCCATACATACTTGCATTTTGTGACAGACCGGCTAGTATAAACCTAGTATAAACAGTCTCTGCAGAGAAGTAACGTTTTGCTTGTCCCAACTGGAAGAACAGTGACAACTGACTTTATTAGTAAACGGGGAAGAGTGATGAGGAAAGAAACCAACTGATATTTTAGATTTTATGTTGAATCTGTGGGACTGTCAGAGAAAAGTAATAGGGTAAATAATATATTCAAAAGAAATCAGAAACTCAATAAACATTGAGGCCTTACTATGCTATTTTAGAAATCCATCGTACAAGTACTCACAAAGGCATTAGGAGAGGTTTATACTCTTTATTGCCTTTTTGAATTCAGGTGTCTTGGATATTAAGGGTTGTTTGGTTCTTGAATCTTAAATAAGACTTCATGGGGGTGTGAACAGAGGGGAATACTACCATCTATGATTTAGGTTTCATTCTCTGCACTGCAACAGAAAATGCAGATTCCTTATTTTATGAAGAAATGTAGTATGGTTTATTTAGAATATTTTTAACTTTCTAGAGAATATTCATGTTTCTGGAAGTTCTGTGGATAGGTAATACAATTCTTCAGCAGCAATTAAATGAAAATTTAATGTGTTTCTTTTGGAAATATTTCCAAATTTTCACAGTACTGTCTTTAATGCTGCCTTCACTATTCCGCCATGGTATAACTTGCTTTTTCCCTGCAGAAGTTACTTTTGTGTGCCAGGGATGCATTTGGCTCCAAGTAAGCAGCTGAGGGCAGAATGAATCATTGTGGAGTGTTCAGTAATTTTGAAATAAGTAAAAATGCTTCTTTCAGTGAAATTGGAGGTTCTGGGGAGGTCTTTCTCTCAGTGACCAGACGTTTACTCATCCAGTTGGATCACATTTAACATATCAGGAGTTTAGTTAAGTGATTAAAAGCAGCCAAGCAGCATATAGTCAGTAGAGAAAATACTGGTTTTGGATAATTATTTAGCAGAATATTTGGCTAAAATCATATCCATAGTAAATCCCTTTCCTATATGTTATTATGTACAATTTAAATCACCATATTAGAATAGCAAGATAATGTTTCATCACCCTCCTGTATACACACCTATCATTTTCAAACTAATTTCATTTTACATTTCATGTCAATCCTCAATTAGCAAAATTAATAAACTGATAAAAAACACTGGTGTTTATGTAGCTCGTGTGTACACATGTATGTTACTGAAAACTTGTTCTGTTTATTGTCACTGGACTGTTTCTCTTATCATTGTCCATCGCTGTATCACATTCTAAACATTCTGTCTTGGCCTTCCTTAACGATAATACCCTGCTGACCATTGGGCCAAAAAGCTTACTTTGCTTCTGAGGCCAAAGAAACCATTTTTCAAAATGCCAGGTACTGCAAACCACATACTCTGTAGATATGATAGAACTCAGAGAATACAAAAGAAAAAAAAAAAACATAAAAAGTTTCAAAAATAAATATTTAAAACTTACTTTTGAACTAATATCATTTGTTTCTTCAAACTTAAATAGATGCTGGAGGCACCAAAAAGGAATCAGATCTCAGTTGGGAGAGACAAAGAACAACCTATACTGATGCAGTTCTCAGATTATGAGAAGACAAACAGATAGATGATAAGTGTACATATCTTGGTTGTCAGGTAGCAAGTTGAGAATGTTCTGTACGGACTTGTATTTTCAGTGTTTCTAGAAATCACTGACTAACTTGTATTTGCAAGTAATAATGTATAGGTATAGTACATGTGAGCTTTATCTGCTTTTAAATTTGTATATCATGATCTGATATAGGGAAAACGTATATGAAACCTTCTCTACTCCAGTGCTAGTAGCAAATAGCACTTGTCTTGAAGTTTGAGTGGCAAAGATCATAGCTCTTAGTAATTATAATTACCTTTACCTTTTTTTTTCCCTCTAAATTATTAAAAACCTAGGAAAATATATATAGGAGAGTCTTATGCAAGGAACACCTATTATTGTGAAGTCAAGTACTTGAAGATTAGGAAGTGATATACAGTTACCCACTGTAGGCTTCGTGAGTTCTTTTACTCACTATCATCTTTCATTTCATGATAACAAACAAGAGATGCATGCCGAATGGAGGGAGAGAAGGGGGAATTTATATATTTATATTAGGTGTAGGCTTGGTTACTATTGCAGTGGGAGGTCTTCAAGTATGCAGATGATAGTCTCCGCCACAAATAAGTTCATCATAAATTTTCCTGAGATAGGGAAAAAAAAAAGTCAAAAATCAATAGGGCATATGAGGCCAAAGAAATATTAAAAAAAAAAAACTATTACACATTATATAGAAATAAATAATTTTTTTTTTCAGTGCATTTATTTTATGCATTATTGTCTCTTTGGCAGATGTGCTTCAGATGATGGGACGTGCAGGCAGACCACAATTTGATGACCAAGGCAAAGCTGTAATTCTAGTTCACGATATTAAGAAAGACTTCTACAAAAAATTCCTTTATGAACCTTTCCCAGTGGAATCCAGGTAAAGTAAAAGCAATCTGAAAAGCTAATCAAACTATCAACAATACTACAAATGAGGGATACAGAAAAGTGAAACAAAATTCCTGTGCGGAGTATATCCTAAATATTGAGGTCCTAGAGGAAATTCATTTTTTAAGAAGTTGTCTATCCAGAAAAATTCTTTCTTCCGTGAGTCTTGAAGCACTGTTGAGTTCTTCGGTCTGTTGCCAAATAATTTTACAAATGCTTCTCCGCTTTTGATTGTATCAGACACTGGAATGAGAGCACAAACTGTTCTTCTAGGCAAGTGTGTAGGGCAACTGTATGTGATATTCACAACCCTCTCTGAAATTCTATGACAAATTCCTAATAGGGAAAAAAAATGAGAGTTTCTAGCACTTTTTAGCTAGAAAACTTGAACTGTTATGGATATTTCACATTCTTTAAAATCTCCCTAGTTCAAAAAGAAATCTGACTAGTATAAGTGATTACTAATACCCATTCAAACCATCTTTCACTTCAAAACTGCAAGATTGTTGTCAGAAAAAATAGAAACACCACCTTTTGCACTCTCTCTGAACTTAGTTGGTGGACAGAGTTTTCTGTCCAGCATAATGTAACTTGTGCCTTGTTTTTGATATTTATAATAGTTGTTCAACAAGAAGCAAAATCAATTACATCAGTCTACTATATGTGCATGGAGGAATTCTCAGATATCTAATAAAGCATAAGCATTAATGAAAGCTTTTCTGAGTAATGAAGAATTCACAGTATTGTTCTCCTATAGAAACTTTGTCGCTCTACATGAGCACTAATTGGACCTCTGAGCGGTCAGGAAATTTGCAGGAACTCGAGAGTGCTATCCACCTGTGAAAAGTAGTTGAAATGGACTGGTGTATTTGAAGGTTAATTTCAGGGCTGCATAGGCAGACTAATACAGTTTTTTTTACAAAGACTGTGGCAACACGTATTTCATTTCCTTAGGAAGCCATGCTTCTTATTTTTCTTTTTTTTTTTTTTTAACATATAATTGCACTTAGTACAGAAGTCTAAGGTGTTGAACATCTTTGAAATAATAGCTAGTAAGTCAAAACGGCAGCATGATTAAAATGCTGGTGATATATCTAGACTGATAGTGTTGTCCATAGGTTCATGCCCGGTGCACCGCGCCAGGAAGGAAACATGAACTAGGAAATCCATTGTTTCTAGATGAAGAAATTATATCTTCAATATCACAGTACTAATCACAACTTGTTCCCATTTTTAATACTATAAATATTGCATGTTTCTAGTAACTCATTTTGTGTATATATTTATTTATATCAACAGTTTAATATATTCCATCTTTCACTATAAACAAAAAATATTTGATGAACTTTCAAATGAAGATTCACATGTTAATGGTGATCTTGATAAGTTCTTTGTAGGTTGTGATCTGATTAATTTAGAGTTGTTGTGGTCTTTTATGACCATCAAAGATACTTGAAGTAAGAGCCTTCATAGCTTCAAAGAGAAATTTGGGTTCTTTTGTAGGAATTTTATTTTTAGAATGCTTTCTCATCTTGTTCTACCAAAGAGCAGATTTATCAGCTTTGTGTAGTACTTCCAATTTTTAAAATTAAACCTCAGATTTTTTTAATTACAGATTTTTCTAAAAAAGGATCGTCTATGCATTAGACTTCAGTGCACAACTCAAATGACAGACAGGCCTTGTGCTCTCACTGATCATGGGTCTGAAACATGGTACATTAGAAGCAAAAGAGAAAGTGATTTTTGTTATGGAATAATAAATAATAATAATTCAGTAATAGCTATTGAATAATCAATCCAATTTCTGTTGGACAGTCTGGGTAGAACAGCTGCTTCTTTGCCTTCAGAACTCTGCAACCAGTGGTATAGAGCAGTATAACAGTTACTCATGCCAAATTATTGTTTACTTTCATCAATAAGGGAAAAATAGGAAAAGTAAAAGGATTATGATACAGGAAAAATTAGGCTAGTCTTTAAGGATATTTGCCATTCCCTGACTGAACTGCAGCTAGGCATGATATCATTAGGTAGCCAAGTGGAGGTCTTTGTTCCATTAGTGAAACTAAACAGTATTTTAGTCTGTAAAAACCATTTTACACTGCTTTTGTTCTTCTATGTTTCAGAGTTTAGACCTTTGTGGGTAAAAGTAGCTTTTTTTTTTTTTTCCCCTATATTGGATGAAGATGAGGAAAAATCTGGGAGAAGCAGTTTTGATGTAATTTTAATAGCCCCTCAAGTATTTGTCAAGTATTAGCTAAGCTATTGCCACTGTTTCATTTCCTGTTTGTCTTTCCATATGATTTTCTATTGGATTAAACCAGCATGATCATATGGTCAACATACAGTATTCAGAAGTTACCACTTAGTAGCTCCATCTGAATACATTCCATAAATGACTTAAACGTGTGCATTCTTGGTCCAATCAAAAAATAATTTGAGCTTCATACCAATACCATGTAAAGAAGATGACTGACCTTGCAATTACATCCCCTCTTCTTCCCCTCTTCTCTTTTACCGGAAAATAAATATATAATATTTTCAGATTAAAAGTAATAAACCTTTTAATACACAATTCTACAAAATATATTACCTGTCTTTGTGATTGTAAAGTCAGCAAAGTCCTCTTGTTTCCTGTTCTTCAGCTTGTTAGATGTGCTGGCTGACCACTTGAATGCTGAAATTGCTGCTGGAACCATTACTTCTAAGCAGGATGCAATGGATTATATCACCTGGACTTACTTCTTCCGTCGACTTATAATGAACCCAACGTGAGTATAAAATACAAAAGCAATTTAACCTAAAGGTAGCTTGAGGGTAGAGTTGATCTAAAGGTGATACTGCTGCTGTTGGAGCCTACAATACTTAGCAGTCTCCAGTATAGGAGCATTACTGGCCCACACATGGAATAAAACTTGTGTGCACATTTTTTTAATAATTTTTCTCTAAATATAAATGGATTTCTTGGCAGATAACTTACATTACAATTTAGTAACAACTATAAAATAGCATTATTGAGAAGGGTACATCAGCATCCCTAAAATAAAACTCCAGATTATCACATTCCTTTAGGTATTGCATTTATAATGTGTTACTTCTTTTTAGCTACCACATTGATATGTTATGCCCAGTCTTCTATAGAAAATCTATGAAGATTTGAATTTTCCTAATAAATAAGAGAATAGCTATCAGCTGTTTCTCTATGATAAAGTTTACTTTCATTAGGGGATCCTGGTGAAACCATGTGTGCAATATTTTCAATGATTGCTATCATCCTGCCTAGCTCCAGCTGGTATGCAGACCATACTGAGCCGTTCCAGCAACGTAGGCTGCCTTTGCCACAACGCTATTTTGCACAAATGGTATTTTGTGTGTCATGTATCATTCACCCACCAAAATAATGTGGCAAATAAAGAATTAGGCATTTGTAGCACTAAATATTTCTTGATGTACTGCAGCATGTCATATTTCTTCAATCATTTTAATGTCCGTAACATTTGGGTGAATTTTCAACTGAGTTCCTTACAGGCAACTGCTGCTGGAGCCTGCAGGTGATAAAAGGTGAAACAATAATTTCCTTTAACTCTTTTTGAATCTTCATTAGTTTTCAATTCTGCATCTAGCCCTGTGCTGAGAATCTCCCACAGAACAAAATTTCCATCTAATCTTCTTGGGAAATCAAAAATGCACAGTGTTAGAACTGTAAATTAAAAAAAAAAAAAAAAAGTATTCAATTCTCTCACTTTAACAAAATGAATAAATGTATGTGGAAGATGGTTCTGCCCTGAGAGTGACAAACAGCTAAATTCTGTTTTCATCTAGGTTAGATGAAGGTAAAGCTGTGTTTGAGATTTACACATGATCCAAACTACAACTGATGTTAAAAACTGTGCCACTGCAATCACTATTAGTTTTCAGTATAGAGAATGTGTGAAGTTATTTTAAAATGTCTTGCTATTCATTTGCTCTGCTAAAGTGACTGTTGATTTGTCTTCACCAAGCTTTGATTGCATGGTATCTGGTAGACAGACATATCTTATAAGACAAAAACAAATAGCCCATAGGTAAATGTAGAATAGAGAAATATAGTCATCTGATTTAAGGGGCAAGCTCTCCCCAGTGAAAAAGAACGTTCACGCTGGAGTGTGAGTTTGGCATGTTTACTGGTGATACTTTTTTCTCAGCAGTCTTTTTAATGTACAGTTTCATAGAAAGCTAAATGTGAATTTATCACAGTATAAATTTCTAAGCAAAAGTTCTTCTATTCTGAGAGGATTCTAAGAAGAAAGTTAAATTAAAAAAAAAAAAAGACTATTTCATAGTGAGAAGCAGGGCCATTGTAGTGGCAGACAATGTGAATAGCTTTTGACTAGTCATGTCTATAATGTCAGGACAAGAACGCACATCGAAGTTTCTAATGTAATCGTAGTTGTTTATTGGAACACCACACATACAGGTTGGAACAGTTCAGAAGTTCTGCTGCTTTCCCCAGTCTCTCATCCACACAAAGGTACTCGGCATTCCTCGTGTACTCAGTCATGCAGAGAGAAAAATGAAGGACGTTATTGACTCTGTCAGAGAGGTCATTTCTAGATACTAAGCGCAAATGCAGTGGATGTGCACACTTTTACTCTTTTACATGATAATAATTTCTACTAAGTTTCACCCAAAATTACTAAACTTGATAGTTAATAGCATACTATTTGAATGGATATGCATACTATTTGAAATGAATCAGTGTTTGAATGAGATACATCAAAGGAACATTGAAGAGTTTTATGAAGAGAAATCAGCGGTAGTTGAGATAACTGAGTAAATTGCAATACAGTAGTAGCATTTAGTGTGCCATAAATGAGCATATGAAATGTTTGATATTACTAGACAATAATTATTTATGGCCCTTAGTAATTCAAAGGTTTAGGGGGTTATTTTTTCACAAGAGCAGGAGCGTAATGGCTGAATTTTGTTTTGGGTACTTGCACAGTACCCACCCAGTGTCACTTGATACAGTGTTCTTTATCATGTCCTGCCCCAAAGCAATTTTCTTGACATTCTCTCCATTATGAAACAACAGCTATTTTCTACCCAGCAGGTGACAGTACCTTAGTGGTGAAGAAGTAATTCCCATATGCATGTTTGGTAAATTGCCTTGGGATTCTTTGGCATGAAAGGCATTGCATGTGATGCTGTAAATCCCCAAAATAATGGGCTTAGATAATATGCAGAAGATTTATATTCTTATTTATTGCCAGTTTTAGCTACTTGTATATTAAAGCTGCATAAACAAATCTACGATCATTCTATTCCAAACCGGTACCATAAAATGCCTTACTGAATCCTGCAATTTATTCTATTTGAGTAATATTAATCTACCTTAATAGTGAGATAAAGATCGAAGTATCCGTTTGCTTTAAGTAGTCAGGTTTCTTCTAAACATGCTGTCATTAAGATTTTTTCCGGGACATAAGATAATTCATTAGACTGGTAATACTGGCTTTTTAAATGGTGTTGTTGAAAATCTTTGCTTGCTGTAATGTTTTTTGTTTGTTTGTTTGTTTTTGTTTTGTTTTGTTTTACATCAAGCTATTCTAATTTTCCTATCTGATGAAGCTTTGTACCCAGCAATCTGTGAAATGGGTTTTAACTTTATAGTTAAGAGTAGTAGTTGAGCTGGGGTTGCTGAGTGCCACTTTCGTTTAGTGGCATATTGAATAGCCATGTGCATGCTGTTCAAGAGATAATGTGCAAAGGAAATAAATAAAATTTATTATTTTATAATAAATAATATTAGTCTAAATAAAACTGTTTACCAAGTTATATCGGTCTCAATATCCATAGTTTTTTCCCCTTCCCCAAAGCAATTATTCCTAAATGTAGAGATTTTTGAATTTGCAATTTAAGTCAAAGTTTCTGTACTACTTCAGTCAAGTGCTACAATGTGTTCTTTTCTCCCCATACAACTTTAGCCTTTATTTTCCCTACTTAGTCAAGATCATGTTTAAAGACAGATCAGCTAAGTGCCCTTTTCTTTGAAAGGGGCTATTTTGAGAGGCTCGCCTGTCATAGCTAGCAGACTGAAGACTTAGGCAGATCTCCTTTCCTTGGCCGGAATGCTATGACTGTTTCATTCTTTTACCCTTATAAAAGATTACAATCTGCAACTTTCTACAAGAGAGAAATAGCTATGGGAAACATTTTCTGTAAATCAGGTTATGATATTTTCCAGATACATATGCAGTAAAACAGAAATAGAGATTGACAACATATGTAAAGCTAAGCAGAATCAGCTTTCATTTGGAATGTTAATTTTTAGATGTTCTGAGAATACACATCACATCACAGTTAAAATGTGTTTTTTATGTATTTGTAAATATTTGCGTATACATCTGCACTTGTAAAATTAGTTTTCCGTGTGAATTGCTTGTGAAGACATGAAAAAAAGCTTTATTAATTCTGAGAATTATTATTAAAGTTTTTTTCACTTTATCTTAGTCTTTTATTAATGAAGTGAAAGAATGATATAGAATAAATTATAATTAAATTTTCTCTGACTGATACTTTTATCATTAATCATACACTTATATTTTACTTTAAATTTCCTTTTCTCAGTATAATTAGCTGAGCTTGTCTAATAGTATGAATAAGACAGCAGAATAAAAATGATGATAATCACTGTACCATAATAGTTTCTGAATACAGCAGAATAAAAATGATGATAACCACTGTACCATAATAGTTTCTGGAATCAAAGTGAAAGCTAGTATCAGCCAGTCAAGGTAGAATAATGTGTATAATGACAAAATCACAAGACTTTTAGGGCTAGTTTGGATGTCAGAAAGGGGATTAGTGAAGAAAGTTAAATTAACTAAGAGATAAGATGCAAAAGTTTATCAATAGCTACTAAGAACAGAAGTGAAGGTGTATTACACTGCAGTAGTTACCAGCATCCATATTTGGTGTTGGTGAACTGACATTTTTCAGGATGGATTCTGCCTTTCACAGTAACACTTACTCTGTCATGTATGTATACTTCCCTTCATAAATAACACAGCTGTAGGCATTATTATGGACTTCATAACAAGATCTTGTTCTTTATATAATTAGGGTCACGGTGATGTGAAAACTACAGAAACGTAGTTCACAGTATACTTTTACCAAACTACTCATAGGAACAAAGTTCTACTGATTCTTTCAGACTAGGAAGCCGCACACTGATAAGTATTTGAGCCACCTCCTATTGCCCAGTCTGGTCTGGTCTTCTGGTAGAACACAAGGCTCAAGACCCTGCATCTCCCATTTCAGAAAGTGAATTCATGTAATTGTCTTCTTTCTCTTGGATACTATTTTACTGGGCAAATTATCTGTTGGGATGTATCCTAGAAAAAAAAAAAAAGCTCAGTCAATATGTAAACAATTTTACATGTGCATGTTATCTCTGGTTTCTCATCTTATAAGTACCTCTTAAAAGGTAAACTTTCCTGGAAATATTTTATTTAGAAGCACTGACATGGTAGTAAATAGCTTCCTGATGCCAGAGTTAATCACAAGGAAATACTAAAATCTGATTATAGATATCAGGGTATCTGTCAAAGTATTCCTCATACCTGGCATAACCAAATATATGAATGCAAGAAAATAATGTGTACAGGTGAAATACAGATTTCTGGCTGTAGTATTTGTGCATGCTGTAGCGCATTTTAGCCAGCCAGTCCCAGACTGCAGAGTCAGTCAGTGATGCCTTATCAACAGAAGTGAGTTGGTACATTGTCACATGGCTCTGCCTTTGAAAGTCCATCAGTTGTGCCATATACTCAGTATCATTTGCATGGTACCATTTTGAAGGTCGCAGCCACCAAAGGCCGCAAGTTTATGAAAGCAAACACAATTGATAACTGCAGTAAAAGATATTTATGAAGGTGACTATCTGTGCTTGTCCCGTACTTGTTCGTAACAAAATTCAGGTTTCAGGACAGCAAAATCTCCGAAAGCATTCTCGCAATCAAGTGAACGCTGTAGATTTGTTTTTCATGCATTTTCAAAAGGCCTTCCAGCTAGAAAGTTTCTTCTTTTAATATTTTTGGCTGACTCTGCTACCGATTTTCATTATGTGTGTCACTATTACTACCGTATAATCTGAACATAAAAAACATGGTGCTGTAACAAATGACTTCACAGCATTGACAGTTATAGCAGGACCATTTCAAGGCTGATGAAAAATTTCCCAGAGAGATCTCAGGTCAGGTTTACATAAGCTAAACAGGAAATGATTGCTAACATTCACATTAAATCCTAAATGTTTTGTGTAACTTCATCTACATTTTATGTTCCTGCACGTCTCTCTGTCTTTCTCAGCTGATGAAATTCCACACTTCCTTAGATTAGAGAAATGAGTTTATGTTTCAGGGTTTGTTGTTCTTACTAAGCTTTACAAGGTTTGGGATTTAAAATATATTATTTTAAAGCCAATAAAAAGTTCCTTCAGTTTTTGATTGTTTAAATTTTACATACTTTGTAAATTTTTATGATACCTAGGGGTTTGTTATTGCTTTTTCCCAATGGACTACTAATGGAAGTTAGCCTGCCTAGCCCATGTGCTAGATGCTGTTAGGATAAAACTGCCTTTGACTTTCACACCTCTCAGGGGACGAGTAATTGTTGTGTTCAAACAGCCTGTAATTGTGATCCCGCTGGCTTTCTCAGTACGCTTCTGGCTATTAGAATCATTAAACAACTCAGCACCTGTTAACAGCATTGTAAATATTCAACCCTGCTTGTGTGCAGGTTGAGTCCAATATAGAAGAAGGCTTACAGAGACCAGCCTCATAAATTAGAGCTTCTGACAAGTCAATTATTGTGAAACTGGGCTTCACTGTGAAATAAATGAAATGGTGTGCTGATAAAAAGGTAGGCTGTCTGTTTATAGCAAAGGGAAAATAATGACTAGATGATTCAATGCAGTGAGCATGAAACTGCATTGTTTTTATTCTTTATCTGTAATTAAATAGTTAGGTAATAAAGCTTCATTTTAGAACTCACATACAATGCAGTTTTTTATATTTAGAGCATACCAACATGCAAAATTCGACTGGCTTTTATGCCTGCACAATCAAAATACTGCCTAATGTCATAATACCCCTGTTTTTGCTAATGATTTTAACATCATCTTTCTAGATGAATGGCTCTGCTTTTTATTAGGGCAAAATGTGCTGAGTGACCAAGAAGCTCCAGTGAGTGTGCTCAAAATTATATTTACCCTATTACAGGTAGTAGTTAAAACACACTGGTACCACATCACTCAAGAATACAAATAATTTAAGATATTTTTTTTCATTGTTCTATTTGTACTAGGCAGCTAGATATTTACACCTCTGACAATAATTTACCAAAACCCAGCAAATGTTAAATTCATACAATTTTAAGAGGCATTTTAATGCCTTTTATGATTAAGTCTTCAGTGTGAAATACTCCAAATTAGAGTACAAGATAAAATCTTTCTGAATTCCTGTCTACAACCTCAACAAAATAATGTCATTGTATTGCCCATATCTCTTCCTTTGTTTTATCAGCATTCATCATCAGTATTGTGGTACTGCAAATAGTAGTGCTGAAATGATATGGTGGAAGTCTGAATACTGTGACAACAAAGTGCCTTAATTAGAGTCATTTCAATAGTCTTACATTCAATTTAGAATACTAAATACTAAAAACACTAACGAATCATTAGTTGTTTAGATGTATAAAATAGAAAATCCTTTTACATCCATAAACAATTTACGTCGTTAATTTGCTTGGATTATTTTCAGAAGGTGAATAAAGTGATACAAAGTAATTTCTACTAATAAACAGAATCTAATGTGTTTGGTGCTAAAATGTCAGGCAGATAAAAGCTGCAGATAACCATTTTCTGTCATTACTATGTTACTTCAGTAAATTACATGACTTTAATGAAAATTAAGTTGCTGAAAATAGTGAGTACTTTTGCTGCAAGTAAGTTTTCTTTGCATAAGGCTGGCAACGTGTGGCTGTCTGCTATATAAAACTTCTTAGTCAAGATAATTACTTCTTCACTTTGTTTTGTTTTGGACAACAGTTATGTTTTAAGTATTTGAGATCATCCCAATGTGAACCAATATAAAATACTATGGAGCTGAATACTCCACTGCCAAATAAATACTTTGTTGTTGTCTAATGTAGCTGTCTGTTTCCTCCTATCCGAACAGATTTTTAATTTTTTTTTTCATGGTACCAGTGTTCTACTCCAACTTTATGATTCTCTGACTTACTCAATTCTAGAATTGAATTCATAGAATCATCCTAGAATTCATAGAATCATAGAATGATTTACTCAATTTTAAGTGAACATTCAAAGAACTGACCCCATAATTTACAATTAATAACAAGGGAAAAAATGGAAATGACTATGGCTACTTAGCATGCAGCTTTTTTCAGTTATGTTACTGCCATTCAAAAATTAGATAAAGAAAATAGCATTGCTTATCTCAGATAATGTTAATAGAACAGTCATAGAAGGGTGCTTGCAGTACTTAACACAATTCCATCTTCTGAAATTTGCTAACAGCATCATTAAAGTGGAGGAAATAGAGTTTAAATCAGACAGTGGGATTCATCTGCCCCAAATATATCACCAACAACTGAAATGATTGTCTGAAGTCCCTTTTTTAGACAGTAATTGTATTTCACCTCATCTTAAAACAGAAATCTAAAATACCTGAGGTGAATAGCATTATCTAAGTGCATCTGTCTCTCCATTGGCAGTAAAGAGAGCTGAAAAGACTAACTCAGGTGTTGCTGTAGCTGTGTAAAATCAAATGAAATGAATCTCAGCACACTGTTATGCAGCCTGTTGTACACCTGCACAAAGTAACACGGAAAGAACATAATCTCTCTTCCTTGCAGCACGTGGTATTGTTTCCAGTGGGGACGCTGAGTACACAGTTGAAACAGTACGACAGTTAGTAATGCAGCCAGTATGAACAAAGGAGCATCTTTCATCATTGCAGCAGTCTCAGTAGTCTATTTGTGTGACAATAATTTACAGAATTAAGTGAGCGGGGACAACCTTTTTTACTGTGCTTTTTAATAATTCAGTAAATCATGGTGGTTGTTTTTTTGTTTGTTTCAATTCTCCATTGAAATTGTATGATTTACCTGCACTGCATAAATTCAGAATTTTGAAACTTTCTAAGCATGCTCAGTTTTTCTTTACTTTTCATTGAACTTAAGTGTTACTTTCTGAATTTGTGCCTTTGTTGAGTATAGTACTGAAAATCTTAATACATTTTTATCTGTAGTTTTTCAGATTAAAGGTATCCCTGAAATTATGTTAGTTTGTGTAAGAATCTTATAATACAGGTTAAGTTCTACAATCAAGGAGTGCAATCTTCAGTCACTGTGTATTTTTTGTATGCTAGCATAACACAGTGTTTTCGTACAGTTTGTAAACATTTTTATTTAATGCAGAGAACTAAGAACCAATGTTACTACATACAGTTTACCCAAACACTTTCACCTAAAAAAGAACACGTGAAGTGTTCATTGGCAAATGCCCCATTCCATACTTTCTAGTAATTTTAATTTTGAGAATAAAATGTGACAGAATTATAAGAACAGATACTAAGATTTGGATTTGTGTAAGGTTACTTTCTCAAGAGATGTCAGTATGTGCCTAGTTTTTTAATTTTCAGAGTTCCAGGATATAAGAACATTTGCTGTCCTTGGTGGGTTTTCTTCCTTTCTCTTGAAGTTAAAGTACTGTTATTTATGTTAGTATTGTTTATTCATTTTCATACTTATGTAATCAGGACAGCATACCTATGCAATCAGGAACATTTTCCAGCTAACAAAATGCAGCCAGTCCACTTCTGTCTGTATCAACCTTTCTATTAATAGCCAGGTAAATTACCGTATTTCCATATACACATGCTCATTAGTATTGTTTTGATTATTCACACAAACTATTTAAACTATATAAACTATGTTAGATTATATAAGGGAATAGTTCTGTGTTTAATTGTTTAATGTGGATATTTGTTGTTCCAAGTGTGTGTGTGTGTATTATAGCAGCCTTGTAAGTTTTTCTACAAGATGTTATTGTTTAAAATTTTCAGTGTATCAAAAGCATTCATGTAATACATCTGTTTTCAATTCTTCTAGTTACTACAACTTGGATGATGTGAGCCATGACACTATGAATAAGTACCTCTCTAGCCTTGTTGAGAAATCCCTCTTTGATTTGGAATGTTCCTACTGTATTGAAATTGGGGAGGTAAGACCAATTTGTGCCTTACAAGATTCAGTAAGATACATGCTCCTAAAAGTTGAGAGCAATAAGATACGTGCTTGATTTGAGGTGCTTGAGTTTGTCTTTGGGGCTATTTGTAAGGCTTACGTTGAAAACTGAGTTTAATCAGGTTGGCAGCTAAGGTATGTTGTTAAACTATTTTTGCTCTTTTATAATGTAGTCTTAAAATATTTTACAGTTTTGTAGGAGCCATGCATATTGAACCATGTAAGAAACATGTATGTTTGATTCCCCTTCTAACAGGATAATCGCAGCATCGAACCTCTGACATACGGCCGCATTGCTTCCTATTACTATTTGAAGCATCCAACTATTGGGATGTTCAAAGACCAGTTGAAACCTGAAAGTAATATTGAAGAATTGCTCTTAATTCTGACAGTAAGTGGTGATATTTTCTTAATTTAAACATATGTAACTCATGACTCTTAAAGACATAAGTATATGAAAAAAATCCCAAAATATTTTTAAAAAGCCATTCTTCTGTAATTTTTTTTCTTTGTCATTGTTTTGAGAAATACAACTGAATCATATTTGATGTTTCAAGTGCTTCATTGAATCAGTATGTCAAAATTATTCTGTATGCCTGTTTCTCTTAAGTCCCTTTATAATCTTATGGATTTATACAAATCTGATTATTTATTTTCTATTTTTTAAAGTTAGGTAGAATACTGAAATCCTGGAATAATTGCATGTCAGCTTCCCAGATCTATACCAGGGCCATCACTTTGCACTGGGACAATCTGGAAGATACAGCAGCTTTAACAAGTTGGGGGACATAATAAGCAAGATCCATTTCCTAAAATGCCTTCCTTTCCTTCTCCTAGGCACCTCACAATCCCTGAGGTCTTAACCTACAACAAAGCCAGCTTATACAGTTTGTCTAGTGACTGTTTAGTAGGGAAGTGCAGTGGATACAAGGCAAAACATTTTAGGGTACAAATCCAGAGATATGGTAAAAAATGCAGCATGATAGTATTACGTCATCATGAAAGAATCAGGTTTTACATATTTTTAAGTGTTTACACTTTTATATCTACAAAATCTTCTCTTTCAAAATTGTATAATTCCACTTCTATGTACGTATATTTCAAAGGAAGAAGTGTCAAAACACTATCCAGAAATACTTATTTCTGCCCATTTATGATTAAAGTCTCTGCTGTATTATATATTATATACAAGTGGCCCAAATTCTTTAATATCCAAATTTCCAAGTGTTGACCTTAAAATCAGGAGTCCCATTTATGTATGTTACTTGTATATTTATTGTTTTGACATGCTGCCAAAACTTCTGTGACAAGAAATACAAGCAGAAAAATAAAAATAGTTATTCAATAGTTTGCATTTCTACAAAACCTGATCAGCATTTTATGACACTAGGAAAGCCACTTCTCTAGGACAAAGACCTTCTTCCTGACAAATTTAAATCGCCTGCTGCAAACATTTAGAGTGTTACAGCTCAGAAATAAAGGCCACTGTAATCTTTTATAATGGAAAGTAGTAGACAACCTAAATAGAGGAGTTGCTGTCACTGACCCTACAGTATTTGTTGTTCCGTTTTCAGAAAATATTGTAAATTCTAACAAATAAAATGCAGTATATTCAGCTGAATTCAGAATGGTAATCAATCAAGAGGCCTATATATTCAGTATGTAAAATAACTGAACTTAAACAAAGAAATGCCTACAGTGAACACAAGTTAAATAATGTAATATTCAGTACTGAAGGTGAGAGAGCTATACTCCAGCTGCTGTCTCTTTTAAAAATTTTCTCCACTTAGAAACTTCAGAAAAAAAAATAAAACAAATTTGTAGAGGGAAGCTTGGGAATAGGATTAGCAGATATGGAATGATGTTTCATGACATTACCTAAGAAAATGAATAGCATACGGAAAAGAATGATATAAGCAGATCTTAGTACTGTCCATCTTATGCCAGTGCTCCTCATCCATCTAAACAGCTTACATCCATGAAGGACAAAGGAAAATGTCAAATACTACTATTGTAGACAAAACCTAAGGTGTTAGGCAGTGATGGCAAAATTTAACATTCATTAATTTTTTCTACATTCTTTTGCTGGACATATAATCTTATGAGTTGTCCATTTACAGTCTTAAGAGGAATGAGACTAAAAGTAAAATCAGTTAGGGGTCAAAGTGTGCCAAATGTGTCAATCTGAAAGATGAAAAGCATGTATGAACGCTGGATGCCATTATAGCTGACATTTTTCCTTACTTTTATGCGGATGTTGATTTTCATAATTACTACTGGAATTACAATTCTTTCTTGTTAAAGGTGTAAATTGAAAGGTGTTTTTTTTTTCAATCTGATGTAGTGTTGAAAAGAGTTGCCATTTCAGCAGAGTTATTGCCAAGTATTTTTTCCCATAAACACTGTGAATTAATGAGTTTTATAATTACGGCAGTTGCTTCACACCTCTATTGTTAACCAATGACATTACATCTGCCTTGCTCCACTGGTGCCCTCCTCCTTCTCATTGAAGCATTTAGCAGTTTTGGCAATAGGGAATTACATGGCATGGGGTAAGTAGTCTAATTAGCTATAAGTGAAAATCCTGAGGGAACAGGATATTTAAAAAGTAATTTGAAGAATCTCTTAATGATGCTGGAACTGAAAGCTGTAGTTTTAGCAGAAAAGGCCTCTTATCATTGCAAAACCTGATGATAACTGTGGTTATTTTGATGATCATTCAGTTTTAAAAGTTTGAATTTTGGACTTTGTATGTTATTTAAAAACAGCTGTCCAGAAACTTTTTTCAAATGCAGCAGGGGTTTGTAGATATGACATATGGGTCTATTTTTTTGTTGTTGGCATTGTTCATAATCTTGTAAACCTTTACGCGTTTACCAATTGGTCTGATGTATATAAGGAAGGCAGAAGTGTACAACCATAACAAAGAAAATCCTAATATTATAGGTTTGGAATATGATATTTACAAGTTTTTGCTGAATTGTCAATGTGCATCTTGAAAAGGAGCAAAAGTTCATTTAAAACAAAACCAAGAAAAAACTATGATAGCATTCAAGAATTCAGAAATTTGTGATCATATTAATGGCTTTAAATCTGACTGTGATTAAGGTATTTTGAGTTTCAGGTTGATATTCTGCAATACTAATGAGAGTGTTCAGAATTCTGGATCATTTTCCAGAATTATGACTGAATCTTTGCAACTCGTATGGAAAAGTAGTTTCAAGTTGTTCTCTTTACAGTGCTGATGGGTGTCTCAAAAAGTCACTTGATGGCAGGATTTGTTCCATTTAGTAGTCAACACAATTCATGATCTTCTCCAGTATCCATTCTTTTCTCTGTCTTTATTTTATCTTTTCATTTGGTTATCTGCCAGCACTTGGCAAGATCGAGTGATTATTTTTTTCAGTATGGTTTGGGGGTTGATCTGTCCATAGCACGAGCAGGAACATGGCACATGCCACAGACATTTTAGAACTATATAGTAATAAGTGATAAAAACAGGTGGGTTACAATTCCCATATGCTTTCCCTTCTTTTCTCAATAAATCTGTGTGTGAGATGCTTATCCTGTTTTGGGCTTGCAGCTAGCAGTCAAAGTTCAGATACAATTACTTTTGTAACTGACTTGTGTTGGTAGGCCTTTAATTTTTCTGAGAAAATCCTTGATGCTTTTCCATAGAGTTTTCTTTAAAACTTTAAAACTTTCCTAGCTGTGCTTCAGGCAGTAGTAATCTAAATAAGCTTAATCATTGCTGAGTTATCGTGCTTTCTGAATTAAGTATTATTGAAGAGAAAGTGTTCATGAATTATTACTGGCAGTCTGGATTTCCCTAGGGTACCTAAAGACACTCTCCTCTTATTCTGAAAATTTAGAGATTAAAAGGTCTAGGTGAAAAACAATGAGAGATACTTTGGAGTAATTTTTGTCATTTTCTGTACTAAAGCAGCAGTCATTACAAGTCTTTTTAAAATCAAATGTAGTTTTGCTGTATCTTGAGAAAATGAGGTCTGTCTTGGTAATAGATCAGACCTATATTGGCTAGATCCACTAGCTTCATAAATTTGGTGATTTTCTACTACACTTATCTGACTAGTATTCCTATGTACTGAGCAAATACCATATTGTTCATACCATGCAGAGAAGAGGATAGCATCTTTCAGAGCTTATTTTGTCTGCATGTTGCTCCTTTTTTCTATTCTTGCATTCTACCTGCAAAAAAGAACTGGTTTGTATTCTTGTGCCTGCTGTTATGTCTTTCATGTAACTGGCTATAAGAGGTGATCTTCCTTCTAACTGGTTGCTTAGGGATGGAACAGCATGGTATTTGTGTTGTAGCGTAGCATAAGTATCCTCCTTTCCATGTTATAAACATAAGCTTCATAGTCAGGTATCCACATACCTCTTTCCTATATTTATATTTGACGTTTGACATGGCTTTGTTACAGTGGCTTCTGTTAGTATTGTGAAACTCAGCAGAAAATTTTGAATTGCTGAAATAGCAGATTTGGAAGGTGGAAGAAAGAAGTTCATGAAATAGGCACTTTCTATCCCACGTACATAAATAACAAAAGAGTGAAGTTATTAACACCTTATCTGTCTTTCATAATCTGTTAAGTATTTGTACTGCGAGATTCTAGGTAACTCACCTAACCTATAGCTTTATCTTCTGTTTGTCAACATTGGAGCATTGTTTTCTAATCAGGAAAACGTGCATATTTGTGAATATTTACACTTGCAGTCTAAAACAATTTTACTTCTTAAATAGGATTCTGTCTTTAACCTTTTGGTTCAGTGTCCCATGAAGGGGCCACAAAGGTTTTTGACTCAGTGATAAACCATGTTTTACAACAGGTTCCCAGTTAGATGCCATGACAAATTAATCAGTTACAAAAATACTATCCAAGAGCAAGCTAATGTGAACTGCTTTGTGTAATACTTACTTTGCAAGCCACAGCAGAGACAGTGCTTTTGAGTTTTTTTAAGATACTATATAAAACTGTTATTCCGTTCCACAAGCCTTTTTGGAAAAACAATCAATCAGATCAGTCTTCCTAATTCAGTCATTGTCTAGTTTACATATGTGTTTAATTTAGAAGAAAATAAAGGTGCCATTATGATTTTCTTCAAGGCATAAAAGAACAGTAAGACTATATTCATTGTGTTATTCTTTTTAAATACGGCATTTCATTGTCAAAAATAGAAGTACTTCATCACAAACTTTATATCAAATGAATGGCAATTACGTTACATTCTGACTTTTAAAGAATTTACATATGTGATTTCACATATATTGTGCATTCTCAACAATATGAACATGACCACTGTGGCTACAGTACAAATAGGAAAGGGGTTCACCCATTGCATGTACTTTTAGTGAACCCTGATAATTGGAGAAAACAGTTGTTTCTAGCCATTAAATCTTTTCTTCACAGTAAAACCCTATCTAGGACTGTTCCATTTCATAAATTTCATCCCAAACACAAGCATTTATGGGATAATGCAGGTAATTTTTATACAGCTTACATGCTCTGTTTTAATATTTAAAAACACTTGTGCTCCAGTTCCCACAAGGAACATCTAGAAAGTATCACAGTGTATTAAGTAAAATAGTTTAAATTTGAAAATTGTGTTTGCTTTCATAAACATAAAACAAAATGCTATAGTGAATTTTAATGCCATCTAAATTTCATTATCTATAGCCACTGCATTCAAAACATTTCATACTTAGCAGAAAGAGTAAAAGTAATACTTAGGCACATTAAATTTGTCTTGTTTTTTTTTATTGTCCCAGTAGATGGAGCAGTTTAGAATATAGTCATTGTAGTACTTGAATATGGTCATTTTTTTACCAGAATGGTACCACAATTTCTTATTATTCTCTTTCCAAATGACTGTTTGATTTTCAGTTTGAAAGCATCATATGCTGCCTGCCTTCCCAGAAAAGCACAATCATTTGGTAAATCAGGATGAAAATGCCCACTGCCGACAGCTAACTGTACATGGCATAAGTCTTTCATTTTTATGGCATCAATAGGAAAGAATTATGTTCAAAACAAGAAAATTAAAAAAAAAAAAAAACTGGAAATATAAAACCGTCCTATCTCCAGTACACATGACTTTCTGATTAACAAATCTCCTTTCTTTCTCCTCTAATCTTCTTACTCGATTTCTGTCATTACTTGCCAGTTTGAAAAACTGAATCAATATTCAGTCTAATTAAAACCTATTTTAAAGTTGAACTTAAATGTTTCTGACATACATTTCCCACCAGGTAGGCCAGAAGACAAAAACTGTTACTTTAGAAATAATGTAGTATTTTTAATTTCTTATCATAGAATGGCTCAGGGATCTTAAAGATCACTTAGTTCCAACCCCCCTGCCGTAGGCAGGGATACCTCCCACCAGACCAGGTTGCCCAAGGCCCCAGCCAACCTGGCCTTGAACACTTCCAGGTTCAAGGTCCAGGTCCAGGTTCCAGGTCATCCACAACCTCTCTGGGCAAGCTGAGCCAGTACCTTACCACCCTTTGAGTGAAGAATTTCCTCCTAACCTCTAATCTAAATCTCCTCTTTTCATTTAAAACCATTCCCCCTTGTACTGTCATTATTTGACTGAGCAAAACGTGCAGCATCCAAGGGAAAAAAACTTTTAAAAGTGTATATATAGATACAGTAGTGGAAGCCAGTAGGCTCAGTCTATAACCCTGTTTCAAACATTTGCTTTAGTAACTATTTTTGTCAGAAAAATGGGGAAATAAACTCCTTTATCAGGAGCTGTAGTTGCAATTATAGCAGTGAAACACTCCTATTTACTATTTTGATGTTCCAGGAAGTTGTTGCGCTTATCTGCTAGTGTATGGTAGTAGTCCTCTGCTGGTCTCGTGCTCATAAATGTGAACACTGGTTGCCATCTGTGGCAAATCAATGCTTGTCATTGGTGTATATATGCTACTGTGCAAGTTGAGGTAATAGCAAGCTTGGTTTAGCTAACTGCTTAAAACTGCGGGCAATTCAACTGCACTTTTTTTTTTTTTTTTTTTAAAGCACAGGAGTCTTCTACTGAATATTGGAGTCCATTACTTATGGTTAGAATTGTAGCCATCATCATTGTGTGAGATTTCAACCTATGCGTAGTTGTGTACATGCAGCCAATACGTTGCAAAATATTCATATAAATAGCTGAAAACTGTCGTGTTTTGAGCAGTCATGTCATATGGCTCTATTTTCAAATATACAGTATGTTTGTAGAAGCAATGTCTTTGTGGTTTTTGCAAAAAAACTAAAGTTCTAAAGCTCTTCATTGAGGTGAAGCTGAACATCTTTAAAATATGCAATGCTGCTTTGGTAAATGACAGAGTTCTCACGTCCCAGGTATTCCAAAAGGCAGTCTGACAAGCTCAGTGTGCCTTTAGCCAGTCAGTACGAGTTCTGCCTACTTTGTCCTTCCCAATTTATAATTTAAGCAAGATAGACAAATTTAGGTTGCAGCATGTAATTCATTTTTCTTCACTGGTCTCTAGTTACTGCCTTTGCTTTTGATAGAATTACACTCTTGTACTCTAAATCAAATAATTTACAATCATATTGCTAATGCATTTGTTTTCACAAAATTCAGTGCACTTAGTGACACTAACTCAGCCTTACTGACTACTGTTTAAAGGCTCACAAGTGTTTTTCTCTGTCAGCGAAGAACTTACTGCACTGACTTGTAAAACTGTTAAGAAAGAGGATGTCAGTTTGTAGCTGGTTCTCTCACTGGAACTGAAATCTTTGGGATAAGGATTGGTTTGGCTGAAATAATTACATCATACAAGATTGGTATCCAGTATATATTGTGCCTTTAGTATTGTAGGTTTTTTTTTTCTTTAAAAAAGAACATAAGAGGATTACTGAGCAGTCCTTAATGAAGTATCTGACATTTGTATTTTCCTTATTTACATTTAGATTCTTTGTCTCATTCTTTTTATTTTCTTCTTTTTTTTTCTGATGCAGCCCGGCTATCTTCAGAAGGTTAAATTTTGGTTTAAATCTTGCTGTTACACATTACTACATATAACCATTTAAGAATTCAGTCTCGTATTATTTCAGTCACTTTGTTTCACAGTAACTTGGGTAGCTTTTGCTACCTGCAATGCTAGAATAAATTGCAGAGGTATTTTTGCTATTAAAATGTCAAAACTTTTGTTAGCATTTCAAAAAGTTAATATACATATTTGGTACTGCATAGTCAGCTTGCTTTAGAGAACAAACAGCTGCAGATTTTCTTCACCTCTGCAGTTTTTCTTTCAAAAAAAAAATTAATGCTTTTGTGGGTGATTAAAAATTATATTATAAATGCATTGTTGTTTCCCAATCTGGTGTATAGTTATTATCCTATCAGCAGTGAAGACTTTGAAAGTGAAGACTTTTTATGCACATTTCCAAGTAATTTTACCTAGAATGATGCTTAAATACAACTTTTCTTAAATTGTTGTAGATCATTGTTGTATTTCTCATCTAAGAGTCAAATCACATGCCACCAATTTGATTGGGTTGCCCACACACCAACTTCCTACTCCCTTTCCTTTTAGTCTTCCAGTGGAAAAGCTTCACAAGCCAGTAGAGATTATTCAGATTACTAGTTTTCAGAAAAAGAAAATATCTAAAAGCTATTCCTCTCACCTTAGAGGGTGATAAAATGGCTAAAATCCATCTCACAACAGGTTTCTTAAATCTTTTTTCTGTCAAGGTGAAGGCATCCTACCATATTTGCTTATACTCTTTAGTGTGTGTATGCATGTATACTTACAAAATATTTTGTAAATACAACTGATGCATACGATATTAAGAAATTTTATCTTAAACATATTAAATTATTGATTGCACAGTATTCTGTAGGCTAATGAGATTAATTTGAACTTTTATCATTTCCTAAAGGCAGCAACGGAATATAAACATCAGGTGTAGATAATAGATTATTTTTTTCTTCTGTATATGATTGTCTTAGTATTTACTATATGCAGTCATATAAGATGCTAATTTGAATACTTCTTCAGCTATAAGAATGCATGTTTGCTTTCTCCTGATTCACACAGAACAGATGGATGCTTGACTGCCTGCTAATCCACAGCTGGAATGGTTTCAGCGGTTTCCACGTTGCTGGGTTAGAGTGGCTTTTCTAGTGGACTGAGAGGGCAGCAAGAGAGGGATATCATTATTCATCAGTATCCCAGTGGGATCGCTGCCAGCAGAGATTAATTTTTTCTGTTATGCTTGTAAAACAAGCTCAGGTGGAGTCTCTAATCCTCAGGGCACGGGTGGCAGATCAAGGAAGATGCTACAAAGCTAGTTAATTTTCAGATTCTAGGGGAAACAGAAGCTCTGTTAGATGTATAAATACATGATTGCAAATTTAAGTAGCTCAAATCCAAATGGGATCTTCCCAGACATCTGGTACTGAAAATCTCTGTTTTCTTTGTCTTTTGAAAGAAGTTCTCAAAACTTTACACAAGAGGCAAAATAGGTGCAACTCTCCTAATCATCAGTTGTCTTTCCATATATTTTTTGTAAATACAGCTTTGACAATGTAGTTTAGATTAATGTTTGTATTTACAGGTAGAAAAGATATGGTATAAGTCTATGTAAGAAAACTGAGTTTACGGTGTTCTCGTAAATCTGTGTGCAGTGAACATCATCAAGAAAATTTGTAACTGGCCATCCAAAATAAGTTACATCTGCCATAGTAATGCATGGTATGTCCCATTCGGGTAAAGGGATGTTCCATTAATGTCATATGTGGTTAAAGGCCATTTTTAACATGTTACTCAGTTTGTCTAAACTCCTGTCATTCATTATTAGTAGAATGTTTTCAAGTTAAGCACAACAAAATAATGGCAGACTGTCTTAAATGTTTAATAGATTTCAATTATTTTTCCTTTTACTAATTTTCTTTGTTTACTCAGTGATTGCCCTTCTTCCAGACCATTGTAATTATCTTCTTCTACCTCTGCATTACCTTGTAGCTCTTGAGTTCTTCAAAACATTGGGTTAGATTTTCAAGCAATGTTAATCTACATAGTTCTACTGAAACGAGTGGAGATGTGCCAGTTTTTATCAGCAGGGAACTACCCTTATTAAAATTTACTTGTAGCAGCTGTCACTTCCTCTCACAGTTGTTGGTTGTTGGGTGTTTTTTTTACTATATTAAACTATTTTCATTTAAAAGTTTTGCTGCTCAGAGTGAGACCAGTAGCACTGGCTTGCAAAAAAAGACATTGTGCATGTAGGCACCTTCCAAGTTTCCCATATATTTCTGCCAGTTCACATTGTTTTTCTATTATTCTGGGACTGAGCCTCTCTTGAACAGAGACCACTAGTCAGTTCACCACATGATGACAGGTATTCATGCTTGTGAACTTTTTATTCCCTTTTGTCTCTGGTCACATAGTAGTCTAGATCCGGAATTTAATCCAGTAGAAAAATGCAGCAGTGTGTGTTTGTGGCTCCCCACTAGGGGAGCTGCCACAGGTCAGCGGATCTGAAATCCGGTTTTCAACACGCAGAGCTTTTACAGCTTGCCATCAACATATACAGTATGTACGGGCCCCATTTCACATTGAGAATTAATAGTGCTTATTCCTGTCTCCATGTGGAGTTGCGTTAACTTAATGCAGAGGTCTGTTAACTTCTTCCCTGGATCTGGGCTCTGCACTGGAAGATCCCAATGGAGGATCAAAACTGAAGATGGAAAACGACTGAACGCTTTCCCAGGGAAAGTTGCATGCCAAGATTTGCTATTACGATTTTTATTGCTATCATCATCTCATCATCAGCATTTGAGCCAGCTGATTGAGCCAAACTCAGCTTCAAAATGTGGACAAACGTCCAAATGGAACTGAAATAGATTTCTCATGACAATCGCACTTTTGAATGTATAGTCAGAGAGATTTTCCCATTTTTCTGTTAGCACATTACCGAGTTCATGTACTGAAAAGCTTTTCTGTATTACTGCAGAAATTTCAATATGACCAAAACCAGTGGTTTTTAAATATTTCCCATAATATGACTTGAGATTACAAGGGAAGAAAATTGTGTGTCACTGTCCAATCTAGATATTGAGATATAAAAAAAAAAACGTGGTGATTATAATGCATTCAGAATGTGCAGGTTCATAGCATTCTCATGAAAAGTAATAGGAAAAGTCAGGTATCTTGGAGAGCTGAAAATCTCAAATATACCATTTCCAGTGATAAAATGTAATAATTCTCTCACGTCACTATAATTCACTTTATAAATGGAATTTGTACCATTCAATTTATATTTATTTGCTATGGTCAAAGTAGCTTATTCTAGGTGAATAATGTGTATGCCATATCAGTTTCAGATGTTTGCTCTTATTTTTGTCTTCCTTTACTCTTCTTTTTGCATTTATTTTTTGTTGAATTGTGCAAGCATTGCAGGCTTAGTGACTTAAAAACCTGAGAGCGAAATAAAGCCATCTTTATGAACGATGCACAGGCTTAATACTATGAAAGTACCTTCACATTTGGGGGAATAATGAACGTATTGTAAGAATGTTTTTTATTAGGATTTGCCAAAAAAGTAGCACTGAATTATGATTGTGATCATAAACTTATGAAATATGGATTGTGAAAGTTAAGGCTTCCTGAAAATCATGAATTCATTCCTTGTTTTAATATGTTATAGTAAAGTACATAATTTAAAAAGTAAATAATTCTTAAGCAAAATGATTCTGTAAGTATATATTTTAGTACTTATAGTACTTACTTAGTGTAGTAAACCAACTACAATGATTTTATTATCTATTACTTTATTTTCTTGTACAGTGAAACGTGACTTCTCTGATACGCTTAGAAATTTTCAAAAAAAAAAAAGACAAATTGACTTTCAAGTTATTACAGAAGTGCTAAGAATCTTTTTTACATGTCAAATTATTGCTATTTCATACAGTCCTCTCTCACACATGTATTAGCACTCTTGCATTTTCTTTTAGCAGCTCCATGCTGAAGCAGAGCTCTGTAATTTAACTTCATACTTTAGAAGTTCCCCAGTCTGCCAGGTCACTCCATGCTACTGGTAGCTAATATTGCTGACCTCTTATTGCTCGGTGCACAGTGGCAAAGGTCTTTCAAACTCCTGACCTCTGGTCATCAGGAATGTCATCAGTAGTTTGTAGTTTGGATGTTTTAAGTAAGAGGTAAACTTGTGAAATCTAAACCCTTCGGGGTATTTTTAAGTGATCACTCAACTGTTTCATTGCCCTAGCTTGTGCTTTTTATGATCTCTGTAATTGTAAAATTTGTGGTGTTTGTCAGATGCAACTATTTCAGAAAACATTAAACAATTGTCTGTATAAAGTGAGAAATCTGAGGATACAATTATATATGATTTCTCTGATTGGTAATGTGAGAACTTTATAAGAATTGTAAGTACTTTTAACCTGTATGTTCTTATAAACTAAGCTTGTAGATCCCAATACTGAAATGTGCCCATTTTAAATCCTGAAACATAATTATAAATTATTATTATTTTAATATTAGATTTGCTTTTTTACATAATTGCATTTTGATGGGTTTTACAACTTTATCTCTTCAGCTTCTCATGCTTAGCTGGAAATTTCCAATGCCTTCCCTGGTGAGTCTTAAAACTAGAGACAGAGTCCAGAATACCCCAGTCTCAGTATTTTGCTCCTACATAGCTAATTGAGGTACCTTTACAATTTGAATACTATACTTTTTTTGTTGTTGACACGTATCTCTTTCTGTGAGAATGTATTAACCACTAATGGAAAAACAAGTAAAATAGTTAAAGGTTAGTATTTGTTCCAAAAAGATACTGAGAAGATACTCTTATCCTGTAGCTCTCCTGTGCATATCTGTTTGTCTTCCTCCTGTCTTTTTTCCAAAAGTAGAGAGTGGAAGGTACTCCGACAAAGTGCTGGAGAAGTGGCAAGAGCGTTTTGCTATTACCCAGGCTGGAGTTCAGGCAGGCAGAGTCCCCAGTGGGAGGCACCAGTGCCAAAGAGAGAGCCCTTTCTCCACAGCCAGGGCCAGCTGCTGCCCAGGGGCGGCCACCCTGACTCCTGCCTGCCCTGCAGCACAGGGGCTGGCACAAGGTTTTGCTGTCTGCCTTTCGTCCCCGCCAGCAGCTGACACTGGTGGGAAGGGGTGGGAAGGCCCCCATGGGAAAGGGACTGCACTGCAGAGTTGGCTCTGACGTGCTGGACGCTGTTCAATTGCACTGCCACATACACATGGAGCTGACAGGGAGAGATGTTATATGGTATATGAAAGCAAGTAGCATGTTTAGAAGTGGCCTCTGTGATGAATTACGCTATCATGTAGTAAATATATTTTCTCTAATCTTGCCTGCCAATTTTTGTTTTCTTCTTTTGCATCGTGTTTGCCATTGTTGAAGATCTCAACAAAAGTCAGCCTGCCTGTTTCTTAAAAGAGCAGGCCAGGCTGCCCTGCAAATCTGGCATGTCACTTCTGCAAAGTTTGTCTTCAGAGTACTTCTTTGTGCAAGTGTCTGCTGTCTAAAAGAGGCCTTCCAGTCTAAATATCACTGTGTAATGTAGCAACTCTAAGCTGGCAGATTTTTTTTCCTGTCTATCATATAAATCTTGCAAATGTACATAATATTTGTTCTCAAAACCTATAACTAGTAATATATGTTTGTAACTGTCTTTAACTGGGATATTGTTCAAGGCCTTTTAAATACAGGAGTAAAATAACAAGCAAACAAACAAAAAATTAAACTTTGGAAGTTTGAATTATGTTCCATAAAACTGACACAAAGGCATGTATGTTTATGGGCTACCCTATAAACTCCTTAAAATTGGAGTTTATAGTGGAATCACTAACACAGATATAATTTTCAGAGCAGTAATTCTAGCAAGTACTTCTCCAATTCTGTTTGTCAATCTACTTTAGATTTGGGGTGAGCTGAAAAACAGTTTTTAAGCATGTGGTCAGTTTGCATTTTTTTACTTGAAAAAAAATGATTGCACATTGGCCTACCTTTGAACTTCTGATAGCAGAGAACTAAAATTTAATGCATGAAGTGCAGAACAGCCATTAGAAAAAGATGATACGTTTACTATATTAACTAAAACTGGTGCTCATCTTTTCTCTTTTTTTATTTTTCTGTTTATTACTTCTAGTAGTAATTTACTACAGGCACTGATTTTGAACACTTTCGCTTAGTGACTGTTGATTTTGCTATCAAATTTTCTGAGAATATTTTTCACTGGTCTTCTCTCTTTGCACCAGAAACTTGAAAGAGAGCAAAACATGTAGCAGGTTTTTAAAGTTCAAAATATGATGTGCTTGACTTCACTGTATCAATATAAAGAAAAGGAACATACAGTCGGTCAATTTTAAGGTAGTTTCCAATACAGCATCGCTAAAGGAAAGACTACTGGTTCAGCCCTGGAATGTGAGAAACTATTTTTGGTTTGGTTTAGACCCTCATTGTTACAAATTAATCAGCTGCTCTTTAAAGTCTAGAACTCATTAACTTTATAAGTTTTACTGTTCCCATGACTGAACTGAACTTAAAATATTCAAGCTTAGTTGCTCACCTTGATCCCATTTCTGTCTATTCTCAACAAGTACCTTCTTCTATCTTATAGACAGGTGAGAAGAGGTAGTTACTTGGTGTATAAAATATTTCAGAAGGTTTACCTGTGATATATAAGTCTAGAGTTCAGCTTTTACTATAAATCAGTAATTTCAGCCAATCTTATACATTTTGTGAGTAGAGAGAAAATCTGATGGTTTTAGCCCCGTGGGCACTGTGGAGCATAGTACTTAGCATACTGGATACCTTATTTGCATTTCAGTTCAGTCTGACTCCTCAAATACCTCATAGTTACTTGAATATATTCTGAGGATCAGGGTGTGATTTGATTGCATATCCTTGCAGACTCAGATCTGAAGCCGAGAGAGAGAACATTTTTATAAATGAACATTGAAACAAGCCTCACCAGCTCACTAGCACATTAAGGTCTGGATCACTTGGGAAGTTGATTGGAAATAAACATTCTGCTTCAATTTTTTGGTAATTGTGTTGATAATCAGCTGAATGTGGGACACTGAGCAATTCAGAACTGAATGTAGCTGTCACAGAAAGCTAAGGTATGACGACAGCCCAAACATGAGAAAGAGAAATTTGAGAATAGACTCTTCAGTCTCCAAGAAGAAGGAATAAAAATATCAAATATCTGAAAACTGTAGCCCCCCCAAAATGCAAAACATTTATTTTAAAATTAGTTGTTTACTTTTAGAACAATTCAAATAAAGGGTGATGAAAAGGTGCATATTTGGAGCACGGTGTTGCATGATCCAGCCAGGACTCTAAGGATTCTGTGGCTGAGGTTATGCAGGAATCAGAATTCAATTATCAGAATAGCCCCTGGGCCTTGTAAAATGAAACTATCAAGTTTATGCAGGTGTGTGTGATGTTTCTCACTGGCAAAGCAAGTCACTGTTTCCTATATGGCCCTGCATCACATACAAGATGAAGTGTAGGTTTGAGATGACTCTGACACCCTTGAAACGATGTGGTGGTCTCTAATGCCCAAAAGAAGACATTATTGGGAAATTCCTGTAGAAAAGAGAGAGATGTGACGCAATGGCCAAATGCTTGATTGCAGAACTGTAGCTAAAATTCCTGATTATCTCCCAGTATCCCTCTACAAGTTATGCTTAACTGTGCAGGGGCTTGCAAACATGTTATTAGCACATGGGCTTCAGTAGTCCCGATTAACGGAAGAAAAAGGGAAAGTGAAAAATGCACAGCAGCTCTTTGTGGTTTAACTATAAAGTTTGTAGTAAGTTTCTTGACTTTAGAATGACGATTAATGATTGATACGTAATTTGATCTGTTTCCTCATCCGTGGAAGTAAGAACAGTATTCAGAGGCAGTATACTAAAGTAATATATATTCTATACTGTGCGGAACAGTTGAGCCTACAGCCTTTGCAGAACAGATTGAGATTCATAATGAAAAGGAAAACTAAAATGAAAAAATATTGAGTGAACAGCAGGTCCCATTTGAGGTGATTACAAAGGATGTTTCTTTATTCTGTCTTTTCTTGTGCAACCTGAAAACAGTAGCAGGGGGTTACGAGCAGAGTTCATCACAGAGTTGTCAATCACTGTCATTTAACATTTTGCAATGGAAGATGTCTTTATTCAAGGACAGCTGGGCAAATCAGAGAAACAGATTTGCAGTTAGTAGTCTGTCCAGCCTACACTAAGCAAACAAGGACAGGGTAGACATACTGGCCTCTCACATAAAAATATAATGGACTCTGCTGACCTCGGTGCCCTCCATTCAGCTTCATTCTCAGTTGTATAAAAGCTTCACTACCCATTCTCAATTTCCTTTAATTACCTACATGATGCAGATAAGAAAATGAACCTCACTTACTTACAGTCAGTGATCACAAACAGGAAATTAAGTAGGCAAGTTGTTTAAAATAAGGGGAGTGTTTTGGAGGTAAATAAAACATGTGCTGGGAAAGAATTAGTGAAAACACATTTTGAGGACTACCAATTGGTCTGCAGTGACTTGGCTGATCCTTCTTTCTGCTACTTTAAACTGCAAAGTAAAACTAAGTAAAAAATCTCCTTGGTAAATATTCTTTAAAATATCTTTGAAGAAGAAGCAAGTTAAATAAAAAGAGTGAAGCAAACATGCAACCTTCTATAGGGCTTAAAAAGATTGTGACCTTAGGTTCAGAGAATAAATGACCACAGTTTTCACAAGAGATCTAGCAGAGACATCTCGGATTAAGCAGCAGTTGTCTTTAGACAGTCTTCACTTCTAATCTGCAGTTGAGATATGAAATAAATTAATGACATTCTGGTTTCCTTTCCAAACAGTAAATTGTCTAATATCTATCTTTTCTTTTCTATTTATATCACCCTTTAGGTGTAGTTTCTTTGTGCAGTTAAACAAAATAGAAAATGTTTGTGCTGTCAGTTTGGTGGGGGGAGGAGGGTGAAAAACAGCTATATAGCTTTTCTTTTTTTAGAAAGTGCCAAAAAGCCTCTCTGTGTTAGGGCATTAATGAATGGATACAGTACTTTGCAATTCATTTAGGTAGTTCTGTTAGGTGGTCTAAACTTGCAGTTTTTCTTTACCTTACTCTGCACTGGTTTCTCGGTGATTATTTAATTATTATGGAATTGCAAGAAGTTTGATTGGAGATTGAATCTATAAGTTAAGAGGAATATAAAACCTTGAATGCTTTAATTTAATGGCCTCTTTGCTAAACCCATAGTTCAGAAGCCCGTCAGGCTACCCAAAATTTTGTGATAAAAGAAATATATTTTCTTAAATAACAAATGGAAAAGATACCACATATTATAAAACTCTTACTTTACTTGCAAATCTTATATTTTAGAAAGATCATTCTCATTCTAATCAAGAATATGTATGCATACATGTACAAGAGGATTTTGTGGAGGAAAACATCACAAATTATGTCATAGAATAGACTCTGCAGCCCAAGTTATAGTTCTTAGGATGCTTCTGTTGATATTACTTTCAGAGGCAGTCTGAGTCTCTGAGAGAGACTTCTACTCTTTAGTAGGAGACTGAGCATCTCTGTTCTGGCTACTTGGACAGTCATACTTGTTGCCCTCAGCCCCAAGGATGCTGCTGGTAATAACTACATAGATTACCTGTTTCTGTGCACTTCCTTTACACAACAGTGAGCAAGTTCTTAGGCAGTTTTCATTTTTACGTGAATGGTATTAGTCCATTCTGGAGCACAGAGGATAGTTTTCAGCACCTACTTAACAATTTTGCTGTTTGCTGTGATCACTGGTCATCTGTTACTTGGACATTGACTCTCAAAATAATGAAAATACATTTTAAAATTCATTTAAAATAAAAAACAGATCATTTTTCAATCTCTGATTGGAAAAAAAAAAAGTGTTTTTAAGTAAAAACCCTGAAAAATGAAATTGTGAGTTCTTGACTTCTTTATAGCTAACTTTACTATGTTTTTGTGAGCCAGCTGGGGTAGGATATCTGTAGAAGGTCATCTCAGATACTGAGTTCATCCAATGAGTGTATTTATTTCACTGCTTTTATTTTCTTCCTCTCTAGTTGTAAAAACAACATAGAAAAGTTTTTAAAACCCTGTAATTGAGTGAATATTTATTAATATTTCACTAGCTGTTGTCTTCCCATAAACATGTGATTTTGATAAGAAGCTATCTAAATATTAAAATGCTATTTTAGCAATGAAATCTAGATGTAGTAAATTAAATGCATATACCTTTAATGTCTCAGAAAAGAAAAACAATTATTTTGAAGCTAATTACAATGTTTAAGTATATTTTATCCTTTTTTTTTCTTTTTTTTTTAAGAATGCTGAGGAGTACACAGATCTACCTGTGAGACACAATGAAGACCAGATGAACAGCGAACTGGCAAAACATCTTCCAATTGAAGTGAATCCTCATTCATTTGACAGTTCACACACAAAAACACACCTCCTGCTGCAAGCCCACTTCAGTCATGCCATGTTGCCTTGTCCAGATTATGCAACTGATACAAAGACAGTGCTGGACCAAGCGATTAGAATATGTCAGGTATAGTAATTCATTTCAGTATTTAAGTGCTGTTGTTTTAATATTCACTGTTAGCATGTTGCAATATTTTGAATACATAAAAATCTAAAGATTTCTTGCATTGTCTTGTGGAGAACTGGCACCACACAGTGTAATATCACTATGTTTAGAGAGGAACTAGATGCCCATGAAGATGCACACTTTACAAAACTGAAGGTAAACCAACTTAAGGTAAAAAACTTTGGTGCTGCTTGGAGGCATCTGTTGCCACTGGGCTCTCCTCTTCTTTCATATGCAATGGCTTTCTGCTTCCAAATTGTGGAATGCTGACTATAAGTCATTCCTGCACGGATTTGTTCCCTGCAGATTTTTATGCTGACCCCCAATAACCTGTCTTCCATGGGTACATTTATTTTTCTAGCATCCAAAAGCATTCTAGTCACTGCCAAGCATAAATAAAATGCGTTCTGAAATGTAATTTGGGACAAGATACTGGGTTTTTCTCTGGCTTGTGAAAAGACATGTCTTCTATTTCCCAATTATCACAGAGTCAAAGATCACGTTTTTAAACACAGATTTTAAAGACAATTTGGAGGTTTGTGACTTTTACACTTGTACAGAAATCTCAACCCACAGGAACTAAACTGACCATGGAGAGTACTGGTAACAAGCAATCACATGCATAGCTGCATGCTTCAAAAGAATTTTAAAACAGCAATTTAAGTTTGCAATAGAATGCTGCAATATCTGAAGAGCGGGAAGAAGGCTGAGCTCCAGCTGATACAGAGAACAGATTGACCCTCTGTTTCTGCCAAAGAGAAGTAATAGTATTCTCTATAGCAGAGCTGGACAAGGACTCGTTCACAGGTTCTTGAAGATCAGACAGCCTTCAACAAACTGTTCTTTTTGGTCTTCCTCAGTTCCATATCTGTGAAAGAGGGACAGTAATTCTTTCCTCCTACGGTTTTTGTTTGCTCAGATTTTAATATCCTCAGTGATCTATATGTCATCTAAAAGAATGAGTCTCAGATCTTATTTGAAGGATGTTGGCAGTGTGGTAACTGCCATCATTGTGTCAAGCCTACCAGTTTTACAGATTAGTCTCTGAGAGAGAATTAATCAATGCTCTAGACAGGAAAAATACCATTGACAATTTGGTGTCCAGTGATTAGGGTGGGTCTCAACCTTATACTAGCAAAAATTATGAGCTTATAATACTAATATTGAACCAGGCAAAATTAAAATTAAGAAAAAAAAAAGTAAGAAGCAAATCCACAGAATAAGACTTTATTGCTACAGTCTCAAATTTGTCAAGCAGCAGTGCTTGAATGCAATTCTACTCCCAAGATTTCAAATCTGTAAAATCATGTTGCTGAAAGCTTGAATATATGAACAGCTATTATTCATAATATACAGTTATTAACAGAGAATGTCACTTAGGTAAGAAAATTCATCTTTGTTTCATAGATAATAATTAAAGTTCATTTAAATGTTTGTGAAATTAGCATTTGGGGGGCTAATTTGGGGGAAAAAAGTAAATTAAAGATTCTTTTTGATAATTATTTTTCTCAATATTTATCCTGCAGTACTAAGCAATGTATTTTTAATTGTCTTATATGTATTTCAGAAACATAATCACTCAGAAGAAAACATAAAACATTTAACAGTTCTTTTCAATTGAAGTAAAATGCAGAATATCATTCCATAGAGTGCCTTAAGAGTCATCTTAAAAAAAAAAAAAAGGTTCCTGTTTTCAAAGAAAAAGAAAAACATGCAAGCACATTTGTATTTTGAAGTTGGTGCATGGTTTACATCTCTTGGGAGAATATTTGTTCCATCTTATTAGTCACGCTTTCCAAAGGGAGGTTAAAGTTCCCAGAATCTAAGCAATAGACAGGGTTACACTTTCAATACTGGTTGTTACCTTTTTCCTTAGCACTGACCTGCTGATGAACTCGGGGTCAACAGAGGTGGAAAAAAAGATGTTAGTTGTGAGAAAAGGAACTGAACCATAGAGGGATCCATTGATAAACATATTCAGTGGGTGATGTTCTGTGTTTGTGTGTGAACACGCACTCGCATGCCCCCAAAAGTAAAATTCAGCAGAGACGGAGTTGTTTTTTGAGTTGTGTTGAAGTTTTGTTTATTTACATACAAAGTACTTTAGGTGTTAAGGTTGTATAGCTAACCTTCCAGTAGTGACCCAGACATAAACTGTCGTTTGTGCTGGCTGGTATGTGAGCAACAGATAGACTTTCTGTATAGGCGCTGTGTTTCTCTTCCAGGAAACTAAGATCTTTCAAAGAGCTTTTACAAGTGGTTATATCTCAGTATATACAGAGGGTCTCTATCCGAGGTCCTCTGCAGAGCAGATTTATCATCTCTAGCCACTGCAGGTAAGCAAGTCTCTTTCCACCACAGGCAAACAAACGTCTCCACTCTTCTGTGCTGTCTTTACCTACATCTTCTTTCTCTCCAATGGTGCTTTTCACATCCCACACGTTGTGTAACTCCACAGGCATCCTCTGGCCCTCCTTCTTCACCGGTGACTTTAGGCTGAATGGTGTTAGTGGTCAGTCAGAAAACTATGTTAACAGCATCAGCTAACTAAAAGTAGCTGATGGATTGCCTCAAATCATCAGGAAAATGCATCAGCTAAAATTTTCAAAACGCAATGAAGTCATTTGGCCTGCAGTAGTTGTTCAGAACTTTCACTTTTTCTGTGAGGAGATTTCATCCAGATTTAGAAATTATATTTACTATATTTGTACTATTTCATGTTGCATATAAGGAATGAGCTGCCATTCTAATTTAATTGCTAAACCGAACATGACATGTCCTGGTGAGTTGCTGGCAAAGCCTCTATATCATACATCCATATGTGCCCTACACATACATATTCTGCGTAACTGTGAGACAAATGTCAGGATTATTGCAATTCTAAATATTCATAAAGTACTGTCTTTTATAATTTACCCCTCTCCTCCTCAGTATACACATGAAGCACTGAAACAAGATCACTGTAATGACACAAACAGAATTATTCATAGCCTAAAGAAATAAACTCCTTAAATTACAAACTTTTAGGATTTTATAGTGGCCTGTGTAGGAATCCCTTCCATCTTCCTTCTCCCTCTAGGGTAGGACTCTTGAGCAGGGTTGGTTTAATATAAATTTATATATATATATATTGCAATTCTTGACTCTTTTTTTGTTACTGTAAAATCCATAAGAAACCAACAGAGTGATCAGCTGCTTTTGTGTAGTCAGTTCTGCTGCCCTTCTAAGAACATAATGTTCATGTTACTAAAATCTTTCTATGAATGCAACAAAACAGACGCTCTCACAGTTTTCTTTAATGTGCTGTGGTAAGATTTCACTTCTAATAGGAAATGCATGCAACCACTCTTAAATTACTTTTGCTGCGATTTCTGTTTTATTTTTATGTTAGAATTCTGTTGATCTATACTCATGATGAAAGATAGAAGCCATAAGCTGTGATGTCACAACTAGGAGCAAAAAGAGCATCTTGCCAGATTTTGCCACAGCATTAACAGGATTTGAGGAGTCAGGAGAGTGACTCTAAAGAAGAATGTAATTGTTGCCATACAAAATGGAAGAAATGTATTCTGTTACAGTTTTTCCATAGTTAGAATTTGTTATGTTTAAATGTAGTTTGTTACAGCAAGATAAAGTTTAGTATCTACTTACCCAGGATGAAATTCACTGTTCCTTTTACTGGAGAAATATCAGGAATAGTGATATATAACCTTCTGGAAGGTGAATGCTGAACTGTTCCCACACTCAATTTTGTAATGAACGTCCGACCACTGGGGCATTGACCAGATGGGAGGAATGTCCCTGCTCTACACTGAAAAGCTTGAATGAGAAAGTAACAAGTTCTTTTTTGTTATCACTGACAGGCTGCCATAGATAAAGTACAGAAGGTTTCCATGTCTCAAAAACTTTGCATTAATTCATATGTGATCTTGGGGTAAGACATAATTTTTATTTGCCTGCTACCTTTAATATAATTACAGCTGCCTGCATATTCTCTTCAAGCCTCACACACAATCTGCATTGTTTTTCACTCAGAAAAAACAAAGGTGTCAGTAGGATGGTGCTGAGCACTCCAGCAGTTGAGCAAATTCAAACATTTCTCCACTTCTTGCAAGACATTTAAAAAAAAAATCTAATGAAATGGTTTGTCCAATATTTTTATAGAGATATAATTATTACTGCAAAGACAATACCCCATCTTTTTTCCTCTACCTGATTTAGGAGTATGTGAAATGGACTAAATCTAATCTCTTTCTTACTTCTTTTGTGAAGCCTTGTATTTTGTGACTGTGTATTCAGCGATCAGTTCTTATTCTGGTGTTCTAAGGCTGTCACCTATATTTGCATTAATTGAAATGGATAATTGAGGTAGTAATACCATCAGTCTCAGTTTTATCAGGGCAGTTTCTTCTATGAAATAAATGTGACAGTTGCTGGCTTTGCATTGGGATTGGCCACAAGCCTCCACTTCTAGCATAATCGTTGATAAAATATTTTAATATTGCCAGGAGTAGAACTGCCATGGAGCCCAGACTTAACCTTTAAGAAGTGTTTACCCATGGATGTGTTAAATGCATCTCAGTAGGGTACCTGTGCACTGAGAGAAGATGGGCAGGAAGTCAGGCTCTGAACCGCACAATAAAGCATAGTGTGCATGGGAAATGTGCACGGCTCTGAAATGAGGCCCTTGTGGCTCTGCTGCTGATGGCCTGCCTTTCCCAACCATGTTATCCCTCTGGAGAATCTAATTTTGAAATGAAATATAAAGCTTTTTCAGGTTAAGCACTGCATTTCCATATTGGCTGGACAATGATACGCATAGCACCCCTTTTTCCCATTCCAAAATAGTTAAATTTGTTTCTGATCATTTCAATTGCAGCTTTTGCTACAATTCTGAGTATCATCTTCATTGTACATGTTTAGAAGCTTCAAATATCGCACAAACATGCTGAGCAATTCAGCTGTCTTAAGAGCTAGTTTATAGATGAAATGCTTAAGCTGGTAACCTGCAGGCTGTTTATGGCTGCTGGTGGGAGCTCTATCTACTGTTCCTCAGGCAGAAGTTGCTTTCTGCCCATAATTGCATGCATACAGCTTGCATACAGCTGCAAACAGCACAGGTGCCTGAGCTGCAGTTCCCAGACTATGCAAATGAGAATGTCCCTCTGCTCTGGACTTTCCATCCTCCCCAAACCTCCTCAGTTCATTACAGCCACAAGAACTACTGGCTTTGGGAGCCATACACCTTGGGTCATTTGTTTTCCTGCTTATGAGGAAATGGAGAAGTTCTTAAAGATCTTAAGGTATGTTTTGAGCTCTTGTGCTGTGTTATTGCAGGCATGCCAATTACTTGCTGAAAGGTGGGAGTTACAGGCATGGCCTATTTTGCTGTTGCGTATGCAAGATTTGTCCAGAAGTGCCCAGGCAAAGACATAATTGCTTTGTTTAATAGATGCATTTGTAACTATAAATAAATGGGCAGCTTAACTGAAGGAAGGGAAGACAATCAAATCAACTTCACAGTGCAGAACCAAGGAAGGACACTACAAGCAGAGGCCAGAGTCTCTAAAGCCACTACACATTTTCTTTGTGTGTCTGTAGTATGTGATAGTACCATATCTGCAATTTTATTAGCAGCCTGTATGGCTGATTGCTATTATTCTCCACATAAGGAGAGTGGAAATAATAGAATAATCAGAAAACTTAAAGAGTATATGCTGTAAGTAATGCTCATTTATAGGTAATAAACAGCAATGAATAGCACTGTAGTGATAGTACCTGGACATAGGAAATGCTGAGGTGGAAACACTTGCTGCCTGCTTTTATTCTACAAGTATATCTGCGGAGGGGAAAGGGGGGGGTTGTTACCTTTGTGGCCGTGGTGTTGGGGATTTTGCTCACTGTGGATAATTTGCAAACTGCTGTATGGAAGCATCTTGGTGACAGTTTAATGATGATTTGGTGCTGCTTATACATACCCCCCCCCCCCCCGTCATGACAAACCTTTTCCCAGTTGGGGCTGGAGGAAATGAGTAATGCTTAACCCATTTGTGTGATCAATTCACTTAAGCAGCTACTGTGAAATGTTAATCACAACTTTAATTTGTACTGCATTAGCATTTTGATTAACTTGTAGGCTTGCTAGCACACTTGAAGCACTTTTACTCATAGTTACAGCTCGGAAATGACTTTTTGATTAATTAAGTTTGTTAGACAGCAGCTGAGCTTCCTGAATGCTAACCTTATGGGGCTAAAAGTTCAGGAGAAAGTTACTGGGAATAACTGTTGCTGTTGAAAAGGATTCTTGTGAATGCACTCACAAAATTTTAATTATTGACAAAATATTACATTACTGTTTTGAAACTGATTTTTAATGTTAAAGAGGGCAAATTTATACAGAAACATACTGTATGTTTTGAATAGGTTTGGTAGATTTGTGTTAGCTGTGGAACAAATGCCATCTTTAAGACATTGCTTAGGTTCAGGAAACTGGGATTTCTTGCCAAGAGATTTTTCTCAAAAACATTTTATTGTATTTACAGTTCACTAGCCTAGTATAGAATATCAATTTATTAATTAGTAATTTGAGAATAAATTGTACACTGGGATTCAACAAGTTCTGAACACGTTGGGTTATGCCCTACCAAGTTTATATTGCTAGTATCACATTCCATAGCTGCTTTTATTTCTGTAATACTATAAAAAAAAATCAGTAAGAGACGAAGGGTTGCACTCCACTAAATGTAGACAGTAAGTGATTCGTCCTTTTCCTGGTTCTGATCGTACTAATAATGTTACTATGGAGGCCAAAGGATGAATACAGGGATAGTAATCTTACAAAGCAGCTAGGAAGGTCGTAATTTACATTCATCAGTGAGACCTTTATGTTGATGGGAGAACGAAGAATCAGTCTCTCATAGTGGGTAGCAGAGGAAGATGTAGCTGAATATGCTTTAAAAAAAATGGAGGGAGAATGCAGAGGGCAGTATAAAAAGAGTGCCCAATTAGGATTAATTACATCTTATTCACTATCTCTCTCATAGAGTGTACTTCCTTTTTTTCTTCTGTAAGCTAAAATTGTACAGCTGAATGATTTTGATATTGATTTGAAAGAACCCCTCCTATTTAATACATTTCTAAAAGGTAATTTTTGACTAGAACCCTGACCTGTTCTGCAAATATGTAACATACAAAAGGTAGTGACCTTAAGATCCTCTGTAAGACTTCTTCAAATAAACTTTTAAAGTCTTCAGTTGTTGTTTCTAGGGTATGCAACTGAAGCATTGTAATCATGTTTTATATAAAACCATGAAATTAATAATACATGGCATGCTTTAACATCTGGAAAAATGTTACTTGTATTAGTATGATCTCAAGTCACATGTGGATTATAACATAATACCACATATTGGAAGGCTTCCTAGGTTTGAAGCATGTGCAAAAAAACAGATTTATATTATTCCATATTAACAGTTTTCAGGAAAATGGGTAAAATGGGAACATTTTTTAATTTATTAAAATGTAGAAATATTTATCATATAAACTGTAATCTTGAACAGTTTTAATTAGGCACAATTCTAATGCTTGATTTAAATTTAATGATTTAAATCTATGGATTTAAACCCATGAAGTCTAGTCCTAGACAACAGAACTTATATTGGCATATACGGTAGGCAAGGGTGGAGATATTTTCATTATTTGATATTAGAATACTATACACAAAAAATTGGGGTACAAAAATAAGCATAAAATCCAACTAGCCTTAACTCTCTTTTTTAACTTAATTGTGCAATAAATTTGAAGTATTTTAGTCTCACAAAGTTTATTTCTTTTATATATCTGTTTGCTTCTTCAAAGCATCGCTGCAGAATAAGATTTGTAGCACAGAATAAGATTTGTATTTGTTTGTCTGAGGATGTATTGGATTTATTTTACATAAAGTCTAATGTAATGTGTGTAATGCAATGTTTCAAGTCTAAGGTGAATGTGGTTCTGCCTGCAGCACTGTACAGAGTAGTGTAGAAACCTTCAATTTCGCAAATGAAGGCACTGAAGAAAGGACTGTAGTCTATGATGCACTGATACAAAAAGTAAAATGAATCTTTAAAGAGTGGGAAAATTTGAGCCATGTAACTCACCCTAGGTACTCCTGAAGTTTCAGCTCCCACCCACCAAAGCAATACCACTAATGGCATCACTGTAGGCAGTTTACTTTTAGCTGAGTAATCACAGATGTGATTCTCAGCCACAAGTTACCTTAGTCTACTTAGCTAGCCTCTTTATCCAGAGCTGTTCCCATTGTTCATTTGGCTTCATTGCCACTTTCCTTAACATAATGTAGCCAAAAATATCAATATTTATATATTCAATGTTTACATTTATATTTACAATATTTAAGTAGAATGCCTAATATATTCCGAGCTATATAAAACAGGTGAGTTCAAACAGAATAATAAAGAATAGTTCACTGAGTATACGATCTCTGTTAAGATGCACATTGTTTTATTTTAACATTTCAATAACTTACCTTAAAGAAAAAAGCTATTTAAGTCATTTGAGTAGATCAGAAGCTCTACTGGTTGTACAGTCTCTGGTCCCCTGCCACCCAACCGGTCATACAAGAGTGATCCAGAATGTCTGTCTTTCAAATGAAGGATGCGAAAGTAATACCAAAAACAGTGATTCTGTAAAGAAAAAAAAAAGTGTTTGCATAAAGCTTCTGAAATAAAAGATTTGTAATCAGGATATTTCTGTTGCTAGACAAATCTCCTAAGTGAGCACAATTTAGTATCTGTTATCTTGAACACATACTCAGAGCGCTTAAAAACAACAGAGAAAAGGCACTTTTTACTATCATTTCCATGCCATACATTCACCTCCTACATCCTGCCTCCATCTTGCTTTCCCTCAAGATAACACCATTCAAATTCCAAGCATCAGTAAAAACATTCAGATTCATTCTAGACCAGAAAGGTACAATTTGATCATTTTAAATAGTTCAGTAGTTTAACCGAACATTGCTCCCAAAAATGAGTTGATGGAAAATTGGTAATGGATACGGAGGGTTTGGTACTAACACTCCTCCACCATGAAGAAAGAAATAGCAAGAGATTTTGATCCAAACATTTTGACGTTCATTTCTGAATATCATCAAAATGAATTTTTTTGCCATACCTAATAAGCTACGTCATTCATTTATCAAGCATTGTTTCTGCCCTACCCCTTGCCATAGTTTACAGCAAGTTGCTTCCCTTGTTGACTTGTTGTACAAGTCAAATTATTTTTGGTAATGATGGCTAAAATGCTAAAGGACACATTTAGTGATTGCTGTTATTACTTCACGGTTGTCAGAGCATGACACTGGAAAGGCTTAATAGCTAAAACCTGATTCTTTCATCAAAACCACCCATCTCACTGTATGCCTCTGGTTTTATTCTCCTAAGTGTAGGAAGAAGCCCAAATAAGATGATGGTAAGCATTTTTCATTATAACAAACAATATTTCCCTTGACTCCATCTATTTACCCCCCTCATTTCCACTTTAGGTTAAAAAGCAGTGGACATCAGGCTTTCTTCTTAATTTTTGGTTTACTAAAACATATAGTTGTTTGTTTTCTGTAAGTAAAAGCATCGTTATAGTTTTATCTTGTTTCACTTTTGCACTCACTGTCCTCTTCTCTCTTCTCTTTTAAACGTTTCTCTCTGATGAAATTACCTTGTGTTGGCAAGAAATTCTGAAGCTAAATAGGTAGATGAACAACTTGTGCCATTTTCAGTTTAGAATGATATTCTTAATCTGTTCCAATCCTATCAGCTGCTAAATATTTAGAAATTACTTACCTTTGCAAAATAACAGTTAAAGTTAAGAAGCAACAAATTTCTAGAAAAACAACAATAAAAACAAGCAGCAACTGGAGAGAATAAATATTGTTCACCAGATGACAAATATTAAGTAATTATTAATTTTTCTTTTACATTTTTTTCTCTTTATAGTTGTGCTAATTTGGAGGAAAATGGCTCAATTTGTTACTATGAGTATTTATAGGAATTTCAATAACAATTTGAGTATCAAGCATCTGTGTGTTTTACACTTAGGAGAAAATGAAGCATGTGTAGGTTTCCAAGGCAGCAGATGAAACAAGCCAACTTCACCATTGTTCTGACTTTTTCACAATGTCACTGTCTTGGATTTCACATCCAGATAGAGATGCTGTGAATAAATTCTATGGGTGAAGAAGCAGAAAATAAGGAGGAAAAGAGGATTTGCCGTGTGGATTCATTATAACAATGTGGAACACAGAGTCTCACACACACAGGCTTTCCTTACTCCCTACGGGATATCTATCTGCAGGCCTCTATCAATTTCTAGGAGATTTTCTATGTGAAAGGATCCTCCAGTTAATTTCAGTGTATAGCTTGTTTTAGATTTATCTTTCTCTTACGTCTTCTCTCTTCCTTTTCCCCTTTTCAAGCCTCTGCTAAAAGGGTGAGAGTAGGGGAATAGATTTAGAAAAGAAAAAGAAAAAGAAAGAAAGAAAGAAAGAAAGAAAGAAGAAAGAAAGAAAGAAAGAAAGAAAGAAAGAAAGAAAGAAAGAAAGAAAGAAAGAAAGAAAGAAAAAGAAAGAAAGAAAGAAAACAATGAAAACAATGTTGTACATCTGTCCTCAGAAGTGTTTTATGAAAATACCACTGCTTTATGCTGACTGAAAATACAGCTTACCATATTCTTCTTGCTGTTCATGGAAAAGGCAGGATAACTATGCACCCATTATTATTAACGGACAGTTTCATGATTAAGGAACATGATGGTTCAAGTTATGCCAGAATAGCAGAAAGGAAAGAGAAAGAATCAAGTAGTGTAAAATAGGAGGGAAGTAAAACACTGTCTGAGCACCAGGCTGAGAGGCACTGACAGTACTGTGTGTGTAGGCTCCAGTATCTTTTGAGATGTGGAAGCAGGTAAAGAACAACCCATCCTCTAAAGTTTAAAAGCCAAGATTCGCTCTGATAAATGCTGAGAACAATTCTGTCTTTATCTGACTAAAAATGATATGAACCAATGCATACATCTATAGGCCATAAAGCTGTTCCTTTCAAGTGTTATTTCAAACATGATCTTATTTCCTAATGATTAAGATAATCATACCTGGAAATCACCTCGGCAAGCCAAGTGAAAAGACAGAAAACAGTTGCTATTGGGCTGTGAGGTACTTCTAGGGTAAAGAGGATTGTTTGTTTGACTGTTCCTGAAAAAAAAGAAAAAAAGACAAATGTTATATCTAGTTCATTATTAGCTGAAAGGCACTTTATCCACAACTCACGAGAAATGAGACAATATTTGTGTAATTCAGGGTAATACCTTAAATATTTTTCTAAGTGTCAGTGATCTTTTCACCCTGATCTGAAATAAAACCTGTTGAAATTGCATTGTAAACTGCTAAAATAAACTGTGTGACTGACCATGACTGAAACTAACTTGTGTCTTTAAACTCAGCATTTCTCCAGAATCAGTGTAATTTAATTGAAATAGCTCTGCGTGTGTAAACAACTCCTTTGTTTAAAGAAGATTTCACTGTTTAGTTTGTCTTAAGTAAATGCTGCCTTTTGTTTGTCTGTAAAACATTTGATTAAATGTAAAGACTTACATAGACAGCATCCCATCATTACACTGGTGGCTGGAAAATACGTTAAAATTATGCAGGCTATGTGCTGTCTATGAAAGTATCAACCAATATAAGTTGTCTTGAAAAGAAAAACCCATGGAAACATCTTAAGCCTAGTCCTAAAATCAAACTACAGTTCTCCTAATATCAAGAAGATAGTATTTAAAGAAGCTTGGGAACTGTTCAATATGCCAGACTTTCTTGCTTTCTTGAAAAAACATTTTCCAGTATTTTAGTCAAATTTTCTACAGGGCAAACCACTTTTAAATATGTGACTTTGTACTGAGTTGGAGTGCTGTAATATGAAAACACAGACTTTATTGTGATTACAGTGGCATTAAACAAGAAAATTAGAGAGAGAACAAACATATAGCTTAATTTTCTTCACCAGCTGAAATAGTCCCATAAATTATATTAATTGCTTTAATGTACTGTAGACAGGTTGAAAAGTATATATACAAATAGCTGCATCCACTATTAAAAAAAGTACATTGAAGCCAAAAGCTCATGCTTGGTTCTTTCTCCTTTGGACGAATTCTTAAATTCTCCTTCAGACTAACCAAATACAATTCAACTCCAGTCTCAGGAAAAAAAAAAAAAAAAAAAAAAAAAGGATTTTTTTTTCATGTCAATAGGACTACTCACAATGCACGCTCTATAACAAATTTTGCAGAGGTAGATCTTTATGGTAGTGATACTTAGAGTATAGCTTTCACTTGTATTGTCTAAAACATAGACATGTAAATGGAATGGGAACTCACAAGACATGAAAGGCAGGATGACCATTAACACTTTTAAGCATGACGTGTATCTGGACGGTTTTTTTTGTTTGGTTGGTTGTTGGTTTTTTTATGTTCTTGGGGAAAGCCTTTCAGATTCAGAATAGAGATGCCAAAGTGACAGCCAGACATCCCTCATTATTTAAACAGTCAGCTGTATACAGTGCATTGTCAGTGTTGAACAAAACCTGAAAATGCCCATTACACTAAATTTTAGGTTTCCATCTAGTCCCATTCAGGAGATACTTTTTGAAGTCCTTAGGTTTGAAATGGGAGTAATAATAACTGATACTGGTAAGTGATGTTGGTATTAATTTTGGAACAAATGTAAATATGTTGTCGTTCTTAAATAGACCAAGGATTTTTTGAATAATTACACAAATCTGGTAAATCTCTTATGTCAAAACATGAACTAGTACTGCAGTGAATTGTAACATCTTCCTTTCCAGTGAACTTTGAGATTTATTCTTTTCATTCTCAGTAGTATCATGTAAAAAAGAAGTTATTTTTAAGGAAAAGATCCACCTCTGCTGCCACCCCCAAAACATGGTGTAAATTACTCACCTTTTTAAGGGCAGCAGTAGATGATGCAGGATGTGATCCATCTTTTTTCAAGGTTAATTCAAAAGGTGCCTACTGCCATCAGTAGGAGTTGCATTAGATTCCTCCATGGAAGGCCTAGAAGTTCACGTATGTTAAGCATTAAATAAACGTTCTTACTTGTATGAACCAGGAACACAATTATACTTGCTTTTTCTCTTTTTATATATGTCTCCTTTGATTAGGCAATGCTGGATGTTGCAGCACATCATGGCTGGCTGGTGACTGCTCTGAATATAACCAATTTGGTGCAGATGGTGGTTCAGGGTAGATGGATACATGACTCTTCCCTGCTTACTTTGCCCAATATAGAAGTACAACACCTTTACCTTTTTCGGTATGTACCTATTCCAAGTGTTTGCAGGTTTGCAATTTCATTCCACCTGGCTGCTGGTAGTGTTTGAATGTCATTGTTCTGCCCAAGAATGCTCATTAATGTAACAGAAGCAAACTCATTCTTTCACAGTGTCGCTTTCCCAAATGGAGGTTTTGTTTCTGTTTTCAATATTCATTGATTAATTAACCCACACAGATTATTTTGAGAGCCATGATTCCAGACAAATGAACAAGAGATCACTGGAAGGGTTCCAAGTTCTAACAAATCTAACTCTGTATATTAATTACCTCTTTATTTTGATCCATTATAAAAATACATTGTGCCCACCTTAATATCATAGTGCTGAGCTCTATAGATGCAATAATTAGTGCTGCCAAAAAATGAATGACCAGCATTTAATAACTGAAACTAGCATCAAGTTTTACCACCAAAACAACTGAAAATAAATGTTTGCTTTCCCTTCCTGGACATGTTTTTTCTGTCTGTATCAGGAAGTGGAGCCAAGAAAAAAGGAAGAGTGTGCACGGAGGTTACCAAGGACCTATCGAGTGTCTTCCTGAACTAATGGCTGCCTGTGAAGGAAAAGAGAATGTTTTTGCTTCCATTGTGGACAGTGAATTGCAAACGGCACATATTTCACAGGTAATACTTTCTATACGTGGTCACTATCAGTATGATTGGAAAGGAAGAGTAGTTGGGAAAAGTACTCTCTCAATAGCATGTGATGTTTCGTAAAAAGTGCAACACATTCATTGCTCTAATTTCAAAGGCACTGCTGGCTTTACAGAGGTGCTTCTCAACCTTGTTTTCTCAATATTATTTTCTCTTACTCTCTGTTAACCAGTAACATTGTCTGGTTTATGGCTGATATTAACATATCTCCTTGTTCTAAAGATGCTTGTCCAGGTTGTACAATCCGCTCAGTGTTATCCACCTTTTCATAGCCGGCTATGCACTAGGAATGCATGCATTGCAAATGTCATCATAGCTGGTTTCTGAAGTGGTCTGCCAGACACCTTATATTCTGAGAATACCCTTGGTAAAAGATCCAGCACTCATTTTCTATTTGAAACAGAAAAAGCAGATGAAATTTTCACATTTAACAGGGAAGAGAAAAAATACTATCTCAAAATATTGAGGCTGCACTCAAGTCTTATTTTCAGTTGTTTTTTCAAGCAGTTTGCAGCAAAGGACAGCTATATCCCATAGTATTCATCACATGATAATCCTATTGATTTCAAATAAATGTATGAAAGAGGAAAACTTCAAAAGCTATATTTCACATGATTTTTATTTGAATATTTAAAAGGACAGCAATATGTCCTGTGTTTGACTGTTCAGCTTCAGTTAAACCTTTTACTGATATGCAAACAAGAAGAAAAGTATTTAAATGTCTATAACAGACATCTGCATTTCTAACTAAATTACCATCAAAATTCTGAATTAAGAAAATGTATTGACATCAAAACAAGGCTTTCTTTAACAACAGATTTCTAACATAATACACATTGATTTCAGTCCAACTTTTAGATGTGATAAAAAATTAGAACATTGTTATAATTAGTTCAGGGAGAACTCAGAAGTAAACTTACTTAATTTATTTGCATAAATTGCCATTCTGTTATCTTTAAAAGCAAATGCAAATTGGCTCTGTCTGATATGATGATGGTTATTTGGCTCAAAAGTGCTTCAATTTGCGTAGCAATCTGGTGTCGTCTCTGCAGTGAGGCGATCCCAGGTAACATACAAATCCTGAATTATTCCAGAAATTAGTATGTTTAAAGCATCAATTTAAGTGCTAATTGCAGTAGTAATGAGAAAAAGCAGTACTACTGTGAGATTTGCATCTACTGCCCCATCAGTATGCCTGGAGCGGCTGCTGACTGGCAGAGGATTTGGCTGCTAATTAAATAATTGTATGCATGGCAGTGTTCTCGTCTGATTCAATAGATGAAGATTAATCCTCAGATAAATATGTTTGGCTGGTATTGAAATGTCTTAGCAGTTTCCTCAAAAATAGCTTGTGTGTATGTGGTGTGTACATTCACACTGTGAATGACTCTATGCCTCTATATGTCTATGTTTGTAAATATAGATGCATATAACAGGAAAAAAACATAATGCCTCAGCATTGTATAAGGAGAAAATTTCACTTCTGTGAGTTGGGAATGGCCATACTGGGTATTGCAAAGCCATGACTGTGTTACTCAGGTCATTGCAAAAGTGAAACCTTTATACTAACATTTTATATTTTTATGGCTTTTTTCCAGTAAAAAACTGTCATAATAGCTTGCATAGAATTAAAATTTATATTGAGACTGCCTGTTGAGTACCTTCATATGTAAAGTCTTTTAATGTGCACTTAAACAGGGGCCAATCAAGAGAAAATACCTCTAATAAAGGAAAGTACCTTATGATATAGTTTCTATAATGAAAAAATATAAAATTACAGACTTTAAACCTAGCATTCTGGAATCAGACCTGAACAAAGTCAAATAAAGTGGTAACTATGCCACAAAAATGCCTAAAACATTCTTTTACTTATAAACATTTTACTTCTCACTCATAGTATATTGAACCTGTATCTTAAACCTGTTACTAGCACAAAAATGGTAAAAACAGTTTAAGCTTTATAAATTTGGGGAAGACAGGAAAAGGAAAGAAATTTCACATTTCGAAAGAAGAAAATATCTTTTAAGCAGATTGGTAATTAATTTTTAAATAGCAGCTCTTGAAGCTGCTCATGGATTTGGAATATTAAGCTAAGTCCTGGGGAGATAGTTTATTGGCAAAATTGTTAATGATGTTATTAAAGGTTCATGAAGAATTTCTAATGTGATTATATTTTGAATCTATGGGTTTGAAATAAAAATGTATATATAAAAGATAAAGTTATATAAAGCTAAAGATAAAGCTAAAGATATATATATAGTATATGTAAATTCACCCATTAGGTGCATTGATACATTTAAAAGGAGTGGATGTGTGCTTATGTCATCCTATACAGGGGGGAAAAAAAAAGAAACAGCAGTAGAATTGTCAATACCTAAATGTGGGAGCCTGAGCTTAATTTTCCAAATATTAGTTGCAAGCGTAAACATAACTGAATGTTATCTGGGCTTTAAATTCAACAGTTACTCAAAAACTATTTAGACTGTAACTCTGATCTTTGGCTTTAAGCTTCAAGTTTGTTCCAGTGATTCATTCTGCACTGTATCTTTTTAACAATGCTTTTCAGTTTCTAAGGCAATTAGGCACCTTTTAAAGTACTAAGTTGATATTTGTATTATTGAAAGACAAAAAAGAAATCCCAACATTTAAAGAATATTAGCTCTGCTCTGGTATTACCTGCTTTTACTCTGGAAGTATCTGTGTTTCTGTAATCTTATTTTTCATTTTTGTCTGCTACTACTTGACTTTTTCCCTCAGTAAGAAAAGCATCACTATATTTTATTGAAATTGCATGGATGATAAAAAGCCTGTTGTCAATGGTGCATCAATGATCAAGCTGTACTAACTTTCTCTTCAGTTTTCAAAAACATAAGACCTGGAGAATGACGTATTACAACTGCCTTCTTATCTCACTAAGATGTTATTCAGAGTTACTTTGCTTTGTTTGCACTGTAAAAGCTACATGAGAACATGACAGCCTTTGACACATAAAATATGTAGCCTTGTACGGTATTAACAGGACCAAATCAGAGTCTTCAACAGAGCAACAGGTAACGCCACAAAAGGAGTTAATACAGAATAACCACTTCTGAAATTAAACTTTGTTCTTACATAATCGTAGCAGGCCTTGTCCTGCAACATAGCATGCATAAAAGTTTACTAGATAAACGATATCCAAAGTATAACAAAAGGGGTGGTCACCAGGTTGGTATAGATCAGAGTGCCTCTCCTGAAAACAGCAACAAATGCACTGCTTTGGTGCATGGAGAATCTCAGACAGTAAGTCTGCAAAGTTCCTACAATAAAATTCATCCTAAAAAAAAAAATTTACATTAAACAGAATATTTGCCAGTTAAGGCAACTAATATTTGCCAGTTAAGGCCAGTAACTACACAAGTTGTCTCATCCGGTGTGATCTGCTGGGGATGATTTTTTTTATGGTCTTATGTGTTAAATGTAGCAAAATCTTGGCAACTACTAATTCATTAAGAATGCCTTCGGTGTTTTTTCACCTTCAAGGCACTGCCTTTTTTCCCCTTCTTTTCAGAATTGGGACGGAAAGAAAGCTATCTTTTCCCTTAACGCTCTGGCTGTTATATTCTGTTTTCTGTTACAGTGTTCCCATCTTCTCTAAGCTAAAGCATTCGAACATGAATGCAATTCGTCGGTGTCCTGTTTTACACTGCAGCTCCGCAAGCGCTCACAGCTGGCCCTCCCCACCTTCTCCATTGAACGGACACAGCTGTTCATGCAGCACACACAAGAGGGAAGAGAGAAAGAGATTAGTTTTAGCCTAAATCAGTTTTCTCATTTATTTCAGCCAGGCTATGGTAATGCAGCCATTTTAATCCAACCTAAGTCTGCGCTGCAGCCGAAATGGGCAGTTCTGCCCTCCCCGTGCCATTTTCACCTCTCCTGACCTGGCTCACTGCACAGCTGCACAAATGCTGTGGATGGTTCAAGTGAGGAGGTGGGAAGGAGCATCTGGGGACGAGGGGAGGAGGGATCACATCAGCCCTCTCGCTGACAATCAAAATGGCCTGTGGCCAAGTGGCTAGTGAATGCGTATGCCAGCAGGGGAGGAGGCAGGAGCACTTCTTTCAGGTTCATGCTTATTTAGAGGGCTCACAGGATTACAGGATAGGCTTCCACAATCAGCCTTAAGCTGATCTAAGTTCAGTCACCAAAATGATTAGCAAGCTGATCCATCTAGCTGCACAACCACAGTATGGCAGTGCCAACATACTGAGGATGGAGGGGAGGACAGCTCGCTGTGGGAGAGAGGCACACAGCACCTTTTCCTATGGCAGTGCAATCTTAGGTGTACTCACCCTGGCTGCTGTGTCCCTAATTGTGTATTAACATACACCATTGTTGTAAGGATGAGTCTTGGTAATGGTGTCTCCAAAAAGCAAAATTAACTTCTACTAGGGCTCTAGACCTTCCAGCTCTGAAAAAGTAATCAGAGATGCATCAAGCACAGTCCAAATGAAAACTGATTCTGTTAAAACTCACAGAAGTGAAATTTTCTCCTTATACAATGCTGAGGCATTATGTTTTTTTCCTGTTATATGCACAGAGAAAGCAGTCTAGGAGGTTTCTGGAGAGCGTGGGAGATAGCTTCCTGACGCAGCTGGTCAGTGAACCTACCAGGGGTGGTGCCCCGCTAGACCTTCTCTTCACAAACAGAGAAGGACTGCTGGGAGATGTGGTGGTCGGAAGCTGTCTGGGGCAGAGTGACCACGAAATGGTAGAGTTCTCTATTCTTGGCGAGGCCAGGAAGGGGACCAGTAAAACTGCTGTCTTGGACTTCCGGAGGGCTGACTTTGAGCTGCTCAGGACGCTGGTTGGCCGAGTCCCTTGGGAGGCGGTTCTGAAGGGCAGAGGAGTCCAGGAAGGCTGGGCGCTCCTCAAGAAGGAAATCGTGATGGCACAGGAGCGGTCCGTCCCCACGTGCCCAAAGATGAGCCGGCGTGGAAGAAGACCGGCCTGGCTCAACAGAGAGTTGCGGCTGGAGCTTAGCAGAAAAAAGAGGGTTTATAATCTTTGGAAAAAAGGGCGGGCCACTGAGGAGGACTACAAGGATGTAGCGAGGCTGTGCAGGGAGAAAATTAGAAAGGCCAAAGCTCATCTGGAGCTCAATCTAGCTACTGCCGTTAAAGACAACAAAAAATCCTTTTACAAATACATCAACGCGAAACGGAGGACTAGGGAGAATCTCCATCCTTTACTGGATGCGAGGGGAAACCTAGTTACTAAGGATGAGGAAAAGGCTGAGGTGCTTAATGCCGCCTTTGCCTCAGTCTTTAGCGGCAATACCGGTTGTTCTCCGGACACCCAGTGCCCTGAGCTGGTGGAAGGGGATGGGGAGCAGGATGTGGCCTTCGCTATCCATGAGGAAATGGTTGGCGACCTGCTACGGAGCTTGGATGTGCGCAAGTCGATGGGGCCGGATGGGATCCACCCAAGGGTACTGAGAGAACTGGCGGAGGAGCTGGCCGAGCCGCTTTCCATCATTTATCGGCAGTCCTGGCTATCGGGGGAGGTCCCGGTTGACTGGCGGCTAGCCAATGTGACGCCCATCTATAAGAAGGGCCGGAGGGCAGACCCGGGGAACTATAGGCCTGTCAGTTTGACCTCAGTGCCGGGGAAGCTCATGGAGCAGATTATCTTGAGGGTCATCACGCGGCACTTGCAGGGCAAGCAGGCGATCAGGCCCAGTCAGCATGGGTTTATGAAAGGCAGGTCCTGCTTGACGAACCTGATCTCCTTCTATGACCAAGTGACGCGCTTGGTGGATGAGGGAAAGGCTGTGGACGTGGTCTACCTTGACCTCAGTAAGGCTTTTGACACCGTTCCCCACAACATTCTCCTCGAGAAACTGGCTGCTCGGGGCTTGGACTGGCGTACGCTTCGCTGGGTTAGAAACTGGCTGGATGGCCGGGCCCAGAGAGTTGTGGTGAATGGAGTCAAATCTGGTTGGAGGCCGGTCACTAGTGGAGTCCCCCAGGGCTCGGTACTGGGGCCGGTCCTCTTTAATATCTTTATTGATGATCTGGATGAGGGCGTCCAGTGCACCCTCAGTAAGTTTGCAGACGACACCAAGCTAAGTGCGTGTGTCGATCTGCTCGAGGGCAGGAAGGCTCTGCAGGAGGATCTGCATAGGCTGGAGCGATGGGCTGAGGTCAACTGCATGAAGTTCAACAAGGCCAAGTGCCGGGTCCTGCACCTGGGCTGCAACAACCCCAAGCAGAGCTACAGGCTGGGAGATGAGTGGCTGGAAAGCTGCCTGGCCGAGAAGGACCTGGGAGTATTGGTGGATAGTCGGCTGAATATGAGCCAGCAGTGTGCTCAGGTGGCCAAGAAGGCCAACGGCATCCTGGCCTGTATAAGAAGCAGTGTGGCCAGCAGGTCGAGGGAAGTGATTGTGCCCCTGTACTCGGCTCTGGTGAGGCCGCACCTCGAGTACTGTGTTCAGTTTTGGGCCCCTCGCTACAGGAAGGACATGGACGTGCTCGAGCGAGTCCAGAGAAGGGCGACCAAGCTGGTGAGGGGTCTGGAGAACAAGTCTTACGAGGAGCGGCTGAGGGAGCTGGGCTTGTTCAGCCTGGAGAAGAGGAGGCTCAGGGGCGACCTCATCGCTCTCTACAGTTACCTGAAAGGAGGCTGTAGAGAGGTGGGGGTTGGTCTATTCTCCCACGTGCCTAGTGACAGGACGAGGGGGAATGGGCTAAAGTTGCGACAGGGGAGTTTTAGGTTGGATGTTAGGAAGTACTTCTTTACCGAAAGGGTTATTAAGCATTGGAACGGGCTGCCCAGGGAGGTGGTGGAGTCACCATCCCTGGAGGTCTTTAAAAGACGTTTAGATGTAGAGCTTAGGGATATGGTTTAGTGGAGTACTTAGTGTTAGGTCGGAGGTTGGACTCGATGATCTTGAGGTCTCTTCCAACCTAGAGAAATCTGTGAATCTGTGAAAACACAAGACAGTCTAAACGATACATAAAATATGTAGGTACGAATACTTTAGTCTTTTTCCAAACAAAACATTTCTGTTCCATGCCAGTATTGCCCATGTGACTAAGCCTACTCTCTTCATTCCCAGAAGATCCCATCTGCTGGCACCTTACCAAGATCAATATTCTTCCCTTGTTCTCCTTCCTGCCCTCTACCTTGCTTTTCATACGTTTTTTGAAAACGTCAGTGAAGTGCAGATTTCTCCTTTGTTTTGGGGATGGAAGGGAAGGAGGACAGGGTAGAGGGTGGTGGTTGTTCTAATTCGTTTTCCTTCCAGTGTCAACCTCATCTATTTTTTTCACCCCTAGCGAGGCCACAAATCACTGCCACCATTCCACAGCAAAGTTGCTATTCCTTCTTCCTAAAAGATTTCATCAAGTGAATATGCTGATTTTTACTAAATGAAAGCCTGTGTTACTTCCCTCCATTTTTGTCACAGTTTCTCAGATGTGCTTTTGTTTGTCTGATGGAGACCCAAATGAGAAATACATAGGGTTGCATTTTCAGGATGCTTCACAAATTGCCGCACATTCAGCTACACAAATTGTATGCCTCTAGCAACGGTTCTCTGTGCAAAGATAAAAGTTGAGGGCCTGTTGCAGTTCACAAGAAATGACAGACTTAAGATTCCTCTGGAGGATTGTAAGAAGAAGGGTTCATGAAGATCGATGGAAGAAAACCTTAAAAAAAAAGTCAGGATAACTTTGGATATGCAGTTGAACTTTTGGTTAATTATCTGAACTGATCCTCTGAACTCTCTGAGGTTTGCCCATTGCTAATTAGCACTGCAGTGACTTGTTCTTTATGGATTATGCTAAGGAAGTTTAATTTAAAACTTAATTATACTAGTTTTTAAGTGGCTTATAGGAAAAAAATACTTTAATCGGGAGTGGTAAGGATTTTTTCCTGTGTTCAGACATCAGTAATCTTAGTGAGGCATGTATAATGTGCTTGAGAGTTTCACATTTGTTTTATTTGCTTAGAAGAAATTAGAGTAAGAGGTTAAGAAAAAGTATTTTATGCTTGTGATTTGAAGAGTTGTACTATTAAATATGATATTACAATACCTAATAAATTATTATTAATATAGAATAAGAATATCAACCACACATTGAATTATTATTATGAAGTCATCTGAATTATATAGATTGTCTTGTAATCCACAGGGATCTGTTTTTTCTACAGGCTTGGAATTTCTTGTCCCGTTTGCCAATTCTAAATGTTAGCCTGAGCATTAAGGGCTGTTGGGATGACCCAGTTCAGTCTCAGAACGAAGTGCCTGTTCCTCTGCTGACAACAGACACACGAGATGACAAAAGATGGATCAAATTGCATGCTGATCAAGAATATGTGCTCCAGATAAATCTGCAGAGAACCCAGATGGGGTATCAGGTAGATTAATTTATTATTTCCTTCCCAGCTGCACAAGTTTCCAATAATCCATTTATGCTTTACACAGCATAACAATATTTTTATGGTTTAAGAATTATGTAAATTGTAAACACTTTAAATGCCTTTTCTGTGTTAGTAGTGAAGCAGATGGTTTTTCAGGGTGCAGTAAGACAGTAAATAGACTCTAAAGGTAAAATCCTAAACCAGTTAAAGTCAATGAAAAAAATCTGTCATTATTTTTTGTACAAAACAGGAATTCATAAAGTTAATTTGCTTGGGTACTATAAAGCAATAACAGTAGATATGTTCACTTCACTACCCAAACTCTTACCACTCATATTCTTACATATCCTGCTTCCCCAAATCAGTTTATAAGTGTCCCTATGAAATTCTCATGCACCTCCAAACTGTATACCAGAACCCATACCTATAAATATGTTTCTACTTGTAACACATCCTCAGCCTCAAGGGAAGCTGTAGGAAGAAAAAAAGGTCAGAGCTCCTCCATAAGCCATTCGATTTCAACTGGAAAGAAGGAGGGAGCAGAAGCATTTCATGCAGTGATCACTGTTTTATAAACATCTCCACGAATTTGATCCCTCTTTTGTATGAAACAGCTGGATCAAACTGTTTCAGAAGCTTCGTTGCTTTGGTGGTGTTTTTTTCTTCCATATAAATCTTCAGTAAAACCTTTCCATCTACAGATCACAGAATGAATGCTGATTGAGTATACATCATTTTATCTTCAGCTTTCAGCAGTAAAGTCACTGTCTTAAAGAATAACTGAAATAATCTTTCTTTTTGCTATATCAACCTGAAATAAAGATTTCAGGTGCTTTTTGTTTGTTTGTTTGTTTGTTTTGTCCTTCTATTAATCTTAAACAATATTGTTTAGTATTATTTAAAGACACAAGGTTTACAATTAACCCTTCTGCTGAGAATAGCATTTGGGATGCATTAGATGAAATTACAAAAAGGGAACAGTATTTCCATTCAAGTTGAAATAGCTTACAAAATAAATGGAATGATATCTTGTATTCTGTTGTGTTTTTTTCCCTTTGAACTGTTTTTCTCTGTTTGTTTATTTTGAAAATAAGTCTTCATCTGGAAAGAAATAAAAATATTTTAATTTGCATCTGGCTAAATTATAGTATTATGTAAAAAATCATGTGAGTGTTTTTGTGGTTTTTCATTCAAGGAAGAATGGTATTTTGGAACAATGATTTCCAGTTTTACTAAACTGTTTCTTTTCCCTAACAGGGAAAGCAAGACAGTAAAGCAGTGGCTCCTCGATTCCCCAAAGTTAAAGATGAAGGATGGTTTTTGATATTGGGAGAAGTTGATAAAAAAGAACTAATCGCCCTGAAGAGAACTGGATACGTCAGAAATCGAAATACTGTCTCTGTTGCTTTTTATACTCCAGAGACTCCTGGAAAGTATGACAAATTTAGAAATGAAGTTCTCTTAATGATTCTCTCTTCCAAGTGGCTGAGACTTAATTTCCAAACTAATGATTCTGCTTTTTACATTTTAGGTGTATCTACACGTTGTATCTCATGAGTGACAGCTACCTTGGCATGGACCAACAGTACGATATTTACCTGAATATTATACCAGCTGGTACCTCAGCACAAGCCACAACAGAGGTATCTGATGCTATGAGTCACCTGACTTTAAGCTAAGGTGGTCTGAAAAGTCAGTTTAGAAGAACTGGTCTTTCTGCTAACATATCTGGTCATTCTGGACATCCAAAAAATGCATTTGCCTTAGTGGAACCAACTTCTAACCTCAAGACAACTATGAAATTGAAAGTGACTACTGTATTGACTCTGGTAACACAGAGTTAGCCACAGTGGCCTTACTCCTTTGTAAAGTTTTGTCTTTTTCTTGGTGCATCTTTCTTCTTTCAGAAGTCATATTGATCTCTTTTATTCCTGATAGAGTTGCTGTAATTCAATTTTGACACATCAAAATAAAAGATACTGTAATTTGCGCAAACTTAGGGCTATAGTCTTCATTTTGAAAAGCGCTCTGTACCCTATGTATTAATGTAGTTTAAATAGTCAACTTTTTTTTTTTTAATTTATAGGGAAAAATACAAAAGTTGATCTAAGAAATGCTGAAAATATTGATGGATGTGTTATATTTCATGTTTAATAAATATGTCCATAAAAATGTTTTGCATTCAATTTTTTTTCATTGTAAAACGTATGAGATATATAGTAACAAAATCCTCCTCTTACTCAATGCTACATTCTAAAGGTGATAATCTAAGAGAAAATTTTCAAAAATTTATACTAATTATGTATGCAGTAAGCCTGGTTATAAAGGCATGCTAAACAGTCAAAAATGTTTCCAGTATAGAAATGATGCTATTTATATAGATCATACAGTTTACTCTCTACATATAATACATATACATCATACATATAGATTACATATTTAACAGTTTCTTTAGTGTTTTTTCTTGGGTTTTGAAGAAGTAATGCAAATAAAATTATGTGTCATGGTCTAGGTTTAAGTGCTAGAGTGGGTAACTACATTCTGTGAATAAGGGAGAGCTAGGCTCCAAAGAATGGGAGCAAGAAAGAGTTCTGCCAGACAGCAGGTAGTCTCTAAGAGAGTCCCAACTCTGTGTTGATACCACGGATGCTTATGTCTACAAGACATAAGTCTGAAGAGAGGAGGTAGCAGCATTTACTTTTTGCATAGTACAGTAATTAGACTGCTTACCTACACATCATGAGGTTAGTCTTTTTGTCAGCCTTCAGAGGATTTCAGAAGCTGAGCAAGTACTTGAAAGCAACATATTGCAAAAGCATCATGCAACTTCATTGGGATAGATCTTAAACTCAGTATTAGTATTTGAACTTGTTCAGCTTTGCATTTAGATGATAAACATTACCTCACTGAAGAGTCATTTTGCTATCATTCTCATTGTATTTCACCAGATCAAAGAATACAGCAGAGGTGTAGCCTGGAAACTTCCCCCCAGAAAATAATAGCAGGGTCACCTAGAGCCGTTTGCCCAGGACTATGTCTAGTCAGCTATTGAATATCTCCAAGGATGGAAACTCCACAACCTCTCTAAGCAACCTGTTCCTTCCATTGCTTACAACACCCTCACAAGAAGTGTTCCCTGATGTTAAGACAATCTTCTGTGTTTCCTTTTGTGCCCACTGCCTCTTGTCCTGGCACTGGGCACCACTGAAAAGAGCCGTCTCTTTGCACCCTCCCTTCAGATATTGGTATACTTTGATAAACTCCCCTTGAATCTTCTCCTCTCTAAAGTAAACAGCCCCAGCTCTCTCAGCCTTTCCTCATAGGAGAGGTGCTCCAGTCTCTTCATCATCTTCATGTCCCTACGTTGGACTCTCTCCTTTATGTCCATGTATCTCGTACTGAGGAACCCAGAATTGCACACAGCACACTGGGGTGGCCTCGCCAGTGCTGAGAGGGGAAGGATCACCTCCCTTGACTTTGACCTGCTGGCAACACTATATTACAGGAAAGAGAAGGCTGGCTGATTTCAAAGGGTCAATAGTTAATAATTGATTTGTTTCATATACACCTGGTATTTCTACACTGTGAAAAACATTTTATAAATAATTTGGTAATTGAGTGTTTTCGCAGATCTTCATCACATCACCTGGTGATGTTAAAAATGTTTTTTTTCATTATTGCAGGCTGACTATTGCATAAGAAGATGGGACAATACCATTAATAGAAAAAGTTGTCACTATATCATCAGCCTGATAGGTGATACTCTGGCTTTCTCTGCTTTTTGGACTATTTCCAATATAATATGGACACATAATATATATGTGTCACTCAGCACATAGATTTTTTTTCAAATTTGTAGGCACAAATTTGGTTATTCACACATTTACTTGGTCCTATGCCCATTTTTAAGAGAATTGTATTCTCTAATCTGCAAGTAAATTGTCACAGAAATTAAGTCCTTTCTTTGGGAAAATGCTTGGGTGAAGCAATATATTGTCCCTCAGCAATTTTAATTAATTAGGAAAAGGAGCTATGCCACTCACACAGCATACCAACATGATGATACTAGCTCTTGCTGCTTTCTAAATGTACGTCACAAAATAGTAACTGCGGAGTAGCAGACAATAGCTTCAGTATTCTGTGTTAATCAATTAAAGAAACTCTGCAATGTCATTTGTACCATTTGTACTTTGGTTTGGAAATATGGCATTTAATTTCCTGGTATGATAATTAGTTTTAGAAATAGTTTGGTGAAATCTCTGAATAACATTACAAGCTCTTTTTTTTTTTTTTTTTTTTTCCACAAAAGTCTTGGACACCTGAAGACAAAGTCTGAAGAAATATAGAATAAATTTAAGCAAATAAAATTTTAATTATAGAATCACAGAATTATCTAGATTGGAAAAACCCTTCAAGATCACCAAGTCCAACCATCAACCTGACCTACTGAGTCCCATCACTAAACCAAATCCCTTAGGGCTATGTCCACACATCACTCAAATACCGCCAGGCATGGAGACTCCACCATTTCCCTGGGCATCCCTTTCCAATGTTTGACCACCCTCTTCATGAAGAAATTCTCCCAAATACCCAACCTAAACCTCCCCTGGTACAACTTGAGACCATTTCCTTGCATCCTATCACTTGTTACTTGAGAAGAGAGACCAATATCCTCCTTGCTGCAACCTCCTTTCAGGTACCTGTAGAGAGCAATGAGGTTTCCCCTGAGCCTCCTCTTCTGCAGACTAAACAACCCCAGTTCCCTCAGCCACTCCTCTGCACATGCTCAAGCAGTGAGGGGCCCTAAAACAAACACAATATTTGAGGTGCGGTCTCACCAGTGCTGTGTACAAGGGGAGGATCTGTTCCCTAACCCTGCTGGCCACACCACTTCTAATGTAAGCCAGGGTGCCATTGGCCTTCTTCTGGACACACTGCTGGCTCATGGTCTTCCAGCACCCTGTAGGTCCTTTTCTGCTGGGAAATTTTCCAGTCACTCTTCACCAAGCCTATAATGCATACTGGGCTTGTTAAGACCAAGAATCGCTATTTCCATGAATAAGATTTAAAAAATAATAATAATAAAAAAATGATGTATTTGAAACAGCTGCTTAGAAGGAGCAGTTAGAATGTTTGATCCAGTGATATCTAATGGGGAAAAGTGAGAACAGCTGTCTAACAAAAGTATGAAAATCAAAGACAATAATAAAAATAGAGATAAATACCTCTGAAGTATCCATTATGGATAGATAAGCACATACAGAAAGTTTTAATGTTAAATTCCTCAGTCCAGCTTGCAAGCTTTTTTTTTTTTTTTTTTTTTTTTCCATTCAGGGAGCAGCAGCAGTTAGTGCCTGCCGCTTAGGTATCATGTGTCTTCCAAAAACTGGAAAAAGCAACAGAAAACAAACACACATGCATCTGTGTTTCTACTTCTTTAAATCCTCCTATGCGACTGCACCCTTTCCACCTGATGTACTGATGGCATTACAGCAGCCCTTAGCCCTTAGGTCTGGATACATACAACCATTCCCCATCTCTTCTTAAGGAATTTTTATAATGCAACCTGTTATTTAGAACCTTACTTAAGATTTCAGTTCTAGTCCAGGTCCTGAATGTGTGGCACCATGAAACCACCTTCACAGCTGCAGTCTATCTTCTGTTGTAAATTGAATCTCTGGATGCCCTCATTTCACTCCAATGAATTCAAGGTTTTAGACTGCTGACCCAAAATTCCTCTTCCTCATTATTAGCTTGCTCCTAGAGACCACCATCCTGAAGGGAACTTCAGGAAGTCTGTCATCAACTTCCATCCTGGAGCCTAGTCTAACCCTTGAACATTCACTGAACAGGCTGTATTTAAAGAAATGTAAGCTGGGCAATTCTGATTCCTCTCAGGGTAAGATACCTACATTTAAGTGTCTCTACAGGCACAATCTCCACAGGTGTTAAAGCTCCTGTTAGAGGAGATATGTGATGGATTCAGCTGCCTGCACTGTCTAAACCCTTTTGAAATCACAAACCCACAAGGCTTCCAGTTCCTTTAAGTCTTACTTACGTGGGGTAAGTACACATAGCAATTAGTGAAGACCAGTGCAAGCAGAGCTGTGGAGTGAAACAGTGCTGAGGTCAGCGTTGCCAATCTGCCTGTTCAGGAAAATTAACTATGCAGCTCCAGTGTAGTCCACGTTCCTGGATTGCATCTTCTGGATTAGCGGCAGCTGAAATAAATCCTGTTCCCATGCTTGAGAACACTTTATGGTGTGCATCGACACAGTGGGAGCAGAGCTGTTAAGGGATTCAGCGCAGAAATATGCTTCTAGTCTGTCCCAAAATGCTAATGTAGATGCATCCTACTAGTCCAAGGAGGATGTCTTGGGCACCCTCTGTTGTCCTAAATGACACCAGATGCTAATGCTCAGGTGACTGATTAAGAGTTTTCTGCTTAGAGTGAGCTGAATCACTTGCCAAAATCCAAAGATTCCATTGGAACTCTGTTAAGTGTATTCGTTATGCTGGGGGCTTAGGGGCCTTGGGTCCATTTAACTACGTAGATACTCAAACAGCATCACCTGATTTTAGGTATCCCCTTTTCCAGCTAAATTGCACACCATTCAGCTTGATTGGGCTTGGAGTACTGTGTCCAATTCTGGGCTCCCCAGTACTAAAAAGACAGGGATCTCCTGGAAAGAGTCCAGCGGAGGGCCACAAAGATGATACGGGGCCTGACACATCTTCCCTATGAAGAAAGGCTGAGAGACCTGGGTTTGTTCAGCCTGGAGAAAAGAAGACTGAGAGGTGATCTCATCAATGTGTATAAATACCTAAGGTGTGGGAGACAGAAGGATTTGGCCAACCTCTTTTCAGTGGTTTGTGGGGACAGGACAAGGGATAATGGCCACAAGATGGAGCACAGGAAGTTCCACAACAACATGCGAAAGAACTTCTTCACCGTGAGGGTAACGGAGCACTGGAACAGGCTGCCCAGGGAGGTTGTGGGTTCTCCTTCTTTGGAGATATTCAAGGCCCGTCTGGACACCTACCTGGGCAGCCTGCTCTAAGGAACCTGCTTTGGCAGGGGGGTTGGACCCAATGATCTTTTGAGGTCCCTTCCATCCCCTACAATTCTGTGATTCTGTGATTCTGTGATTTAGCTGCTCACACACAAAGAGCTAGTGTCATTTAATATACAGTATCTCAGCTGGCTTCTACATTCAGCTCCAGAAGCATGCAAGCCATCTGGGGAGGGCTAACACAGGTGAAACGTGATGCTGCTGCTTCTGTCACTCTCTGCGGACGTCTCAGGTAACCTGAAGCATCTGAAATAGCACTAGGAATCTACATTTAGGTAACCAAATTTGGCCCTTTATTACTTGTTTAACTATAGGTGAGCAATTCAGTTGCTTAACTGCACTTAACGCATTTCAAAACCACTGCAGATGTTCTAGTTGCCTCTCCAGAAGACTGCAAGTCTTCCGCAGGTGCTGTGTCACTTCTGCTATCCCCATGCAGATACACCAGTATCAGGGGATGGGTATCTACATACTCAAGCTTAGTTCAAATGAAACGCTATTTGTAAGTCAGAACAAACGTAAGTGTTCAAAATGAAGCCCACGCTATTTGTAAGTCAGAACAAACGTAAGTGTTCAAAATTCTGTCCAAAATTCTCTCTTCCATATCAGAGTGCAAGCTATTTTATGAGAAGGGGGAAATCTGTTTCATGAGAAGAAGTATGTTCTGAAAAAGGGTTGGATGCCATACAATGCCCGGAGAGACACATGAGCTACAAAAAAATGTGAGTAGGGCTGTTGCTAGTCTATCAGTCATCTATATTTAATTCCCACCTGTCTTTTTAAAAAGTACCTTGTAAAATGGCATGTATTTTCAGCACACATTGTATTTCAGCAGACCGTGCCAAGATTTACATCAGCAGAAATCTCGACGCACATTTTGCTGAAGTGCTTTGCAAAAGCTGGGGAACAAGCTAACCAAATTTGCTATTAATGGCACAGACCAGTAGCACTGAGAGGTTAAGCTGCTTGTATAAGGTGTATGAAGGGAACTTTGGAAACAAATTCTACTGTTTGCACAAAATAAATCCCTGGGTAAAAAAAATAATAATAATAATCCTACAGAGGATTCAGTCTAGACAGAAGAAACAAGTTCTGTAGAAAAGGATCCTCTGCAGTGATTACACCATACTGCAATTAAACGTTTACAATATGTCTTGTACACAGATCTTCTAATGAGCTCCATACTGAATCAATCTGATCTGAATATAGCTATCTCTAGGTCAGTAAGCCTTTCTTCTGCAACTCTATTCCTACAAAGTTACAGTCACCCTCTCTGATCTGCCCATTTAAAATTATGATCCTCTCCTGCAGTCTTACTTGCCGAATCGTATTTTCTTTATTTCAAGACTAGATTACCCATTTACCCATCTAATTACATATTGCTAATTAATTCATTACAAATCTCTCCTCATAAATAAATTAAAATCTTTCCTAAGACTACACATTAGGCTTTGTTGCTTCTTTTTTCCTTCAGCTTAGACTTGTCCTACCAAGACTCCGAATAATAACGTCCACCCAAAAGACAAGGCCTGTAGCTCTCCTTGCAGGAGATCCATACAGAGCAGAATTGGCGAGATCCCACTGTACATTGACAGAGGCCACACAGGTGAGAGAAAAAGATAGAAATGAAAAAATATCATGGGAGTGACTTGGAGTGGAGGGAGCATTAATCTAGGTTTTAGAATAGAAATGAGAACTTGGGGGGATAAGGAAACTCAGTAAAGACATTGGCAAGATGTGTTAGAAAAACGGGAATGAAGGATGAAAAAGTGATCTGTGCTGAACATCATCAGTCCCAATAACAAGATTCCCACTAACTGTTATGACAGCAATGGTGAAATTGGGCATTTCTGAAAAATCACGCTCCCGATAACGTGACACATGTACATGTAGCTGTAGGGCTGTGATATTAATGATATTAATTACTGGGAAGAAGAACAGTAGAAAAGGGAGTTGAAAGGGAGTCGAAAGGGAGTCGAAAACCACCATCAAACCATGCTCTAAATCTACAAGAATGTGATAACAGCATGCTTCACACCAGAGCAAGTTTGAACCTTGGAATGGAAACAACTCAGTTTCTACATGTACTGCTAATGTAGGAAAATTAAGCTTATGTACTTGACAGTGATACTTTCTTCTGGCTAACAGGATTAAATTGTTTCAGGTGCCAATAACACATGGTGAGTTCCCATAATGTATTTGTCAGCAAATCCGACTAATTAGGGACTAATTACTCATTGTAGTACCCCAGTGATATCAGGTTCTAATAAACTGTCATCTTTGTAGCTGTAAAGATCCCACAATTAAGCTTTATTTTATTTTCTCAAGTAATTGCAATGACTAAAGAGACAGCTGGGAAGAAAGACCGCAAGGTTTCTACCATCTCCATTAACAGGCCCTTTCACTCACCCATGCCAAACCAAGATTTGTCCCCAAAGTTTTTTGGCTATTTTGCTCTATCTAAAATACAACATAAAACAGAATTCAACTCCACCAAGAGAGATTGCTTGACTAAGAGTTTACCCCAGCTCCAGTGTCCTGCTGCTTCTTTGCGTGGCTCTGCCCTGTCCCATCCTATGGGAGCTGTGGTCTCTCATTTTGCACTCGGACCAAGTGGGAGCCCTTAAGTGCCAAGTCTGTAGCACAGAGGAAGTCCTGGCCCGTGATTAGGTTCCTGCATGCTGAGATCTCCAAATAATTGCAAAAGGCCCCACTGTGCTCAAAATATGAGGCCATGTTACTCAAGAATGTATCAAGCAAGAGAGGTGCAAAATCCAAAGCACTGTTAGCTGTGTGATTAAGGCAAATGCCAGTTTAATTTTAGATTTCAGTTCTGAGAGACTTGATTCAAAGAGGGAATGAGCTAATCTGGGAAAAGAGGGATGGGGAGATTTTTCAGTTCTTCATGGTAATGAAATTCTCAGAACCAACCAAGGTAAACTAGTCTCAGGCCATATCCATACATGGGATGCACATCTGGTTGAGTACAAGTTCTGCCTTTTTGCATCTCAAACATTTTTACCTGACTCCTACAGGCAAACACTGACAAAAATCTCTCAGCCTTATCCTTGCATATAAGGATAACAAATGTGTACCTTTGGGGAGAAGGCAGCTCAGAGTAAAATCATCCACCTGCCTGGATGAAATTCTTTGCTTTTACCTGTTCTAAGCATATGTCAAGTTAATTAATTTAAGCTCTAAGCTATCCAGATCCCGTTACTCTAAATGAATATACGAATTTGCTGTCTTTAAAAATATATACTTGGGCAAGAGGCTGTGCTGAATTATTAAAAAAAAATAGAAAAGAAAACATAATCAAATGATGACTGAAAGCAGTTGTAATGGAAAAAGAGAGTGAGCTAATCAACGAATTCACTTTGCTGAGCCCCACAGAGCCAAGAAATGCTATCGCTCTCCTGGAATTAAATATGTCCATTTATAAAGCAATGAGACATACAGCAATGACATTCAAATTCCTTAGGTGCTTAAGAGCAGGAGAAATGACACTGGGTTATAAAAGCTGAATGAAGCAAGATCGTACAGTTGCAATATAACTCAGGAGGTAATGATTTTTTATTTTGTTGATGTGTGATGTGCTTTTCTGTTTATCTTTTGGGAAGGATGGAAAAGCAGGTCTCTGTGAAGCATCTTTGGCACCTGGATACAATCTGGACGTCCCTGGAAAATTGTCACAGAATGGCAGTGCAATGACAGCTTTTCCCTTTTGTAGTTGAAACCAAAATCTCTGCGTCAAGGTTACTCTGTCCTCTGAGACCAGAAGTACTCTCTGAGCATATGGGAGTTTTGTTCAGGCCTGGTATGCTGACTTAACAGACTTTGATTCAGGCTGTTGGAACTTAAACTGCCAGTTATTCTACCTTGCTCAAGACAGCAACAGCAAACATAAACGTTATATGTCAAATATGTACTTGTTCCTTCATTGTTTTGAAGTTGGAAGAATGGGACAAAATTCTAATGACTTTGCATTTAGGCAGTGCATTTTTTTATTTTTTATCTTTTCTAAACTTAAAATATTAAAGGCTTTCTGTAGAACACCGTGGCCCAGACCTTCTGATACTGGAATCTTTGTCCCACCAAAAATAAAAAAAAAAAAATAATTGGGAATCACTCATCAGCAATGGCAAGAGAATTTGCCCAGAGAGTTGCTCTGATGCACTGCTTTGGCAACAGGAGCCTAAATTTCTATTGCAAACTTAAATGCACCTCAACAACTACACTGAACCTTGTCCAAAATTTTCTCAAGACCAGGGTCCTCAAGGAATGTGGTCTTAGTGGACCTTTAAGAAATAGTTTTTTAAAGAAATAAAGGGTCCAGATGAATTGCTAGAATATTCTATTCTTTGTAAACATAAAGCAAACCATAAAATGAACAATTTCACCAAAAGAACACTGTCTAGAATGCGCAACACTTTTTATCATTTAAAAAATATGTAGCGCCTACATATTTGTTTAAAAGTCTTGGGAAACAGATAGATTAATTTATTTAAATCAGTGGAAATTTGGGAAATATTTGTATTGCTAAGGAGACAAACAGAACCTGGAACAAAATTCCAACATTAAATGACTGAAAAATAAGCTGAAGTTTCTTTTCTGATGATGCATTACCCTTTGCTTCAAAGATCGGAGGATAAAATGCATTCTCAATGTATATTATTAGCAGATCAAATTTAGTTTCTGCTATTACTTTCAAAGGATTTGGTGAACAGACAGTAGCATTAGTATTATCTATGCCTTCACTCAGACCTAGGGCTCAAAGATTAACAGCTGCAGATTTTATAACAATTCTAATTCGGGGATAAATCTTATTTTCTTGAATTGGACGGGTAGGTAATATCCTAAAGTTATTTAATTCTTAGGAACCATTGACTTTACAGGAATAGACTAAGAACTCATGACCATGAAAAATTGCTAATTGGATGAAATTAGATGAAAAAAATACCTCTAATGAGAAAAACAGAATAAGAATCCCATCTCCAAGGAGAGAGAGCTTTGAGTCATGCAGACATGGCTGCTGTGAGGCAAAAGTCCTGCTTGTTTTTATTAAACAATCTCATCTGCTTTCATTACATCAAATTATTTCTGTACGATGGCACAGCTTCAACAGAAGCATGCCTCCATTTATGTAGTGATTAGGGCATATTAGGGGAAAACATGGTCAGAAAGGGGAAGAAAGACCTAAAGGGGGGAATTTTGTGTGGGGCAGATGGGATAGTGGACCACAACTAATTTTTGAAAGAGAAAGAGTGAGTCCTAGCTCTTGTTCTGAAAGACAGCGAGCCTCTCATTTCAGGGGAAGGTTCCAAGCAATGTATCCTAAATAGACAAGCACCTCTCCTGGTGTCTCAGGCAAGGTGCCAAATGTAAGCTATGTTTCCATGTTCCATCTCTGTGCTAGGTTTCCCTCTTCATCTGCAGGTATCCAGTCTCAATTTGAGATACCTAATTTTCCATATCCACCACATAGGGGAATTCCTGCAACTCATGTCTTGAAGTCTACCCTGGGTGCACTTGGGGTTGAGACCCGTGCTATTTAAAAATCTTTTCTGTCTCCCTAAATTAGCACGTAGTCTTCATTTTATAAATTATACGTGCCCCTTTCTTGATTTTACTCATCTATATTTACCTTACCTTAGCTCGCACTGAAAGAGCTCTAAGGAAGCTCTCACCTTACGTCATGCCAACTGGATAAGAATAAGTACTCCACATTAAAAACTGTTCCACACCCTTACACTTGGAAGTCTACCATGTGACATTAATAAACTATAGTCAGCTATGTCAACAGTTCTCAGGAAAGGAAGAATAAATAGATTCATTGCGGTATCATATGTATATATAAATATACATAGATATTATAGCAAAATGAGCAGGTTACTTGAACATAACAAGCCATTTAAGTCAGTAGTTACAGGTGCCATCACTACTGAATGAAGGCAGGAATCCACCAAAACTAACAATTAGAAATGTCACTTTGATCTTTTGGAAGAGACAAGAGATTACCCATTGTAATTTGATCCCCGCATAAGTGTGAGGTTTATGCGTAACTAGAGAAGACAGTCTCCTTGAAAATTAGGTCCCACTACTCCTTTTCTTGCAATTAAATAATAATAATAATAACAGTAACAACAACAACTTTGTCCACAATCATTATTTCATTCTTTTATCTGCTGTTTATCTCTTCATTTAAGAAACCTTGTGCAGCTCCTTTCTGTCAATACATTGTTATGCCATCTCCTCTTCAAACCATGAAACTTCAGGCTATGAAAAGCAGTAATGTAATAAAATATAGGAATAAGGATAAATCAGTTCCCTGTTTAAAAAATCTAGTTTTCCTTATTCTCCTTCCTTTCCCATAATTATGTTCGCTCTTCTGTTTCAGCCTTCAACTCATCTTCATTTCAATTTCCCAATCTGTCTAGCTTTGCTTCTATTTCATTTATGCCCTCCTCTCTTTCCTGTGGTGCATCCTCTCTTCTCTTTTAGACAAAAATAAACACATACACCTGAACAAGTTTAAAAAATTATTTTCTTACTACTACTGTTACCCCAGAGCTTTCTGTATATTCCATTGGCTATCCCATTTCTATGCCTTTATTTTCATACTATGTTCCAAAGTCTGCTTATAACCTAACCTTCTTTTCCATCACCTTTGTTATGTGATCTGTTGTAACTCTTCTTACAGTAGTTTTTTGATCCTAAGCACTAGCCACAACTATGTTTGTGGCAGTTCAGCCTGTCTATTGAAGGAACTCCATGCCAGCATCTAATTGTGAACTACAGGAAGAGATTAGCTAAACCAAGTCTCATTTTCACATTTTTTACCCCATCAGTAAAGTCTATTTGTTCAAGATTACTTCATATTTTAAGTGACAGATAATAACCAAAAGATATCTTTGTACAGGCAGGAAGAAAAAGAACTCCTCTTGGGTGAAAAGTTAAATGATGGTTGCAATCTTCAACAGATATCAACACGTAACTTGCTACCAGTAACACCTGGCAGTAAGACCAGGCAAGCCCAGAGTTTTCTGTATTTCTCATTTTGGTCACCTTTCACTTGCAGATTAGATCACTGTCTTCATCTGCTCTTGTGCTCCACCTAGACAACCACAAAACCAGGAGTTTTCTTCTCTCCATTTGTTCTCTCATACTGAAGAGGGATGAATCAGCTTTCATTTGACCCCAGGAGATTTTTTTTTTTTTTCCCAAGCCTAGACTATGCTCTTCTGCAATCGGAGGCCCTCAAGCAACCAGTTAGGCAAGAGCTGCCTGAGAAACCAGCCAGGCCATGAAATGTCTAGAGAAAACAAGACAAAAAAAGTCTCCAGTTCAGCTCTGTTGTTCAAGTAGTATTACTGAAACTAATGTAGGCAAAGATTTTTTACCACGTGACAGTTTAAGAGCATTCATTTAATTTAGGTATAAAATACTGAGTTCAAATATTCCACACTCTGACAGCAACAGTTGTCAAGCCCCACACACACACTAGATTGGATCACGGCACAGGAGGATACAAATCCACATTCTTCAGATGATAAATCAACCAAATGGCTGACTGCAGACATAGGGCTGGGTTATTCTCCAGCTGCCCATTACAAAATTCCCCTGGTGCCCTCAGCACCAAAGGAACCAAGATACTGGGCTGATTTGGTAAGATCTTCTTGTGTTATCAGTGTTTCCAACTGTTGAATATGGATATCTCATGATAAAAAATACACAGTTCCAGTGTTCTGATCCTATACAACTTTGCCCTTTAACAGATCAACATATTTCTCAGCAAATATTTTATCTCTGAAATAATTCAAAAAACTGAATTACATTCAGTTGAAAACAGCTTGCCTAAGCATACATTTGAGGCAGACAATCATCTCACTTCATGCTAATTCTTGGATCTAAAGAGAAAAAAAAAAAGTGAGAGATTTTTTTTTCTTTAAAATTAGGGGAAAACCCTATAAGACGACTAGATCTGGGGTGCAAGATAACACAGACAATTTCCAACATAAATGCTAGTTATTAGGTGTCATGTAGAGTCAGGAGTTGCCATGGAATCCATTTGCTTCTAAACCAGCTCCTCCTGCTGGAATACTTTCTCATTATTATTTCTTTCAGTAGCACAAAAGGAGCTGGCTAGAGAAGAAATGCTATTTTAAGGTAAAGTTTCTACTACGTCTGCAATCAGACATGAAATTAAAATCTAAATTTAAAGCTATATTTCTGTTCAAATGTAAAGCTACGTTACTGTGGTCAGAAGAACAAAATTGCAGGCTGTTTATAGAGATTCAGTAAAGCAGAGAAAACAAATTATAGCTTAAGTCTCTCTTACAGCTGTCTTCCCATGAGTGAAAATAAATGTCATATCTGAAGTCTGCTGTTTACATTTTCCCATTATGCTTAACTTTTAACATTTTCATACTAGTTATTCCATGCAATAGCAGCCTCATTACCAGCCTAATTACTAATGTCCTTGTATGCAGAACAGTGTGTGTACGCTGGACACCGGGTTTATTAGACCAATGAACTCACTTGTTGTGATGTCAGTTTCAATAGATGGATTTTACAAGAAAAAAAAAATGTGATCATGCCTTCAAACTCTTGACACGCTGATTATTGGGTTTCAATTCTTTTGCATACAATGTACTGTGGTGAGGCTGGAGGACAATACTGGAAAGTAACCAGCAATATTAGAAAACTATGTCAGTGATTTGCAGCTTGGCATGCTAATACTTATTATTAATATTATTGTTTATTATAGACATTGACTAGCATTGCATCTGGAAGCTCTAAACAGAAATAGGATTCTATTGTGATCAGCACTGTATGGAGATAAACACAGCCCTCGCCTCCAAGAGCTTGTATTGTATGACCCAGTCTTGTAAACTGATCTGGGCAGATAGATTCTTGCGCCCCTGCGGAGTGCCCCAGCCCTCCAACGTGGTCTGAGCTTCCTACATAGCCCTCATGTGGAGAAGTAGCAAGCAAACTTCAGGTGTGGGGAGCCCAAGCCTTTCTGGTTTGCTTCTCTCCCACCCTCCCGCAGTTGAACTACACCCAAGGGAAGTTTTGGCAAATCCACCATCTTACTGAACTGGATTTTCACCTTAGTCACTCCTTAGGGTGTGTGGTGGCATAAACATCACAAAGTCACTGAGTGGCTGGGGGACCTCTGGAGATCATCTAGTCCAACCCCGCTGCCAAGCAGGGTCACCTCGAGCACGTTGCACAGGATGGCATCCAGGCAGGTTTTGAATATCTCCAGAGAAGGACATATCTCCACAGCCTCTCTGGAATATCTCCACATCCTCTCTGAACAACCTGTTCCAGTGCTCTATCACCATCACAGTAAAGCAGTTTTTCCTCATGTTCAGCTGTATCTTCCTGTGTTTCAGTTTGTGCCTGCTGCCTCTTGTCCCGTCACTGGGCACCACTGAAAAGAGTCTGGCCCCATCATCTTGACACCCTCCCTCAACATATTTATATACATTGATAAAATCTCCTCTCAGTCTTCTCCTCTCCGGGCTAAACAGGCCCAGCTCTCTCAGTCTTTCCACATAAGAGAGATGCTCCAGTCCCCTAATCATCTTCGTAGCCCTCCACTGGACTCTCTCCAGGAGCTCCATGTCTCTCTTGTACTGGGGAGCCCAGGACTGGACACAATACTCCAGGTGTGGCCTCACCAGGGCTGAGCAGAGGGGCAGGATCACCTCCCTTGACCTGCTGGCAACACCCTTCTGAATGCACCCAGGATACCATTGGCCTTCTTGGCCACAAGGGCACATTGCTAACTCATGGTTAATTTGTTGTCTGCCAAGTCTCCCAGATCCCTCTCCACAGAGCTGCTCTCCAGCAGGTCAGGCCCCAGCCTGTACTGGTGCTTGGGGTTATTCCTTCCTAGGTGCAGGATCCTGCACTTGCTTTTGTTGAACTTCATGAGATTCCTCTCCTCCCAACTGTCCAGCCTGTCCAGGTCCGTCTGAATGGCAGCACAGCCCTCTGGGGTATCAGCCATTCTTCCTGGTTTTGTGACATCAGCAAACTTGCTGAAGGTGGGCTCTGTCCTTCAGCCAGATCATTGATGATGAAGTTGAACAGGACTGGATCCAGTACAGACACCTGGAGGACACCACTAGCTACAGGCCTCCAACTAGACTGCACCACTGAGCACAGCCCTCTGAGCTCTGCCATCCAGACAGCTCTCAGTCCACCTCACTGCCCACTCATTTTACCCACACCTCCTGAGCTTACCTATGAGCATATTATGGGAGACAGTAACAGACTTGCTGAAGTCCAGGTAGACAACATCCACCACTCTCCCCTCATCTACACAGACAGTCATTCCACCACAGGAGTCTATCAGATTTCCCCTTGGTGAACCCATGCTGACTACTGCCCATCACCTTCTTTTCTGCCACATGCTTAGAGATGACCTCCAGGATGAGCTGTTCCATCATCTTTCCAGGGATGGAGGTGAGGCTGACAGGCCTGTAGGTTCCTGGGTCCTCCTTCTTGCCCTTTTAGAAGAATGGAGTGACCCTGGCTTTCTTCCAGTCCTCAGGCACCTCTCCTGTTCTTTATGACCATTCAAAGATGGTGGGGAGTGGCCTCGCAATAACATCTGCCAGTTTCCTCTGCACCCATGGGTGCATCCCATCGGGGCCCATGGACTTGTGGGTGTCAAGTTTGTATAGATGATCTCTAACCTGATCCTCCTCAACTGAGGGAAAGTCTTCCTTTCTCCAGACTTTCTCTCTTGTCTCCAGGGTCTGGGCTTCCTGAGGGCTGGCCTTAGCAAAGAAGGCACTCGGTAACTCTGCCTTCTCTGTATCCTTTGGCACCAGGGCACCCACCCCATTTCACAGCAGGCCCCCATAGTCTACCTTTTCTCTATTCTACCTTAAGTTACTTGTATGTGTAGAAGATACTTGTTGGTATTACTCAACTGCAGAACAGGAGTCAAGCTTCTGGCTGTTATTTATGTCTCTTCAGCTGAAAAGTTTTGCTCCTGCCAGGAAATCAGAGCAAGCTCTGTGCCATATGCCACCCTTCCCTCTCCACCCCAATATTTTCTAAGATCCCATAACTGCAAATAAACTCCTGCACTCATGCAGCGATCTGGGGTACCTCCCAGGAAGCTCCCCAGCATGCTACAGTTCCTGGGACAGGCACTACTTTTGAAATGCAAAAGAGCACATAGGAGAAGGCTAGGACAGAGAACTCTTTGCACTGGAGGGAAAGCAGAAGTTCATTGCTGCCCTGCAAGGAGCAGAAGCAGCCCAGTGTCCGAAAACCACAAGGGCTGGGGCTGTGGAGTTGGGACAGCGAGCTGCAAGGGCAGGGCTCACCCCACACTACCTGAGCAAGGAGAGCTGGGGCTAGTGCAGGGTTGGCAGCTGGGGTCAAGCCAGAGCCCAGGTCATCAAGAAAGTCCACGGGGGCAAGGCAGGTCCAAAGTCAAGCCATGTCCTGATCCAAAAAAATCTATGGCCAGATGGCTGCACTGACAAGTGGCTGGCTTTAGTCATGTACCAACAGCATGTTGTGCAAAAGCCAAAATTAAAACCAGACTCCAGCAGATCCTAAGGTTTTGGCATGTTTCAAAAATGTGGCATTAGCATCACCAAGCCATCACCAGACCTAAGAATTTGTGATTCTCTGCTCATCTACCAGCTATATCTGAGAGGAATTACATGGAGCAAACAAGCCTTGGAACTTCCTCCCTTATGCTGCAAGTAGTGGTCTTGTAGCAGCTTCTCAGGAGAGGCACTGTGGGGAAACTGTCCTTTAATTGGCTCTAGATTCAGCTGGTTACACCCAGTTGTCACATTATGTAAATAAGAGTCCTGCCATCAGTGAAGAATAGTCAGAATTCAGGGTTTAGACAAAACATTTCAAGAGTGAGGCAAAACCTAAATGGAAAAAAAAAAAAAAAAGCCACGGGCCAAGCCTTGGGAAACACCCTCAGCAACAGATTTAGCTTTGTCTGAAATAGGTTAAAACGGAATTTAAGCTTACAAGTCTGGCGCTGTTCGCCTGTGCCCCTTTCCCATATATGCAATTGATCCCACAGTGTTTTCCTGAGGGTCATCGCCTCCTCTGTATCACTGCTAAAGAAAACAGTAGCAGACTCAGCTCATACTGCAGTGGCCATCGGGCATCTATTCACCACGTGGGCAAGGCAGATGAGTAGCGACAGGCTTGTAGAGTGTCCGACTAACTCAGAAAATGTTTAGCAACAGGGCTTGGTGTATAATGCTTGCAGACATAAATTTAATCACAGTCATAACCACAAACAGGTATGAGACTGAAACAAATACAGCTCCTATTAAAATCCACGTGGATAATACTTCCGTCACAGCACAAAACTGTCAACATCCTGTTGCTTGTAAAACACCGAGTGCACGTGGTACCAGCCGCGGGAGCTGCTGCCGTGTCCCTCTGCCTTGGACTCACGACGTCGAGGTGAAGGGAGGCTGGAGGGAGAGCTTTAGCACAGCAGAGGCAGGCGGCTCCCCAGGCTACAGATTTCATCTGGAACTGCGTGCGCTATGCCGGAGCACGGCGCGTCCTCGAGGCGGGCTGAGCTGCTTCTCGCAACCCAAGCGGCGATACGCATCTACCCGTGACCTCTTAATTACGGGGTTGATGGTAAGCACAGGCCATGGAGCAGGCCCCGCTATTTCTGAGCATTACTCTTTGGGGTGCTGAAATTCGAACAGGCTTCTGCTGACAGACTTTCCCCGACTAATGAAATAACTTCTCAGCTAATGAAAGCCAGGCCTCGGCGAGGGAGCTCTCGGTGATAGCGAGGGGCTGGAGGAGCCTCGGCTGCGTGGCCACCTGAGGCAGTGGGCCACCTGAGGCAATGGGCTTCCTCTTGGACCTCCTTTTGGGGTCACCACCACGGGCTCGCCCTCGCTGTGGGGCGAGGAGCCCAGGCGCAGCCTCTCCCTCTAGCACCCATCGCCTGGGTGGCTCCACCTCAGGGGCTCCCCTTCCACCAGCCCCAGCGGGTGGCTCTCGCCTCCTCCCTTCGCTGCCGGCTAATTAGCGACCAGAATAATTAGGGGGAGAAGAAGGGGAAGAAGCCCCACGCCGCAGGGGGCGCTCCGAGCGCCACACAGCGCCGCCTGCGCGCGCCCCCGCGCGTGCCCGCGCCCCCCCCCCCCGCCGTACCCGCGCCCGCGCCCCCGCGCGGGAGGCGGTGGCGCTGTGGGGAAGGGTGGGGGCGGGGCGGGCGCCGAGGCGCCGTTTCCCGCGCTCGTGCCGGCGGCGGGCGCGGCGCGTGGGGCGAGGCGGCCGTTGGCGGGTGGCCGTTGGCGTCGCGGGCAGGGGGGAGACGGAGGGGGGGTGTCACGGAGGTAGCTCCGTGAGGGGCAGCTGTGAGGGGGAGGCGGCGGGGCCCGGGAGGAGGTTAGTGTAGGCGCTGTATTTGTTTTGGGCTCCTACCTGTTTGTGGTTACGGGTCTGGTTAGGTTTGTGTCTGTCAACGTTATACGCCAAAAGTAAAAAAATAAAAAATAAAAAAAATTGGCTTCTTAAAGTTTGTCGTTTCTTCCAAATTCGTTCCCATGCCCGTCCCGAACCCCTCAGCCCTTATACGGGCGTTTCAGCTCGATGCTGGTGTTCCGGACTTCTTTGGGAAAACAGAAAAAGAAAAAAGAAAGAAGTGCCCGAGGGTAATTGTTATTTACCATAAAGCTGATTTCTTCCCCCGTTTCTTCATGTTTTCTTTCGCCGCCTTACGTCCCAGTAAGATATCTCGGCTTCCGATCATTATCAAGAGTGTATTCAATAAGATAAGGGCTAAAAGGCACTGACCTTTGACACCGCTGGAAAAATGAATATAAATCATCTTGTTACATTTACGCTAAAGCCAAGAAAAATGAGAGGGGAGCGTGGCCAAGGAAAGTGCCCCCCGAAAGCATCGCTTAAAAAGTCCGCGGACATAAAGTCTAAAACTGTCTAAAAGTTACCGAAAGCGACCAGCAGCCGTGCTGGTGGTCGTTTGCTCTAATTCTGCACTATTTCTGTGATTATTTGTGAGAGATACATTCGGAATCGCTTATATCCGAGGAGTGGTATTCAAGGGTCTGTTAACTATTTCCTGCGTTTTGTTGGAGAATCCGCTTTCTCGTCGCCCTACTTCCCCGAACATCCTAATAACATTAGCAAAAGGGGAGGAATAAAGCACCTAGAGCACGGCGTGAATCTGGGAGGTTAAGATCTAGATCAGTTAGAACACATTAATCGCTTCTGAACGGTCTCAAAGTGCGTGTGCCGTGTATATTTATGTCAATATCGCCTCGATTAGGGCACGGATGAAAATTCACCTCACACACCAATTCACCGGGGTACCTCGGGGCTCGCAGCTGAAGTTACCGGTCCCTTATAAAGGGTCTCAGCCGTGAGGCGGGCACGGAAACGCAAGCACCCCCGGGGTTGTGCAGCTCAGGAAAAGGAAACTCGTCTCGTTTAAAGACAGCGGAGTTTTGGTGTACTCTCTTTGACCGTGAGGGTCCGTGCGAGGTCGGGTCCTGCCTTCTTGCTCAGACCAAGTGGAGGGAGGTTTTGACGTCTCGAAATCTGCCCGCACCTAATACCAGGCCGGCTTTTTTTTTTAAGCAATCGTGAGGTTGACCTGCACGGTTAGACCGCTGATAGTTACCTTTTTAAAAGGCTAGCAAGAGAGCACTGTATAGGCAGTGTCCTAGCACTTTACAGACCTATCTGCCTAAGGAGTGGTGGCCACCTTATTCCTTGGGGGGGGGGGGGGGGCGGGTAATAACCGCGTCCAAATTCACAAACCAATAAATACATCAAACCACGCCAGAAATGCGCTGGAGAGGAGACTGGATCGGATTTGTCCTATAGGGAAATGACCCAGTAGGGCTTTTTTTTTTTTTTTTTCCTCCCGCTTTGATTTGCGCAGCGCTCCCTCTCTCTCCCCACACGCACGCATGCCGCACGTTGCGCCTGGCTGCACAAGCTCTCCACGGCGTGCAGCTGGAAGCCCGGCTCGTTTCCCTGCCTCGTTTTCCCCTCAGCCACCCCATCTCACTACTTTTTTAACACGAACCGCGTTCCGCTGCCGGCTTGTTCGCTCCCCCGCTATCACCAACGCCCAGCGGAGGACAACGAAGCCGGTGGCTGCGGACCGGCCCGGGTCCCCGGCCGCTCCGAAACTGCCCCCCGAGAGCTGCCGGGGGCTGCCCCGGTGCTAAGGGGGCTGTAAGGGGGTGACACGGGCCGTGCTCAGCCCGACTGGCTTCGGGAGCCGAGCCTCTGTGGCACCCCGTCCTCGGCGCGCTCCTCGCAAGGCTGCGGGACCCGGCGCTGCCCTCGCCGAGCTCCTGCGGAGGGGCAGAAGTGCGTGCAGCTCGTTCACCCCCCCCCCCCTTTTTTTTTTTTTTTTTTTTTTTTTGCCTTTCCCCCAAGCCAAGGGTGTCAGAAAAGACGTTTTGTGCTGACAAACACGCCGTGAGCTACCTGGCGGCGTCAGCCCAGTTGTTGCCCACATGTCCGAATACCCTCCAGGAGACGTCAGAGCCGCTCAGCCAGACAGCTACCTCAAATGGAAACCAGAAGCAAGATGGGTTTTCTCCCCCCCAAGCCCGCTTTGCACCTGACGGCAGTGACACTCAGCAAAGCTTTAGAAAAGTCCGTGCCACCTTCCCCCGGAGCAGCGAGCGCTTTAAAACATGCCTTGGGCGGCGGAGGAGGGGTGCTATTTTCCCCATGTTTCTTGTCTATTTATTTCTTTCATTTCATTTTTTTTACCTTGACTAAATGACGGAGGAGCTGCTGAACACTTCCCCCCGTGGTGCCCCTGTTCCCCCCGGTGACCGCGGGGAAGGTTTTCCACCGAAGGGCGATGCGAGGTGACAGGCAGGCTGCCCCTGCCAGTTGGGCGAAAGGCACGGGGAGGGGGGTGTTTCAAAGGCGATTTTGTTGACTTTTTTTTTTTTTCTTTCGTAAACCAAGGACGTCTCTTCTTCCTCGAAACATTTCGACGGCTGGCTGCCAGCGCGATTTAATTCTGAGCAACTGTCTTAGCCGGACTCCTGCACCGACCGTCTTGGCAGGCACGCCAGGCTTCCAGGCGTCCCTTCTGGTTTTAGGGAAGGCTCCCCGGCCCCCCTCTCTCCCCCCAGGGCTGTCGTCCTGCTCTATCTCCTTCAGCGGAGCGGGCAGCTGGAGCCGCGCCTGGCTTTTTTCAGGGGACCGGCGAGATTAGGAGCAGCCTCGCTCCCCGGGAAAGAAACCCCCGAGCTCCGCGTCCACTTTTGAAGAGCTTCCGTCTCCTGATGCTTGAGATGGCTTGAGGGGTGTTTTGTTTGTTTGTTTGTTTGTTTTCCCGTTTCAGGGATTTTTTCCCCGTCTGTCAGGAGGACTTCTAACACCCCCCGCGTCCTCACATTATCCCCCACCACCGGACTCGGCTCAGCGCGTCCCCCGGGCTGAACTCGCATCCCGTGCGTGCTCAAGGGGGCAGGGGACGGCGCCGCTGCTTATTTCCTCGGGCATCACCGCGGGGCGGGGTGGGCGAGAATCCCCCAAAACACCAAATCCCACGAAAATAAACCCCAGAGCCCTCCAAATCCAGCTTTCTTACCCCCCAAATCCATCTTTTTAACCCCAAATCCATCTATTTTTACCCCCAAAATTCATCTTTCCCCCCCCCCCACGGCCGCCAGGCGCCGCGCGGGCAGGAACACGCAGGGGGGGTTAGCGAGGTGCTGCGTGCGGGAGCGCGCCCCGCGCGCGTCCCCGCGCCACCCCCCCCCCTCCGCGCCCCCGCGGGGTCAGAGGGCGGGCGCCGCCGGCTCGGCCCCGCGCACGGGTGAGCTGGGGGGGGGGGTGCGGCTGCGGCGCGGTGACGTCACCGCGCCCTCCACCAATGGGCGTCCGGGCGCGAGGCGGCGGCGGCCAATGGGCGGCGAGGCGGGCCCGTGAGTGGCATTAAGGGGCGGGCTCGGCCCGCGGCCGGGGGAGAGCCGAAGTTGCGCGGCGAGGCTTTTGGGCGTAAAGAAGTTGTTAGGCGTTCCTCGGCCGCAAATTAGGGCTCCTTCATTAACACCACCCCCACCCAGCCCGGGAGAGGGACAGCCCGAGCGCTGATAAAGGGGACGGGCCGGCGGCCATGCCCGTCCGCCCGCCGGTGTGAGCAGCCCCGAGAGGCGCAAACTTCCCCCCCCCTCCCCCCAGCCCCCCCCCCCCCCCGCTCTTAATGAGCCAATTAAAGAGTTGGGCTCCTCGCCCCGGGAGAGCTCTCCGCGGGCCGCCGAGCTCGGGGACTCAAGGTAGGTGACAGAGGAGCACGACCCAGCCACGCTGCAGCCCCCCCCGGCCAGGAGCCGCAGGGATGTTGCGGGACCAGGCTTTGGGGCGCTCCCCGCCACGCATGGACGGAGGGAAAGGACAGAGAAAAATGATTATAATAGCCACCCCAAAATAATAATAATAATAATGATGGTGATGGGAGTAATTGCTCGGGGCCGGGCAGAGCCTGTCTGCTTTTTGGCAGCAGGCAGAGACCGGCCGGAGCGTGAAGATTTCAAATAATAATAATAATAACAATAACAATAATAAAAGAAATAAAGGGGGGAGAAATACCGTCAGATTGGCAGCGAGAGCCCGTGGTGCCCGGCCAGCCCCGCCCGCAGCCGCTGCCCCCGCCGGCGCTCCCCGGGTGTCCCCGCTGCGGCCGCCAGGTGCCCACCTGGGCTGGGTGTGGGAGGAGAGTGCGGGGAAGGGTCCTCGGCAGGCGCGCTAGACGTGAAAACAGACTTTTTTTTTTTCTCCTTTTCTTTCTTTCTTTCTTTCTCTCTCCCCTCTGGTGGGAGAAGGTGCTACACCCGCCGGCGGCTGGCTGTCGGTTGTTCTTTCCGGAGGCTGCGGCGCCGGGTAAGGGTGCGCTCACCCCAGCACCGCCGTGGGCTCCGCAGAGGCTCCCAGGACGGTGCCCAGCGCCCGCGGAGGCAGCCCCCGGCCGCGCATCTCGGCCTCGGACCGGCGGCGGATCACGGGGAGAAACGGGATTATTATGACCCTCTTCCGAGGAGCTATGCTGTCCGCGACGAGTAGGAGAAAAGGCCAGAAATACCTCATTTGGTTGCTGCGTGGTGCCGCAAGCTTTTAGCTTTTTTTTTTTCTCCTGCAGTTGCTTGGAGTCTCTGAGCTGCATTGGATAAATGCCTTTCCCTTCCAATTGACTCTGCTTTTCAGAGAATATTTGTTCTTTTTTAAGGACACCTCTCTGGTCTTCGATACTTGTTTTCATTTTTACGCGACTGAACGATTTCTCAGAGCGATGGCCGCGCTCGCGATCCCTGCCTGATGCTTCGGGAAGATGAATTGCAGCTGAAAGTTTCCCCTCCATCTTTGGATGAATCTCTGGAGCTTAAATTGTAGGAAGGAAGGGGGAAAAAAACACGATGAAAGAGAAGTCCAAAAATGCTGCCCGGACTAGGCGGGAGAAAGAAAACAGTGAATTTTATGAACTGGCTAAATTACTGCCCTTGCCCTCAGCTATCACCTCTCAGCTGGACAAAGCATCCATAATCAGGCTCACCACCAGCTATTTAAAAATGAGGGTGGTTTTTCCAGAAGGTAGGTGGGAATGCCTAATTCGCCCCTATTTCCACTCCGATCCAGGTGTCGCTTGCTTTTAAGTAAACTGCATCGGGTCGTGTGCTCGGAGGCAGGGTGCTCTCCGCTGTCACTTTTCTCTGTCGTGAGTACTTTCGCTTCAGTTCGTGTGACAGGTTTGGTCGGGGACTTAACGGGGCTTTTGTCAACACTTCGAGGCACCGAGCTCTGCCGCGTGTGCTACTAAAGCAAACAGGAGTTTCTTTTCCCCGCCTGTGGATGGGCATCCCCCGCGCAGCAGCGCGTGGCAAAAGAGGGGACGATTCACCCCTATTTATAGCTATACCGTGGGGGGAGTTAATGTATGGGTAAATATTTACATAAGTCTATGCAAAGTCCTAAAGCCTTAGCTCAAGTCCCGAGCAAGGTACGCCTTACAGGTACGGCACACGCACACGGCCGTGCTCGCACGCAACCCAAATAAATAAGCCGAGCGCACCGGGTCGCATCGTGGCCAGTCCGAGGACCTCGGAAACTCGTGGCCGAGAACAAAACTTCTGCTGTACCCCGCTCACGGTGCAAGCAGAGGGGCCGAGCCCGGGCCTGCCGCCGCTGCGCACTGGGGCAGCAGCAGCGAAACGAGCCCCGGGAGTCCCAAAAGCCCCAGCCTGTGGGGCAGGGTGGGGGGACAAAGCCGCCCCCTCGGGGCGTCCGGGTGGCTGCTGGGGACAGCAAACGGCGCAGACAAGCTAGGAGAGGTCGGCACGGAGCTCGTCCCTGTTCTTGGTCTGCAGTTTGTGTGAGGTGTAGGAAGAAAGAGTGGGGAAATGCTTCGCGAACCTTTAATTTGGGTTGGGATATCGTCTGCCGGAGAGACAAAGCAGTGAGAGGCTTGGTTCGGTTTGTTTTGTTTTGCTTTTTCCCTTCTGGTAACAAAATTCGCCACATCTGTCGTTGAGAAGCGTGGGTACATGAGAAACACGGAAATACAGGCTCTGCGTTTTCCGTCGGGTCTGTGTGTCAGTCGGTCTGTCTGTCTGTTGTGTTGTGCAAACCCAGAGTGGGTACACGGCCTGCCTTGGGTTTGATTTGTTTGTTTGGCTGGGGTTTTATCCCGACGAAGTCGGTGAACTAGTGGTCTTCGTTGTACTTTTTAAAGGTTAATATTCAATCGGGGCTTGGGGGGAGGGGAGGTACCCCCACCGCTACGTGTGAACCCTCAGAGCCAGAGTCCGTAGCAGTCATTTCCAACAGAGTGCATCTCCCAGTAATTTCTTTAAGCAATGTTCCACAACTCCGAGTAGCTTAGACCCAGAGCAGGGGATAAATGAAAGCAGTAACACCTGGAAACTTAAAATAAAAATTAAAAACTAAAACCTTCATCAAAACACGTTGCTGTTCTATGTGATCTGCCTCCCTGAAGGTCATTATGCAGGGCAGCCCTCTGCCTAAAAGCAGCCCGAGTTGTCCTTTATGCTGTCAACGCATACTTTATAAAAATAAAGCCATTGCAAACTCGGCTGCCCACGCTGTTCCTAAAAGGATTATTAGCACTGATTTGTCAGCTCCTGCAGTCTCAGTGGGCTACCTTTCTGCGTGATTTCGAGCAGGTCTCGTCAATTACTGGCGCCTATGTAGCGGGCTGTTTGATCAGAAGAAGCATATGGTGTTGCTTGTAGGCTGGGAGTAATCACGGGAAGAGGAGAATAGCCGAGCCCCGTCCCTCGGTGGCAGCGCAGGATGCTTCAATGCCCTGGGGAACCGTGTGGCGAAGTGCGCCGGGGCCGGGGCCGCTGCCGGCCGCAGCAGATGCTAATTTGAGCCAAGAGACGGAGGAGGAGGAGGCTCGGCGGGGTTTTGGAGGCAACGAAGCCTCCGGAGCCCGATTAAAGGGAAGCTGCGTGTTAAAAACGACGGCGGCAAGCGGGCACCGAAGGGCTCGCCCCGCCGGGGCTCCGCGGAGGTGCGGAGCGGGGTGCGCGGCCGGCCCGTGTCCGTCCGTGGTGGGACAGGGGCCGGGAGGGGTGGGGTGGTTTCCCAGCACCTTCCTCAGGAAAGGAGGAGAGGTGGAGGCAGCCAGGAAAACCACCCGCCCGCAGCAAAAGCCATGCAGAAGGAGGGAGGCCGGGGCTGGAAGCGGGACGAAGCAGGGGGGTGTCTCTTGCTCGGTTTTCCCCGGGGAGAAAAGCGCTGCAGGCGCTGGGACAGACCCCGGGGGCCGGCCGAAGGCCTGGAGGCCGACAGCAGGAGGTCGGGGAGCGCGGTGTGCCTCCCCGGCAGCACAGCCAGCTTCCAGCCGCCCTCCCAGGGGGGCCGGGTGTACCCCAGGTCCAGCAGGACAGACGCCCCTCACCGGGGCGCCCAGGCGGGGCTGGGCACCGGGGAAAGGAGCGGTGCGGAGGCTCCCCCGGCAGATGCCGGGGGCACCTTGGAAAGCGGAGATTCGCGATGCCACGGCCACCGCCAGCTTTCCGCCCCGCTGTCGGGAAGCGGGGCACGACCCCGGGGCCCCGAGCAGCTTTGGTGCGGGGATGCGGAGTCAGGAGGTGTGCGGGGCCAGGGGCTGCGCTCCCCCTCGCCGAGCCGCCAGGTGAAGGAGAAAAGCGCGCAGGGGCTCAGGTAGCTGCCGTCGTTTTGGTGCTAAAACTCGTTAAAAGAGGAAGGAGCCGGCGAGACACGGAGTGGTTCAGGATTATCAGTTAGCTTTGGGAAGGCTGGAGATCTGACGGATTGCTGAGGACCATAGGGAAGGGAAGAGTTGTTTTGTTTTGTTTTTTAAAGAGTACTTTGTAATAAGTTCCATCGTGAGTTAACGGTCATAAAAAACAAACAAACAAAAAATAAATTTAACATTAAACAGCTAAAGTAGCCAACAAATTAACATAGCCTCAAAAACTGATGGAAAAGGATCCGGGGGATAAAATAATTTTCTTTCAGATAAGATGCGGTCTCTCTGACTAGCGGGCTAATTCTTTACTGGATCCAAAAGTAAAAACAGGGGAAAAAAAAAAAAAGTGGTGCAATACACGTGCATAGATCTTTTAAATTCAGGAATATTTCCATGGTCCCATTCCCCTCACACGAACAGGGAAAAGGACCCTTTGCCATTTCTGTCCTATCGGACACAGATCGTTTCCGCGCAGAGAGGCGTTTTGATTTTCCAGACAAAAGCAGGGGCTGCGTTTACATAAACTTTCGCCGACTCGTGATGGTTAACATTTCAATATCGAAACCCTCGATCTTGTTCTATTTTAAAGGGGGAAGAGACGAGCAGGAAAAAAAAATTCGTTTCCCACGTGGATAGGTGATTTAATGCTGTTTTTCCTACTGCTAAGGGAAATGATTGAGCATTAGGTTTCAGTGTTTATTTTCTTACAGAAGTTTTTCTCATTTAAGCTGCAGTTTACTCTCCCCGCTGCCTTCCCGTGTTTAATTCCAGTTTTGATGTGAACTTAAAAAGTGAAGTGCAGAACTAAACTCCTACCATGATAGCTGAAAAAAGCAGATTTATGAGCGGATAAAACCATATTTTCTTTAGAAACATCCTCTCCCTTCTTAGAAACATACGGCCGTTGTAGAATCGGAGGATTTTTTCAGCTTGTGTATAAATAGCGGGAGTTTGCAAGTGGAAACCTTTTTTCCCCCATTTTTTGTTTTTATTTTTTTCGGAATAGAGAATACACGAACTTGCATCTTCCGTAAAGCCGAGCAAATGTTTGGCGCTCGAAAATTTGCTTTTTTTTTTTTTTTTCTTTTTTCCAGTTTGGGCACGGCCCCGTTTGTTTGCATTTCAGAGCGCCGTTCCATTACCTTGCGTGTGCCAAAGCGCTGCTCTTTCTTGCTGGAGCAAGCGAATCCGCCCCGGCATTATTTCCACTGCCGTTTTCTTAATAGGGTTGTTTGTTTAGTCAACAGGGCTTTTCCTCCCTCTTATTATTTTTATAAAGAAAGCGGGATGCTAACTTATCTCCGCTTCAAATGAACACACATGATTTACCGAGATAATAAATCTTCGCAGAACCTTGCTAATGGCATCCGCAGGCAGTTGGAAATGAGCAGCGTTTTTTTTGTTGTTGTTTTTTTTTTTTTTTTTTAAACGTCGCTTATTCCGCGGCATCTGAACCCTCCGACAGCGACCCACTCCTTCACGGAAGCCTCATTTGGCCGAGATTTCGAGTTATCATTAACCACCGCCTGCTAAATTAGCTGAGAAATCAGCCGGGCTAGGCGCTGGGCGATGGCACCGCGCCGCGCTGGTAGCGGGCTGGTTAATTAAACGCTTAATCCAATCAGCCTAATTCCCCCGCACCGCATCGCACCGCACCCCGCTGCCTTTTTGCGCTGGGGGCCGGGGGCTCCTGGCCTCCATCCCCGCTGCCTCCCTTTGGGGTCGGGGGGAGCCCAGCGCCGTCGGCCCCGCTTCGGGAGCGCTCTGCGGAGCCCCCCGGAGCCCCCCGGACCTCGGCCCCGGCGGGGAGCCGCGGAAAGGGGCTCCGGGGCGAAGGGCAGCGGAGGCTCCCCCGGGCCTCTCCCGGGGGCCCCCCCCGCCGCCGGGGGCTGCTGCTCACTTCTGGCCGCCCCTCCGCCCCAGCACGACCCCCCTTTTTCTCCCCCCCCCCCCCCCCCCCCTTCGCTATCGGCAGACAAAGGAAGGGGTCGAGGCTGGTCCTGCGCTGCAGATGCTCGGAGAGGGACCGGTAACCCCGGGGCGAGCCGAGGCCACGGAGCCCCCCGGGCCTCCCGCAGCCTCAACTTCTCCTCCGCCTGTGCCTCGGCCAAGTCAGCAGCGGCGGAGGAGCCTCTCCCCGCTCGCTCGGGACAGAGGGGCGTCTTGCGACAGTCCCGCCGCTGGGTAGGGACGATACCACCCAGTGCCTCCATTGGCTGCCGCCTCTGAGGCTCGGAGCAGCCCAGCGGCGAGGGGAGGACGCTGCCTCCCCAGCACAGAGCCGCGACCGCGGCCGTGGGAGCCGCCGTGGGTGGCGCTGGGCAGGGGGTGCGCGGCCGGGAAGAGAGTGGTGTCAGCGAGCTGAGCTAGAGCCTGGCTGAAACACCTCGGGGAGGTTGTGTTGCTTTGCTTTTATCCCCCCCCCTCCTTTTTTTTCCCCCTTTTTTTTTTTTCTTTTCCCTTCTGACGGTGGACACCTCGTGTCCCAAATTGTTTATCTTCTTAGGGGAAAAAAATAAAAAATCCTCGAGTGTAGGAGGCTGTTAGGTAGGAGCCTCCAATCTATATTTTGTCAAGAGTATAAAGCTCGTTCCGAAAGGAAAGCTCGATCCATTTATTTTTGCTGCTTGCAATAACACAGCTGGATGATGCCTTGAGCTTTACGCTAGACGGTCGCTCATCACTCATTCGCCAAGAACCGGCCTAAATGGTGCCTGTGGGATTAGGTCAATTTTAGTGGATCTACTTCGCCTCATTTGGTTACTAATTGGTTTCTTGTTTTATAAATCGAAATCTCATTTTCAGGAAATTACAAAGCCCATGCAGCCAGTCCATTGAGGTAATCCGTGGGTCGGGGGTATTTAAATGGAAATGGTTCCACAATGCATCAGGCATTAAGCAACAGTAAAACTTCGCCTCTGTTTCCAAATGAAATGTGAGCTCGCTAGCTCCTTAGATCCATAATAGATACATCCCTTCTAAGGCTACTTATGTAAATATGATAAACCAGACCCCGGTGGGGGAGGGGACGGAGGGGAAAGCAATTTTTATCTGCTAAGGTTAATGTGGCATATCTTGGAAATCTTCCAAAATAGATTATGTTTTGCTTTGTCTTCGGCCACTTTAGCTGGGAAAATCCTTTGCCTAAAAACGATTTAGTTATCCTTTCCCTTACAAAGCTGCTTGTTCCTATTCCAAACCTATTATTCTGTTGGCTCTCCAAATTACAAGAGAATCTTTAGATCTTGTTTCCAGCGTAATCCTGAAGCAAAAGGGAGAGCTGATTTCCTTGTTTTGTTTTAAATAGACATTCAAAGGATTTGCGGAATTTTCTGCGGTAGGTCAAGTGCGAGATATCACAGTTTGCCCCCTCGGTAAAAGGAAATTGGATGTTAAAGCGAATACGGGGAAAAAAATAATAAAAGAGGAATATTAATGGAGAGGTTTTCTCGCGTAATCTTTAAAAACAGCATTTAAAGGACATCGGGAGAGCCCGTAGATTTGGGAGAGCTGGGCTTGGCAATGAAGAGCAACAGTCTCCGGCTTGAAAGTGCTGAAACATCTGGGTAATACAAAGAAGGGTCTCATGCGTTAGGATTGCCAAAAGCCGGTTCAGGTAGACGAGCGAAAACGTTTAATTATAAAACATTAACAGCCGCGGCCGAACAGCGTGAGCTTTCCACCCGACGCATAAAGAAGAGCTCAGTGCTCCGTGAAGAACCGCGTTCCCGAAAGAAGTTAACCTGTAATGTCGATGAGCTGTTCATTAACCCGCAGAGGTCGGGTTATTTTCCCTTTTAGAAGAAGAAGAATTAGAGCCGTAAACCTAGATTAATAAGCAACTTAAAATCAGAGGCGAGGATTTAGCCCCGGATAGGGAAACCTCGCATCCAGATTTCCCTCTGGGTGGGGGGAATCTCGCAAGGGGCGTCCCGGCTGCCCAGCAGGGAAACCCCACAGCACTTGGGGGAAAAAAAAAAAAAAAAACAATCGGTCGTGTTTTTTTTATTTATTTATTTTTTTCTCTTTCCCTGGAGCATTTGCCAGCTCCTCGCTGATTTCGGGGCGGGTGGGAAGAGGCGGCCCCGGGGTTCCCAATGCATCCTCGGCCGGCAGAGCCGCTGGGGAGGAAGGCACGGCCAGGGGACTTGGGAGGGAAGCTGGGAGGCTCGGGACGAAGCCGCCGCGTCCCCGTTAATTGCCGCGGAGGAGTTAATGGAAAGGATCCCGTTCCCCGCTGGCACTTGGCGCTGGGTACACGCGGACGGGGGCCAGGCCAGAGGGATGCTCCCGGCTTTTTAGGGGCTGGGAAGGCAAGGAGAGGAGGGCTGTCCCTCCGGCAGGAGGTGGCCGAGGAAAGGGAGAGAAGAGGGAAAAGGCGGGCAGGAGAGGGACGCGCGGCTCGGGCAGGGCGGCCGGGGGCTGATGCCCCGGCTCGGAGGCAAATCGGTAGCGCTGCTCAGAGCCAGCGCCGAGGTGAGGCCGCTCGATACCCAGGGCTGCCTGCTGGCGCCGCCTCGCCCGTTTGCGGGGACGCAGCCGGGGAAAGGGGGGGCTGGCCCTGTGGGAGGGGACCCCCGGGTCCTCCGGCAGGGTCGGCGCTTCTTCGCCCTTGCTTCAGGGCGCAAGCGTGGAAGGCTTTAGCCGTCCCGTTTAACAATATTTCAGAGACAACGCCGTTAAAAGGTATCGCCCCTGCGTAGTTTTACTCCGGAGGAGTAATTTCCATGGAGGTTTTACCCCCCATTACTTCGGGAAATCTCCCGGCGTCTGGAGCAGCGGGCAGGGCCGGGGAGAGGCAGCGCCGGGATGCTGCGGGGCAGAGCGCTCGTCCCGGCAGGGGGAAGGGGATGGGAGCATTGGGGCTTGCTGGGGCAGAGGGAGGACGGTCCCCTTCGCCGGACGCCCCCCCCTCACCTGAGCCGCCCCGCAGGTGCCTCTGGGCGCAGCCGTGGAGCCCCGCTGCACTTAGTGGAAGGCGACTTAATTAGGGTGGGCTTGAGTGGGGATCGCTCTAAGGGAAAGCGCTTGACCACGGGGCTCGGGCAGAGCTGGGGGAAGGCGCAGTTCCCAAAATGAGCGCCCCCCACCCAGCCTGGAGGAAGCCCCCACGGACGGCGCCCCGGGACCCGGCCCGGCCCGGCCCGGCCGCCGCCACCGAGCCGCTCATCCCCGGCTCTGTCGCGCCACGTTAACCGCATCCTTCTCTCGGCATCAAAGGCTTCCCCCAGCACAAACCCTGCGTGCGTTTTAAATGGCTCTCGGGGCTGCCCAGGACTCCTTCGGTGATGGGAGAAGAAAAGCGCTCACCCTGCGGCTCAGGGAGCCGGCTGCCAGCAGCCAAAGGCTGCCCTGAATGAGCCGTTTTGTCTGGCACGCTGCTTCGCTTGGGTCTTAGGAACGAACCTCACCGTTAACTCAAAATAGGTATTTTTCTCTCGTGGGAGCTACGTCTTGAGAAACATCCACAAAAGTGGCTTTTCTGTGCAATGCAATCATGCCTACTTTTTTTTTTTTTTTTTTAACGATTGTATGCATGTATGTTTTAAAGCGAAATCAAGTAAAAAATAAAGAAAAGTCCTTCTCCAGCAGGCCATCAGGAGCCAGTTTTGCATCTCCTTACGTTCCGTTTTTGTGTCTCAAATAAACAGGACTTGGGGAAGCCTGGGGCCATTCCAGCCGAACCAGCCCGCTGGATAATGTTGGACGGGAGCTGGGATCCCATCTTTTGCAGGTACTGGTCTGGAAACGGCAGCAATGTGGTATTAATGATTAAAGAAATCATTCCCTCTTCTGAGCTTTTAATTGCCACCTTGACTAATTTTTAACTGTTCACGTGCTTCATTTAAAAAACAAAAAAAAAGGGAAGGGGTGCCTCTAAAAATGCGAACAGCCGAGACTGAATGTGATGAACGTGGTTTTGGGGACGTGGTTTAGTCCCTCTGGATCATTTGGCCCGGCTCTGTCCTGCACAGGGTCCACAGCGAGGGGTTAACAGTGCACATTTTTTCCCCAAATTAGCAGCAAGGTGAAAATCCCGGCAATGTGCGGAGCTTGAGGGTGGTGCGGAGGCAGAGGCAGGTTAGAGGAGGCTGGGCTGGGCAGGGGGCTCAGCACGGAAATGAGCACAAGCGCAGCTCAGGTAGGACACTTTTGGATACTCGCTGCTGTCTGAGGGATGCGGGAGTGTTAGCAGTTAGCGTAATCGCGCATTTTTGGTGGGATTGCGTGGTCTTTGACGCGTCCCTAATAGATCGGGTCTGTTCTGCTCCCGGCTCACCCAGAAGCCTCGTTTACATCTGCCGAAACGTGCCTGACAAATCCTCTTGTCCCGTACAGACCTTATTAGCGCCGGGGAGGGTTTTAGATGCTCCTTGCTCGTTTAAAGTCTCCTTAAGAAATAGTCAAGGGCTAAAATCCCCCGTGGCATTTGAAAAGGGGTGTCAGCGTTCAGGATTTGTCGGATGGACATATTCGGCACCGGGTAGGTGGGAGCCCCGCTTAGATGCCAGGTGGGCTGTGCCCCAGGACTTTGGAGGGATCCCTGTCCGGGGCTGGCCCGTCTCTTTCCAACTCTTTCGAATAATCACAGCCTGAACAGGAATGCGCCTTTTCTGAATAAACCCGGAGGACAGATACTTCAGGTGTCTGTCTCTCTGTCTTCATCCCTCCATCCCTCTATCCATCTCTCCACCCATCGGCGGATCTGTCTACCTGTTGATCCGCACACAACTCTGCTCCTCTCCCTCCCGACCCTCTCCTGCAGACGCTGGACGGTTTCATATTCGTCGTGGCTCCGGATGGCAAGATCATGTACATCTCGGAGACCGCCTCGGTGCACCTGGGCTTGTCGCAGGTAGGCTGGGGGGAGCTGGCACGGGAGGAGCGTGCGGGGGGGGGGTGAGCGGTGCCGTCCATGAACCCTTCCTCCTCCTTCCTCCTCCTCCTCCTCCTCTCTCACAGGTAGAGCTGACCGGCAACAGCATTTATGAGTACATCCACCCGGCCGACCACGACGAGATGACCGCCGTGCTGACGGCCCACCAGCCCTACCACTCTCACTTCGTGCAGGGTAAAGTGCCCCCACCCCACTTCACACACCCCCAAGCCCTCCTTGTACCCCGTGTCTGCGGACGGGGCCGCGCATCCCTCGCAGCTCACCGCACCTTTGCCTTCCCCCTCCCAGAGTACGAGATCGAGAGGTCCTTCTTCCTGAGGATGAAGTGCGTCCTGGCCAAGAGGAACGCGGGCCTGACCTGCGGGGGCTACAAGGTGGGTGTCCGGGGAGCCACGGCCCGGCCCTGACCCGGCCGAGCCCCCTGCCCTCGGGGGCTGCCCCAGCCCGGTGCTCTGCCCTGGGATTCACACCCAGGATGTCCCTCCGAGTGCCAGGTTAACGAGCTCCAAGCAAAAAAAACAAGCGATCGAGTTCCCCGTGTTGATTTTTTTTAAATTTATTTTTATTTATTATTTTTATTTATTTATTTATTTATTTATTTATTTTAATGGTCCTCGCACAACCACCGAGGTTCCCGAGCTGTCTGTAAAGGCTGTGAGGTGACACGACGCGAAACCCGTGGCTTTATTAATTTCTTTATTGGGTGTCGCTCGTCAGCTCCAGGGGCAGCTCTCCAAGCCGCGGGCTTTGCTCGGATGTCTCCCACGGCTCTGCTCAGGGCTCCTGCCTGGGGACAGCCCCCGCTCTCCTGCCTTCTCCCTGCTTCTGCCCCATCTGCGGAGAGACAGAGAGTCGTCGGTACCTGAAACGCCAGGAGATGTTGGGCCACGATGTACTGTAGAACAAGAACATCCGCGGAGATTACTCCAGGGAGAAACACTCTAGTAACAGAGGAGTAAGGTCAAAAGTACGCAGCAGTAATGTGTGAGGATGCATTTACGAGACACACCTAAATCTACGTCCAAAGATGCATTTTGGATCGTGCCTGCCCTATCTGTATAATAGACATATCTTAGGCATGTGACACATGCACACATGTAAACCCTTTCTCTCACACGCATACACTCTTCATTACAAAGTTGTAACTGGCTTGGCACTTCCGCGTCTTTCCTTTTTAGAAGAATAATAAAAGCGTAGTTAGGAGGTGGTCCAAAAACCACTTAAGTCAGAGGAAAAAAAATAAAAAATAATAAAAAATCTCGTTGACTCTAACGGGCCTTAGATCAGTGCTGAACTTTCGGATGAAAAATCCCCGGGCAGCCCGAGGAGAAGGGCAGGAGCCCCCAGGCAGGGCTGGTTTGCTCCGAGCCCCCCCCCGCCTCAGCGGCCGCGTGTCCCCGCAGGTCATTCACTGCAGCGGGTACCTGAAGATCCGCCAGTACAGCCTGGACATGTCCCCCTTCGACGGCTGCTACCAAAACGTTGGCTTGGTCGCCGTGGGCCACTCGCTGCCTCCCAGCGCCGTGACGGAAATCAAGCTTCACAGCAATATGTTCATGTTCCGGGCCAGCTTAGACATGAAGCTCATCTTCTTAGATTCCAGGTAGAGCTGAGGCTACTTCACAGCTATTCCCCCAGCCCCTCCTTCTTCTCCCCCGGGCCTCTCCTGTCCTCTCTCCCACTGACGTTTGCTGCTTGTGTCTCCTCCAGGGTAGCCGAGCTAACAGGCTACGAGCCCCAGGACTTGATAGAGAAGACCCTTTACCACCACGTCCACGGCTGTGACACCTTCCACCTGCGATGCGCACATCACTTGTGTAAGGAGATGCTCTCGTTAAGACCCGGCCCCTCACCCCCCGCCTTTTCCCACTGCAAAACGGCTTTGGTTGTGTTAGGATTTACCTCCAGGTTGAAACGTGAAAAGCCAGCTGGCTGCAGGGGAGAATAAGCAAAATCTGCAGCAGGTTTTAATGAAACAAGTGGCTAGAGACTGAGCGCAGGGCTGGAGGCAGGAGAGAGAAGGAGGGGACCGGCGATGAACTGGGAAGGAGATTTTCCCCTCCTCAGCTCCCAGTTGTAGAACAAGAACTCCCCTGCACAAACTTCAGGCATTCAATTCACTTCAAATTCCGGTTAGGAAAAAAAAAACCTTTTTTCTTGCTCCAAAAAAAACATGCAAGCGAAATTCAAATACTTTTGTTCCATTTCCATCAAGTCTCACAAATCTTATCTGTGTATCTAATTTTGACTGCAGTAGTGAGCCCGATTCGAAGAGCTGTTCTTTATTCTATTTTGATATCATGATGACATTAATACATGGATAGATGAATAAAAAGGATATTAATTTCCGGTAAGTTGCCTTACCGGGAATGTAAAGAGAAGAGATAAAACCCAAAGCCAGATTTATAGAATTAAATCTCCACGGCCATACTTTGGGGAGGGAGCTCACCCCTCTGCTGCCTTCGCCCTATTCCACCGATCTCCCCGCGCAGCCTTGGAGAAGGGGAGCCCCTATCACAGAGGGACCAGCTTCGGGATCGGGGGTGCCCGGGGGTCTCCACCACCCTTGCCTACGGGGGTTGCCCACCCACACCGCCTGCCCTAACGATTCTAAGCCTTCCGCAGCCCCTCTCCTCGCCCGGCGGGCCCCCCTCTGAGGCTCTCCCCGCTTTGTCTCCGCAGTGCTGGTGAAGGGGCAGGTGACCACCAAATACTACCGCTTCCTGGCCAAGCACGGCGGCTGGGTGTGGGTGCAGAGCTACGCTACCATCGTGCACAACAGCCGCTCGTCGCGGCCCCACTGCATCGTCAGCGTCAACTATGTTCTCACGTAAGTGCGCTCCGCGGGGCACACAGAGATGCGCGGGGGCCGGCGGCGGGCACCTGCCTCTCTCCTCCGGCCTCCGAGCTCCCCCAAAGCCCCCAAAAGCTGAGGCCCCCCCCCCCCCCCACCCCCCCCGGCCGGAGCAGGCTGGCCAGGTCTGCTAGGAAACACATTGAACGCTTTCATCTAGATGAAGGGTTTCCCGTCTGCCCCTTCCTTTCTCTTTCGGGAGGGGAAAAGATTTAGAGGTTTGTCACCCGCATATTTTGCTGCCCCCCTCCCCCCCCTTTTTTTTTTTTTTAAAGTTTAAATGCACCCAGCATTAAATAAAATTTAATGCAGCGTAAAAAAAAAAAAGAAAAAAAAAAGGTTTCCACGTACGGAGTTATTTATACTCAACAAACAGGACATCTGTTTTTCTTTTCAAAAATCTGGGGTTTGAAGTTCTTAATTTCATCCAGAGTCTCTATCAAAGCTCCGAGATTTCTTTTTTGTTCTTGGAGAGCGATCCTTACAGTGAGCCACAAAGAAAGTTGGTGACCAGAAGGGTCAGTTAAACTTAAAAAAAAAAAAATAAAAAAAAATCGGAGAGAATGCTGAGATGCTGTATATCTCAACGCATCCCCTTGTATTTTGGGGTTGCTGGGTTGGGCTCTGGCTGTGCCACTTAAACCGAAACTCCCAGGCCCGGTGACGGAGGGAACCGATTTGGAGCCTTTATGTTTGCGATTGACACCTCTCCTCTGGGTGCTGGCGGCAGCATCGATTCTGCATCGCCGCTGCAGCCCCCCTGCGGGGGCAGGACCTGTCGAGCCGCCCCTTCTCCCAAAATCGAGGCCGTGACAGCGGGACGGTCCCTCCTGGGGCGGATTGAGTGCCTGCACAGGTGCCGATGGGGTCGGTGGCTGAGCTGCGGGCGAGCATCCCCCAGGGAAGCGGCTCCGCACGGAGGCGGTGGCCCTGCTCTCCCGTTCAGGGGCTTCTGGTTTGCCAGCTCTCCGGTGTAGGGAGTAAGCTCTGGTTCCCCTTTCAAGTAAATCCCTTTTACTGGCTTTAAAAAGGGATGTGGGGCGTGGAGGAGTAACACCTCCCAGCAAGGATGCGGGTCAGCAGAGGCACGGGCACCTTTCCTGCAGCTGCTCCAAACACTTGCATGCCCGTGCCCCCTGTGCCAGCCCCTCTGGTTTTCTCAGTTAGGGCCAAGCACTCGTTTTAGGTGAGCGGGGAACTGCGGGGAAAGAAGCTGGCGTGTCGTAACGCTGGGGAGCCAGGAACCCAAAGGTTCCTAATGTGCTAGGGCCGTTTTGCGCCACCTGTTTTTCTACGAGCACCTGAGATTAGCGGTCACTTCCATCCCCTTTTATGCGGAGAGGGGGAACATAAATCACGGCCCTCTGCCTCAGATGACCCGAATGGCAATGAAATATCCCAGCGGATCTGCTTGATGGGATCCAGCCCCACCTGCCCCTCCCCGCTTGCGGGGGTGACCGGCAGGGCACCAGCTCCGCAGGGCCAGCTCCCTGCTCCCGCTGGCCCCACTCTTCCCAAAACTTGGGGACCCTTTTCCACGGTGGGACGGCTCCCACCGGGGTGGCCGCCGAGCGGCTCGGGTTTGTGGGGCCGAGGTTTGTGGGGCGCGTTGCGAGTGGCTGAGCCCTGCGCCCCCGTGGAAACAACGCGAATCCTCCGCCCCAAGCCGAATTCCTGTGTTTTCGCTGGTGGCAGCGTCTTTGTGTTTTCTTGCGTGTACACGGGCCTTAAAGCCAAGGCTGTATTTAGCCCTGCGTCCAGCCAGCCTGCGTAGGAGGGCTGCCTTTGCCCTCCCAAGGCTTCCCTCGGAGGACGAGGCGACGCCGGGGCGCGACTTCGTTGCGCAGCCACGGAAGGCTCCGTTTGTGCTCCTCGGGCGCGGGGGCCAAAAGGCAGCCGGTGAGCACGGAGAGGTCCTCACCGGGTCACCGGCTGCTGCAACCAGGCTGCAGGGACACCCTGGCGGCGTCGAAACCGCGTTTTGGTCGTGCAGCTCCTCGGGGTCGCATCCAGCCTGGCCGCGCCTCCAGCAGGGCGCTGCAGAAGAGGGGGGCGCGTCCCGCTTGCTCCTGCGGCCAGGGGATGCACCTGGCTTCCCCACCGCTTTTGTGCTTTTATTTTTAGCCGAGGCCAGCGGAAAATAAGGGAGAAGAATAGGCCCTGCCGTGCCCAGGGGATGCTGGCAGCGTGGAAGTGAGAGCTCTGAAATGGGCGACCCGGGCTGGGGAGAGCTTGTGGGCGGGGGATGGTGAAAGCAAACCTAGGCTCGGGATTAATTGGCTTAATGAGCTTTTCGGAGTCAGTCAGATGAGGCAGGTAGGTGGTGAAGATACAGGGGAAAAGGCGAGGTTACGGCGAGCTGGCGTTTCCAGCAGATGTGAGGTAGGCTCCCCTGCAGGAAGGCCCAGCAGCGGTTTCGTAGCAAAGTTTGCACGCGTTTAATACACGTTATTCCATATAAATCCTCCGGCTACTGGCATTCCTGGGGGTCGCCGTTGGCTTGTTCCAGCAGGCCAAGGTCAGCCGAGCACAGGGCACCCAGGGTGGGGAGCAGCCCCCGGCTCGCTGCGGCTTGCGGCAGGGCACGGGCTTGCCCCTTGCAGGAAAAAACAAAGTAAAAATAAAAACTTGCGTGCCTCTGAATACCGTCCCTCGGGTTTGGAAGCCGAGAAAGCGAGGGAGGTGTGAGATAGTGTTTGGAAACGGCGAAGAGCGGAGTTTGGGATTGCAGGATGGAGCCCGAAAGGTGGGATGCCTCCCGCCGGAGGTTCCTTTGAAAACAGGCAATGTCCATATTTTTCAGCGAACTTGGCTGAAAATAACAAAATAACAAATTAGCTTTGGCCGATACCGTGCAGGTTGTTGAGAGCGCTGAGGAGGTGGCTCCCTGGTCCCCTCTTTCCTGCAGGCAATGCCACACGAGCGGTCCGGTTGCTCCCGGCAGAAAGAGCCTTTCCCACTGTTGGGAGGAGCCGGGAAATGTTTTGGAAAGGAGCGGATTCTGGGTGGCACAAGGGCCTGCCTGGTCTGCAGGACCCGTGTGAGCGCAGGCTGAGCGACAGTGCCTTGCTTTGGAGCTGCCCGGCTCCCCTGGGCAATATATGCGAGGAAACCAGAAGGGATGAGAAAGGTTTGTGCAGAAGGAGCTGCCGCCCCCTACTAAAAGAAGGGCCATACACATCTTCCATAAATCCCAGGCTTTGAGAAAGTGAATTCTAGTATTGAGAGCAAATGTTTTTGATAAGTATATATACCGAACTGAATAGGTACGGTGGCAAGGGCATTTGAGCAACAAGAGGAAATGTTACCTTTTGTGTAATCAGAGTGCCAAAAATTAATATAAATGACCGTTAAGGATTTCAGCTTTAAATCACACATATTTGCTCTTCTTTGTATTCCGCTTGGCATGTGCGAGTACAGACACAGAATATTTGTTTCTTTTCCTGTTTGTTCTGTACACACACTAGCCATATTATTGATTATTAGCTGTGCATGTTTATCACATAAAGGCACTCAAGGATGAGTCAATTAATAGAGAATGCAACTGCTGAAGTTAAGTTTATATTTAGATGGCAAACAACCTTCCTTTAAACAAATGGGTAAAGCAAAGTGCAAATCCTTTGACTTTTCGAGCAAGAACAAATATTATAATAATTTGTCCCCAGAGAAAGCTAAGGAAGCTTTTCTATGCACATTTCCTTGTTCTTTAACATTTAAGAGAATAACAATAGCAGTAACATATAGAGACAACATGGATTAGGTATTTAATTGTGACTAATCTCCACTCTGATGATACAAGTATATACAAGTTCCAGTTGTCTTTTTCACATTGCTTTGTCTGGCTGGCTGATTAGAAGCACAAATTGAAGCATGCAATGTGTTTGAAAGATTATTTCACAAATAAATGCCATATTGGCAAATGTTTTACTTAATGATGTGGTAAATGCAATTTAGAATAAATTAACCGTTAATTGTATCTGCACACTTCATCTTTAAATTATTACTATTTATAGCTTTGCATACTACCAGATTTAAAATACTTGTGTCAGCAATGTGATAACATTCTGTGTGATGGGTCAGACTGAAAATGCTCTTCCCCAGCATATTAAGCAGGCATTTGCAGAAGGTTTGTTTCAGGTGGAAGCAAAGCTCTTCCCTTATTTTTGGACAATTACAAAGAAAGATTTCTATAGCTTTTCATAAACATCGTCTTTTTGTCCTGTCTCTGGGACATCAGATCCCATCTCTTTCTTTTCCTAGTCAATAGGAGCATCCATACATTGTATTTCCATACCTACATTCCCAACTTTCTTAAGCATTTCTCTCAGATCGACTTATTTGGACATGCTGTAGTCCTCTCCTCTGTCAAAGGTAGATACATGGCTTGTATCTCTCAAGTGGGTGATGGAGTGTGTACGATAGCAAATAGATGGGAAAGTTATTACTTGCAGAAGTAATTCTGCACATCCTTACTCATATCATTAGATGAACTACTTGTACAAGTAAGCTTAGCCATCTAACTTGAGATAAGGCATACTGACTTTAACTGCGTATCACATTTTTTTTTTCCTTAAGTAATTGTAATCAGCAGAAACAAATCTGACCTGTGACTTTTCCCTTATATTTCTCTTTATTAATGGGAATTTTGCCACTGCCTTAACAGTGCATAAAACTGGGTCCCACCTCATTTGTTCAATCTACAATGTACTTTTCCTTAGACTGGAAAGCCCTCCATCATTCATGTGATTTGATTAGCAAAGTGGGCATATAATAGAATTGTTTTAATCAGTCAAAATGCTGGAGAAGCACAGGCCTCAAAGAAAAAAAAACATAAAAGGATTCCTCTTGAACTATTCTATGCAGTATTCTGTTTGTTCGCCATTAGTTTTTATTACAGGCTTGTCTCCCTGGAACACTGTTTATATATTTCTTGCAAATAGGAGACAGGCTTTTCCAGGTGTCCACAATACGCTTCTGCAGTTCTTTGTTCATGTAGGGGCTTTCTTAGCTACCATTTGTTTAATTCACTCCAAATTTCCATGCTTGTATTTAAACCAGGTGACTGTAATGGCCAAGGCACTAAAACTGTGGGCCAGAGTCTACAGTCACGGCTCATAGGAAGAGAGTTTTATTTGCTAGTGTAAGGATTAAAGGACTGTGGCTCAGATCCACAGAAAAATAAAATAAAACAACAACAAAAAAACGAGTTATTAGTTTAAATGCACGCATACTGATAGTCTCAGGCGACATGAAATTCAGGATTGCAAATAAGTGTCTGTATTCCAAGAAAGAAATGTGACTTCAAATGCTTTCCACTTCATCCTTCTCCCATTCAGTGTGCTGGCTGCTACAGGCCCTTGGAAACTCACTCCTTCCAAACACTGAGTTACGGATCTTGTAAAATGATTGTCTGGGGGCGAGACACGTTCAACAGCAGATTTAGCGGCAATGGCTGAAGCAATTACTAGCTCCAGCTGTCTGCCTTAACTCCACTGATGAAAGTTACAGGGCCCACTGCAGGGACTCTTACTCCTAAAATGCCACAGTTTATGGCTCAAGGTAAACTGCCACAGATTTCACTTTGCACGGAAGCACCAGGCTATATGCTGGAGCACAGCTGTTCCTGTTTGAGAGGTTGTTTGCACTTTATCCTTACTCTACCCCTCAGCACTTTGAATGGCACAAATGAGGCTTGAGAATGCCACTACGGCAGCTGGGTGCTCACATCCCTTTGGGGGTCAGCCCCAGTGGTTCTCCTACATGGCAGAGAGGGGGAGATCACAGACCATGGCATTGAGGGCTACGTTCGTTACTCTGTGACAGTTCAGAGAAGGGTGTCTGCTGGTCTTGCCATGTGACATTTACATTTTGTCTGTGAATTGTATCAGTGGCTGAGCAGAAGAGGCAGGCCAAGCAGCTGAGCTGCTACCAAAGGGTTTCCTTTCGTATTATCACAGGACACGTTTTAGTGATGGGATTTGGTAGTTCAGATTAATGGACTTTATGATCTTCAAGGTCTTTTTCAACCTAGATGATTCTATGATTCTATCATCCTCTTGGTGCTCGGTGCACAACTAACTGCATGCCTAACTGGCTCCTGCTCTTAAAAGTAGCAGTGTGTTCCTTCAGCAAGTTTATAGTTTTACTAGCTCTGCTTCTGTTAGCATGTTTGCTCTGTGCTGCACCTCAGTATTACTGTTTCCCATGTTGTTTCACTGTAGTAATCATGAGATGCAACAGGTGTGATAAGTAACTAAGCTGCTTCTGAAGTAAGCTCTTCGCTCTACTTTAGGGTGTTCTTGCTAGTTCTTATTCATACACGCACAAACGTGGCATTTAGACATGGCCTAAATTAAGTGTTAACAAATAAATCTCCTTTGTCCATTCAACAGTGGCAAGTATCTGTTTAAAATCTAATTCTCCTTCCCTCACCTCTCTTTTGTACTTTACAGTGTGGGCCAGGCTCCAGCACACATGTTCGTACTCAGTAGGTTACTTCAGAGGCAGCCCCCCTCACTTTGATGACACTATTTATGGAGGCAGGCATCGCTCTGTGCGAACAAGGGTACAGAGTCTGACCCTTCTGAAGGCTTGTGACGGCTGCAGTCTGGAGTCAATCCCATGATCTTAAACACACTTACACGATTTATTCCTCTTGTTGTCTTTTGCTATCATCCACTTAGTGCAATTAAATCACAGAGGTCCTGATCTACTAAAGAACTCGAGCACACGCCTGGCTCTAAAAGTGCTTAGACATAACTTTCAGTGCATGATTATATCCTAGTGAATTCAGTTTTGAAATTAAAAAAACCCTTAGGCGCACACTTAGAAATAAAAATATTCCAAGGGTTTGCCAAATGGAGATGGCTGGAAGGCCGTGTTTGTTACTGTGTTGAATTGGGGCCTAATAAAGAACAGCCGGAGTTTTTCAGCTAAAAACCACTGTGTATAAATCTCAGGGGCAGCAATGCTGGAAATAACAGCTATTATCTGCTGAAGTTTCAGTGCAACTATGGAAACTCAAATGCCTGTTTAACTCAAGTTTGGCTATAACCCCTAGCATTGTGCTGCTACTTTGACATCACCTAGAGAGAAGATCTTTAAACCCATCCCATATTCAAACTTCTTACAACTATGTGTTTAGTGAGGAAGTGGATATGCAGAGTCTGCCCTGAAGGCAGCCTGGTCACAAGTAGCCTGTGGCTCTCAGTTGTCCCTGTACTATGTTGGCAGCTGGTAGCCCAGGCTGTTGCTACAGAAAACTCCGACTTAAGACATGGTTAACTGAAATCCACCCAAAAGCATTGGATGTTGTTTTTCTCTTGCTGTTTCCAAAGACTATTTTGTACACAGAACAAAATAATAATCTGTAATAACTGCTTCACGAGGCATAGTCCACTAGAGTATCTGCTCATATAAAGGCTGGATGTGGGGATAAATAGCCTGATAGCCTCCTCCTATTTGCAGCCAAACTGCTGAACAGTGTTGCCCAAAATAATTCTGTTGATCCTAAGCTGTGAGTAGGAAAGTTAAAGTGCCATCTTCTGAAGGATAACCAGCTTCCTTGTTGCTTTTTAGTCTGTGAAAAACAGCAATGGGAATGGATGTGTAGCATCGGCCCAAAGTAAACTGCACATGTGTGTGACTACAGCTGTGTCATTTAACATGCTTATATGCAATTAGGGCTTCCATGATGATATTTAGTGAGTTCAAGACAGCAGTCAGAGAGAAGGTGCACAGCACCGTTTGCATGTTTGTGATATGCTTGAGTTGCTGTGTATGCGCTACAGAAGTAGTCACCACAAACACAGTAAATTTCATGTATTATGATAAACTGGATCTGTCACACAAACCCAAAACAAAAGTATAGTTAGCCCAGCGGCTGATTACCTGTACTGTTGGTCCAAGAACACTTGTAGGTTGGCAGTGGAGTTGATATGTATGTATGCTGTGGATACCTGTATAGCAACATAGAGTGGCCTGGTCAGAGACTCTTTCAGGCATCCAGAAACCCTTGATAGACGTGCGTGTGAAACAGTGACAGCAGGTGGGCTAAAGCTGGCTAAGGTTCCTGCCTGTCCTTGTCAAAGCAAGAACCAAGAGGACAAAGGTGCTAGCCAGATGACAGGTTTACGTTTCATAAGGAGGTTGTAGGTAGATGTTATTGTGTCTTATTAAACAATTTTTATTTATTTGTGGAGAAATTTTAGATATACCTAGTTAGTATGTCAGTACCTGTAACCATTCAATCCACCAGAGACTTATTCTTCAGTTTCATAAACTGAACTTTAAGGTAGGCCTGTATTTCTGGAATTGTGTACAATAATGATGAGTTGTTAGCATTAAGATCCATTCAAAAATTCTCTTTTCTGAATTTGATAGAAGGTGTGGCTCAGCAGTAGCTGTGTGATATATGGTAGTTTAACTTACTGTTTGCCAGAGCGTCTAGGTGGTCAGGCGGGTTATCTGGTAGCAATTTCAACATTAATGGACCCATTCCATAGAATCATAGAATGTACAGAGTTGGAAGGGACCCACAAGGATCATCAAGTCCAACCCCTGGTTCCATACAGGACCCCCCAAAAAGCAGGCCATGTGTCTGAGAGTGCTGTCCAAACACTTCTTGAGTTCCAGCAAGCTCAGGGCTGTGCCCACTGCCCTGGGGAGCCTGTCCCAGAGCCTGACAACCCCCTCAGTGACGAACTTTTCCCTAACCCCTCAGCCTGACCCTCCCCTGTCCCAGCTCCATGCCGTTCCCTCGGGTCCTGTCGCTGTCCCCAGGGAGCAGAGCTCAGCGCCTGCCCCTCCGCTCCCCTCGTGAGGGAGCTGCAGGCCGCCATGAGGCCTCCCCTCAGCCTGCTCTGCTCTGGGCTGAGCAAACCAAGGGACCTCAGCCGCTCCTCATACATCTTTCCTTACAGACTCTTCAGCATCTTTGTAGCCCTCCTTTGGACTCTAACAGTGACTTAACAAATGTAATAGCACATAGCAAATTTAAAAACATATAATTCATACTCTGAGGAGACTGAATCAGTAATTAGGAGGAAAATAAATAAAATGAAGTATTGTGAGTTACTTTACAGCCTCATGATATAGGCTTTTCTGGCCATTTGTCTCCTGTTTTACTAACATAAACACCTGTTACACATGATATGCCTATCAAAGATGGTTCAGGTTCACCAAGACTGAGTGTGATATGAACAGAGCCCTAAACACAAGTGAGCAAATAATGTGAAGGGGCTTTGGCTGCAGGAGAGATATGGCTACGCATGGGAAGGAGATGACAGGAAGTGTAATGATGAGATGAGAAAACAGATTAATATGTAAAAAAAAAAAAAAAAAAAGTATATATTATATATAAATTAGCAACAAAAAGCCATTCTCCCCAAATGCTAAAAAACATTTGCCAGTCCTCACCCTTCTTCCTTTCCTTCCCTTCTCTCCCTAAATGTCAACCAAAACAAGATACAGTTAAAAAGCATTTATTAAGTAGCATATCTTGGTTGCTTGCTTTGTGGGCAGAGAATGGCAGGTAACGAACGGCCTGGAGGAACAAAGTGCTGTCCCTTGGCCAAAGCTGAGGAACTCTAGACAAGTGAGTTTTAAACGTGTTTGTTGAAAAAAATCTTGCTTCTGAAGAAGAAGGTGAAAGTCTTATGATGAGAAAGGACTAATCTGATGACAGAGAAAATGATCTACTATAGATGGGACCTCCTCACCAGATGGGGGTCATGAACCCTGTTGGACTCACTGTGCCTCTGTACCACAGGCCTAGCTCATCAGAAAAAGCAGGCTAAAATGATGGACAAGTATGTCATGAGGCACACAGATAGAAAATTTGCCAACAAGGAAATAACAGAATGAATAGTAAACCCTTTTTTTTTTTTTCCAAGCACATTGTTTTTCTTAGATAAACTATTCTCAGATCACAGAAGCCTATCAGAAAGTCCATCAAATAAGGTATAACCCATCTTCTCAAAGAAAATAAAATTTTATATAAATAATATATAAATAGCAGAAAAGCTAACTAATTTTTGTTGTGTTTGTGTTGGGATCTTAGGAAGTTTCTCACAACAAAAGCTTTAATTATGGGGAACATACAGGAGCTGATCAAATCTGAAATATCAGTAAATTAACTTTTACAGCAAACAGTTAAAAGTAATAATAAATTGTCAGGAAAACTCTTCACCATGTTGTTTTAAAGGAACTGAAGTATGAAATTTCTAAACTACTGTGGTGTCCAGTGTAACCTAAGAACAGCTATACAGGATCAGACACATACTGATAGTGACCATAGCAAATACTTTGGAAAGAGTTTAAAAATAGGACAAGCATGCAATAATGCTTCTTCAGCACTCTTTTCCGTCCTTAAGAAGTTCAAAGAACTTCCTAGAAATGATATCTTTGAAGGTATTAGGGGTCAATGTAATTTTTTTTTTTTTCACCACAAATTTATCTGATTGCTTTTTGAAACCATGTGAATTTTTAGCAAGGAGTAGTTTAAGTAAATGTGATAAGAAAGGCTTCCTTTCACTATGAAATTTCTACCTTTCCTGTTCTTTAGTAACCTACACATCTTGTATGAGAAGAAAAAATGAACAACTATTTCCTACTTACTTTTTCTGTCACTCATAATTTACAGATCATTTTTTTTTTGTTCTCCTTGTCATCTCTTTTTCAGCCTGAGTCTCTGTTGCTCATAGAAAAGCCATTCCAAGCCCACCATCCTTGCTGTCTCACTCTGACATTCTCAAATGGGTCATCAGAGTTTACACTATTTTTATGTAATTTTGTACCATCTTTTTAGTCATTGTTACTTGCAAAACACTGAATAGTCAATTTTTTTTAAAGTTTCTTTTTTTTTGTTTTAACCATTTTCCTAGCCTAGAGCTAGTATGAAGCTCTTATTTCTAAAACAGTACTTGGATTTTCGAGTGAAAACAGTTAACACCCTTCATGAAAGTCATGAGAAGCTCCTTTTGGCATTCCTTATAGCATGCCTTAATGTGCTATTGGAAACTTCAGGATTTGGAAAGCTGTTTTTTTAATAATTTCTGCAAAAAAATCATCAGCAAGCTGTCTCAAATCCTTTTGTCCAAGCCTATCATACAGCTATCTAGGGTGTTATTTCTAATAATTTCTGCTCAGTTAGGTACACAATAACAATGGTATTACATGTATTCAATCAAGTATTTTTATTCATAGAATACACCTCAAATTTATTTTAGCAGTTTAAATAAGTGAGTTTAATGTATATTTAGTCAAGCATTACAGTAGTGAGGGCTTAAGCAGATTAGAAATAAATGAATCCAATTAAAGAACACGTCTGTGAAATTTGATATGTCATAGGCATGAATGAACTGTTTGCACAGCAACTGTAAAGAAATCATTAATGATTAACTATTTAGAAGAGATTTAATCAAGGATAAATGGTATAGGACATAGTTAAAACATTTGTGTTGAATATCTGGAGATTCTGAAATAATAAAAACATGCTTTGCATAAATAGTGGCACAAATATTGGTCTTGGATATTTTTTTCTTTCTTGTGTGTGGTAGATGTGCAGCCAGGGGCCACAGCTGAGACTTAGCTTACTAACATTAGCTACCATATACATTGACAGTGGGAGATTGTTCCTTCCAACAGAAAGCTGAAGTTTACTAGGTGAGACGGACAAAGATGCTCCACAAAATTAGTGTTTCCCCATAGGACAATATTGTTATCCTCATTTTTACAGCTGAAATTCAGGAAGATTAAGGTGGGGATTCTCAGAAGTGATCAGTGCTGGGCTAAATTTGACCCTATCGGAATTAAGAGTCCCATTGGCTGCCTTGAGAGTAAGCTCAGGGAGGTGCCAAGTGCTTTCAAAAACCCTGTGATATATGATTTGTTCTATGTGACACCAGTCAGTGATTTGTGGGAGAGCTGAGAGTTTAATCCAGATCAACTGGCTAGTAGATCAGTGTCTTAAAGGTGTCAGAGGTATCCAAGGTTTTTTTTTTTTTTTTTTTTTGTTTAACATATACAAATTTTAAGAAGATTGAGATGGGAAAGTCCACCTTGTACAACAGCAGTCTGTTGCACTGTTGTTAGACTGGCTTTTGAAGAAATGGAAGCAGTCTTACATGTGTATGTGAGAATTTATGTTTGTGTGGCATTAATTCCTACAGGGATCCTGTGTACGTGTACATGCGGATGCACTGAGGTGACATTGTTTTTCATGGAATGTCTGAAAAGGAGTTGGAAGCAAAAATATTATCTGAATGTTCAGGTGGATTTAAAGTAAGGGAAAACCACAAATATTTACAAAGAAATCACCATAATAATTTAATGAAGGCTGACACTTATGGAGGTGAATCATGGAGTTCTGCAAGGTTAAACATGCCTTCGGATAAAATGTTGTACTAGACACTGTTCTTAACTGTTTTGTGGCCATCCAGAAAAGAAAGCATTACAGACTATCCCCTTTAATCTCAGTTTCTTGTTATCAGGCAGATTCTAACATATAAAAACCTTTATAAACTCCAATCAAATACATTTCTCCATTTAGCTTGACAGGCACTGAATATACACCATATATGACTTTTAGATGGTTGTGCTCCTAGACACATTTGAAAGAAAACAATCCCAATATAAATGAATGTTACAGAATTAAACTGAGGTCATCATATTTTATTTATTTTATTTAAAGCTCATTGTCAGTGCTATATGTAATTAAAGATGTTCATCATCTCTTTATATAATTATCCTAGGATATCTTAGGCATTTTATTCACAAACAATAATAAGCCTTGGTGCATATTTTTATCTAGCAAATCTAGTAAGTAAAGGCTTACAAAGTGTACAAAGGGCTCCTTTTGGAGCCAGAGATGGCTAGACATGTGGTTGGGAATGACAAACTGTACCTTTAGACTGCTGAAATATCTGCTACACCATGATTATCTAGAGGCCAGGACGTTTTATTTAACTCCAACTGACAATCAAATGACTGCACTCTGAGACAAGAAACCAAGCAGGGAAAATAAAAAATGTCTTTGACAGTAGTTCTTCTAGAAGATATCCTCAGGCGTTTATGTTAAATGGTCTGAATAGGAAACTTCACAGTTCAGTTTTCCTGAACGTATCAAATCATTTAATTGAACTTGCTGGTTTGGATTACTCTGTCTTTAAGAGCAAATACAGAAACACGATATCATGTACATGAATCTCATGATAGGAGAAGCTGTAAACTTCGACTCAACAAGATGTAAACAGCTACTGTTGCTTATACTATTTATGGGGTAAATAGGTGCCTGACACTCAGTGAAGGGATCCAATGTACAGATCTCATACTTCTCCAACTAGATGCAATGCTTAGTCATTAAATGTTCTAGTGATAAAAAAGCACAAGAGAGATTTAACCATTAAGTGTTCTAGTGATAACCACATGAGAGATTTCTAGAGGGTCTTTCCAATTACTTTGGTGAGCAGTAGGTCAGACTTTTATGGGGCTTTTCACTCAAGAATTTAGGGAGGATAACCGTCGTCATCCCAATTACTGATGGAAAAACTGAGACATGGTTTATCTCTGAGGTCAGACAACTGAACATCACTATAACTTCATAATAAGCAGTGAAGTTCAAGAGTTTTTTTTTTTCCACTTCAGGCTAGTGTCCTGAAAGTTGGCTTCCTGTGTGAGTGAACTGAAGCGCCCTTATTGTGACTGGGTTGGGAAGATGCTAAGGGGATTGCGTTTGCTCCTCCTGACAAGTCTCGCAAGCAGACTGAGGCCTTTGTAAACATTTCTGAGACACATTGTACATGAACAGAGGACACAGCAGATGAGGAAATTGTCTGTTTTGTTGTACCATCTGCTGATTTAGAAAGCCATGAACATGACAAACAGCCAGAATCTGTTCTCTTTTCACTCATCTGTTGAATGGCGCTGTTAGCATTGCATGAGCTGGAGTGTGGAAATGTTAAAAGTTGCAGGCATTGTTTAAAAGTAAAAGAATGATATATTACAGTATTGTGGTCAGACATGCATGAGGAAGTGCCAGACTTTTACCACCTTCATGGCTGATTTTCACTGAATTGCAACAACTCAGCAAAATAGACTGAATATTAACGACATTAACACCTTTAGTTTAATTACATGTTTTCTATTCCATATTCTGTTAGACTGGCAGAAAGTCTGACCAAAGTAATGTTCTTGATTTCTAACAACAACAACAAAAAAGTGCAGTGAGCATTAATATGTCCCTTTTTATATATAACTTTGTGCAGCAGAAGAAATTTTGAATATATATTATTTGTTCATAAGAAATAATACAACCAATTAAAATTACACATTGGTTTCTTTTGCGTAAGCAATGCTTTCCACTTTGCTTCAGAAGTGTGGATAATTGTACTCATGGTGTAGGAACTGCTGCATTAAGGTCATCCAATGTTTTACATTCAACATGTACTTCATTAATTACCTTAATATGTTTAAGGAATGATATAGGTGTAGGTTATCCAGTGTTTGCAGGACTTTATGGTCCCTTAGTGCCTTTTTATTCTTTATTTGCTATGATTTCCAGTGACAGCATGATCACTGTGTATTGTTCAGACTATCAATTGGGAGATACCAGAGAATAAAGTAAGATCTGATTCCAGTTGTATATTGGTGTTTTGTTTGCTGCTGGAGAGAATGAACTGAAAGACATTTCTAATCTAATGCCATAACTTTGTGTATGAAGACTGAATTTCTGTAAATCTTTTTTAGGGTGTCTAAACTTAATGTCTTTTGATACAAGAAAATACACTGTATATATCTGTCTCTTTACTGGTTATTTGTGTATTCTCAATCACTGCGTGTATAACTTATTCTTCCTTTCTGGCATGTTGTGGCATTAAGGTGAAAAGGTACTTTTCCTTATGGCTTTTGCAGATTTTACCATAGGCTTTGTATTTTTTCTTCATGTTTTGAAGGTTTCTTTCTTGTTTTGAAGGTTATGCTGCTTATGAGTGGACATATATAAGATCTCTATTCTTGAGTCTTTGTCCTACTCCTTAGGTTCTCTTGGTTCAATCTGGATATTTATTCTTCACTAATGGATGTCATTATTTTACTCCTTCCTCTGGATACATCCTGTTCAGCTGCTTTTGCTATTTGAAAGCATTTTTCAGGGCTTAAGTTCTCTTCTGTTCCATAGTCAATACCGTCTTTAAGCAAGATTCTTAATATCTTCAAAATTATTTTTACCCATAACTCTCTAATCTTAACTCACTTTAGTTTTTAGATTTTGATTATGGTAGTCCCAAATAGCCAACAAACTACTGCTCCAACAAACACAACCACAGAAAAGCCCAGCTTTTCTCTACAGTATTAATTTGTCTTGGGCCTTTGTCACTAATTCTAGTCTTCCCAACACTATTTCTAGCAAAGCTGACTCACTCTTTCCTCATTTTTTCCCCTCCAACATAAAAAACAAACACACAAAAAAACCTGTCTCACTTTTTCAGTTTCGTGGTGAGTTCTATTCACAGGCCCAATTGCCATATTTATGCAAGCTTTTTTTTTGTTTGTTTGTCAGGAATTTGGGATCTGTGGTATTGTGATACTCTTTCACTGTTCTTTTTTTGGTCTACATGTTAATCAGCCATTATCTCTTCCTCAAAATTTTGTTAGACAGACTTGCCACCATGTTTCACATTGTACTTTTTGGCAGTTATAGTAGGCAGAAAGCATCTTATAACGCTGATTTGTGAGAACTCTTCACACGTGTTGCAGATCCAGCTGGCACACAAGTCATGGGCAAAGAGATTGGTTTCCTTTGCCAAATGCTTTTCTTCTTCAGCCTTTGTCCATTTCTGTCTATGTAGCTTGATATAGTTAGGTCCCTTTAGTAAAGAATGCTTTGTACTCAACTTTCAGATACTTTAATGCAGAGAAGTACAGTTGGTACAGACATTGACGCATATTTTTTCATGATGTTAACTCTAGTACATCAACAAGTACTTTCAAAATTAGGATCGAGCTATATGTAGGGCAGTGGAAGAGCCAGCAACAAGGTACAGAATAGAAATGCTTCTGGGAGTTACATCTGAGAAGACAATGGGGAGCAGTATATTGTAGCAAGTGGATTTTACGCTTTTTGATTTCTTTTCACTTGCAGTGAAGCATGGTAATCCAGTTTGTAGGTGCTTGATACATTGACCATACTGGCCCAATTCTCATCTGGGGGGAAGGGACAAGATAGGGAAGAAATAATACATTTTTGGAAGCATATGCTAAGGAGTCAAAGAGGACCTCGAATTTCCATCCAACTGTGGAAAGAATGGCTGTTTCCTATCATGAAAAGGTGGAGGTCTTCAATGTGTTTCCCTTTGCAAAGAAGCATCACTTTGGTCTTGTCTGGATTCAGTTTGATCCATCTGTTCTTCATTTAAGAGCTAATTTCCTGTAGTTATTCTGATGTTTTATAGTGATGATAGTTGCATCAGAAAATGAGATAAATAGTAGATTGTCAGCAACATACTGTTAGCAATTGAACACATGCCATATCACTCTCTCTCTCAGCAGTCTCATGTAGATAGATGTAGATTATATGGATCCCTGTGGGATTCTGAAGGTGAGGACCTTGGAGGAAGGGGCTCGTACCCACCACCTTTTTTTGAATTACATGTAGAACATGAAATGCCGTACTACTGTGTTGCTAGGACTGTGTGATAGAGGATTCAGGTGTCCGAGAACAGGAATCTGGAGATTACAGTTCCATGGTTGGCAGAAGTTTTATAAATGCCTCCAGGAAGTTGTCAGAATTTCCATCTGTAGTTTGTATACCACTAGGAGTCCTGGTTCCTCTAGTCCTTTGCCTTATAGTACATATGGATATACTCAAACATTTTCATTTCTTGATGGAACATCTCCTGCATCTGACATTGAGAACACAGGACCCTTCCTCCATGTTTTCTTAGCTGCCTTTTTTTTTTAAACTTCTGGTATTTATCTTGGCCTGTTGTTAGTGGTGTTCTGGTATCTATCTTGGGTCTTCTGAGGGGTAGCTGTGCTAGGTTAGGGATGGTATTGAATCATGTCTTGGTGATGCAAAAAGTCCAGGTGTTTCATCTGAAAGGAGAGTGCAGATGTGTTTTTTAACCAGAAACTTCACATTCAGCAGCAAGAACTTCTTGTCCTCAGCAATTGGCTGCAAATACTAGCTTTTGGTGCTTACTCTAATGTGTGGTGTTCTGGGAAGGTGACTCCTCACCCTCGACATACCAAGAATTTAGAAAGGTAACACATAACAGTATGTAAGGTTTTGGACAGGTCCGACATACCTGTTTTTTAGATTCTCATGGCTTAGAACTGTTGTACAATGTAGTCTCTAAGATTTCAGCCCTTATACAGGACTTAAGAGCAGGCAAGTTGTGCTGGAGTAACAGTCTGAGGTCTGAATACTGAGGTGGTGTTTATTCTAATTTTTCAAGACTACTTCACTGACAGGAGAAAACAGCAGGCAATTACCAAGTGGCATGCACCAGAAATGAGTGGGTAACGGCAGGGGTGCAGAGCTATGTCTTCTCCAGCAGAATGGAAGGCAAAAGAGTTGGTAGATTATAAAAGCAAAACAGAATGTCCTCATCTGCTTAAAGTTGTGAACAATTTATCTCCTCAGTTTTGATTCATTTTCATTTCTGGATGTAACACCTTCTGCACCTGACAGTGAGATGGCAGGACCCTTCCTCCATATTTTCTTATAATCAATATGTCAGTGGAAATGTGTATATCATGGTGTGATTGACAGTTTTTAGGACTATTGATAAGGTCTTATGCTATCGTAGTGGTTAAATATGAAGATTAATTGACATCCTTTGTTTCTGATGTTTTGTGTAACATGAAGATAATTTGAAAGGGCACCATTATGGAAACAGATGCTTTTGCAAGTCAAGCCAAGCTGTCTGGGTTAAAACTCTGGGGGTAAGCATGGGAAAGATTAGTGGTTTCGAAATATGTGGACAAGCCTTACCTGTTGAACAGGCCAATGGAAATCCATATATTCAGATGTTTTCACTACAGGGAGGATATTTGAAATCCAAATATTGTAGCAGAGACCTACCTCAATTAAAGGCAAAATTTGAAGAAATGACCTCATTAAGAAGTAAATTTGAATTACAAAACAGTAATTATGCTTAGCAAATCTCTACCCACTATGGACTGGAAACAGTGTAGTCAGCACAGTTCTAATGCCAGTGATTCGCTTTCATGTGTGATATGCACATGAATACATACAAATCGTCTGCATTGCCAAAAAAACTAAGCCTGTTCTACCAACAAGTTTATTGTTTATCAGATGCAAACCAATGTTAGTGTAGAATTGTCAGTAATTAATTTGTCTATTCTGCAGGTTTATCTATGGTTGTCCAATGATTAATCCTATGTCATTTATTTCAGTAATTTACCAAATTTATCCTTCTGCCACTGATTTTTATCTGAAATTTCAGTGTACTAAACTGTGATATGTTCAGTTTGTGGTGCAGTTCCTTTCTGAAAAAAAATGTTAAACCGTCATGGCTTACATCAATATACATGTGATTATAAAACAAGATATTGTTGCTAAAGTTGAGTGAATAATTTACTATTAATATAATTCATTAAGGATGAGAATGAGTCTTTAGGTTCAAACAGAGCATGGGGTAATGTGTGAATGAATATGCTGCCTCTTTGACTGCATAAGTCAAGCATTATTCTTTCCTTCTCTCCTGATTAACACAAAGGAAGAGAAAACCCATGAATCCTTCCTCTTTTCTTCCAGGTAGGTAGGTGAGGGAGAAACTCTTGCTCTGCTTTGTTTAAATGAATCATTGTCAGAATAGGTTCCGTATGACTACATGAAAGCTGGAGAGCTCGTTTCTTACTCCCCTGGGTACCAGCAGACACGCAGATGTGTGCAGAGGGGTGCAGTCCAAGACATATGCCCTCGTTATGGGTTAGGAAGACATCATGAATAGTGCCAGTTTTCCTTACTTTTAAGTATTCGTTAGAAGGTTTGAAGAAACTAATACAGAACTTCATGAACTGCCATTATATTTATCTCCTTATAGAAAACCTCTGATATTTTGTGAGTGTGTGGCAGGCCATTTAAATTACAAGATTTTTATTTATTTAACTGTTTTCTCTGTCTGGAAAGCTCTTTCAGTGTAAGAGACTCTTCAAACAGAGGAATAATAACTCACAGGATGCATAGAAGAATAAAGATTCACAGATTTCCACCAATTGCCTGAAACCATGTAAATAATGAAAAATATAAAATTAGAAATAGTTTCCCATTAAAAAACATGTTCAATGTATTTAACCATCTGTATTTGCAGGCTGTTATGTGCACCCCCACACGTACACTAACACACACATGTAAACATGTACGTTTCTAGCACAGTTAAGAGTTTCAAGGAAAATGTGTCCTATTTACTGCTTAGCTGTGTGACCAATGCAGAAGTGTAATAAAAATCTCAAAAATTCCATCCTAGAAATTCCCATCCTAGTTTATTACTGAAAAAAAGTAGATCAGGATGATAACAGTTGGCTGCAAAAAGAAATTGTATTTTTTCAGTTTAAAAATAGTGCTATTGTTTAGTAAGCTATACTATTTAAATGCATTAGGGTGGTATACTGGCTTGTCCTGGACGATTTTTTTTTTTCTTAAAAATATCTTTCATTTCCACCTCCCACTAAGAAGGAAGGTATGTTTCCCATTAAGATATGAAGTGAGTTTGTTTTTCACTTTTGCCTTTTATATAGGGATACTGAATATAAAGGACTACAGCTCTCCTTGGATCAGGTCACAGCTACCAAGCCGGCATTCTCATACGCAAATTCAACTCCGACCATAACGGATAATAGAAAGGCAAGCAAATCTCGCCTCTCGAGCACAAAGTCAAAATCAAGGACATCACCATACCCACAGGTAGTTGTCTCTGGAAAACAAAATTAAATCTTTTTGCATATCTTGATTTTGACTGCTATTTTACCCAAGTAATTAGAATGGTCCAAAGAACATGTTACTCAAAGGGAATAAAGGATGACAAGCTATAAGATGTTGAGGCAGGAATATGTTTCTTTAAACTGTTTCTAAAAAGCTGGAAACAGTTATGTTTCAGCATGCATAATAAATCATCATCAACAACAGTAACAGCACAGGGCTCAGAGTTAATGAGGAGTGGACAGAAGGACAAGTGAAAATGTTGCTTTTGAAATACTTGGTTTGTGAGGACTGTGAGTTTTGCCATTTGAGAAAACTTGGTTTATCTTACTTACTCTTTGATAATTCCAACATATCTAGAAAGTTGCCAGATGTTTGACAGCAGTTCAACACTGAATGCTAGTCCAAAGGAGTGAATTTTGAGGAGGGAAAGCAGCAAGCTGGCTGGCTGAATTGTAACAAGGCAGCTTTTCTGTGTACGAAGCTTTGAAAGGGAGAAAGCTCTGGTAGGCCATTGGTATCAGCAGACTTTAATTTCCCAGATTTCATTTTAAGGCCTCATGTTTTAGGAACATGCCCCTGCTTGTAGAATGGACCAGATTCAAGTGGGTCTCTAACTTGCAGCTTCCTGAACACATCTATGCAAGTGATTTTTGCAGACAGTGCCACAGCATTTGCATACTTACGTTGTCAGCTGTTTAGCTCAAATAAATCCAATCTGTTGAACTAACCATTATGCTTGCTAAAAAATAACATAGGTCTTACAGAGCCCTCATTCCACTACACAATGGGTATAAATGTATACATTCATGATGTAACATTGGGGAGCTATATATTTTAAAAGCATCCAGGTCAATGTTGATCCAATAATGACCTCGAGGATAGCAGTTTCTCTATTCTAAACTGACGTCTTTTGAGTTTACAATGTCAGCCCATGTGTCTACATCATTTCCTTGCTTTCCTCAAAAGTACCAAGGATAAGAGTTTGAGATGAATGTCATCTGCTTTTGATACAGGAAATATTTAACTGAGCACCTAGACAGGAACTCAGATGCTTAATTTTTAGATCCTAAATTTACCAGAGATTGTTACAACTATTGTCATTTTAGCATTTGTTCACACATGTTTCTATGGGTTATTAAAGAATAGCCTTTCTTGAATACACTTGAATAAACCAATTGTAATAAAACTGCTTTAAAGAATCAGGAAAGGTACCTACAATTAATTCTAAATTATATTTTTAAGATGACTGTCTTTGATTTATTGAAATTGCTCTTTGTTTCCCTTTGTATGGTCCTTTCAGAAGTCCTCCTTTGCTAGCAGGACAATCCCAACTGAAGACCTGTCACCCTCCCAATCCGATTAGCTTTCTGAAAGTGTAACTTTCATCAGTACCCTTTCATTCTCTCTGCCACCAGAAAAAAAAATATTGAACAGTGAAATATGAACAAAAATATTGAGCAGTGCAGTGTTGAGACTGTTGGTTTATCAGGGACTGCGGTCTGAGAGCTGAGGTTGTTTAGTTTCCAGTGACATTTTGCATCCTCATTACCAGCTGCCTGGTAGTAAAGTCACAGATTTCGTCATTCATAAAGAAGCAACAGTGCTAGTTGCCAGTATCTTGAAAAATGGTCATACCGTTCATTGTAGCACATCACCACAAGCAACGCTGGCAGCTTGGCTTTGCATCCCTCTCATCCTTCTCAACCACTGAATAAACTGTTGAAAGACTAAGAAAAGCTGTTATAAAGAACATACAGCAGGTGGTATGGCCTGTGTCCCTCAGTCTCCAGCCTACATAATTTGCCAGTCAGTTCTGGAGAATTAAAGTGCGACTCAAAAGGCATGGCTGGAAAGAGAGAGCATGGGTTTTGTCATAAAAAGGACCCTGGTTTTTGGTGGAGGAAGGAAGCAGGAAATTCATTAGTAAAACAACAGCAGTGAGCAAAGGTATTTGTCAAATTTAAGGTCACCTAAAAGATTTTAGATTTTTTTTTTTTATATGTATATTTTTTCCTCTTAGCATTTACTTTGCTTCTCCACTCTTGATGAGAAAAGGGAATTATATGCCTTATTGGGTGATGACTGAGAATCCACTCCCTTGCCAGCTGTGTACCCCTAGGATAGCTACATGAGATGTGAACTGTAAGAAAATCACATTAATAAATTTCAGTTGAACATTCACCACTAGGGCAAAAGGGGGGTGTTTTGGTCACCTAACACAATGTTATTTTTTTTTGTCCTCAAACCTAATGCAAAAACAGACATAATGCAATATGGTGCTTGTAGACTCTTTTATTGAGTTCATTAAATTGGAGGCACTTATCAGCATCTGATTAACACCAACTAACCTTAGCACAGTGGGCTTGTGGGTTCTGTGAAACCTGTCCCAAGCAGGAAAAGGGTGAGCAGAGAGAAATGCAACACAAAATTCATGACAGAGCTCTAGAATTTACCAGAGCACGTTGAACAGTGCTCTTCTAGGAAGAAGAGCACTTCCTCTTCTAGAGAGGAAGAGAGCTGAAAGAGAAGATGAAAAAGTAGGAGAGAGAACTTGATAGAGATACACATAAAAAGGAAATTGTGAGTTGGTCAAAAGATGTCTGCAGTCTTCCCCTAGGATAATAATCATTGCGAGGGGCTCCCAAAATCTAGCCCTGGACCTCATTTATTTTGTGTTCCAAAAATCTAGCCCTGGACCTCATTTATTCTGTACACAGGAAATAGCAACAAGATTGGAAAAACATTTTAATTGTGATCATCTGAACAACTGCTTTGGAGTTTAATCTCCCATTAATGATGATTGTTTGAAGAAAATATTTAAAATTGTCTGTTGTCTGCCTCTAATGAAAATTTTTTATGGTCAGTCTGGATAAACTTTTATTGTTTCATTTCTCATCCTATTCTTGTATAAAGAATATATATTTACATATACTTAATACATGTGTATACTTAATATAGATATATATAATGAATGCATACATACAACTAAGGATGTACCGAGTTGCTGTTGGATCCAGGCTTTGGTGTGTGTGTTACGGCATGCACAATTTTTGGAGAGTAATAGCCTTCTCCAGCAGTGTATAATTACTAACCTACCACACTACTGATACTGGAGGTAAATTGAACATATAGCTACTTTAAACAAATAACCTGGATTAATTCTGCAATCCACCTCTGTTTGGACATATCCTCTACTATTTTAAAGAATGGGGTAAAGATATCAGTCAGACTGAATTCTAGTCAGCCTTTCTTTTGTTTACCATTTCTTCCTGTAGCCTAAAGCTTTGGCAACTTCCAGTGTATTCAAAAGCAAAGCAAAACCTTCTTTTTATAGTAAACATAACTCCTGATCTGGTGAAGAGTCACCAGCAGTGGGGGTTATTTTAATGGACATGCTGTATTACTTTAATCTAAGCCTTTCACCATCTGTTCTGCCTATAACAGTGAATGCAAAAAGAACATATTTTACATTTCAGGATTACATTAGTAAAAAGTAAGATAAAAGTGATTTAAAAGCATGCATATGTTCTTAGTACAATGCTGCCTGCATCTGTGATGTTTTTTCTCATGGTTAAGACACAAATCAAGAGGAAAGCTGCTAATGCTGTTGTAGTGAAAGTTTTTCATGGAAAAGGGAACTCTGAGAGGGTTTCGCTATATATTTAATGTTTCTAATGATAAAAACCTGAGTAGGCTGCCAGAAAATTAGATAACTATAACGTCTATTGTTTGAACATCTGGCAGTGTGTGTGGAACAGGCTGCTGTTGCTGTGTATGACAGGATGAGTGGTCAGGCCAGTCAGACACCTGTAGGGATGAGAGGTCAGGCAGAAGAAAATCACCCAAGAAATACTACAATTGTCTTCTGGCTTAATACACTTTCATTGGCTCCCTTAAAGCAAGCTTTTATTAGCATGGAATTAATACTTTCCTATTTTCTTTCTGAAGTTTTTCTTGGAGTAAAAGGAGCATTATTGATGGCTAATAGCTCCTTTCTGTGTCAGTGCTAATCCTGCCAGTGTGCTCTCACTGCAATGGTACAATGAATTAACACTTTGGAAAATATTTCTAGTATCTTGAGGTGCTATTTCAGACTCCAGGACCAGCTGGAGGACCACTTAATTCATTTATTTTTGTTCTTTATGCTAGAAGATGATTCAGAAACCACCTGAAGTGATTTCAGATGTTGCCTGTCTGAAGAACATCATCATGTTTAAGTTCAGTCTGTTGGTTAAACTTTGTCAAAAACAAAGACAATACATTCTACCTGAAGGCAAAAATTAGCAGGAAGGAAAACATTTCTGGTGAGGTAGGATTGGGATTAAAAAAAAAAAAAAAAAAACCAAAACAAAATACTCTTTCACTAATTTTAATTGGCCAGAATTTTCATTAAATCAAATTCTGTTTTCTATGGTCTTTCATCACTTGACATATGGGAGCCTAATTTTGACTTGAGAGATAATGTTTCCACTCCCATGTCAGCAAAGTAGTATCTTTGATCATCCTTTCATTTCTCCCCCCGTCATCTTGTCATGCATGTCCGTATTTGGAGTCTCCACCTGTCAACATCAGATTCCCAGAAGAGACAGTCGTAGGACTGCAGCAGTAGAGGCATCTTGATGGTGCCAAATTGAGATGTGATTAATTTTAAAGGGAATTAGACATATTTTTGGCCTATGTCTGCTTATGTTCTACCTTAAGAATAAGCAGTCATATCAAACATTGATAGACAATGTGGGCCACAAACAATTCACTGTGTTAATTTAATTCTGTCCATGGCCTAGCAGCTGCTACGGGTCAGATCTCAAATAATCATCATTTACATCAAGTAGAAAGAATATGCATGAAGTATTGTTGGTCTTGACTACATGGTTATATGACATTACATGGTGCATTTCTGACACACTGGGCATGTACACTTTGAACTGTTTTCCCATTCTTGGAAAGGCTTGTGCAATTGAATCCTTTGTGGTTAACTTCAAGATTAAAAAAAAAAAGTGTAATTTTTCAGTTAAATGAGGAAATTCCCCTCAAAGGAAGATAAGTTGGACCCTCATGTATCCTTAGAAACAGAGAACTGGTAGAATAATACTTATAAGAACCAAATGAACTTCAGAATTTTCAGTTTGAAAGAATCATTGGCATTTATTACCATCATAAATTGTAAACAAAATTAAATATTCATAATAAAATTATTCAAAAATAATTTTCTTTGTCCTCATGAAAGAAGTACATATTCTTAGTTTTGCTGTTAATAAAAAAACAAATCAACTTGAACATTTTTATACTTAGATTTATGCATACATTACGTTTCTGTTTTAAGTTTTTAAATAAAAAAAAAATATATATAGTTTATAGAAATCAAATCCAAATCCAAAAAGTTTGCTAAAAGTAATTCTAAAAATAAAAACAGGTACAAAAATAGTTTTTTTTGTTTTGTGAATTTACATATTAACTAAAATTTAAGAGTTAAAATGTTGTTAATCATTTCTGTTTTTTTTTAATTTTAAACTTCATTTTACCTATATATTTTTTCAAAAAAATCAGTTCAGTATTTATAAAGATTTCTTTGTGACTAAGCAGTCTGAAGACGTTGGATCTGAAAGGGTAATAAAAGAGTTCGATGTCCTAATAGGTCAGAAAACATTATGATGGCTGAATAATGTTCCTAGTTAACTTATGTTGAGTTACTGGCATTTAAAAGAGCTCTTTCATGGCTATGTAACTATCTTACCTCCATCCACAATCAGATTTATTCTTTCATTATTAAAACTTTGCAATCAATATGGTGGTACTAGCTTGCTGGCCTCCTCCGTATCTACCAGTAGGCTTTCTGCCTACAGGTATTCTTCTGTCAACTAATAACAAAATATAATTGAGCTCTTCAAAGCCACAGCCCTTTCTTTCTTGCCTTTAAATAGCCTATCTTGTTAACAAACAGTATTCACAAATACGAACTGGAATCTGAAGAAATACCCAATTAAATGCCAAAACCGAAGTAGTTCCACTACTGATGTTGCACAGATGGTTTAGGTTTCTGTAAGTCAAACATCTGGTCAGTACTTTTGAGTGGTAAGTGCATAAAACCTTGATCCTGGCTGATAATGAGGAGTTTCATAGCAACTCAATCTAATGAAAAGGAAGGTAAACTTATGTTTTTAGGAGAGAGGCCTAATGCCTATTAAAAAGAAAGCAGAGTGGGCATCTGGAAGGTGAGTGATGGAATGGGAGAATTCCAAAGTCTCATGCTGTAATACATTGATTTGTGACATGAGTATGCAGTACTGAAGAGGTGAGCATGTACAGCTTTGGTCTCATCCCACTCCATAATCATGGGTGAAATTGATTTAAAGATGTTCCATGAAATTTGACAGTTCCAATAAATAAAAAGATTAAAAACCGAGATAGCTAAATCCTAGGAGGTTTAATAAGCTGCTTTTTTTCTCTCTCTCTTTTTTTTTTTTTCCAGAAGGTATCCAAAAATTTAAGACATTCATCAAGAATATTTAGAAATTTGTGAAATTGTACTTAACCCTTACTTCTGTCAAAACAAATGTTCATGCTCCTATTCTGTTTACTTTTCCAACTGCCTGCTAACTTCTTCTTCTGTGTTGGGAGGGCTCTGCTTAAGTGAGGGTGCCAAAATGCCCTCTGCCTGATTTGGCTAACTGTTTCCTTTTCTGGCAAATAGTTGCTTGATTTTTCTTGTTCCCACATTGAAACAGATCTGTGATTTTTAGCTTCCTACTGATCTACTATCACTTTGGGACTTTACTCTGTAGTAGTGTTGGGAGTCTCAGTATCTATGGGAAGCTTTCTTTTCCCTAACAATAGGTGGAAAAAAGTTCCAAGATACCCCAGGTAAGGAAGAAAAACGTGGAAAAGAGATGGCACCATTGAAAAAATAACTTGCAAACACACTCAGTTTCAATTTGACATGAGAGAATGCTCTGGGAGTGGTGTTATTTTAAAAGCATTTTGCGGAGAAGCCTTGCAGCACCATTGCTGAACATAAGCACTGGCTTTCAAAGCAATAAGAAAAACCTGGACATATTAAAAAAATATTGAATTGCAACATTTATGTTGGTGATCCTAATATCACACATCATAAAGGAGACGGCTATTAAGGGTTGACATGGGATGTTTTAGACTTTCACGAGGTCTGTCCTGTCATCTGTGAGCTCATTACAGGGTGTTATACAGGAAAGGATGAGGAGTCTAATCAGAAGGTGCAGATGTGTGGGCATGCTCATGGAAAACGCCCTGTCACATGCATAATCTGTCTTTTCAGTGCAGTTACTTGCAGATTTCATCCAGGCCTAGTAATTTCTCTACTTCTTTTGTTTTGCAGTATTCTGGATTTCACACTGAGAGATCTGAATCTGACCATGAAAGCCAGTGGGGTGGAAGCCCCCTAACTGATACGGCTTCTCCCCAGCTGCTGGAGCCCGCGGACAGATCGAGCTCCCAGCACCATGATGTCTCCTGTGCCTACAGACAGTATTCGGACCGCAGTGCTCTCTGCTATGGTTTTGCACTCGACCACTCCAGGCTGGGTGATGACAGACATTTCCATACTCAGGCCTGTGAAGGAGGCAGATGTGAAGCTGGCAGATACTTCCTTGGCACGCCACAGGCTGGGAGGGAAGGCTGGTGGGGCTCTCGGTCAGCCTTGCCCCTGACTAAGTCATCCCCCGAAAGCAGAGAAGCGTATGAAAACAGTATGCCCCACATAACTTCAGTGCACAGGATTCATGGTAAGAGATAATGGGATTTGCAGAAGTGGCACCGTCTCAGATAAAGCAACAATTTCAAAGTCATGCCATAAGCACACGTCTCTATGTGAGACAAAGGAAAAGATGCATGTTCTTGTCTGAGAGATCATGTGTATGGAAATGAGGAATAGTTCCAATTCAAGTTAGCAGGCTGGTTTACATACAGCAAAATATAATTTGCTGCATGTTTTTTAATCTGTGAAATTTAGGTGGGAATGCCTGGTTGGTGAGATCTAAAGGATAGTCTTAAAAATATGAACGAAATGATACACTTGATAGAAGAGCATTACTTTTGCACCTTAAAATCAAGCTACGTTGGATAGAATATATTTAGCACAAAATTAGCGATAACTACGCCCAACCTATGTTTTTATGTCTTCGTGTGTATACGCTGCTTATTACTAGATTCAGTAAGATTTGCTGCTTCTTACTCAAAATTGGCAATTCAAATTAACATTTGCTCTTGTTTTCAGACATATATCCCCACCTGTAATTCTTAGTTGATTTGAGTCTCTCCATCCTTTCAGCACCAAGCCTGAAGCCTTGCTTGGTGTCTAGCCCGTTGCACCCTCAGTGCATTAGCACAGATTCAGAGGCTGAAACTGATCAAAAATGCATTTGTAAAAACTGATCATGTGTTTGGATAAATCCAAAGATGCTAAGATTTAAAGGGTAGGCTGAGAGTTGAAAGACTGCAGCTGACCCCAAAATCAGAGCTAAAGTTTATAAGGGTAGATGTAACATAAAGTAATGTTTTTCTAGTAAAATAATCTGTCAATAATCTGCCAAACATAGGTTATATCTAAAGAACTCATAAGAGATAATTAAATTAGCACAGTTCTATTGGTTTGCAGAACGAGGCTTTTGGAGATCAAGAATAGCAAGTTCTAGGAAATGGAGGACAAACGATGAAAGAGAGTGAGCCCTTAGTTTTGTTGATCAATACTGTTCCTCACTTTTCCTGTTAAAACACACCTCCTTCCTTGTGTCCGTTCCGTCTGTTCTGTTCTTTCATATTTGTGTTTATCTAGTGATTTTTTTTCTTAAAGGAATATCATACAGATAAAAATGTAATGGTGTTAAATATTTATTCTATAATTCTATTAAGGTTAATCAATGCAAGTGGATAATAGAATTTTGACTTTTGTTTGTTCCTTGGCTTTGCTGTAATTCCAGGTGTTGTGATTTTTTTTTTTCTTATTGTATCAAGTCTTATGTGTTGTTTCAGTGGGCCTTCAGACTGCATGTAGCTTTGGGTAAAACCTGACACATTAGTCTCAGTTCAGAAGAGGAACACCTGAGTTTCCCTTGGAAATGTGCCATTTCAATTTGCTTTATGCAGTTCAAACCTTTAACAAATGAAACCCTTTTTGACAATTGTATGTGAACTTTGCTGTCAGAGCAGTTTCTTTAGGTAGAGGGTGCTTTTCTTCCTTTTCTGTTCTTTCAGTGTATCTTCTGGTAGTTCTGGCTTCTGGTCGCCTTACAATGACGCTTGTTTGACCACTATGGGAGGCCCTGGATGTTGCCTATGAGTCCATGCATTTCTGGTCACCCTTGGGAAGTCTGGTGCACAGTGGATATTGTTTATGCAGTGAGACATACAGAGCACATGGTGTGGAGCTGCTGATGACCCCATATAGCAGGGGAGCAACTTGTGTGAATCTGAAAATGGTTTTCCTTTGAGCAGTCTTATCAACCAATCCCATGGGCACCGTCCCTAGAGTGGACTTTGTATGTGCTAAGGCAAAGGCATTGCTGAGTAATTTAAGCAAGTCCAACACATGCCCTCCTGTGGGCACGTATCTTAGCAAATCCTTTATCAAGCCTTTTATTATAGTGTCTCCTTAGTTGGCTGTTCATGTATGGGGTCGCTCAGTTTCTTCCTAGCGAGGATTGACAGGTCTGATTCTGTCCTTTCAGCTACATGCAAGCTGAACACCTTCTCTGATATGTCTATGGGCCTTATTATTTAATGAGAGGTAAGAACAGTCATATTTTCCTGTTCTCATAGTTTTATACAGCAAATATCTCTGCATTGGGAAAGGACATCACATTTTTCCAGCAAACCTGTCTAACAGTGGTGTTCTTATGCTTCTTAGGAAGGTTAACTCTTTTACTGCTTCTGCTTGTTTAGTGTCATGTAGCTTGTGTAAAGTCACTACAGGACCAGAAACTATGCCACAGTGCTTTCTCTATGATTTAGCTCCTGGAAAGGACTAAGAAGAGACATTTAAATGATTCACACTACGTTCCTTGAGATTTGAGTTTTCACCGTGGTCCTAGGACTCGATGCAAGGATGTTGATGCAAAGATCTAGTGATGGGTCAGGGGCCTGAACATTGGTGTAAAGTGCACTTCAACATGCCATAAGGTATCCTGCCTGGCCACTAGCTGCTCTGAAAGATACGGAGCTCCTGTAGAGTCTATACCATACCTGCTGGGCCTATGCAGATGTGTGGTTACCCTAGAGTATCTCACATGGCACTAGATGTCTGTGTTTAGGTGCTTAGATTGCTTTTTTTGTGTATTTTCAACAGTGTTACTTGTTCTGTGTGCAGAAAGATACTGGAAACTAGAGGCTGTCACTGAAAAGCAAGGGCTCTACCAAAGTCATTTCTGGTGGCTTTGTTGAGTCATTTGCCTATTTCTTGGTTTTCTGTCTGCAAAATAAGGTTCAGAGTACTTGTTCTTTAAGATTGCTTGCCTCATTTGACCTCAATGCTTGTCCCCTTTCTCTCTTTCCTAGGAAGAGGACACTGGGATGAGGACAGTGTCGTTAGCTCGCCTGATCCTGGCTCTGCCAGTGAATCAGGTGACCGATATCGCACTGAGCAGTATCAGAACAGCCCGCATGAGCCCAGCAAAATTGAAACTCTAATAAGAGCTACACAGCAAATGATTAAAGAGGAAGAAAATAGACTACAGCTACGGAAAACGACCCCTGATCCACTGGTCTCCATTAATGGCACAGGGAAGAAGCACGCTATCTGTTTTGCAAACTACCCTCAGCAGCAGCTGGCAGGTGATGTCTGCCGTGTCCCAGCAGTTGCCAACACTCCTCCCTGTGAACACATCCAGCAACGAGATGGAAAGATTATGAGCCCACATGAAAATGACTATGACAACAGCCCCACAACACTGTCTAGGATAAGCAGCCCCAGTTCTGACCGAATATCAAAATCTAGTTTGGTACTAGCTAAAGACTACCTGCATTCAGACATGTCCCCTCATCAAACCCCAGGGGACCACCCAGCAGCATCTCCAAATTATTACAGCTCCCACAGGCAGTACTTTGATAAACATGCTTACACATTAACTGGATATGCCCTGGAGCATCTATATGACTCTGAAACCATTAGAAACTATTCATTAGGCTGTAATGGATCACACTTTGATGTGACTTCTCACTTAAGGATGCAGCAAGATCCAGCACAAGGACACAAGGGGACATCTGTTATAATAACCAATGGAAGCTGACACTTTTTTTCTAAAAACTTTTGTGCTTTAAAAAATAACCTTTGAGACCTAATTGGAAGATTATATGTTTTCATGCCCTTGTCATTACCAGCATTTGATATACCACAGTGCACTAGAGAATAACCTAAGGTTTGGGGGGTATATGTAAAGTTAACAAACATTACTTTTAAAAAATAAAAATGCACTGGCATGCAGGATTAGAGGGAATGGAGCTAAACTCAAAGTTGGTGAGGTGAAAAGGATGGAAAACGTCTAGGTAGGGAGCACTTGGGCAGGCTAGCAGAGCAATTTATGCACACTCTGTAAGAGGTGGTTGTTTGGAAACACTGCCAAGGGCAGACCTTGTGAAATGCATGGAACCCATAGGTCCCAGACAACAAAACTGCTATGCATTCTTAACACAGGAAGTTGGAAGGTGTTCCTTTGAAATACACATCAAAATGTGTACTTCTGGTGATCTTTTTATTCTCTAAAGGCCAAGTGTGTTATGCTACTCCATGGTATAAAGCATCTATGGCTAACAAATACAAAATCAGAAAGGGAAGAAAGAACTCCTCAGATGTGTTATTTCCATGTGTACCCACATGCGCAGCTATTGCATACACTTGATCTGAAAGGAATCAAATAAGCAGTATCCTTATGATTAGCGTGATCAAATATTTACTTCTACTGTATTTAAAAGAAAGAGAGCCTTTCTTGGTGTTGTTTTGAGAAATGCATAGGTCTTGGTTGTCTTGATAGAGACATGAGAGATTGTCCTCATATATTAGAAAGGTTGCACAAGGAGGGAAGTGGAATGAAATGGAAGAAAATCACTGGGAGAAACAGCGTGAATTAGGAGTGGTCCAAGATAAAAACGTTTAACCCTGTGGCTATGTATGCCATTTACTAATAATTACAATATAAAGAACAGTGGTTATAAATGACCACATAATTAAGAATTACTTTGAAACACAGAAGAAACTCAATAGAATCAGATTTTTTTTTTCTGTTAAAAAAAAAAGTAACCACGTCAGTGTAAGAATTTGGCAAGGATAGACAAAAACTGTATGGTGGTTCATCCTAATTTTGATAAAATTTTGGAGTAAATTAAGAAAACATAGAAGATTGTAAGAACTCTGACATACAGTGAAGTAATCAGTATGACTTTGAAAAAGGAATATGCATTCTTTTCTTTCTTGCAGCAGAAAATTTAGTGGATATCAGAACATATTAGGAATATCAAAATCAGTAATATGTACATAAACTATACTGAGGGAAATCAGGGTTCCAAGAAATTCAGCTGCATTAAAAAAGTTGATATTATTGTGGCCTGTCCTAGACTCATAGAAGACATAAAAAGAGGCAGAGAAACTTTTTGCAATTTTTAATAATCTCATGAAAAAAGAGTCACTAATTGTTTGGAAAATATTCAATTAAAAACATGCTAAAAAAGTAAAATAGGGTGTTTGTAGGCACAGTTACTATACCTGTCCTTCTTTGTATAGCATTTATGTGATGTCTCAAGGTTGACTGCAACAGGAGCAGGACCACCACTCCTTATTATACCAAAGGGAGGTAAGGGGACTTGAGGAGGTTACTAAAATGAAATTAGCAATAAGTCTAGTTTCATTTGTAACATTAAGAATTTCAGCATATGGGATTGAGTCATCAGTGGGACTAAATATAAACCAGCATGCTACGGGTGGGTTAAAAATATCTATTTTCAAATAAAACTAATCAGAAGCAAAAGCTAAATAATAACATTATAAACCACGTAAGTAGGGATGTACTTGAAAGTAGAGGAAATTACCTCTCTGAACTTGGAATATTGTGCATAGTTCTGATCACTCCAAGGCAGATTGTGAATCTTGAATTGAGTAGTACCTTACTCCATAAGCAATCTCTGTTGACTGTAGTGTGATCACTCCTGGTGAAATGTACATTGAACACAAGGAAGAGCAACACAGTCTGGTCTTTATTATCTAAAGCTCATAATAGAAAAGGTGGAGCAGAGCTCAGCAAAAAGATAAAGAGACTGAAAGATCTAATAAAAACTTTAAATAAACTGGGTCTGTCATCTTTGTAAGGGAGAAAAGTAAGGGGGAATGTCACTGGTGTGCACCAAGCTCTGCACAGAGGAGAGATAAATAATGGTCTAAAACTATTTGAACTAGCGACAGAAATGAGAGACAGGGCATTGAATGTCAGCCAAGACAGAATGAGAACAAAATGATTTGGCAAGAAGTATATTTGACTAACTGCCAAATGAATAACAAAGGTCATAAAGAGAAGCAGCTAGGGATTTTTGTTTGTTTGTTTGTTTTAAGATAAAAACAAGGAAAATAAATGAGGGAAAGAAAAACATTGACAACTGTTAACTCAGAGGAAGGAATGGACCAAAATGGACTCCTTTCAGCCCAACAATTGTATATATTCCTAAAGCATAGGAATGACAAAGTATTTTTGATAAATCTAGTTCTGGACACATATTTATTTCACTTATTCCTATGAATAATATGGATAAACTTGTATTTGGAATTTCATTGTACAGTATTAAAATACAATTTGCAAAGCAAATTAGAGTAGAGGTACATGGTATCATATTATCCCTACTAGTACATATAAAAATAAGTCTAAGTGTCAATATTATTTTGTATAAGAGAGGAGTTTCCTAAAATGTTTGGAAGAATGGAATTTTGTCAGCACTCACGTTTATCACCAAGCACTTGGGATCACCAAGTGCTCTTTTTACCAGACTTTTAATATGAAGGGTTCTGCAGAGCAGCTGGAACACCCTGGCTCTGATCTGATGTCCACAAGTAGTGAGGAGAGGACAGTTTGGGCACAGCTATATTTGCATCCTGACAGACACTTTGTAAAAACACACTTATAAAGCAGACAGGCACAGTATAGGATGCTTGTATTCTATACAATTTCATCTAGGAAAAAAGCTAGTGTGCTATGCAGTAAAAAATCCCTGTTGTTATTTACCTTAAGTTCAAAATAAAACTTTCCAAATTGTTGTTATTTATCCTATTTTAACAGTCCCAGTTCACACCAGTAAGAAATTAACAAAATGCACTGTAATATACAGGGTACCTGATATATCAGCAGAGAGGTGTAAGGGTCTATTCATGCAGCCATGTTGTGCTACAAGCAAAGGCTGATACCCATTTTCCTCCTGGGGTTTCAGTAATTGTTGCTCCTTATCACTTCAGTAGGGTCTCCTGGAGATAGATGCCTTTTGTTAGCTAATTTGCCATCCTGCTTCTTTAAGTAGCCAGGAATTTCTTCCTAACTGACAGAAAACATTGAATATTGTAAACATAGGCTCTGCATGCTACATGCTAGATGAACGCAAGTTTGCAATCTTAATTATAGCATATAATATCACCGCAGCTCATATAACATGTACTTTTCAATATGATATAAAGCTTATTTTTTCAACTGCATGTTTATTTAATTCAAATTTTCATTTAGTATCCTTCAAGGATATAGTCTTCTCTTTTTTTTTTTTTTTTTTTTTTTTTCCCTTGCTTTTCTGGATCAAATATTTTGGAAAATTGAAAAATGCAAGACATTTGTACCAAATACATTTCAAGTGTATCATATTAGCTAAAGGTTAGCTTTAAGCAGGTATGTAAATTGTGAATTGGTACAAGAACAATATAAATTGATGTGTTGCATTGTTTCTCTAACATAATAATGTTTTGCTATTAACACCAAATTAATATTTTCTAGCTACTCCAACTACAGAGTGACCACAAATCTTTCAAATAATTTCTTGTTGGCATCAGTGGATGGTGCATTATGATATTGGTGTTTCTCTTTTACTTAAAGAGGCAAAAAACCTCTCTCTTTTTTATAAAAAATTGCACCCCAGAGGCACGGAGTTTGCAGTTTTGGACAAATCTGCACAGCAATTCTTTAGTTAGAAGAAGAACCTTACTCAGCAATTTCTCCCATTGACTCAAATGGGAATATTTGTGGAGTAAGGTACTACTTAATAGATGTAAAGGTAAAAAAAAATCTGACTTCTTGTTAAGTAGCAACAGGTTTGGGGTTGGTTTTTATTTTGTTTTGTTTTGTTTTGTTTTGTTTTTGTCTGTGTTTTGTTTTTGAATCTCAAGATGTGAATATGGAAACTATGAAAGATAATAGCTGTAATGGCCATGTTTCTGTAATAGAGACTATACATGCTTTGGAAAAATGAGTGCATCTCTGCACAGAAGAAACTCGGAATTATTTCTTAAGCTTTATATGGCTTTGTTGAAGTGTCCGCAATACTGCCACAGGTTACACAGTGAAACTCTGCTCTTTCAAACTCTTTTAATCACTCTTATCTGAATCTCATTTTTATCTCTGCACTTGCAACATTTATTCATTAATGTCCCTAAGTATGTTAACCACCATATGTTCAGTTATGTGAACATCCTGAATGAGTTGGGTCATACAGTATTTTTGGAAAAGGCAAAGTCACTCCAGAAAATCAGTCTTGCTGTTGGGAAGGCTAATTAGCCTTTCAGTCAAGGAACAAAACTATGGTGTACACTTTGGTTTCAGACCTTCTGCATACAAAGCTCTGTGTTAGGGGGATTATAGAATGTGGTCCCAGGATTAGGCCTAGCTATGTCTTATTTTAAGGTTGCTGTAGTTGTCAGCAAATGGATTCAGGCTCTGGCATTTCCATGAGTAGCAAATTTACTTAAAACACCTAAAGGGCTAAAGGCAATACAGGCTTTGTTATCAGGAACAATGGTGGATGAACATGCTTTTCTGTATGTATATTGGATTATCTCCAGATAGCTCCACAGTGTGGATGAGAACCTATTTTATTTTATTTGCAGGTAATACAGATGGTTAAATATTCTGGCTGTGTGCACTGAAAAAAAATCAAACAAACAAAAAAAACCTGCAAACCACAATGACAGCAGCACCACCACCATCCCCAGCCCCCAAATCTAAAACAAATAAAAAAAACATTTTTTTTTCTGTAACCCAATGGTGTGGTGCTAGTAAAGCCTGCTAGAGTTGTAGATGAGGGTTTAGCAAAGTGTTTTTACAAAGTTGTTTTTCTAAAGAAAAAAAATTAAATAGTCTTCTGCTTGGAACAGTAAGAGCACTAGTATGATTCCATTTCACATTTCCTTAGAACATTTATTAATGAAAAAGATTATGTGAGGTTAAACTTCACTGTGGCATTTAGCTTATGTGTACAAGAGTCCTGTGGATAAATCTGGCTCTAAGTTGCTAGGAATACATCTCTTTCTGAAAAGAGGTAATTTATGACTCCATCTATGAAGCTGTATTTGAAAAGAAAGATCAAATACAAGCAGAAACAAAGCTTTTTGTCTGGTTGTATTCACTATTTAACTCCCCTCTCACATGGAATTCTCAAGATTTCCTGTTGTTTTTAGGATTCAAAATACAGTTTTTAAACATTTCTATTTATTGCAATTTGGACTGCATGTGATTTTTTTTTTCCATATACCAATACAGTGGCAAGTTTGAAAATGCAAGAAATCGTCTTGCTCACACATTATGAAACATCGGCCCCTTTGCATTTCTAAGGAAATAGAGTCTATTAGGAAAAGATCTTTTAATGCACTGCAACTTTTTCCCAAGGTAAATATTTCAATTAATAAAATATGCTAATCTATAAAAAGAAAAAAAAAAGAAAAAAGAAAGCACTTGAGACATACTGAAGCATTTCATGTTTGCTTTAAACCAATGGGTTATATTTATGGGAAAAAAAAAGACAAAGATTGCCAGCATTTTAAATACCATGCCTTGCAATGTATTGGGTCCAGTGACATTGTAGCATAACATCTGTAATTTGAAGTTTTCCTTTGGAATGTAATGTAGGAAACACAATTTAGCTATGTCAACAATATCTTGCAGTGTTCCCATTTATAATTATTTATATTGTAAATAGCTTTCTGAAGTAAATTTGAAGTTAATGTGCATAAGATGTATTTATTATGTGAAGATTTTTTTTGGTTTAAAATATAGCTACCAATACGCAATTATTGTCTGTTTTTCTACATTTTTAAATTAAGGACTGTCCTGCAGAAGACATTTTTTCAGGAATTAATTTTAATTAATGAGTCTATTTCTCAGACTTGGGAGGGTACATGGAAAAAATCACTTTGATCACTTAAATCACTTAGTTTGATACCTGTGAGCCCTAAGTGTTCTTTGAATTAAGTTTATCAAAACATAAAGGGACACAGAAAATATACTGCTACCCCATTTAAGAAGGATGTCTGAATCCACTCAAATATTACTCTGTCAGGAAGAGCTGACTCACAGGGGCTAAATCAAGATTAGTTGTCCGCTCTGTGAATACTCTTGTTTCTTGAAGCCAAACACCACTTCCTTGCCTCAGCTAAACCAGCTTGCTGACTTGGAGCATGATGCCACTTAGGTGCTTAAAATATTATACTCAAAGAGCAGTGTTGTGACGAAGGAATGGGTGAGAAGTTGTGCTAGATTGCATTCAGACCTGAGATGGCTATTACTTGGCCTTGCATATCTGTACAGCTCCATCAAGCCATAATAATGTGGGATGTTGTGCAGCAGCAATATAGCCACTGCACCCTTGCCTGGTCTGGGGTGTAGGACCTTTTTGGCTGGGGGGTTCAGGGTCACAGCTCTCACTTTCTAGACCAGTCTTTAAGCCATCACACACCACTTTCTCAGTCATTCTTATTGAAGCTCTTTCCTGCAGATGAACAAATGTGAGATTGATGGTGCTGGTGGGTAGTGGGAGCCTGGTTCTGCAGCTGGGTGAGAAAGCAGCTTTCTCAGGTGAAGAAGTGGTTGCTCACATATTTTCCATTCACAATAGTCAGAATAAAAAAACATAAACAGTGGGGACAAGGGAGAGGTGCACAGAAAAGTCAATTCAGACTCCCAAGTAAACTGTGTAAAAAAGAGATGCAGTTGTGTCACTGTGAAGACATAGTCAGTTCTCAGAGGCACTACTGGGATTTGGCAAATTTCTGCTGTGTAGAGTTAGATGTTTAAACTGCATTTGTGCTTTTAGCATTTTCTGTTGAATAGTTTAGGCAGTTCCCTTCTCCTTGGCCAGAATTTTGCTGTTGTTCTCCATGCAGTCAGGAAATGGTGTAATCTTTTCCCCAAGTGATGCTGCTTAGCTGTGCAAAACATGTGTTGGGTTTCTTTCTTTTCTTTTTTTAATGTATGGGTGAGGGTTTTCAGAAATTCCCATTGTTTATGTACCTTTACCTCCAAAGCCCAGGCTGAAAGAGACGCTGAGGTCATAGGCCAATATTGTCCTTCACAGGTAGGCTGTAGTCCTAGTTTCTCCATGCTGAGCTGTGCACACAAAACTGGGTGTCATCTTAGATGCTGTGTGCTGAAAGTCCTGCAACATCCATGGTTGCTCTTCAGACTCTCTGCTAGTGCATACAAAGTACCCATTGCCCACTGGTTTTTATTCAATCTCCACTCTAAAGGTCATTGGCAAATTGCTCTGCACAGAGGAAATCTGCTGTCATGGCCATTGTAATAAAAGTGTGTGATACCATCAGTAACTTCCTCTATCCCCATATGGTGGCCATCAGAGGCTTCAGCATCAGCAGTTTCATTTGATACAGCCTCTCTGACTGTCAGAAGGTCGCAGATAGCCTGCTGCTCTGCAGCCCAGTGTGCCTGTGGCTGTGAATAAAAAGGGCTATTCACCACAGCACAAGACCCAACAGACTACATGGGCTCTTCATGGATGTTAACAGGACCTTCACTAGGCATGCACACAGTATATGCATCCCTGAATATTTTGCCTTGTTGCACAGGGAAAGACTAGTATTCTTGACTTTACTCTAGACTTTTGGCTGAGCCTAGAGGACAGCGTCCTGAAGAGCATGGGCACCATTGCACCTTGCTACACTTCACCATCTCAAAAAATGGTGGTGAGAAACCATTTCATCAGGAGTGGGCAATGCACACTGAGATGTTAAGGGCTGCCTGAATCTTAGTTTCTCACCACTGCAGCAAATGGGCTTGGATCCCTGAATGATGTGATCCTTTTAAGACGTGTGTGCCAATGAGGTCCGGAGGCCAGGTGCAATGATATGCATACATGAAAACAGCTTGACCTGACCAGCATCAGGCACTGCACTCTTGCAGATGTCTCTATCACTCTGCCCACAGTCTGTCATTACCTTTCTACCACAGTCCTCTCAATTTTGGCTACCCCATTATCCCTTCCATTTTCCTTCCCTCCCTTCTGTCCCAAGCCTTAGCTTAATTTGTGATTTCACAAATCCCATGATCTAGCTTGCCCAGCAAGTGTCCTCCATTGATCTTGAAAACCAAGTTTCCTTTTAATGAGGAAAATTTCTATATGGCAACACTTTCCATCACTCACATTCCCGTTTCCCTTCCCCTTTTTTATGCAGCTGGTGTAAACACCATACTGAGGACCCTGCGATCTTTTTCTCACAGGCATTAGTTCTGCTACAAGAAAGCTATTGGTCGGGAGAATGGAGGTGATGAACTTTTCAGAAAAGCTACAGACAAAAGATGATAGATGCCTTCAGCATACCAAATACACATGTTACTTTAGCTGCACTGCAGAATGTAGTCACTCTTGGCCTGTGAGCAGAAAATAAAGACGAAAACTGAAACTAGAAGATGTATGCCTTTACTGGGAAATAACAACAAAAGCTAATATAAAATGCACCTAAGATTTAAACTTAGAATTCTTATCCTTGCATGCTTGAAATTGTATGCAAATATTTGAATGTTCATTAATATTGTTCATTTCACCATTATGATTCATTTTTCTTCATTATTATCACTACCTATATTTGTCACCTGTTTGTTATCTATACTTTTCATCCATAAATTAAAAAAAATCAATAGTAAAAATAATATTAATATAAAATGGAGATCAGAAACTTAGGTCTAGGAGATAAAACCCAAAGAGGATTGGCATATTCCAAGCTTTCAATGGACTACAGCTCCATTATTTGGTACTCAAATATATCAGGTAGTACATGTCATATGGGGGCCGTCTTTCATTTCCAACAATATTACTAGAATTATTAATATGGCATATTTGGAAAGCTGTGTTACTTTTGCTTTTTTTTTTTTTTCCTGTTGTTGGTGGTTTTGTTTTTGTTTTGTTTTTGAAAAGGAGAAACATGACAAAATGTCAAAGCAAGCTGAAGGTGTTTTTTTCAAGCTGGACACTTTCTATTTCCCCTCAGGATGTAGTGCAAAGATAAAATCCCATGTGTGAATCTCAGTGTTTTCCACATCCACATTGGTGATGTGTCCTATGGAAGGGCACCAGGATGTCTGTGTGCTGAGCCTTTAGGTTCTTTCCTTTTACTTTCACATCCGTTTGGTGTCCAGGATGGGGAGAGCTAAGACTACAAATATCTTATGTAGTCAGAATACGAGACAAATCCATTTTTCATTTGAAGTTTCCTATTTTTGATTCTGACACAAGACATTTCATCAGGCTATGAATTATTTTTACAAAAGCAGGACCATGTCTAGTCTGTCTGGGTTCTCTGTGGGACAGTTGTGGCATTTTTATTTTTATTTTTTTTTAAGAATACCAGTGTGAGGCATCCTTTTTGTCTTTAGTTTGTAGTGCATCAGTGAGGTGAAAAATTCAGCATTAGTGTTATGTCTATTTTAGTCAAGGGCACAACTGTACATTTTGATGTTATGTTTCTGCTTTTTCTTTAATCATAAAGGCAGAGCCTTTCTTCTGTGCCGCTTTCCATTTAACCTCCAGAACAACTGCAAAGTATTAGAATGACTCCAGTATCCTCTCCAGCATGAATGTTTCTTGAGCTCAAGAGAAATGCCCACAGTTTCATTAGGCTGGTTATCTGACAGACTGCTCATAGAAAACAGCTGATTCTTATTTTTTTAACTGAGCAGCTTTGGCTTCCTGTGATCAATCTTCCTGGCTGCAGCAGTAAATATGCTAAACTGCAGGTGCCAGCAAGCTTTGAGACAGTCTGAGGCATGAATGCTGACCCACAGTTGTGCTTTGTGTGTCATCAAACAGCCTACCTAGCATACAACTTCTTGGCCTACTCGTTAAAATGGGTTTTTAACTTAATATGTGCTTATTTACTTATGGAATTAGATCCAGTGTGGGAGAGATGCAAAACAGCCAGCGGTTTAGGAGTTTAGTAAATAATCATGGCTTTGTTCAGTTTTGCTCTGGGTCAGGCTGCTGCATGGAGTAATTCCATATGGCAACCTGATTTGAGCTCACTCAAAGTAAACCTTAAAGTGGATTTTGGCAAAATCCACCCAGCCATCAGGAACCCATTCTCAGTTTCTGCTGAGGATTTCCTGATAGCTTTCTTCATTTAAAAAAAGAAACAACAACAACACAAAGGCAACAGAAAAAGAGAAAAACTTTGAAACTTTTTTACTGTCTGAAACCATCTGACACCCTCCTCATCTCCTCCACCCCCTCACCCTTTCCCAAACCTAAACCATCAAAAAGCACTTTAGTCTGTTCTCATTTATGCCAAGAGCTATAGAGGTTAGGTGGTACAAACATGCCTTAGGTGACTTGGCCTCTTGCCTCTCTCCAGCTGGCTTTGCGTTGTGCAGTTGGAGATGCGATGGGCGAGGTGTGTCCCAGGGCATGGCTGCTTTTTGTCTTTCTGCCCCAGCTGCTGTGTCCTGGTGTGGGGCAGTGGCTGCCCGGTCCCCATTGCCACAACAAGCTTTTTAAGTTGCTGATGCTGGGATAGATACAAAGGGAGCAGAGGGCTTGGAATGATGAATGAGCCTCCTGCAGGCTATCTCCAGTAAGCAAAAGCAAGGAGTAAAATCCTGGCACTAATGAAGTTGTTGACAGAAAATATTTTTGTCCCACTGGAGCATGGACAAAAACGTAAAAACACTTTGAAAACAACACTCAAGGCAGCTCAATACGCCTCCATCAATGAGGCGAGTGAAAGTGTAAGTAAACAGAAAGATTTACTTGTGCTTGAAACAAACACCATTAAAAAATGTGGGTAGAGAAAGAAGTACACACACAAAATCTTCTCTTGTTATTTAGCTGAGTGATGTCAAATATGAATGAAAACCTTGAGATAAAACTTGGGATAGACAGCAGAAATTCTGACAGGGCTATTTCGAGGTCAGGCTCTTAGGAAAAGCTGTTGATTGAAATCAATACCACAAGACCTGGAATCTGAAAAGACCATTTCTGAGACCTGAGAGGGTCACTGAGCACAAGTGTCAGTTGATAGTATTGAGGCTGCAATTGCCTTCACCAAGGTGCTCTGGTGTTTGCTTTAGTGACTTCTTGGAGCTGGTGACTGAGCACACATTTAACACTCCCACCGCATCACCCTGCAGGGGGAAGGGAGGTTTGTAGAGGCTTCTGTAGCTTAAATAACTCTCTCACTCCCATGTTTATGTGTCTCAGACCTGTATATTAATCAATAATGAATCAAATACTGAATCAAATGAATTGAAGAGGTTATTATTATTATTATTATTATTTTTTATGGAGAGAATTTAGCAGGGATTGAAACTCTGTTTTCTGCTTCTATTCTTTAGACACATATATTTACCTGACTTTTTGACAATTTATCAGAAGAAGCTTTTGAAAAACACCTTTGTTAATATTTTCATTTTTCACACAGTAGCACTGGATACTGTTCTAGTAGTTGTTTATTTGTTTTATTATACAGTATGTGATTAGGTAATGCCTTCACAGACTGGCAAAATACAGATATCTATATAGCATTAGAAATTACTTTGAACATTTCCTGCTAGTTTATCAGAAAGAAATGGGAAAGTGAGTAGAAAATAAATAAATAGCTACATTGAATTTCCATTTTTAAATGATATATTTTTTCCTGTGCCAAAATTGCCAAAATTGTAGTGTTATAAAAATAAAGCCCCCCCCCCCCCCCCCCAAAAAAAAAAATAGTCAAGAATAAGAGTGAACTTTTCACTGGTGTCAAAATGAATGTACTGTGATTACAGAGTACTTTTGAAACAGGTCTTTTAAAGGGTTGTTTATGATGCATACTTAAGAACATGCTACTTTATGAGTATATGAGGAAATCATTCAAATTCAGTTGCATAGTATTTGCATTGCAAGGAGGTGCCGAGGAGAGAAAGCATACAGGGAGACTTTGTCCAGCAGAGTGGGTTCTACCAATTTTTACATTTTTATTAATATCCATTTTAAATTTTAAAATACTCAGCAAGTCATTCAAGCTCACTGAGGTAAGTGACGATGAACCTACTTGCTCCAGCTAAAGATCTCCAAATCTTTCTTTCTAGTTGTCCTGATTTCCTGCGAGAATGAATTGGACACAACCACATTGTCTCTGTGTTCATCTGTCAGTCAGTCTGTCCTTAATATCTTTGCTACTCTTCTGCTTAATCCAACTGAGTTTTCAAGAGATATGCCAGTCTAAATTCTCACAGACTTTGTGAGAGGCAAGAGACCTTCCATGATGCTCTTCAAGTGAAAGTGAAGCATGATCTTTCCTCTTATATACTGTTAGAGCATGGAAACTCAATCATAAGACACCAAATCCTAGGGAGTGAATTCAATGGGTTATCTTCTTACAGAACTGTGCATTTTATTTTTAAAGTTTATTTGGTACTATCCATTTGAATCCAGTTGAAAAAACACTTTATGTGTCTGAGTCTTGTGTCAAGGAAAAGCTTGTGGACAGGGTGAAACATCCCAAAGACATTTTGAGGTCTGGGAACAAGGCTAATAATCTGGCTCTGTGCATGTGATAAACTTTCCTCTATGATACTAAAGCTCATGTGAAAATATTTTCAAAAAAGGTCCATATAAATTGTCCATATAAAAGTGTCACAGATCAAAAAAGGCTCAACACAAGTGCATTTAAATTTGTAAACTGATTCAAAAAATTTTAAAGAAATCTTCAGATTTAGGACTGCTTATTCAAATATATATTGAATGAGAGAAAACATTACACGTGCATTTTCTAGCAGTGTCCTTACTTTACTGTGTTATTTTAGTTCAGTAGAATATTTCACCATAGCTTGTAAATTATTAAGGCTGATAATGTATATGGAAACATAATGTATATAGAAGCAACTAGTTTTAAAATTTAAATATAACTGTAGGGAATATTCATTCTGATTTCAGATAATTCTACAAGAACCACATAAATTCCATGAGTTGAAGAACAAGAAGAAAGCATGAAAATTCACAATGGTATGATGAATTTTCAATATGGATTGCACTTATCTTTTTATTTGCTACAGACAATATAAATTATGTGCAACAGAATGGAGATTCAAATGATCCAACATCTGCATGATACTATAAATTACACTGTCCTGAGTAGGCTAGAGAAAAGAGATCTCTACCAGTATCTAGCTTTAATGAAAGAGTGTAAAAAACTGTGTTCAAAAATCAGTCCCAGACTAATGATGAGCAGACCCTTACAAGTATAGAGGTTCAACTACATTTCACTGTACGTACATTATACATATGGGTTTTCAAACATAATCTTCCAACTCACTTCTACTGTCAGTCAGAGGCAATAATACTAAAGTAATAATAAGCACCTGAAGTGACCTGAGGTTTTGCAATGATCATGTGAGTGTCTCTAGGTTAAGATCTTCATTGTGATCTCCCACTGTGCTGTATTCCACATGCAGTCTTTTGTCCTTTTTCTTAAGGGTTTACGGCTTTGTCAATTGTACATCTCCACTTCCTGGAAAATGAGTATCTGTTTTTTAGCTGCTGTAGTCATCACAGTGTTGGCCAGCCTGAATCACAAGACAGTCTGAGGGGAGCTTAGTATTTCTACCATAGATTGCAAAGATTTGAATTTACGATTTACTTTGCTTCTGACCTTGTAGATAAATTCAGATTATAAAGATTTCAGAAGGCAGAGAAAACAAACAAACAAACAAGCAAACAAACAACAACAACAAATGACTAAGGTAAGAATCATTCAGGTACTCACAAAGAAAAAAAGTGACATGGATAATTACAGAATAATTATAATTCTGTGTGGAAATTGATGGATGTGCATAGAAGGATAGACACAATAACATGAATATAAGTTAGAAGCAAGGCAGACACCTAATCTTCCTTTAACTTTAAAATGAAAGATTAGTGGACTTTCTGGTACCTAGTATGTTTTTCTTTTTTCCTGTGTGTGTGTGTGTGTATGTGAGCTGATTGCTTTTCTTTTGCACAAGAAAAATAATTTTAACACAATAACAAGTATACCCACCTCTCCACAACTCACTCCAGGAATATTTCACTGACTCCAGCAATCATGTTCTCTGAGTAAACAGTGAAATGCCAGGTGAAGAGGAAAAAATGCATTCAGCATTTTAAAAATAATCTTTGTCTTATGTCTGGGAAGTAACAAAAGGAAACCTGACTTCAAGCCTGATCACTTAGGAAATAGAAGAGAAGTAATAATTTCTCTTTCAGTAAGAGCCTACGCTGCAGGTTCTGTTAAAGTATATTGTTTATATCTTCATTAAGACATGTTATTCTCAAATAACCAAGAGAGACAGATGCCTTTGGGTTATTTATATTTTTATATCCTTTTCTATGCGATGATAAGAGAAGACGTGTTGTCATTTATTATTATTATAATTATTTTTTTAACAATGGCCTTATGGCTAGCAGACAACAAAATGAGACATATGAACAGACTTCCAAATGCTGTTAAGCTTAACAGGGCACAAATCATGTGTTTAAAGAACAGTTTTGTAGCCTTTCTGCCTGATTCTCATCTTTGTTGCACCAATGTAAGGTGGGGAGATGCCTCCATTGCAATCAGAAGCCATTCACCTTTACATGGTTTTACAGCAGACTAATTGCAGCACATCAACCAGAGATATTCCTGATTTAAGATGGCATAAAAGCAAGAAACAGTAAAATGAGCTTTTTTAACAATATCCACTGTGGTCACTGATTCTTAAGATGTTGTACAGTTATCATAAATCAAACAGCAGGTGGTTTTCACTGATGAAATTATCCTTACTAATTTTTAAGCTGTCAAAGACAGATCTGAAGCAAGTTATGTGGTCAAGTTGGAGTGGATTGTTTTTTTCTTAGAAATGTACAAAGCTTTGTCTTCAATTCTGAAAGTGGAAACACGATTTCTTCTTGGCTTTGCCTGGGAGTGCAGGACTTGCTGGCTCAAAGAATGACATTTGCTTCAATAAAAAAAAACATTTTAAAAAATGTTCCAGAAAGTTCAGGTCACAGCTTCCCCATAAGATGCTTAACATCTTTTGTAAAAGCACCAATGATAATTTGTTCAGCTTTTAGATGAAGTGTGCCAGTAACAGTACAAAAAACTAAAATCAATGGCCATCTCAGATGCAGAGGTATTGCTCGTGAACAGATTGATGTGTTCACGCACAATTGCTCTGAGAGGCCCTAGACATGTTGGGGTCAAATTGGCAAAATAGGTAGCAACTGTACTCTCACAGCAGCCTCCAAAAGAGAGAGGCAGATGTCTATCCTATCTTGCAAACACATTCTTTTACAATGTGTTACTTCATCTCTTTTATTGCACAAGAGGAAAGTGAGAGACAGAGAATCAAGAATAACACTAATGATGGACCATATGGAATCCATAAACAATGTTGTTCTGGAATAAGATGGCCTTTAAAGGAGGTGGGGGCCCTACTGTACTTGGGCCAGACATTACCTAACTCCCCAGGTGAAAGATGGAGAATAGGTGAGAATAGGGAGCAGACGCTAGGAGCATGCAATTCAGAGCAGGGCTTTCTGGAAGATATAAAGAGCAGCTTGAATCCTTTTAAAGGTCTGACTTACTTTGGATTAAAATAGCCTGCTCGTGCTTTCTGGGAGCAAAACCTTTCTTATGAAGGCTACTGTAGAAAATATTATTTTGAAACTGGATTAAGAATTGGACCTCTGAACCACTTAGGAAATTCTGCACTTTTACATGAAGGCATGAGGTTCCTAAGGGGGAAAATGACCAGTTCAAAACCGTTCAAAATGCCCTTTCTTTGATTAAAGGAAACTAGTAATAACAACATAGACTCAGAGCAAGAAAAATGGATAGGGCAACCGCTATGCTGCCACTTTTACAGTCTTTTAAAGCTAATTTTGGAAAGCACCATACTTGGCACCTTCTGAAAGTAGTCATTGCCCTTGGTGGTAGCATCTGAGCTGGCTATCTATCCATCCTAGCCCATGGACCAGCAAGTGGGACAGATGTCTGAAGCCAGAAAGCTAGAGGAGTTAGCTATTTCTCTTCATGTTGCTTCTAACTGGCCAATGTTTTAACAGCATGCGTGTAGGGAAGAATGATGGTGTCTGTCTTTCCCAGCATATGTGAAGGTTTCAGGTTTTGGCCTTGTTGTATTTGACCTCATTTAGGACAAGAATGCTTTTATCTAAATCAAAGCCAATTTCTCGTATTAGTCTGAACTTGTGAAGACCCCCAGTGAATAAAAATATCACAGGAATTAGGCAATACATTCAGAATGTATTTTGAAGTTTTAAGCATGTGCTTAAGTGCTTTTCTGGCTCTACTTTAATGAAAGATGGAAACGTAATGTGGAAATATGACCAAGAAATTCTGTTTCATTAAATTGGAATGAATCCCAGTGATGAACAAAACTCATAATGAAGTACTATTTTAAGATTTAAAAGTAGCTTTCCTCCATGATAATTCTCTTCATTTTGCTGCTGTCTGATGCAAGACCACAGCAAGAATACCACAGTGAACCTTTTTGCTACATTTCTAATGTTAGTTAAAACAATCTGGTTATTGGGCAGTATGACCTAGGTGCTTTCTTTCCTGAACATTCAAAACAATATCTTCAGTCATTTATTGAGACCAAAATGCCACACCCTGGCCCAGAGTTGCTTTCTTAAAATTCAGAGAAATCATGGCAGACTATTTTTGGTAAACAGTGCCAATTGACTTTATGACTTGTTTCAAGGTGGTTTGTCATACTAGGGCATGCTAGAAGGACAGTACAAACAGTAGTTGAAGTATGAAAGCATAGTAGGAGATTTCTAGTTGTTTAAAAGTTTGTATGGCTGCCTCAAAAAGGCTGTAGGACACAGAAATGGGTAAAAAGAAATGGTTGATATACAATGGATTAAAAAAAAATCCAATTTCTGTTTTGGTATAATTCCATAATTTATCTAGTAATAGCAATAAAATAGAAGGTCACGGAAGAGACATTCATCTGATGCAAAACATTGTAGCTATACTGATTTCAGCTTGTTTGTTTGGGGGAGAGAGACGCAACTCAGCACCAAAAGGGTGTCCCAGTTGGATCCTATAAGTGATGGGGGCCTGTGTCTTTCTGCAGCTGCAACCAAGTCACCAAGCAGAAACAGCTGCTTAGCCAAGGCCAAAATGAGGTGTCAGAGCAGGGTGCCCTTCATGGTGGCTCAGGGAGAGGCAAGAAAAATCTGAAGGGGAAGGCAGTCAAATGTCTAGAGAAATAATGAAGGATTTTAGAAGGAACAATACTCTGTTGTTTTCCACAGGATCTTTTGGCTAGGTTACAGAGGAGTCTGGGTTTTGTCTCTCTGCAGAGGGGGAAGTGACAACTTGGGAGGAGGTAATTTTGCTGAGATGTGGTGAGAACCTGCACTGGGAGTAGCTCAGTGCTCGTCATAGGTTTCTTGCTTTGGTAGCTGATGCTTTTTCACAACACTTGTTAGAACGGTGCTACCACTGTCATGGCAGAAATAGCTATGTCTCATGGAGGCTGCCGTGCTAGATCTGAGCTCTGTGGGTTGCTGTGTGTGTTGACAGATGACTCTGACAGTCCTCTTCTTCTGTATTTACTAGAACTATAGATTCTGACTGTGAGCCAAAAGCTAAATGGGTCCAAACTGATGAAGGATAGGTCAGTCAATTGCTAATACATGTGATGGTCTGGATGCAATCTGGATGGCAGGGACAAGGGGAAGGTTATCTATGTGTTCTGTTTCTCATGTGCAGCCATTGTTGGTTACTGTAGTAAAATGTGACAACATAGTCTAGCCTTTTTCATTAGTCATTTGAACAAAAATCTCATGATAACAACGTGTCACATTCTTCCTTTCTGAATTCAATAAAAAATAGGTGGTTTGTTTATTTATTTATTTATTTATTTATTTATTTTAATGACAAAATTGAACAATTAAGAATCTCACAGTACAATACATCTCTGTCAGGCAAATATATCTCTGAATGCAATCTGCTATTTTTAGCATGCATATCCTGGACACCTATGAAAATCCAGTGAACACTACATTAGCATGGGGAAGCACATGAAAGAAAAATGGACCATGAAGATGATATATACTAAAATTTTTCCTAGCGTGACTTTTAATACCACCTTTTTTCATACCTCAGCAGACCTGAGCTATGCTGAGCGATTGCCACACGGCATGGTAAACCAACATGTAGATTTTCTGTATGTTACCCCTAGTTTAGTGGAACTTTGTAGGGCAACAACCCACTAGTAGATCACAACTCATTTTGGCAGGTCATTTTGTGTGCATTATTGACCTTTTCTTGCTGTCCATAAATCCTTGACAATGCTGACACAGAAACGCACCAAGTGACCTTTCAAAAAATGTTGGAAATAATCCGTTCCAGCTGCAGGCTGAGGACACTGACCATATTCAAATATAAATCTCTCCATCAGCACCATGGACTGCTGGCAACAGCAGCATTCACACTCCCCAAACTGATTCTCCACACCATGTGGTGTGATGGCCTGATGTCACTTCTAAAAAAAATCATTCTGGTTAGAAGCAGGAGGAAGAAACACCATGTTTAAAGTTGAACGTGTAAGGAAAATGTAGGACAGCACTGGCTTGACTTTCTCCAAGAGTTGGCGAGCAACTAGAGCATCCTCCCTTGACAGCTCTTAGTGTAAAATGTTCTTAGCACCTGTAAGTCTTGTGGTCCTCACACTCAAGTCCAGAACAAAGTGTACATTTACTGGTCTCAAGCTGGAACCCTTTCCTCTTGTTTTAAAGCACAAGAATTCCTCTCAAAACTCTTTGTGCAATGTATTCTCTCCAGCTGCAGAGCGGAATACTTGTTTTTCCCTTTCTTCCAAAAGAGGAATGCAACACTTTGAGAAGTGATTCACCATCTGTGATAAACTATTGCAGTTGTGCAGGGGTCTTTATGAGACTGGATCTTTGAACCAAGCACCTGTGTTGGTTAGGCTATGTTAAGGGCCTGTTACATGGGCCTCTTCTCTGTGGATACGGTCTTAATTTGAGGTCTGCAATGGATGAGCTGCTTTGAATCAGCTCTTGATGAGCGTTTTCTGTAAGCTGAGAGCACTGTGAGTATCCAGACTGGCTTAGCTTGGGGCACTTTGTTCATGTTCCTAAATTAATTAGCTTTGTTTTATATCCATTGAAGAATTTCCCCCCTGGTTTTCCTACCAAAACATGATATCATATCAGTATATGTGAGATACATATCAAGTACTTCCAAATAGCTATGCAAACTTTTGTATTTCTTTAGTTGAACTAGAAAGAACTGCCAAGATCAGGATAAGATGCTGATGGGAGATTCTGCATGTTGCAAAGTGTCTTCTGAAACGCATGATGTCATCCTCTGACACATATCAAGGGAGTTTCCATTTAGGTAAAGAGAAAAGACAGAATGTTCCTATCTAGCTGCTTCCATATAGTAGCTGACAGAAAGTTTGTATCATAATAAATTGATCTTACAAATCCCACTGGATCTTTGTTATGGATACTAGTCATATTAATAATTTTTCACATTTCCTGTCCAAAGTAATACAGTCTGTTTAAATTTGTTTCCAGGAATTTCATTGATGTGGATAGCCAGGAAAAGAGGGTTAAATAAATAAAATGAAATTTGCAACGATTTTTTTTTTGTTTTGTTTTGCTTCTTTCTCATTACACACCCTGGGTAGTAATCCTCAAAATGTTTTTTTTTTTCTGCCTCCTTGCCAGGATCTGTTTTTGCTTCAGATACTTTGTCACTTATGGACTTGGTAATGCAGGTTTGGCTTTGCTAATATGCTTTTTTCTGTTTCCTTTGTTTTTAATTCTGGGAAAGAAGTAGTGGTAGCATGTTCTGCATATAGCAGTGCTTCATATTTCCTTTCCAGCTGGCTAGTATATATGTTTTGTAATTATTGTTTCTACATTTGTTTCAAATTTCCCTGCCTCCTTGAAGTAAGGGATAATAATTTTGAGAACTAGTTCATGGGTATTAAACTCATCTGTGTAAAAGGGAATTCCAACAGCTTGGATAAGATTCTAACACGTTTTTTTCCCCTCATAGGGCCAGGGACCATGTAATGATCTAGTTCAGCCTTCCGTATACGGCCATAAACTTCACCGTGGTTCCACAGCTTCTTTTTTTGTGTACTCTCTTAAGTACAGTGTAAATACTAAGCAATGGAGAATCTGATAAAGATCTTCTTAAAAATCATTGGTAAGAAATGCTCTAACAAGCCTTAAAACTGTACATTTTAGTGGATTTAAAGAGGAGTATGCAATTAGCAGATGCCTTTCATAATTGCATGTAAACTTCTTGTAAAAAGACAAAACAACTTAGCATGTCTTGAATATTCTTGGTCCCTTAGATACTAAAGAAAAGCAAAGATTTAAATGTGTGTTTGAATGGACAGTATAATTTTGTGTAGAATGCTTCAATACTGTTTCGTTGACTGAACATCTGTTTTTCACAGTATCTTTATGTAGACCAATTATTATTCTACATCTCAAGATGATACTTTATATATTTTGTCTATACTTACTGTTAAAAAATGTTGAAAATTTGTTCATATCATGATTTGTTTATGTCTTCAGCACTTATAACTCCTTGTGCTATTGGAGACCTTTAGCTTCAGTTCAAAAAGCTTCTCACAGAGAAGGAACTGGAATCTCTAAATTGGAATTGAACATTTTCTTTAAATTTTGCTTTTTTCCTGCCACTATTTACTGAACTCACTGAAGAGATTGGTAGTGTTTAGCAGAACGCTTCCATAAAAAGCGTGGGTTTTTTTGGGTGGTCCACTGGGGACCCAGGAGTTGGACTCAATGATCCTAGTGGATCCCTTCCAACTCAAATATTCTATAATTCTATGGTTCCTTTCACCATCCATGACCCCCCTGAACACACCCCTTTTTTTCAGCTTCATATTTTTATGTTTCCCTTATAAAGAAGGATCTAATCTAGAGTCCTGCATTTATAGTCCAAGCTTCCCTTTTTTACCTTTCCTCTTTCTCCTACCTCTAATTTCAGTAACTAATTTAATCATGAAGGGGTTTTACCCTTTGTTTCCTGACCATGTGCATCCTCAACCAGTCATAAGGCTGATGTCCCCAAGAGTAATAACAAGCAGCTGTCACCTCTTGAGAGGGTAAACAGCTCAGTACACTATTTGGCCAAGCTTCTAGTGTAGCGTTAACCTACACCAAAAGAAGACGCTTTAGTTTTAGCTTCCTTAATGAGAAATTGGTAAACTCAATCTAGCATTTGGCAGTGCTTAAAACAGCTTAAGCAGTTCCCATCCTTTGATAGATACCCCTTTCCTAGGTAACCATAAAGAGAATAGAATCAGAGCTGTGATATGGCTGGAAAAAAATACCTTAACTGAGAAAGTTGTATTTCTGCTGGATCTGCTTCTTGGACTGTTTTGCTGTGTGGCTGCCCTGAGCTGCAGTGACAGAGGGGAGAGAGGATGGTGGTGCAAGGAGCAAGCACCTTGGACAGAGATTGTCAACATCAGCAGTGCTATTAATGGAAAAATGTTGTTAAAGAATTGCATGGTTCTACATGAGTCTGAATGAGTCATGCCTTCAGGTTGAAGTCTCTTCATGCACCCAGAAACTGACATCCTGCCTTGTACCAATATTGTGTTGCCTGCGCACAGTGTGTGAGATAAAATAATTATTATCTGGGGGGACAATGAATTTGGGATGAACTAACCCAACTGGAAAAGTCTTGAATTTCAATTAATTTGTTGTCTAGATAATCCTTTTGAAGGAATTATAAAGATAGTTTGAGGAAAATAAATAGTTTCTAGCCATCAGGAACTGATGAAAAGTTAAGTTCTCTGTAGCAAGCCTCCTAAAAGTATATTAGTACAAAGGAATAGCTTCTCATTAAACCATAACAGCATAATTTTTTTTTCTGAAAAGGACAATGAGATAATCTAGTACAAATTGATCATAACTAAAGTTACAATTCAGTCTTTACATTGTCCAAAGTAATATTTAGAAATTTTTAAATAGTGTCTAGGTGATTTGGGTTTCCCAAATGTTTAACTGAGTACTTATCTGAAACTCTTGGAGATCAAGTCAAGATTTGTTTGTTTTGTATCATTTATGTTCAACTTTAATGATTTTAAATTTATAACTTAAATGGCCCTTTTAGTATATTCAAGGAAGGCCAGATTGCTCCTTCTTTTAGCTCTTAGCTCTGCTGAGCTAATCACTAAGTTTTGTAATGAAGAATGGATTTCAGACTGCATATATACAGGGAACAATCTGTTAATTTTTAAATAGTTTTTGCATAGGTACTTTCTGGACACTCCAGTTCATTTATGAATAAATCCTGGGAACTCATAACAGACAATTTTATCAAAATATTGTTGTAAAATGACACTATCTAGCAAATGAATTTTTTTTTCAGTGGGATGGGATGAACCTGCAAGAATTTTTGAGGTCTTAGTGACTTAAACTGGTGGCAGATAATAAAGATGTTACTATACCTAATGCAGTCTGTTTGGGCTTAGCATCATCAGAAATATGGAAAGATATTCTGCTTTGACTGGAATAGTAGGAAAGAACTAGGAAAAAGGAAAGTCAGGAAAGTCATCCACAATGAATTCTGACCTTGGGCAGTTAAAGTGAATGTAAGTCTTGAAAGAAGAAGTTGATTTTTTTTAATCCAATATAAATAATGTTACTTCTCTTTTGAGAACAGTATGGGAACATCTATGGGAATACCACATCAGTGTTTGCTCTCAGAAGATTTTTGTCAAAAACTTCTTCTGAATCAACCAGTTTGTTTATTTGTTACTTCACATCCTTTGATGGAGACATCAGTCCCCAAATTCTGTCATGTTTGCCAATATTCCCTGTTTTAAAGCACCCAATATACAGTGTTTCTGCATATATATAAGTTATGAATTCTCAGGGTTGGATGTTAATGTTTGTTCTGCTTTCAGCAGGGCAGATAGAACAAAATAGTGGGGGAAGATATTCTTAGCTCAACAAAGTGATCCATCTGAAATTGCTGTCCTTTTGCATAAAACAGATAAAAGATTATTTTAGGTACTTACAGTAGAAAACAGGGAACTAAATTCATTAAACCTCCTGGGAATTTCTTTTTCAGCTGTAAACCTTTTAGCAGTTCTAGGACTAAGGCTGGGGATATTGCTGACAGTAAAAAGACTGCTTTCAGTAATGAACAGGAAGGGTACATCTAGAATACTAAAAAGTCTAAGATTTATAATTGAAGGCCTCTAGTCAAACTTGGGTCAGAAATGGATTTCAGGAAACAAGAATTAAAAATCATGTGGTCACTAAATTAATTCTTCATTACTTCATAAACTCATTTAGGTAACAGTGAAGTATTACCATTAGGATAAAACTCAGATCTAGTCCACTCAGAGACTTTAAGTGTATTCGTTTGCCATATTGGTACTAGTGCAGTTTAATGTTGGTGATTAGGTAATAAAGGAGGACTCTGCCATGAGGCAGCTTTCATCTGGCATTGAACTCGTATTCATGCCAAGGTTTCCATCTGCAAATGCAATGAGACCTCTATTTCTTTGCAGCTTAACATCTAAAGCTTAGGCAAGATTTATCCGTAACAGACTGGCCACCTGTTTGTGTTTTCTAACATCTAAAACTTATAATAACTTCTGAATTATTGTTCTTTTATTTCTAAGTTTGTTTTTTTTTAACAACTTCATGTTTGCTTATTTTCATGAAATTGTTGTGTTCTTGATTATTTGCTGAATTTTGTAATTATTTTCAGTGCTATAAAAAAGTGCTCTAAAAACCTTCTTTGTTTAATGATATGTGGTTCCTTGAGATCCATTAGTTTTCAGCTCATATATGTGGATTAAGAGTACTCAAAAGGAGAGTAGGAGACCCAGGTTCAGTCTTCACATTCTTGTTCCCCCATCTCTCTGAGATCGCCAATGAACAAAGGGAATGCTGAAGTCAGCAGGCCGTAGGACTCTGAAAGAATTGTCTTAACCACCAGCCTGGAGAGCAAATTTTTCTATCTTGGGAACCGTTTACTCTGTGTAAAGCGAGAAAGCAGGGAAGTTCACATGAATGCTCCCTACGGGCAACTTGTTTGGATGCTTCCTCTGAGGAGTAAGCATGAAGTGCATTTTTAACCTCATGAAAGGTGTGGCAAAAGGCCAAAATCCCATGGGGTATACCAAGTAATAGAGAAGATATTGAAAGTCTATGGTGGTCCTCTCTTTATTGTTCCTACTGGAGCTCCTCTACAATTTTTAAACTAGTTTTTGTTGTTGTTGTTGTTTTAAAATGTCCTCCAAAACACTCCTATATTTTATACAATAATTCTGCTCGTAATCCATGGGCAGTATTTCTAAGATCTTATGTTTTTGTATTGACTTCTTTCCCCAGACCTGGTTCCCATTTGTGGGACTAAGCCAGAATTTCCAATGAAATAAACCATGGCACACTGCCCTAATGTTACATTGAATTGGCTGGTTATACTAGGCTCAGTTCTTATCAGATCTTCATACTTTTCTAGTGAGACAATAACTTTTGAAAATAGAAATAAAGTTGGATCAACCAGAGTCCAAACATAACTGGAAAGTAGTTAATGACTTCATTATATTGGTCAGTAGTGACTGATCTACAGCATACTGAAAAATTGCCCCATGTAGACCCTCCTTTCCAGTGGTAACTAGATCAAATTACCTAAGACTATTAGCATTCTACCTAAGGGAAAGGGAAACACTAATAAAATTCAAGAAAATTCAAGAAATAATATCTCTTTTTAGTCCTCTGAAGAGAATAATAGTATCATCAATTAACATAGAAGCTCATTGGGCATATGGTTTTGCTCTCACTTTTACAATGCTTCATTGAGATGTCTGCTTATGTTTTATGTCTTGTCAAGGAATTACTCTCTCTTGCTTTTGATACAAGATATGAAGATATGACCTGGTCAGAGCAGGGAACCTGTGCTATATTACAGTCTATTCCACTTTTAAGTTAGTTAACGGATAGCTGAATGGCAGCAGAGACCAAATGGGGCACAGCATCTTTCCTTAGTGCAGTTTCTCTAACTGCTTTTTAGAACAAAGCTTTAAAAAATGACAGCCTTTACTTTTGCTGATTCCTGGGCCCTCCCTGTTTCAGTTACTCTGTAGTTTCAGTCTCCCTGGTGCCAACGGTTGTCAGCCTGGCTCTAGAGCTTTACAGTATTTGTGTAGGTGTCAGTCCTCGGTTGCCTGAGGAGTTGTAGGGCTGTGTTATGGCTCTATATATCCTCTGTCATTATTATGATTCCTTTGGGAATACCTGATCACATTGTTTTGTCCTTCCACACTGTTGGTGGGTAGTTAACTTAGTCCTCACAATAGCATGATTTGTTAGAAACATTGCAATTGCAAACTTTCAGATTTTACCACTTAAATGTAAGTGAGATCAGTCCTGCTGTAAATTCCTGCATAACTTACAACTCTGTGCAAATCCGAGTGAATTCTGGGCAAGTAAATACACATTTCTGCTTCTTTCATATTGGAACAAACAGATGTTGTTCACTTAAAAAATAAGAAATAGAGCCAAACAGGGTTTTCCAGTTCAGTACAGCTACATCTAACTCCTAGGTACTCCATCAGCCAGAGGAAACCTGAAATCAGCTACCTGAGAACAGGGCCTAAGGAATCAAGAGGGAATATCATCATTCATTCCATCATGGAATGGCCAAATAACTAATTTAAAATAATCTATTTCTAGCAACTAGTCTTTTCTCTTCTGTTGGGGTTTGAGTCCCCTATGAACCCAGCTCACTTGTGGAGGTAGCCACAGAAGCTAAATTTCTAGTGCACAGAAAAAGGAAAAAAGATGTAGAGGGACATATAGGATTCACCGCTCAGTTAATTAAAGGACCTAATTCTTTTATCTCTTCTCTTCTCTTCTCTTCTCTTCTCTTCTCTTCTCTTCTCTTCTCTTCTCTTCTCTTCTCTTCTCTTCTCTTCTCTTCTCTGCTCTGCTCTGCTCTGCTCTGCTCTGCTCTGCTCTGCTCTGCTCTTCCTCTGCTCTGCTCTTCCTCTGCTCTTCCTCTGCTCTGCTCTCCTCTGCTCTCCTCTGCTCTCCTCTGCTCTGCTCTGCTCTGCTCTCCTCTCCTCTCCTCTCCTCTCCTCTCCTCTCCTCTCCTCTCCTCTCCTCTCCTCTCCTCTCCTCTCCTCTCCTCTCCTCTCCTCTCCTCTCCTCTCCTCTCCTCTCCTCTCCTCTCCTCTCCTCTCCTCTCCTCTCCTCTCCTCTCCTCTCCTCTCCTCTCCTCTCCTCTCCTCTCCTCTCCTCTCCTCTCCTCTCCTCTCCTCTCCTCTCCTCTCCTCTCCTCTCCTCTCCTCTCCTCTCCTCTCCTCTCCTCTCCTCTCCTCTCCTCTCCTCTCCTCTCCTCTCCTCTCCTCTCCTCTCCTCTCCTCTCCTCTCCTCTCCTCTCCTCTCCTCTCCTCTCCTCTCCTCTCCTCTCCTCTCCTCCCCTCCCCTCCCCTCCCCTCCCCTCCCCTCCCCTCCCCTCCCCTCCCCTCCCCTCCCCTCCCCTCCCCTCCCCTCCCCTCCCCTCAGTAATGATAAAATCATTACTGTGAATGATTACGTACACAATAAATATTGTCCATCTTGTATGCTGCATGAGGCTGAATGAAATAATAATGTGGTTCGTAAAGACTCTCTCATACTGTGTATGCATAAAGATTTTGAATTAAAATTTCATAAGCAACCTTATATCTGATATCATCTGAATTCTGATTGCTTAACTTAGAAACTTTAATGAGCTTACTAAACTAAATGAATTTAATCACTGGTATCATTTAGACTAAGAAAATAGGAGGAAAGAATACAGACAAGACCTGGATTTACTTTAAGTCAAAGGACCAAAAAAATATTTTGCTATCCATAGTTGAAAGTCATGCTCTCATCCTGGCTGAAAAAATAGCCATCTTCAAAATACGACCAAAATGTGAGAAAAGGTATTGGATTTAAGCTTTAAATAAGAGAATACATGTGGAAAGAAGGATTGATAAGAAAATTCAAAACAAATAATCAAAAGTTCTTTAGGTTTATAAATAAAATGGGGGGGGGGCTACTCTGCATTTGGAACTGGTAGAAATGGATGGAAAGTTGTTTCACCAATAAATTAAACATTTGCCTCAATTTTGAATATGTGCACACTTTTTTTTTTTTTTTAAACAAGTTGAATATAGTAGACGTAAGATAGCTCATCTTGTGTAAATCAATACTGTGCTCTGAGAAATTGCTGGTTAGTGTAGGCAGAAGATCTGCTTTGAGCAGAAACGATGTTGAGTAATTACTGAAAGAGAGGTATTACTGTGTAAGGAATATGCCAGCAGTATTCCTGAGGTTATGGACTAAACAGATTAAGATATAAATATATTGAATAATTAGCCTGAATAATTGCAGTGAAATGGCACTGAACAGAGAAAATTACAAATTCATACCTTTGGAGTTTAGCAACAGAATTCAAAGGACAACAGTAGAAGAAGAGAAAGCTTTTGCATTAGATAATCATAAAATGCCTGTAATCCACAAGTGGGATACATCCATAGAAAAGACAAATTCAATCACTATATTTATTATGCAAAGCATTTTCAATAGAGGTTGAGCATTAATTTTACCCTTTTTCAGGGTAGTCCTCCTGTGTGTGGCTCTGGTTATAGATATTCTAGAAGCCTAGAATTCAACTAAAAATTCATAGTAAGGTGAATGGGTTTATCAAAAATGTAGAGCTAATATGTTAGAGCAAACCAGAGGAGCCAGCATTGTGTAGCATAACAAAACAAGAGCTAGACAAAATTTATGTCTTATCTCAAAATGTCCAATGGAAATAAGCCCTAAGGAGAGAAAAGAATTATTTAAGCTAAATGACTGTCTTAAAAGAAGAATAAATAAGTAGAAGATGCTCTTGAAAAGATACAGCTAAAAAGTAAAGACAACTTTGAGTGTGGACTACAGCAGTGTTCTAGAAGGAAGAAAATGAAGGCAAAATAAATTAAAAGATACGGTAACTTGTGAGTAGTTATGATTTTCTGCAATAGCAGCTGAGCAGGCTAAGTGATTTTTTGAGTCCTATATCCCCTGTAGTGTAGTTTGTATATGCAACACATAGTCATGAAATACTTACAGGTTTGATTCAACTATTCTTTAATAACAAACACAAGGGCTGAAATTCAGTGGAAATGCTGAAAGAGAAATAGTGATAGATATATGCTATTTTTGAGCATATGACTTCTTATGACCAGAACTTTGGCTTTATTTGAAATAATAAAGCAATACCAGAACAGATTCTCCAAAGTCCTTCAATTGACCCCACATCAGAAACCTGTCAGAAAGTATTAAAAAATAACGTGATGTAGAATTATTCAGTTTTATTTTTATGCCTTGATTCAGGAATCATAAGTCATCTCCTGTTGGATTCTCAGTATCTATCAGGACTGGCAACAAGCCAGTATCACACAGATGAAACATTTTAATTTTCATAGTGATGATTTGTTTTCCTTTCAGACTTCAGAACTTTTCCCATCTTATCGAAAACTTTCAATTCACTTCTTGGTGGATCAATCCCTATAGTTTTAGTGAACTTCACTGAATATTTTTCACCCCTATTAATACAAAATTTAATGACTAAACATCCTTCTCACCTGAATATATATTTATGATTATCTTTAAATCCACCAGTACAAAATGGGAAGCCCTCAGGAGACCTGATATATAGTACTTAAAATGAGGTACTCTTTTGGGAGTCCATGTTATGCAGATTTAATTGCTGTGGAATGAGAATTTTATAATAATGTTTAACACTTTTCAGTAAAAATTCTGACCTCTTTTGTCTAGCAGTCCTTGTTATTAAATAAACCACTGTACACATAATACCTCTAAAATACCTGTGAGTGGTAGACATGAGTACTACAAAGCAAACTTCATCTGTAAGTGAACAGTTATCTGGTTGTATGAACAAAATGGAAGAAACTCACTTGTGTTTGTGTGATTGTGGGTCACTGATGGAAGAAGGTGTAATGATTTTCAAGGACGTAGCCTTGCAAATAGGATGTTACAGTCTTCCAAAAAATAACATGACATAAAATACAATGTTGTATTTTTGTCTCTCCTCATTGGAAGCACTGGCACAGACTTTGTCTCAGGCTTCAGAAAGTCATCTTTTTTTAAAAAAAAATTAAAAAAAAAAATTTTTTCTCTCTCTATTTTTTTTTTTTCCCTACAAGATTTACCTACAATGTCACTGCATTGTGTGGTTTATAACAGTTAAGCAAGCTGTTGTCTCCTTTTTCTGCTCATCTGTTGTTGTTTGTGAATTGTATCCTTGTCTTTTGTCAATTAGCTGTACTTTGGTAATCACCTCTGCTTCTGTGAACCTTTGGGAAAAGTCCATCAATGCTTGCAGGTTTTTCCATGAGACCTTACTGTGTCACAGGCAGAGTTTTGTCCTCTTTCAGGCTAGTAGTCTCTGGTTCTCCTTGAGAGAGTGTGTGGTGTGGTGGAAGGAGTACAGACCATGGTCCAAAGTTCATTCCACTAAAAAGGGAAAATGAAGGTTGATGTATTCATCAGACTGGCCAGCTTCTGACATTGATGAAATCTTGTAACTCACTGAAGTTAGAAGTGCAGTGGCTGGATGAATTCAGCACATCACCAATGATATTGTAACCTACATTCCTGGTTCAAAGGTGGCGCTGCATGATTAGCAAACAGCATTTTAAAAAGATCTCTCTCCCCTTGCCATTTCTATACTTTGCTGCCAGGTTTCCAGTCATTCTTCTCTACTGAATACTCACTCTTTCTTTAGTTTCCTGATACAGGTGGCTACCATTTGTAGGGCTATCAATTTCTCTGCCCATTTTAAAGCAGCTATTATTTATGCCAGTTCCTGCTTATCATCCTCTTTATTCATTTAGACAAGAACAGCTACAAAACATTTTAAACAGCTTGAGATAAAGGTTAAGCTTAAAGATCACATGTTATCATGCACAGCTTCAAAATAATGGGTTAAACCTGCTTCAACACAATGTTCCAAAATCATGTCTTTAATGTGCATTTAATTTGTGCCACTCTTTCAGATGTAAGAAATGTGAAAACATGAACCAAGCTAAAAAGCTATGGCCCATAAAGAAAATCATCTGCAGTAGCGTAAAAGGTACATGCTGAACTTTTTTTCACTGGTCTTCATATGCAAGATCATACAGAATTGAAAAACACACCCTTTTTCAAATGACTTTCATGACTTTATCTTTTAACAATAATATGTATCAGTGACATATGTCTTACTGCAGAAATATGAGTGTTGGAAGTCCTGCATTTATCCTTCAAATAATTTTTAGAAGTTTTTTGTATAAGAATTAATGGTAGGCTCACAGCCCTTGTTACAAAAAATAAATTATTGCTACATGTCTTGCCATTGAAATAGATTACTTAGCCATTCACCATTTGCCATGGGATGCTCTCCAGATGTGTTGCATCTGAATTTGCCTGAATTTTCACTTGAGTACTAGGAAGTTAATCTGTTGTTTAGCACACCAAAAGAATCATTAAATATCTGCTAAACATTATACCGGGTTGCAGTGCCCTAGTATAAGGATTTTTTTCTTCTCTTTTTTCCCTCTATCCATTCCAGTGATCTTTAACAATACCCTACTGTTGCAATGCTGTTCTTTTTCTTCCTTCAAAGTATAATTTTATGCTAATCCTTGAGCTGTTGAAGAGGGCATTAGCTTTCAGCTCATTTTTCTGATTTGTTGTGCTAGGGAAACTTTGTTACTTACAACCTGGCACATCCTGAACTTTGCACAAATATTACCTCTTACTTCCATATTTTAAACATTTTTTTTAAATTTGGTAGAGACGGCACAGTAAGAACGCATAGTCCTTCTGTCTACTGTATATCTCACGATCCAATTGTTGAGAGGACTGAACTTTCATCTCTATGTTGGAATATGGCCCAGATTCTAGATTTCAAAGCAACTAAAAGGAAGACAATCATTAAGACAATGTTCCCTCAAATCCCAGTTCAAATATTCTCAAAGTCTATGCAAAACGCAAATGTTGACCTCACAGAACTTCCCAACCTCCAGAACAGTTCACAGAGCTCTGAAAACACTTGCAAACATATTTCTGAAACTTCTTTTTTATTGTTGGTAAAATATCCCTTGGTTGCCATTAGTTTTGCTTAAATCCTGTGGAAGTATTCAGAGCTTCCTGGTGTATTCAACAATTCAGAAAAATGGCTCATCATCTCAGTTTAGCTCAGTCTGCATGATTGCTTGTGTACTTAGTCCCCACTTATTTTTTTCAGGTTCACTATCAGGCTAGACAGCTCTGTCAACTCAAAAAGACATGCTTTTTTCAAACTATTGATCTCCGTTGCTCTTCCAAATCCTTTAGTATTGGCTCTTAGGATTACTATAATGCTATAATCATTCTGTTAAGGATTCAGATTTGTGGTGGACTAAAAGATGGTAACATCAAAAGGATTGAAATGCCCTTGAAGCAATCAATTTTTGTTCATCAAATACAAATGCTGAGAGGCTGCTTTCAGCTAATAATTTATAACCAAATTAATGACACATGGCTTCCGTCAGTAATGGTCTCCTCTTTGGGATATTTTTTTTTCCCTTTCTGTGATCTGATTTCATATTCTGGGAAAGGAAATCAGAGTGCTAAAGAATTTAATCAGAAATGGGGACTCTCTGAAGTTAAAAGCTTAGCTTTCTTTCTTCAAATTGAGTGCTGCTGAAACCTTTATCTTTCAATTTTGGCAAACGTGTATTTTTAAGCCAACTCTACTCATGTGGAACTGTATTTCCACTTTTTTATCCTACACAAAAAGAATCACTGCATTGTGGGAAGCACCTTGCAAAAGTTTTACATAAGTCCCTTATATGAATTTGTAACTCTTGAAACATTTTGTTTCATAACAAATTTTCCATATTAACTGAATGATATCACCAAACGTGCATAAGCAATTCATCCTTTTTCAGTCCAGTTTCCTCTCCTTTTTGCTTCTATGCTGGATTTTAGAAACAAGTTCACAGTAAAACTGACACTTTTACAATTTAAAACAAACTTAGATAGTTGACTCTCATTAGTCATAGTCTTATTTCTCCTCCTTTTCTACTATTCTGGTGATGTGAGCTGAGTCTATCTGGTCAAAAATTCTATCTAACTCCCCCCTCCTCCCCAAATTCTGTGTGGAAGAGGGAATATACTCTGAGCTTGCCATCTGTCAAAACAGTGGGAACAGGAATGGCATCAAGAGGCCAACACAAGATAGGGTTAGAAAACAAGGAAAAAAAGAGAAAGAAAGAGAAAGAAAGAGAAAGAAAGAAAAGAAAGAAAGAGAAAGAGAGAAAGAGAGAGAGAGAGAGAGAAAGAGAAGAAAGAAAGAAAGAAAGAGAAAGAGAGAAAGAGAGAGAGAGAGAGAAAGAGAAGAAAGAAAGAAAGAAAGAAAAAGAAAGAAAGAGAAAGAGAGAAAGAGAAAGAGAGAAAGAGAGAAAGAGAGAAAGAGAGAAAGAGAGAAAGAGAGAAAGAGAGAAAGAGAGAAAGAAAGAAAGAAAGAAAGAAAGAAAGAAAGAAAGAAAGAAAGAAAGAAAAAAAAAAAAAGGAAGGAAGGAAGGAAGGAAGGAAGGAAGGAAGGAAGGAAGGAAGGAAGGAAGGAAGGAAGGAAGGAAGGAAGGAAGGAAGGAAGGAAGGAAGGAAGGAAGGAAGGAAGGAAAAACGTTTCATAGAGGAAAATACAAATACCTGAATAATTGTTGGACACCTGCATAAACTGATCTCAGCCTCATGCTCCTCTCTGCTAGATTGCTTAAGGACAACTAATAACATCAGCTGCATGCTGAGGTTGTTCTGTGATATAGTTCTCCTATGGTCTGTGTTTATAGCTTTAGGACATGTCAGTCAGTGTTTGGAGTTAGTTATAGCAAGGCAAAGTAATTTTGTAGCAGAATGGAAAAAAATAACATGGTGTCATATTTAGGACTGAAATATTCCATTCATCTACTTATTACCTCTTCCCATCTCTTTGTGAAGCACAGATATTCAGAATCTCTGTAGTGATTTCTTAAGTGTTGCTTACTCTTTTCTTAAATGTATAGTATGGCAAGCTTTACAAGTAATCTTGGGTACATAAATTGTTCATAAAAAATCCATGCCACAAAGTTTATGTGGCATGGATATCATCCAAACAGTCTTGAGCTTCTTGACACACCAGCTGGTTTTCAGAATTTTAAAACTGTTAATGTGAAGATAAAAAAAAAATATGCAGAAACTAGACTCAAAGCAGAACAAAAATGTTTAACCAGAACTGAAATAGTAAAATGTAAATGAAAAAGAATGAATTACATAAACTAGGAAAACAAGAGTATAGTAATGTAAACTAAGCTAACAAAACAAAAAATCTCCATATCAGATTTGACTTGCACACAAATCTGCAGTAACTGAATTTGCTGAACCTCAGAAAACAATAGCTAATCTTCTACAAGATGCCTAGCACATTCATATGAACTGAAGCTAAAACTCAAAGCCTTGCAAAATCAGGTCAATGGATGAAACACAGAAGTTGAACTTTCTGAAACATTAAATCAAAAATTCTCACCATACTTAGAAGTAGGTAGAATTTCCTGGCCCAGCACAATACTCATGCTTGATAAAACTTGAAAAAGCAAGTAGTTTTTCAAAACGTTTTAAATAAACTGAGACTTATTCCAAAAAAGAGTTACAAAATAAGAAAACAACTATAATAGAAATGAACAATAAAAAAAGCTTTAAAACTAATTGAAAACATTGTAACATTATGACAATCAGTCTCCTTTTTTTTTTTTTTTTTTTTTTTTCTTAAGTAGCCTTACATGCCATCTTTGGCATGGGAAATTTAGTTTTAAATACCCTCCCACTCTGCAATTTTATGCAGTCCAAATGTCCTCACTGCAGAGAATGGAGCAAAGACAACATTTATCTTCACAGAGGTAGCTGGTGTTCCCGACAGTTCATTTATGGTAAATACCTGGAACCTCTCTAATTTTGTCTTCTAAGTAGTCAGGAGTTTTCATCACCTTTTTCTCCATTGGTGTTCTCTTCTGATAGCTTTTCAGTTTTGCCTTGAGATGAAAATATTCCAGAAGTTATGCCTCTTATAGAGATTCATGGAGAAGGCCCTGAAGAGTGGACGCTCAAGAGGCCTTGAAGATATTAAACAGCCTTTGGCTCCAGAATAAATGAGAAAAATGACTGTTTCTTCAGTGAAAGTCTTGGTATGCCTGGGAGCCTTTTATTGTGCAGAGTGTCATGTTATCTTTGGTCTCCTTACTTGCATCTCTGGGCTTACAATATCCCTATGACAATGCCAAAAATGACCGTGACTGTTGCCAGCTGCAGGGACAGGAAAAAGCAGTCACTGGGGCAGCAAAATAAGCTGTGGACAGCAAGATCCAACTGCTATCATTTTGCATGAGGTAGAGTCCTGGAGAGGCCAGGGGGATTCAAAGTGCGTCTATCAATGTGATAGCCCCTTCCAGAAAAAGCAAATCTGGCTCCCCCAGGGCTGTCCTTTTTGTCAGTTTTTGCCCTGTCCTGAGTTCTCAGAGCTGCAGAAGGAAATGTTGCCCATACTACTGGAAGCTGTCTCCAATTACTAGCCTTTAATCAAGAGGCATGAAGATGCTGAGGTACTGTCATCCTACAGACACATGGGTATGACCTTGAAATCTGCAGTTAACTTCAATGGGATGGTTCACATGCCTGAAGTTCTGTTTGTGTGTAGCTTCCTGCCGGAAGACCAGTCATAAAACTTCTGAGTACTTCAGTGACTTAGGGGGCAATGGGCCACCAAGCGTTAGGAGGTACACTCTGTGTGAACACGTAAGAAAATTGCTCAAAACAGCTTAATCAATAAGACAATAAAACTACTTCAATATGCTGTTTACCCCATCAGACTTTGATACTGTTAACTGGATTACAGTCTCAGTGATACCAAAGCCTGTGTTAATGGTAAACTTCAGAAACTGATACCTTATAAAGCAAACAGCACACTAGTAGAACAGTACACAATGTCTTCCCTGCCTCGACTGGGGTGGCAGGCAGGTGTTTAGCACTTGTCAGTTAATTCACATAACTGAAAACACTGTTAAGAGAAAACTTTAAAGCTCTTTAACTAACCCTGTATGGCAGTAAATGGTCCCAGGGATTATGGCTGATACCCAGTAGCCTCTAAGTAGCTTGAAAAGTGTTAGTAAAACACTTTTTTTTTTTACTTTATGGATGACCTTTGAGATGAAAGAGAAAGGGAAATGCCATGTACAAGATACGTGCCTTTATTCAATAGCTCTCTGAAGTCTCATCTGCTAGAAGAGGTCCATAGCAGACTTTTCTTGGCCTGTCATAGGCATCCTGGGTCTGAAGAGGGACAACGAGAAATGCTGAGGATTTGTATTTGATTTTATGGGGAAGGTGAGGCCAAGTCAGTTGCACTACAGGGAAAAAAACACTTTCCTCTTGGGATAGAGACATGTAGGAAATCCCATGCCTCCTTTTTTAACTGTAGGTGGGAAGGAAGCATCCTCACTCCTGCCTCTGCTGTGTGGTATGTCTCTGGTTGTAGCTGTGAAAGACTCTTAATTCAAAAGCCTGATGTTGTTTGGGAAGAAATCAGGAAAGGTCTCAAAGACCTACCGTGTTGCTCACATGTTCACAATTGTCAGAGTTTGCTAAAAATCCTTTTGTCTCAAATAAATGAATAGTGGCTTATACGGTCACTAGTTTTGCAGGTTCATATTTGTTAAACAAAAAAACAGCAGCTGTTACTATATTTTTCCCATCTTTTTGTATACAGTTTAAAATGAAATTCCATTATTTTCTAGATTTTTTCATCATGTATAACATATAAATCATAACATTTTCATCCAGTAATGGTAGCAAGGATTATAACCTCTAAACTTAATTTTTTAAATTTTTTTTTGGGGGGGAAAAATATATATAATTAAGCCGTAAGGCATAATGTAAAAACCCAACTAAGACAGAATAACTGGGTGAAAAAGTGAAGTAAGTTATACTCATTCTTCAAAGACTTCACAATTTTGACTGTTATTAACTTTTTCTAGTCATATAACCTAAGGAAATAAGAAAGTTGATTTGTCTCATATTTCTTTCACATTTTTTGCACCAGCAAAATAATTTGAAATTAATACAGAGAGAACACAAAATATGGGGCAAATCAATGAAAAATACGCGATACTTCTCCCCCGTCGATTCTCTTTCTGTATATAAGTTGCATCCAATTTGGGTGGAAGCGATGGTGTCAATATTAATGCAGAGATTCCTGAACAGCCAAGGCATCACAGTTCAGCGAAAGAAGCATCATTTATTTCAGTATTTGGTCATGAAATGAGGGGCAGGGGGTGATGTTATTTTTTGTTGTATGAGATGGGTCTATCAGGTCGTCCTTACTAGTTCCATGTATGCCTTGCATTTTGTCACCAGCTAATAGAAGCTGACATATTCCACTGCAACACATGCAGTCTCTGTAAAGCAAGCTGCATGCATGTGAAAGCCAACTCAGAGCAGGGCTTAAATCCTCCTGGTAGCACTTTAGCAACCACTAGCGTGGGTCTCATTTTCCAGCTTGCTTGCGTCTGCTCTGATTTATACTCTTAAGGATCTCAACACACTGAGTTCATTCTTTGTATTTTTCTATTGATTTTTCCACAACCAGTGTGAAGAAGAAGTATCATTTGGGCTCTTTGTTTAACTGCATTTCCTTCTGTTTTCCCCCCTAATCTCTGTAAACTGAGATCTTCCTGAGGTTATGGCAGTATGTTTGTTATCTCTTCTTGTCATGTGATATTTATCTAGCTGTGACTGTGATACTGCTGGTGTTTCTGAAACAGTGCTGGGTTCCTCTGTTATCTTTCTGCAGGTGTTGGATTTGCTGGTCTCATGAAGTTTGGTATCCTCGGTAATTGCTGATAATCTCTAAAACCAGTGATCTGGGATTTTCCCAGAAAGTTGACCTCTCGATAAACTGTTTGGATTCTTGTTACAGAAGGAAAATATACTCAAAAAATAAGAGGGTGAAAATAGCTCTCTAAATTTTTTGCTGCTTCATTGGCTAAATCAACTGCACACTTCAAGTCCTAAAATAAAAAAAAGAAATTGTCTGTATAGTAACACAGGATTTAAACATTGTCTGTTGCCAGGTTTCTGCCAGTAAATGCAATTCATCTGCCCAAGGGTCTGTCTTCAAATTACTAGAGAAAATACAGATTATAAGATTTCATCCACTTAAGCATAGTTTGACTCCTCAAACCTGAAGAGTTTATACAAGGAATGCCTCTTAAAGCCTTCATGTTTCATTAGAAGTAGGACGGCTTACAGAATAAAACCTAATGTGCTCGTCTTTCTGAAGTGTACACAGAAACTTACTAGTTGGTGATCCAATGAAAAAGTAAAAATTAGTAACTTACAAGAGCTGAACTTTATTTACGGGCTGAAAAAAATAGACTTTCTTGGAGAGTCTTAAAGTTGGTTGTTCAACCATGGGTGTGTTCCTATGGAGTAGGATTTACTGTTGCTTTTGTAGCACACAAACATATTTTAACTACACAGAGCCATGGACTTCTGCTCTGCTTTTATTGATACCTGAAAATATAGTAGCACCAGGAAAGTTTACCCACGTTACAATCTTCATGGAAATGAGAGGGAGGGAAGAAAGAAAACTTTCAAACAGTGATATTTTTAAATAGACTTTCTTCAATAGTTTTCAAACATCAAAGGATTATGTATTCTGTCTACAACTTAGTTTTCTGAATAAATTATTATTTGATTCATCCCCCATGATCTATTTTTAGGCCTTGGGAGACTTTTGAAAGCAAAAGTGCTTTTTTTTTCTTCTTCTTTTTTTTTTTTCTTCCCTCCTCCTCTCTCCACCCCCCCCCCCCCCCCCCCCCTTGGTTTGTATCATATGATTTGGAAGCTTACAGCTCTTTCTTGCTGCCTGACAGATTCTCACACAATTATCATTCCAACAAATTCACCCTTGCTGGAACTTACTTCTTAGGAACTCCTCCAGTGCTCCTTTGCATTTGTGGACGTCTGTATATTCTGCTGATCAAAGAGCATCTTTCTACATCCACTTATCAAATGGTTCATTTTTACATAATGTCTCTGTTGATACCACAGCTGCTTTTTCAAACTGGGGAAGAGGAAAACTGCTGTTGAATAGAGAGGATAACATTAAAATTTAACTGTATATTTTTTTGTGAGTATCTGCAGGGCCATAGCTGTGCCTTTAGGTGTTGCTGCTGCTGACAGCCCAGCCAACTCCCCATGTAGCAGCCTTACAGAGGGAGGGGGTACCTGATGGATGCTGGTTTAGTGGAACTACCCAACAGCTTTGCTGAATCTGAAGGTCCTACTTCACAGTGTACTATTTACTGACATGAGGTTAAATTTAGTGCAAATTTACTGGGGGAAAAAAAAAAAAGCCTCCTTTATTGGATAACTTGCTTTAAAAAGATATTTACTGGCTTGTCAGTTGAGACAACCACAGACTGGAAAACAAGCTGCAAATAGCTGTAACAAACCTACGTGAATGAAGACTGTAGATTCTTGAATAAAAGCATATGAAATTTTCTTTTTAAATTTGTCTATGGGCAGATCTGGCTTGCTCTATTGGCAGTAACATATAAGTACAGCTTTGTGGTATCTATTCTATTTAAGGCATTTCTAATCTATAACTTTTTAATCTTGAAATATTTATTCCATACCATTGTTATGCTGTGAGGGACAGTAGTATTAAAAGCAAAGGCAATTTTCTGTCGGCTTCTGGATTTCTGAAGCAGGCAAGGTAGACCTCTCTTCTCCTCAAGAATGGGATGTAAACCATGCCAATTGCTGAACCCACCAGACTTCTGTCAGGGCTCAATCCCACCAAAGTTTCCATTTCTTTTAAATTCATAGGATAGGGCTTGTAATACAAAATAGAACCTGTGGACTACTTGCATAGCTCTGTTTGACTTCGAACAGTTATGAGGCACATGAGCATAATATAAAGTCTAAGAGCTTGCTCTCTTTCTCCTGTCAGGAACTTACTGTGACTGACCTATGAGCCAAGGATGTGCCTTCTCCTCCCCAAGTCACATGAATACTTTTGCTGTATTTAGAGAAGTTTTAATTTATCCACCTCCCTTTATATAAAAAAATAAATAAATAGATTAATAACGTTTTCTGGTACAACCAGGATTTTCTGTGCTAATTAAGGTATGAATTTCTAAAGTGTTTTTACATTTTCATTACACCGAATCCTACTGCTCTGCAGGCAATGCTAGTTAGAAACAGAGAAATGTTTTTCAGCTTTATGCATATACAACCTGAGCATGAAGTTTGTTGCTTATTGTTTTAATGTCCTCTTAATAGTTTTAAGCTGCTTATTTCTACATATCATGTGCATTCCTCTTACAGTTACATACTTTGAACTGAGAGAAATACTAACCACAGAAATCTCTGAAGTCTGTCCATGTCTCTGCAGGTGAACTATGCTGCCTGAAAGATTATCCTACTAAACAAACTCCTGCTTGTGAACTTGCTAACCTGCTATAACCAATGTATAATGTGTATAGAAACCAAGAGTATTTTGGGGAAAACAGACTGCAAAATAAATAAATCTTGCTTGGAAAACAGTCAGCTTTGCCACTCAGAACAATCTGTGAATAAAAAAAAAATGACAACCATCCATCACATTTTTATTTTTTTAAAAAGCCCACCAGAAATAATTCCACTCTGAAAGCAGTATATATTTATGTGCTAATCAGTCTTTAAAGTGAAAATCAAAATGTGCTTGTACATCACCTCAGCCCAAATCCTCAAGAAATTATTTGTAACTAATTAAGATTCTCTGAAGAGTTTTAGACATTGCTAATCCAACAAAATGATTTCAAGTATAATCATGGCAAATACTAAAGGAGGTATTTTTTTCTAAAAGTCTTGATTTTATAATCAGCTGAGACAAATGCCAGTACTTTGTGGACGTAAAGGTAGGCCAACTTAGGAAAAAGCATCTGGAGAAAGTGATTTGGGCAGAAAGTGAGCAGTCCCATCTCTTACATCATTCTATCTCTTGCTGTCTTGTTCATTGACATACATCGTGCATCTCCATCAACCTTTCCTCTTTGATCCCGTGGTACTGCTCTGTTACCACCTGTGTTTCACCCCACTTATTTCTTCCACAAGAGATTACTGCTGCACAGCAGGGGGAAGAGACACAGTCTTTCAGGACCTCCTGTGCTTGCAGAAGGTTCCTGCTAACTCCCATGGATGCTTCGTATGAGTGGCTCAAATTATCTAACTTCATTGCAACATTCCTTCTTGCAAGAGAGGAAGGACAACTGATGTCTCTCCTGCTCCAGGCTAAATATGGGGAGAAGAGGCTTCCGTGGAGTTTGTCATCCATGTGGTTGGCCCGTTACCCAGGTCTCTGGAGCAGGACAGGTGATATTTAGGACATCTCTTCCGTGAAAAGGGAGCCATTTTTCTCTCTCTCTCTTCACCGCTACCCCTCCCCATGCTGTTGCCTCCTGTTCCATGTCTGAGTTTGAAAGAGCTATAAAAACGGCATCCTCCAGGTCTCCATCCCTGGCTGGGAGCTTGGAGTCTCTCTACAAGCTGCTCTGTTGCCTGGGGGTATCTTCTGGTAAGGTGAGTGAGCTGCCTGCTGGAGGTTTACACAAAGGGAAAAACCACAAAGAGATGAAGGATATAACCAAATCCAGCACAGATTGGCAAATTCTCCTACAAAAGAACTCAGCAGCTGTCTATTCGTCTGTATCAGTTTAGGGCAGAAAAGAAGAGCCATATTGCTGTCATAGCAAAGACCCTTTTAAGTAGACAGAATTTAGGTAGGAAACTCTTTGGTCTGGATAAATGGCTTAATTCCTCACCTGACTCAGTTTTTTAAATCTGTGAAATGCTGATATAACCAAAAAATATTACTGTCAATATATGCTATTTTCAAATCTGAGCTGCTTCATTATTTGCTGCTGTACGCTTTTTATCTGGTCATGAATCCTGATAAATTTCAGGTTAATAAACTTGCTTTTGTGAAAAATAGCATACATCCTGAAGCCTGCAAGTAGTCAGCAATTTGGTTTTCTGTCTGACCAGTATGGTGCCTAAACTTTCCTATGCTCATGTCCTATTTTGTTACTCAGTCAATCACTTTTTCTCCCAGCAGTATGCAACCTACTCAAATAACTGTGATTATACATCCTTAATTGCAAAGCCAAAATAAAAGCCAAAAGCATATGGAAATGATCAGAATACGGTGTAATGGCAGCAATGCCATTTACTGTATATAATCAATTTAGCACACCAATAAATATACACATATATAAACCTCTGACAAGCACACTATTCTTTTCTATAAAACTTTTCATTTAAATTCTGATGCCATTGCTTTGGAATAAATTTTCTTGTCACAAAGATATGGCTTTTTATTTGATTCAGTCTTATTGCATCATTAAAATATTGGTATCTTTTATGCTTTGCAAACATTTGTGGACACACCATTAACCAACATAAAACACAATGCAGTAACAAATGCCTATTTTATGACTGCTGTCAGACTATATATTCTCTAATGGTCTAACATTATCAGCAATCTAAGCCTAAATTATCACAACTAAAAGTCTATGAAATACAAGACACATATATAATCTGCAGGAGCCAATGTATTGAAACATTAGAATTAAAGGTTCATGCAATCAATTCAGCTGAAACTGCAGTTTTGCAGAAGAATTTTTCACTCAAGCAACAAAAAGGAAAAAGGAAGGAAGCAACCAGTTATTATCAAAAAGATCACCCATGCCCAAAGAAGACACAGTTTCTCTGGACATTTATGTACTCTCAGCAGGAGGGGGTGGGGGGGGGTGGGGAAGAAAAAAAAAAAGGTGAGATAGAGAAAGCAAAAGGCAATTGGATAAAGCTGCAGTGTTTATATCTTTATCACTTTTATTGTAAATGCTTTTCAATCAATGAAATTGTTCCATTACCTGTTTGTAAGATTGATTTGTGTTGTTCTCTGACACTTTTTATTTGGCCTGAGAATTTTACTGTGTGTCTATAGAAGCAAAAGAATTTAAGACATGGATGATAAATGGCTAACAACATATGGTTCATTCCAAGTTGTTTGAAAATACTCTCTGTGCTGCTGGAGACTGCAACTAATGAAAGTGTACCAGGGGCACTAGATTCAGATAGGGATAAAGTCTGATGTGTCTTCTTGTGTGAGGCATGGTTGGCAGCAGTCTGGGGTGAAGGCACACAAGGAACAAATTTGCCTTTTGCACCATTTAAAAGTTTGTTTCATCTCCCATGTAAAATCCAGAAATGAACTTTTTCTTTTGGTTGCCTTCTCTTCTAAAGGTGATGACAGGATCAATTTAATTGGCTTAGAATGACAATATTAATCACAAGGGTCTGTCAAGATACATAATGGCAATATATATTGGAGAAGCATCTTGGCAGAATACTCTTCATGTTATGAATCTCCCTTTTATTGTTGTCTCTGACAGCAAGTTTAAAGGGTAAAGAGAATTTTGAAATCTAGGCACCACAGACAGACAATGTCGAGTAAAGAGAAGCAGGGAGGAAGAAAAGCAAACAAGTTTGAAAGAAAGTGTCCAGACTCTCAAATGCATTCCTAATCAAACAGCAAAGGAATCGTGATTTAGTGAGGGTTTAAAGTATGCCATTTACTCTCCATGAAAAGGTTTGTGTTTTTTTTTTAACTTTCCTTTCTAAACTAAAAAGGTAGAAGACACACAAAAGTCTGCTACCTAAGATGGTTTTGAAATACAAAGGTTCTGTGTTTAGTTTGCTTTTTGGATTAGATGTGTCAGTTCCAAAAACCCCAAATAACCTATGCTCTCTCCTGGCCTCTGTGCATCTTGTCCTTCTTGCAGAGATTATACCTCATCTATTAGGCTCTTTTTTATTTTTGTTCCCACTGCTTCCACAGATTTTCTCCAAATACTTTGCCACTTCTGAAGATCAACATTCTTTGTCATTTCTTTATTGTTCTCTAACGAAAGTATTGGAGTTGTTTATGGAATACTAATTAAAGACTCTGTACCCCTTTCCCTTTGGAAATGAAACGGAAACATTTTCCATTGACTCAAATAAAAATAAGTGGCATGTAGCTAATTTATCCTATTCACATTGTAATTTACTACACATCCTCATTTTCTTGCCTGTTTCCATTTTAAGCCTGTATGAAAGTATTAAGAGTTAAGAAAATTTGAGAAATATCTGTTCTATATATTTTTATCTTTTCCTGACTTATCTAATAAATCAAAATTACTAAGTATTACTGTAGTTTATTATTCTATACCTTCTTTTTGAACTCTTGGGTCATTGCAATGATTTATAAAACTGTTATGTTTCTTTCTGTTCCCATCTTTTCTGTGGAATACATTACTTGGAAATTATCATAAGATTTATTGTAAAATAGGAGTGGGAGTTTGTTCGTGAATAACAGTACAATTCTGCTGAAGTCTCTGGAAATGCACTGGTTTTATCTGGCCTTACAATGTATAATAACTTAGAAAACTAACTAAGTGTAGGAAGATCCATCATTGTCTAATGAACTAATTATTTTCCATTTATTTTGAGCAATGGAAAACGAAAACATAGCTGATATCTATTTCTACTGGGAAACTACAGAAACAGCATTAAATATCCTTCCAGACCAGACGCTTACAAACTGCATTTATGTAAACTCTCCTCTTGAATCATTTGGCTAATACCTATTTGAGTAAGGGATGCTTACCCAAGAAAGCCTTTTCAGGCTCAAGCCCTGCCTCAATATTCTCCACTTTAACCAGGCAATTATCTCACTCTCCTGAGCAGATTATAAATTATGCAAAACTATAAACAAGGTGGAAAGGGCAAGAGGAAAAGAGAGGTAATGTATGAAGTATGCATCATGCTATTAGATTTTTTTTCAGGGTTGTGATTTATTCAGGGTAAAATTGGATGGATGTCAGTTTGGGAAATCTGAGTGAGATGAACAAACTGAAGTTTTTAGGGTCTGGAGTTGCAGAAGCATTTTTTTTCTTGATATCTCTTGAATAATAGTGTAATTTTTTTTATTATTATTTTTGAAATATTGCTGAAGAAAACCAGGGTCTTTCGCTAATCAATTAACTTCTCAAATAAGATACAAAGACAGAAACAACTCTGAGAAGAATTTAACTAAACACAGTACTGACATCTGAACTGAGAGAAAAAGAAGTTTGGGAAAAGCTGGTGATAAGAAGCTTTCCAAAGAAACCGCTGCAACTATATGTAGGCCTAGTTATCAGGCATATATATGTTCTTTTCCTTTTTTTGAAAAAAAATTCAGTCCTCTCATGAGTGACTGAAGTTCTATCTGAACTCAGTTAAAGGTAGATTTGAGAAGACAGTATTGTGCTTTTGGTCAGTTTACTAACTGACATTTAACATAAAAAAATTTTGATAACTTGTCTTGTAATAACAGAAATTTGTTGCAGTAATTCCCGTAAGGGAAAAAATTATGTTCTTGTGGTGATGATCTCACATGCTCTAAACCAGTGCGTATGAAAACTAAATGTACTGTTCATAAATGTTCAGAATAAAATATTTATAATTTCTCCTGGACACTTTCTGAAACACTGTTGCATGCATAAATCTGCATGCATAACGTTGAACACATAAGATCTTCTAACACAAATCTACATCTTTGACTGTTACTATTATTTTCAAACCAGAGCAAAAGTCTGAGTTCTTAATGTTTTTCTTCAGGTGTAGGGAACTCAGTTCAAAGACAATTCCCTGCTAATTAATACAGTATGGGGCAATTTATCTTTTCTGTGTGAACAGTTTTCCTTGATTAACTTTGGCAATTTCTAGGTGAAGTACTCTCCAATGCAGGAAAAATACAAATAATTTAATCTTAATTTGGTGGAATGCTACTTTATTAGCATACATTTCATTCTATTTTCTACGTAAAAATTGAGCATTACTTTAGTTATTTGATACACAGAGCTAATGGCACAACTTTGTATGCCCGATCCTCTCAGTGGTATGGTATCATTTCTGTTTCTCTGTCACAGAAACACTCCAAAGACTGTTGAACAATTTTCTTCCTGAATTTCTTTTTGTGAACATTCTTAAAAATAGTTGTCGTTTTGTTTTTTCTTGAGAGATGTGCTAATGGAGACATAAAAATTAAAACAGAAACAGCACGACGACCAATTTGAATAAATTAAAAAAAAATAAAAAAGTTGTGTGTTTCTCACCCACCTCTAAGATTTTTAAATACTATGGCTTGAAAATATTTCCTGATTTGACCCTCATCCCTCTGCTCTAAACAAAATATTAAAATGGAGAAGTTATTCAGACTTACTGTTTCTGGAAGACTTTGTAAGCAATAAAACTACTATAGTTCTGCTGCATGGAGAAGAAGGATGTGGGTAAGAGTGTCTCTGTTCTGCAGATGTGTTTCATTTGGGCTTCTCTACCATTGGCTACAGAAGTTATTGAGAGACATGGAATATTAGAACAATTAGATCACTAGCTACAATAAGAAGCTTTTTTTTTTTTTCCCCAGTATTATATCATCCAGTTATTTTCCATATCTTTTACAGCAGATTGCATTCCTGAAAAATAGAAACAGTTTTTTACATAGTTGAACAGAATGCCTGATTTATTCATACCTCTCTAGTAACAGACCTTTACTCCACACAGGATCAACATCCAGTGCCACGAAGCATATCTTAACCCCTACCCTCCCAACCAAATAATAAAGGAATCTCAGTATGACAGTCCCAAATGACATACCACCCATTGATCATACTTGTTTTAACCTCTGACAAAAAAAGAATAAAATCTGAATTTAAGCTAGCATAAACATTAACATTAGCATACAATTAAATGTTATTAGAATATGTGAGCATGAAATGATAAGGAGAAGCTCTTTTGGATCTGAAGATGATATAGTACGTATTAGCATTTATTACAAGAAAATTAAGTTAAGTGATGGAATGTACTGCATTTCACACAGGTGTTGAGAAGAAGAGTCCAAATGCTGTACTGGTAACTGGCTGCTCATGATATATCTGGAGCCATTACCTATGGCTTCTCTAGAAGCTCATTTAGATTTATTTTTAAAAACAGAAAAAGAATTAAAAGTGATTCTCTTAACAGACCCTGCTAATATGTTTTTGTTTTAGGCAGGTTTTTGCAAAGTATTCATGCCCAATTATTCTGAGTTTTAATATTCTCTTATTTACATTCATTTACATTATGATTTGATGGCTTATATTATTACCCGTATTGTTTTAAAATACGTTGGACGTCATGTATTGCTCAGCTGGATTTTCATATTGTATTTAATGCACAGTTTATTCTGCTTCTGTGCATACAAAACACTCTGGTTCTTTGTAAGGATTAGTTTTTACAGGGGAGATAGGAAGAATTGGATAAAGAGAGACTAATGACTTTTTTTTTTCTCTCTGTTCAAATTCATACTGGAAAAATTCAGTTTACTTCACTTACGGTTGTAGTTGCTCTAGGAAGCACGATGCTCTTCAAAGCCTTTGAATCTTCTCTGAGATGGTATTTTGTGCATAGGTCTTCAATGTGTTTGTAGTGTGATATTTCTTCTATGGCTATCAGATGGTTTCTTTATCCCAAATATTCATTGTTACTGTGTCTAGAAGACAGCAATGAATTTCAGTTAAGTGCTCCCTAGATTTCATGTTTATTAACCTTGAACTGGGAAGAAATAGTTGGTAGAAGTGGGGCTTCTGTTTCTAAAATTCAGGGGAGATTATATTTCCTCATATCTTAGAGAACATTTATTTGTTACCAGATTTGTCTATAACATTCATTGAACAACTTGCAGCCTTTTGGGCACCAAGATGGGAAAAAAAAAAAAATCAAGGCTTGTGAAGTGAGAAAGATTCTAAACTTATGAACCCTGATATCAAATATTTTTTGAAAAATAATTCCCTATTTATAAAGTCATAAACTATCTTTCTATTTTGCTACCAGAAGTGAAACATTAATAATTAGAAAATGAACCCTGTCTTTCTGTTAGAAAGCATGCCTTCAGTTTGAGTTAATTTATATTGTATTAGAGGAGTAGCATAGCATGTTAGGGACCATAATCTCTGTCACTGTATTATATTATGATTCTATATTAATTATGGTCTCTGTATTTAGTTAAACATGTTAAAGTAACTTTTTATGAACACTACCAGATCAATGGATTTTTTTTTTCTATTTCTATTATTCATATAATGGCTTGTGTTTTTATCCTTATATATCTTAAAGTGTTATTTTATTTGAGTGGAGCATATGAACCTCTGAATAAATTACCTCCTAAAAAAACAGATCACCAGGTTGATCAAAAAATCTTTCAAATAAATGTGAATTTGGAATCTAACTGCAACAACTGAATTAATGTGATAAATTGAAAAAATTCCTTGAGTTATTTTTCAGTAGCTATATATGAAGGTTCACTCTTACTGCGTAAGAGGAATCAATCCACTGAACCACTTATATACCTGTCTTGCTTGAGTGACAGTGAACAGGGACTGAAAGAATCAGCTCCATGAGTCCAGGTGCATACAACACCTGAGAGAGCTGTAAGACTGAAGCCATAAATCGAGAATTTCAGTCTCTAACATTTTTTCAGTATCTAACATTTTTTCAGTCTCTAACATTTTAAGAGACACTGACCACTTTGATCTTTAACACAACTGATTCAGATTTTTCTGTCTCTTCTATATTAACAGTTTATGGGCTTTTGCTTTTTTTTTTTTTTTTTTTTTTTTGTTCACTTGCACATTTACAAGTATTGACAACATGGTCAACAATGTTATCAAGCAAAACAGAAGCCAGAACTTCCCCAGATGAGATGCCTTATTCGGGTCTCTTAAATTCATAGCTTCAGAGACCATAAACATCTGTGGGCCACCCAAGGGCCATTTTGATTGCTGTAAAGTTTACAGATTTGATGAAAGATATTGAAGGAAAATCAATAAGAGAAAGTTGAACAAGCTTGGTCACTTAGCTGCATTTCTCCCAGTCAATGATTTAATGAAAGACCCAAGCATCTGCCACAGTGGGAGTGGATGCAGTTACAAATCCAGCTTACTGAGCCCTTAACACAGTCCCACCGTCCCCATTTCATAAACCTGAGGACCTGATACAACTTCAGTTCTGTGGGAGTTTTTAAATGAGTAAAAAAAGGCATATAATGCATTGCCATGAAAAGGATCAGGGGAAATGTTCTTGGAACAACAGTTTTTTATTCAGATGGAAGGACCAAATCTCTGTGGAGCTAGCTGGTTTTTCTGTAGTTTCGTCTGCAACTTGAAGTAGGTGTAGTTCTCCTCAGTAAGATTAATCATGTGGGTAGGAAGGTTATGGTGGGATCAGGGATTGTAGAGAATTAGTAGATACAGGTGGGCTACACACAAGCAAAGAACAGAGGTGATCTGGTAGTGTGACCTTGTGAGAAGCTGAGATGTAATTTTTGGGTCAACTGTTGCCTGAAAAAATAAGCTTGTATCTGTGGGAAATCAATTGTCTCCTATTCAAATTATTCTGGGACTTCAGATATTTTCTGTAAGTAAACAGGAGAAACACTGGACAGGAGCAGTGTTTTCTTCCATTGCTACAAGCTGCAAATCTATTGAAATTTGGCTAGTTGCTCACATTAAAGAAAGACAACAATAAGTGTCTTGTTATTGACAAGTTAAAAAGGATAAATGGAAAAGTATCTTAATTTAGAATTTTTTGGTCTGTATGTAAGATTACTCAGACTGAACTGCTTGGTTCAAGCTTACTTTATTATTAACATTCTTAATTACTGGAATGTGGCAATTTCTACTTTATTCAAATGACTGATTTATGTGTATGTTATTTTTATCGATTAGTAATATTGTGTGAATGTACAGGGAATTTTATTACAATATCCTTAGCCTGTAGTTCTGCATACTAAGATTACACAGACACACCATGCAGTTATCACTGAGCATTTGAATATTCCTGTAATACCTTCAGCTGCTTCAGCCAGCTTGCCGAGGTGGGATTTTTGTCAGACAGTTTGATGGCCTAATTTTACCCTTAATGTGAATTAACAGACAAATGGCAGTGAACTAACAGTCTTGAAAAAAGTACATGTTCATCAAAGTCATTCTGGTAAACAAATTCTGGCAGCTATATCAATCAGGTCAGTTTTACACTCTCTTGCTCCCTTTGCCCAGTTCAGCGTAGTTGTCACATGCCATGTTTGCCTTATGTCAGCACAAGGATAGAGGACTGAAGATGGACAAACGAATAGAGAACTAGTATATTATTTAAGCATTTGAGCCTATATGGCTCATGGTTAGTAAGCCAAACTGTTACATACCAGTGAATGAGGACTGGGCTGTTTTTTTTTTGTTGTTGTTGTTTGTTTGTTTGTTTTTTATTTCTGCTAATCTGCTTTTTAAAAATATTATTGCATTATTATTTTTATTCATAAACTCTTTTAGAAGCTGCATGTCAAGCTGTAGCCTCAGTCCACATGGAGTTTTCTGTGACCTCTGTCTACGTTCAGAAGTTGAGATTTTTATTTTACGCCTACAAATTTGCATCACTAGGTAACCATGTAATCTTGCGCATGTAAATAAGAGTTCCCATAAGATCTTACCATTGGTGTACATGGAAGCATTTGTGGGAAATTGCACACTCATTTTACAGCCTATACTCCTTTTTTGAAATTAGCTATGTGACAATAAGATTGTTTCCAGATCTGTAAGTCTTTCATTTTTGTAAGAATACTGTGACCAAAATCAGAAAATAAATCTGTGCCTTTTTCTGTATGCATTCACATTTTTCCATTTTGCTGTGAAAATAACACAAAAAAGCCTTAAGTAGGACTTTTGGGAGAAACCCCACATGTATAACCATCTGTTTTCTCGCTAGCTATTTTTTTCCTAGCAGTTAGGGTGGCTTCTTTAGTTTTTACCAATTGCCAGGCTCAGGTCTTCCGCCCTGAGGAATTACACACCTTGCAGACAGATGTGGATATGGAGGAATCAGAACGATTCCCTCCTTCCCTACCTCACTTCCCTACTTATTCTCCCACCCCCACACAAGTGTTTACAAGGGGAAGCCTTGTATGACTTTTTAACTTTGCCCCATTAGGGCCAGTGTATGAGCTACTGGTATAGCACACCAAAGAGTAATTTCACCAGGCAGTGATCTCATGAACTGTGGAAATGAACCTTTCTGAGCAGCAGCCGCACAAGCATTAATAATTTAATGGCTGCTGAACTGCAAGCAGCAAAGCTTATTTCACCTCATTCTGTAACTTGCAAGCTCCTTTAGGATGTGGGTAAGTATGCAAGAGCGCACCATAAATTGAACACTGTGCAGCCACTGTTTGACCTCCATATGTTCTGGCACGTCAAGAAGTCTTCTAATGTGTGTTAGTGGGGGTCAGGCACAAACCCTACCTCCATTAGATGAACCAACACCCTTACGTTAAATTGCCAAGTTTGCAAAGTGTTTAAGTGGAAAAAAAGGCTCTAACCTATAAGTAATGTACATTTCAGAGTGACACTGCTTAAGTTTTTAAACATTTAGAGCACAAATCTAATTTGCAGTAAAGGATTTCCGCTTCCTCTCCTGATATCTTAAGTGAACATTGGCTCTGATGTAAGTAATGATGGATATGGGAGCTTTAGAAAAGAAACACAAGAGAAATACCAGCCGTTGCTTGTGTACTTGAAACAAATGGATTTAGTACATCTATGCAACACTTCTTGGATATTTTCTGTTATAAGAATACGGCAAGAAACAATGTGAATGACAGATTGGAGTATAGGGAAAATATGAAAATCAATATGAGTCTTAATGGTTTAATATTACACAAAGGATTATTTTTTCATCAGAGATACCTTTATTGTAAACATATATATTATTCTAGCAGTGATATATTAACAGTTTGTTTTTTTTTTTGAAAATGTGAAAAAGATTTATTTCCTTACAATGTATATCTAGCACTCTAGCTGGACTCCTGCTTTGAGGTAATGATTTTTGCAGAATGCATATAAACACTTTGGTACAGAAAAAAAAATCAAACTGGAAATTTGATTTTGCATTTCAACTTATTTTAAAGAAGCTATAGCTATAACAGAGCAAATACGGAAACAGCTAGAGACTTGATTCTCATTCCTGCTAAAAATATTTGCACTGCTCCAGCAGTGAGAATTTGCTTGATGTGTGTCTAGTTCTGAAGAAAAAAAATAATCATCTGCATATAGGTTAAAATGATAATTATTCTAAGGCAGTTCTTATTTAAGAGAACCTAATTGTGGCATTCAGAGCCAAACTTCTTTAACATTCTGCAGTTGAGGCTTGTCTCTATTAAAAGCTTTAGTGACATTGTCAGCCATGATACTGTCGATTAGAAGTTAACAGCTGAATAAAAGTTTGAAGGCTACCCCAGCTGACTTTAATCAGTTTATTTATTCAAACTTTTGCAATATTAATTGGTTACTTTTGTATAAGACCTGACTGGAATGATGGTTTATTGGAGCATACCAACTGCTGTTTGCAATAGTGCAAATCTAGCATGCAAAATCAGTTACATACTTTATACCTTATTCATTGATTACAGAGCGTTTACAGGGTTACTTTATTTACATTTTTTTTCTTGTAAAAGCAATAGAGGATGATTAGCAAAATGTCAGTTATGGGGATTAGTTTTATAATATGTCATCTGGCATTATCAAGATACAATGTATGATGTATTACATGTAAATCCTCTGTGGACTGAAAACATTACTTATCTTGAGTTCTCAATAAGGGAGAAAAGTATAGGACTTGGTTTATGAACTATTATGGCAGTAGACTAAACTAAAAGGTATGGGAATTTCAACTAAATCCCAAACACACTGGAAGTATCAAGAAAGTTTCGTTCAAAACAATGCAGATGTTACAAGTTGTATTTTAAATAAAGTAGTAAGTAATTAAGATTAAGAATGAAAATACCCAGTTAATGGGACAGGTCAGTAATACAAGATAGTACTAGCAAAAAGAACATCTAAAGTCTGGAAATTCAGGTGAAAATACATGTTTTTAAGAATTCCCATTTACCTTTCTGAAGATACCATCTCTGGCAAAATAAATATGGCAATTGTTGATGAGGCTTTATAGAATCACTGCTTCGATCTAGCAGAACAGTATATAATCCAAATAAATATTTGGGGTAAGAAGTTTGGCTTCTTGGAGTATGCTTGTAGAGTCTGTAAACCGCTTGCTCTAGTTTTACGGACGCGTGAGTAGCATGAGAAAATGTTTAGTGCTGAGAATTAAAATTGGCTCCAGAGACTTACTGCCTTCTTATGTCATTGTTCAGAAACTTGTTTCAAGGCCTCTTTCTTTCCCACAGGTTCCTCTGATTACCAGTAACTCCCATTGAAGACACAAGTAGATACAAGCCATAACCATGAAAAGGACATTCACACGTCCTTTTTTCTTTTTATAGAGAAGCAACACAGAGAACATCAGATGACTCTTTTAATAATAATAATAATAACAAAAGAAAGGTAGAGACATTTCATAGGCTGAAATAAATAAGGCGCTAGAACATTTCAATGCTAAATGTACCAACAAATAACCAGAACAAGACATTATTCAAATTACATTAAAAAAATCCTACAGAGGGATATAAGCTTTAGCTGCTTACTTGTGACTGTGGAAAGCAGCAAATGTCCTATTCAACTACTGCCTAATGTGGGACACAGCATAAAATTAAGAGGAGACTGTACTTTTAGAGTTTTATAGGCGCTCCCCCCCCCCCCTTTTTTTTTGTCTTCTCTGTGGACCTGGGAGCATCTTACTTTTAAGAGCATTGAGCAGCTTGGAGCTTAATTCCTAGCCAAAACCCACTGTTATTCACAAGATTCATTCCTGAGGGGCTTCGTCAGCTAAATGTTCCCAAACCATCCATAAGGGATCAATATGTTGTGTGTGCTCCCCCCCAACGCTCAAAAGTATTGCAATGGTGATGCCTCTTTCTTTTTTCTTCTAGACAACATCTACATTGTCCTATTAATAAGCCCTACATGGCCTCCTCAGGGGTAGGTTCCCTGGCCTTCTGCTGTGCCCTTGACCCATGTGTCTCACAAGTGGGGTGCTGTGAACCCTGCAGAGCTGAGAACCCCAGATCTGGCCTTGCAGCATCCTCCTACACACAGCTTCATGCTGACTCAGGAAATCCCCCTCTCTCCCCCTCTCATCTGAGGAATGAGAAATCTGAGTTTACCACTGAGCACACTCCTCAGATAAGCTCCCTATCTGAAGAGTTGGTCTGTATGGTTTATACCTTCCACATCTACCTACTGCATCATGTGTCTGGATGACTTAAGCTAATTACAGACTAGTTAATGAAAACTGTATGCTTTGACCACTTACTATCCACAGCCCTGGTCACTGATTAACCCCACCCTGCCAAACCTGGCAAAGCTGTTTTCAGTAGCCATTTTCTATGAGTACAGTCAGGCATGAAAAGAGATGTTAGATTTATTTGAAGAACAAACAACAACAACAAAAAACAAGAAACAAACAACAACAACAAAACACAACAACAAATACAAGAAAAACATGTTAGGTGTAAATAATGTATTTCAACCTGTATGTTTCCCTATCCCATGCCCTGCAGTTGCAATCCAGGCATAATGCCAAGGGGAAAAGTACCCTGAACTCAGAGATGTCCCCGGCCATTTAATTTAGCCTGGAAACACACACCTTGAATCAGCTCAAGGTATCTGGGGTTATTCTAGCAAGTCACTGCTGCTTTTTAGATATAGAAACCCCACAGGTAACTCATCACTCTCCCTTCCCATGTTGACTTTGGTGGCCCCCAGCACACTAAAACATGTGTATGTTACTTTCTTCCACTTGTGGCTTTTGCACCCAGCCCAGCTCACAATGGTCCAGACTGAAGAAGGATGAGGCAGCTGGGGTAGAACTCCCTCCTTAGAAAAAGGGCTTCTCAGGGAACCCTGGAAGTGCAGATTCCCCTGAAGGAAATAGGAATCCGGGATGTAACTAAGGTGCTATGCAGGTTTCAGGTATAATCACTTGTATTTGGACTGGTGATTGAAGATATTTTCTGATTAAATGGGAAGGGAAGGGAAGGGAAGGGAAGGGAAGGGAAGGGAAGGGAAGGGAAGGGAAGGGAAGGGAAGGGGAATATACAGGGATGCAACATCTCACAAGATTATCTTTCATCACATTTTTTGAGTTTCAATCTGCTTCAGGAAACCATTGAAACTAACTCTACTGGGGATGGTCTCAGCAGAATAGCAGCCTAATGTTTGTGGGAACTTTCCATACAGTGTTCATCCATGAAGTCCTCAAAGGGCAAACAAACTCTGATATGATGGGAAAGGAAAAATATTGCAAACAAAAAAACTGTACCTACTGTGTGTAGGTTGTCTCAAGAGAAATGAATACTCTTGCATTTGCACCAAGATGTGAGATCCTGCAGCATCTCAAAATTAATGCCTTGGGGACATGCATTTGGTGGACCCAAGGCAACAGAGACAAGGCTCTATGAGTGACTGCCAGCTTTGTTGAACTCTGTTGATTGTCACATTCCCCTTATCCCCAGGCTTCTAATACTTTTCTATTGTTTTTTAATCCTAAAATGTGTGCCTATTGAGCCACCTCAGACTTAGGTAATGTGGCTGCCATGAGGTTGCCTGGGTTGCCACATCAGATAGAAACGGGTTTCCTGCTATTCTTCACTCTTTCGGAGTGGCAAGTGGTGGTGTCTGGAAAGTGTCCTATATCCTTAAAAGAATAGAGGGCTTATTTTGCTTCTGCCTGGAGTGCACATAAATGATTTAGCTGGTTTCTCTGTTATATCTGGTGCAGAAATTTCTCTTAGAAAATATTTTCTGAGGCAGCCCAACACCATTTACAAAGCTAGATCTTCGACTCATCCTGAGACAAGCTACAAGATTGGTAGACAAAAGTGGAAGCCCAGGATATAAAACAGTCCCTGAAAAGATTTCGGGGAATGTTTTTTTTCTTTACAGTTTTCCCACTAGAGGGTGAGTTGTTCCGTGTCATGCTGACATGTCTGAGCAGACACTCCTTCATCCAGGCTGAAAGGGCAGAGTGGATTGTGTGCTTCTTGGGGATTCACTACTGTTTCAGACCAAAACTGCCAGTAAGAGGTTATAGGTAACTGGGGAACCATCACCCAATATATTCAGCTCCGTGCAACTTGTTTTTCTTATTTCTGAGCCCTAACAGTGTGGAGCTGATTGCTTTTCTGGTGCATATTTTCATTCAGGACAGAAGAGAGTAACCACGTTTTCCAATACCTTTTGCAGCTGCTGCAGGATGATAGCAGATTTACATCACAGGAATTTCTGTGTCATTTGTGGGTGAGAATAGCAAAGGTGCTTTATTTAGGACAAGGATAATAGTTTTACACTCATCTAGGTTAAGGGTTGTCACCATGTCTTTCTCGTGCTCAGTGCTAGGAGAAATAAGCCCTCCTGTCTTGTGTTTAGTGGTTAGGACAGCTTTCTGGGGGAGTCCTTGTTCCCAGGGATACCTGACAACACTCTTATCTGATTTTCAAAGCTCCCAGTAGGATCAGTTTTCTCCTACAGCTATCAGTTTTCTTCTTCCTTTTTATTTATTAATGATCAAGAAAAAAGACATCATTAAAGAAATGGCAAATATGACAAACTAGATTAGACTAGTAGTATTTAGACTGAACAAAATCAGATACGACTTGTAAAAAGCATGTGGGTGGCAGAGTGAAAAGCAAAAGGATGGTACAGTGCCAATTTAACTGTTCCTAAATGCTGACATGGAACAATCTTTATGAATTCTGCCAATTTTGAATTCAGTGCTGGCATTCAGGAAAGTAAACCTTGGCATCACTGAGGCTGTCTCAATGAAATTCTTATCTCACTCTACTACTACAGTGAAAAGAGCAAACAAGGTATTGCAAAAAATGTGATAGTAAAAAAAAGTCACAATGTCCTTGTAGTCCCAATAACACCAACTTCTCAGTATGCCCTCCCTTGTGTTCCATTTGGGAGATGAGATTTTACTATAAATATTTCTGATATGTATCAAATATATATACATATAAAATTTTGCAGCTGGAAAAGGAAGGTTATTGAAGGAGACTTTGAAGAGGATGATGAACAGTTTACCGTAAAACCGATACGTTCTGAGGACAGCCTCCATGTATATCTGATTTGTGGCTAATTTATAGAGAATAGAAGACGGGACATCAATGAAAAAGAATGCACAGGCATAAATGGCACAGACCACAGCAGCTTAATTTTTGCAGGAAATAGGGTGCTGAATATTCTTCCTAATTCTGTTTCCAAATAGGTATGGAAGCCACAGCAGTACATAGAACGGATGGTTGGAATTCCTTTGTAAATCTTTGTCTATCCCATCTAAAAATATTGTAATGTCATTTTAGATGTGTCCCTAAGCCTCCCAGATAGTGGGAGCATGTGGAGGGGAGGGGTTACTTTTTTCCCTTGGTAATGAAAAGCTTTACAGGACTTATGCACATCATAGGGAAAGCAAGGAATATTGTTACTCATTCCACTGATGGGGGCTTGAGACCAAAACAAATGACTTGCTTTATGTGGGAACCCTGTGACTGAGCAGAGATTTGCATTCTCATGTGCTGCACTGCCCTGGCTCAGTTTAGCTTGGTCAGCAGGTAGCTCTGGCTTGGTCTTCATATATATGCAACTTCCACAATTCTTTCGGAGATTACTCCAAAACTCAGGGAAATATGAAAGACTTTGCCCTGTGTTACTTGTAATCTAATTTTCCAAGTATCAGAAACCAAACAGTCTTATAGGAAGGAAATGTGTAATAGGATTTTCTCCTTTCTGTTTCAGGCCTATTTTTAACTAATCGGGATGATTTTGTTATTGTTTTTGTTTTTATAACCCTCCCTCCTTATTCCCAGTGGCCTTTATTTTTATTTTCAGTAGTGCTGGGTAATCCAAGTAAGCAGTTTTCCTAATCCCCTCTGAGTAATCATGCTTTCCCTTTGGCATTTAGCACATTTTTGACACAACATTCTTCTTGTTCTAAATCTGAATCCATTTTTTAGGGATTTCTTTGGTAATACAGCCAAGAAATGAACCAGAAAAAAAATGCCCTCAATAATAATCAAAGTTCCCATATGAGATACTTTCTCATTGCAATCAACTTAGTGCCAGGAAAATATGAAAATCAAATATTACTCAAGTTTTTAATGAATACTGCAACAAAATTTTCAAAATTTGATTTGCACAGTAGCTCAGAAGTAAACATTGATAATTTAAGATTTTGTTTTATCTTGTATTATAATGAAGATGCTGAGATTTTGGAAACTGGAAATTTTGATAGAAGAAAAGAAACTGCTTATTACGAAATGAAATAAATAGGTATGTAAAAAGGATGTTTTTTTTTCTTTGCTGTTCCACTTTTATTGTATTGTTGGCAGGCATAATGTTATGCTGAATCCAATGACAATTGTAAGAATAAGAGGAGAATTTTTCCTTATAAGAAAATAAGAAATTAACAAAATCAGTGAAAAGTGATGATGACTGAAGTTTTCAAAGTCAGTGTGCTTTGTAAGTTTCAGAGTTCCTCTTTGTTTCTCTTGCTTTCTACCATATCTGTAATTTGGATCAGTCACCAGAACAGTGTGTACTCGAATTGCAGAAAAGTGCCAGCAAAGCTCAGAGAAAAAGCTCTGCAAATTGCTAGCTCACCTCTGAGCTGTGGTGTGGATTATGGGATCAAAAGTCATTACAATACACGCTTTGTTTGCTATTATATGAATGAAAACTAAGTTTACTGTGCAGAATGTTTGGTGGTTGGATTTTCACACTTTAAGTCAAAAAGGCTTGTTCAAATTTCTGAGTGACATTTTCAGGAGGGTTGAATTTATTTAGAAGTATCCCCATATTTGTGTGTTTGTAAGTTTAGATCCTCTCCAATACACTGGTGAATATGGGTAATTTACTCATAATTGCCCTTTCCTGAAGGGAAGCCAAGCAAAAATGCAAACATTTCCATTTCCATTGGCTGTACAAGACTTTAGAGTATGATACATTTTACTGGAAAAAAATCTGGTGAAGGTAATTCTCAAAATCAGTCAGTACTGTGCTGACTATGCTCATCCTTGAATTAGTGGTAGAAAAAGCAGACCAATGCAGAATACTTCAATAGCCTATTCTAAGAACTCACTAGGTGTTAAGCACAGACGACAAGGCTGCACTAAGAACCACCTCCTCAAGTACAAATTAAGCCACATGCATGACTTAATGGTACCTTCAAAGCAGTAATTAGGGGTGGAGGGTGGGGATATTTATAGCTCTTCAAATGATGGATGGAAACAAGTTCTGTAAAAATAAGATGATATCAGGAAAAAAAAAACCACCATCAAAACCAATTAAAAATACAGAAAAATAATATAAAATAAAGTAATCAGAAGCACTCAAAAGCAGTACTTCAGTCTGCTTTCTCAACCCTTACAACAGTGAAACCTTCCTGGCTTAACTCTTGGTGAAATATCAACCTGTAAATCCTGTGTGAACTGCTGAGAAAATTAGAAATCTAATACAACCTGCTTAATCATTTTAATCCTTTAAAAGTACTTTGGTAGTTCAACATGATTTCCATGTGCAAAGGAAAGCTTTTATTTTGATGATATTTGTAAAAAAAACTTTTAGGCAAATTCAGAACAAATTGCACCATACTCCCCCTTTTCCCTTTCCCTTTCCCTTTCCCTTTCCCTTTCCCTTCCCTTCCCTTCCCTTCCCATTTTCCTTCTCTTCTCTTCTCTTCTCTTCTCTTCTCTTCTCTTCTCTTCTCTTCTCTTCTCTTCTCTTCTCTTCTCTTCTCTTCTCTTCTCTTCTCTTCTCTTCTCTTCTCTTCTCTTCTCTTCTCTTCTCTTCTCTTCTCTTCTCTTCTCTTCTCTTCTCTTCTCTTCTCTTCTCTTCTCTTCTCTTCTCTTTCTCTTCTCTTCTCTTCTCTTCTCTTCTCTTCTCTTCTCTTCTCTTTTCTTTTCTTTTCTTTTCTTTTCTTTTCTTTTCTTTTCTTTTCTTTTCTTTTCTTCTTTTCTTCTTTTCTTTTCTTTTCTTCTTTTCTTTTTTCTTTTTTTGTCTTTTCTTTTCCTTTTCCCTTTTCCTTTTCCCTTTTCCTTTTCTCTCTTTCTCTCTTTCTTTCCTTCTTTCTTTCTTTCTTTCTTTTTCCTTCCTACCTTCCTTCCTTCCTTCCTTCCTTCCTTCCTTCCTTCCTTCCTTCCTTCCTTCCTTCCTTCCTTCCTTCTTTCCTTCTTTCCTTCTTTCCTTCTCGTTCGTTCGTTCGTTCATTCATTCGTTCATTTTTCAAGCCAGATGGTTAAAAACACTGCCCCTCTGATAAGAGTAATTTGATTACTGGTTTTTAATCTCCCCAAATGTCATGTTGTCATAATACTGTTGATCAGGTGGCACAGAAACATTTGGGTGGAGGATGACTTGGGACAGAATTCCTTAACTTTGCTATTCTGTCTAGCACCAGACCTATAAGCATCCAGCTGTACTGGCACGGCTCAGTGTCACAGGTCAGTAGCTGTGTATCACATAGGGAACACTGACTATTAAAATCAGGGAAGTAGATGATAAACTATTCTTTTCTGCTATGAAGCACACAGATGGAGACAGAAATTTAGCTGATAGGGTCAAATTTGGGGGGAGGAAAAAAAAAACAAACATCATCATCCTTTGTTTTTTTCATCCACAGCAAGATTTTTTCTAAATTTTATCTTTTGGTGTTTACTGACCTATCTAAAACCAGTATTATCAGACCAGTGGGATTTAGGGCACAAAGACTGCTAATTTTTAAATTAGCTGCATAGAAATTAATCATGTTCCATGGCATGATTCAGATCTTAAGGACTTTGAATAATTCTTTTGCCCTATCTTCATTGACCCCAGAAGAAGGTGCCTGGTTTGAATATATTAGTTTAAATGACTAAAAGCTGGGCAGGATAAACATGGGTCCAAATACCCAGCATACAAAATAGAAAAGCTTCTGAAGGCAGAGTGCTGTGGAACTGCAGGTGCTTCTTAGCTGAGCTGTGAAACTGTTTTACTTTGTTTTCTGTAGTCTGCATGCTGTGCATGGGGTTTGTTATGCTTCCCTGTACTTCACTGCTGCTGCAATGTAACAGTCTAAACAATAAAAGCAATCAAACAGCAGTCGTTTGGATATCTGAAACTTAAAACTCTTCTTGATTCATCAGAAACAGCCTCAAAATATGTTTCTGTTTGGGAATATCTCTGAGTAAATTTTTTTTTTTTTTGGGGGGGGGGGAGAAAGGGGCGGGGACGACTACCACTGCAGACTCTATTATTTGCACATAAAACGTCTGTGGGCCTCTTCCTCCAGTTCTACCTCACAACTGGTTTAAATCAGTGGGGTTACTGGAACAAGGGCTTACTGCTAGGCCCTGTGAGATGTAATTAGTAGGACCTACATAGTAGCTAGGTAGTAGCTCCTAGGCTACTTAGATCTCTTTAGAAAATATATTCCTCTGTCTTTAGTTATGAGACGTAATCACCTTCTATCCATTAGACAATTACTTATTTTCTTTTCCTAAAGCGGTATGCTCACATAAAACACACATCAGTCATTGCCTAAGGCAGGCAAAGAAGCTAATTCTGTCTTCTTTTTGCTAGGAGAAGGAGTTACTGAAGAGCTGGCATAACTAAAGTGCCCAGAGAAACACTGGAACAAATAAGCATGTCGCATGTAAGCACCCTGAAGATAGTAAGCACCCTGAAGATAGTAAGCTGTTAGGTAACAACTGACATGAATTTTCAAACTAGCCCAGCATTTTCCCACACCAGTGCCCTAGCATAGGAGGGAAGGCTCCCCTGGATTTGTGAAGTTTCATGAAGGTAGATCTCCACCTGGCAGACAATTCTGCAGAAAAGAGCCTAGGAACTAGAATAGACCCCAAACTGAGCATGTATTCTCAATGCTAAGCTTCTGCCAAAAATATTTTAAAAAAAGCAAACACTGTATCAGGATGTATAAACATGAGTATTATATGTAAACCAGCTGCTCTGCTGAATGCTGGCCTCAGCTGGAGCATTACTGCATCCAATTAGAGGCACCATATTTCCAGAAATGTGTGGACCAACAGAAGGGGAAGGCAAAGCAGAGTAAAAAGATTGATCAGAAACCAAGAAAATGTGGTTTTAAAGAAGGATTGGGATGGTGGTGTACAAGGAACAGAAAACTGAGGGGTAGATATAAGTCTTCAAATATGTAAAAGGCTGCTGCAAAGATTTCCAAAATGTTTTCCAGGCATTATTTAGGGCATTGATCCATTAATCTTTATAGCAAGGAATAACACACTAAAATGCAGCCAAGAAGATTTAGGTTAGACATGAGAAAATATTTCCTATCAGTAAGGACAGGAAATACAGTGGAAGAGATTTCTGAGGGGAGGTAAGGGGTCTCATTTGCTGGACATTTAAAAGAAAACATTAGACAAACATCTGTCAGGAATGGTTTAGGTATAGCTGATTCCACCTTTAGACTAGTTGACCTTCCTACTAACTCTGTGATCACAACTGTTTACCCTGAGTGATTTGTAAGATACTGGTTTAAAGGTTATGAGGTCAAATGTGGTGGATATATTGATTTCCCACTGTCACTGGCTAAGCTGGGTGCTGGTTGGGGAAACGATGAGCTAAATTTACCAGCAGCCAGGGAAGACAGTGGAAGAGGGCAGAGTCTGAGATGAGTGGTAGGGGTAATTTCCTTTTCCTCTCTTGACCTCTGGTTGGAACTTAGCTGATGGACTTGCCATCTGTACCTGTTTCTTAAAGGAGCATGCTTTCACCAGTATGTTGTAACAAATGGCATTTCCAAGTTCAGAACTGATCACTTCAAGTGGGAAAAGCACTAGGGTAAGAGAGCACTTGATAAGTAGGAATGTAGCATGGAAATAGATGATACAGATCCAAATTTCAGTAAGACAGAACAGAGAGACAGAAAGTGGCAGTTCATTACCAAAGCAATTTAACTTACAACAAAAGGTCATTTGAACTTGGTGGAAGTGGGAACAAGCTGAATTTGGGATCTGCAGCCAAAGAAATGAACCTAGCATCTTTGCATCCAGATTATAAGGCATTGTACCATATGGTCAAACTGTATTTTAAAGCTGTCCTCATCACCTGAATATAAGAACCCTCCAGTAATGCATTAAGTGGGGTGATTTATACCTGCCAGAGGGGTTTGTTCTTTTGATCATTTCTTTTCCTGAGGGGCACTGTATTGTTCTGGTTTAGGAGTTTTTTAAATTGTATGACTGATTAAAAAAATGTTCCCCAACACATGACTTTGATATTCACGTTTCAGGAAATCTTTAGGATTTATCAGTCCAGCCATGTGAAGCTAGTGAATTTTCACTTGGCTAGTTTTGGTATTTTATTTAGAATGATTCTGTGACTACGCAATGTCTAGCTGACCTCCAAAAATCACACAGTTAATAATTGTTGAGCCAGAAATGTCACAATTCCTATGTTTAAATACTTCATGACAACCAGCACTTTCTAGTTAATGTAATATCTAAACAATGGACAAATCTAAGAAAGATAGGAAAACATTTTTTTCTTAGGAACTACTACTATTATTATTATTATTAAAAAACTAGTACACTTTTTCTGCCTCACCTGCTACAGAAACAATGCTTGTGTCCTGTGGCTCATGGGTTGTTTCTTCATGTGGCAGATGAACAGTTTCCATGGAGCTATGCAAGTTGGCATCAGCTGAATTTTTTTAGTATGTGATCAGAGACTTTCAGTCATTTCTGGACTTCTAGATCTTCCTTGAATTGGATCCAAACAGTCTTTCAAAAATGTGGATTGCTACTGACTTCACCTGGAGTTAATCTCTTGCATAATAATAACCAAAAATAGGGTTCATTTAATTACTGTTTACACTAATAATTCCAGGAGTTCTTTTATATCAGGTCTAAATATTAAGTACTAGGCATTGCTGAATGATAAGTGTTGGTACATTTCTATTAATGATTATGTGATCAATAATTTCTGGCATATTTCACATCCATCTTGAGAGGTTTATACTGTTTTACAGCCATCATTCAACTTTTTGTCAAAAGCAAATTGGTTGAATTGGCTACCTTTACCTTATTTCCCTTTCCTTCATACACACAATGCACATCCTCTAAAGACCTTTTATATTTCCTCAGAATTGATATGCTTGGATTCTGATGCTCCTGCTGGTTTAAAAAAGAAATGCAACACTAATAAATTATAATAAATTGTCAGTCTCAATGGGTCTGTGACCTTCAATCAGTAGGGGGTTATGTGCAACACTTCATTTCCCCATTCTTTTAGCTCTGGCTGTTTCCCTTGCTGTTAGCCAGTGTCCTTGATTTATGGGTGGGCCACCAGCAGGATATCTCACCTGCAAAAATAGTTCACACTGTGTTGTTTATTGTACTAAGTAGGCTTCATGCTGGCTGAGGGTTTTTACAAGGGAAAGGAGCTGCTGTCAGTCTCTCCATCATTTGAGTAAAGCTGACTCCAAAGTTCTCTCAAATTTCTACATGAAGTCTAGGAGCAAGAAGCCAGTGAGCTATTGGCCCTTCTTCAGTGAGTCAGTCTCTTTTGGCTTTTTGACTAGAAGTTCCACAGAAGATGAGAACAAAAGTAATGAAAACCAGGGATAAAACAAACAAACAAACAAACAAAACCATTCTTAATTTAGAGCAAATATTTAATGCTGCTCACATCATTTTAAATATCTGATTTTCCCCCATGTTAAATTATTACCTGCCATTGATACATTGCCATTTCTTGTGATTAAAACAAAAGGTTTTGATTTGCTGAAGAAAAACAAACAAACAAACAAACCTCAATTGTTCTAGTGTTGTAATTTTAGTGCAAATACAGGACAGAAACAACAGGAAACAACCCTAAAAAGACACTATACATGAAATACGCTACTTACCTTATCAAACTAGGATGAACTGGCCTATAAAACAACCTGCTGTGATGCAGACAGACAACATTCCTAAAGTTAAAAATAAAGATTGGAACAACAAAACCTAAAGATGAATAAGTAAGGATTATATCTGTATACTGCAGGCACTCTGAAAATGTGACCAATAATGTCCTCCTTTGGTATTTCATAATGTTTTTATATACTTCCTGATTGTCCTTCCTTTGCTAAAACACATACAATGTCTTTCACCTCAACACTTTTTTTGGTTCTTTGAAAAAAAGAATAAAATGCTCCGGACACTCACAAGTGCAACACGTTATCTCCCTGTTTGTCTATCTCCCTACCTACGTATGCACCTACCAACTATTCAACTTTGCTAAGGCGAGTATTGCCTTGACTTTTATTTAAGCCTACCAAAAAATTGCCTTACTACTGTCATATTCACTACCTTATACAAAAGTATTGAATTGATGAAATAAATATTTTATTTAAATACCACTTTACCAAATATCTGTTTTTTTAGAAAAAAAAAAGTAGAAAGTACTACCTCTTACTTCTTTGTCCAGTATTTGCTTTCACATGCGTACATTTTTGATACACTAATTTATAATAACATTTTTGAAGTCCAAGAATCAGAGAATAATATCTCCATAAAGTGTTTAAGATTTTGAGTCCCCCAGTATTAAATCTGTAAGATTTTTTTATTGTTTTTTATTTTTCCTGAAGGGAATGCATCCAAAAATGTGATTGTCGATTTCTACATAATAGTGGCTTTTAAGTATTTTTCAGCTGGAGACACCTTGAAAAAATCTAAAGCTGAGGCACAGATCCTGACATAATTGAAAAATGAAGTGGATTGATATTTGTCATTCTTTTTCTTTTCTCACATCTCTTAAAAGTAGTCAACAGACTACGGAGATGATCAGATCACTTCCACAGAGATATTTAACAGCCATAGCAGAAATTGTCCACTTGATAAGTTGTTAAGATATAGTTGTCTCTGTTCCCAAACAAGCTTAAATAATAGTAACTTATGAACAAAATTCTGCTGTTTTATTTCCCTCCACTGATGCAAGGACAAGTAGCAACTCTCTGATATATTTTCCCTAATGTAAATTAAATGTAGAGTGAAATATATCTTTGAAGCTATACTTCCTGGGTTAACCTTGGTGAATAAACATGTCAAGTGTTACACAGGCTTCAATTTCAAGAGATCTGACTCAAAATTAGGGCTCGTTTGTCAACAAGAAACAATGCAACGACCTAATCTTGAATGCCAAGGGATTTTCCACTTCATAGAACATCCTTGTAGCTTGGTCTTCTCTGTTCAGCCTGAGAGATATTGGCAGAGACACACAGGGAGCTGTCACATTGCCTGCAGGCATGATGCCTGGTTCTGTAATGTAATGGATACTGCTACACTATTCTCATTTTTCTAAGTTGTTGATTTGAATATACACAGTCAAAATATCCAAATAATTTGACAGTACTTAGAAAGACTGGACTTTTTTTTGCCAAGATTAATCATGATTTAAAGTAATGTTTATGTATTGACTCCTTCCACATTGTCTTAAACTACTCAATAGGTCTATGTGACGTGTTGAACAATATGGATGGTTTAAAACACAACTCAGCTTCACATTCTGATGGATCTGCACATCTCTGTTCATGACAGAAAAGAATAAACAAAAAAAGGTCTGTCTGAATATTCAAAGAGGTGGCACAGTCACTTTATCTCAATAGACTTTGGAAGATGGCATTTAATTACTTGAATATTGTCTTCTTCTGACCTGTCATGTCTTGATGTCAGTATTTTCTTCTGCACCTCTTCCTCCAAATAATCCATGTAGACCATAGCACATAAAGTGTTTTTCCTTCTCCCTTCCATTGAGGAAATAATGCATGTCTATGACATTTTCTGGAGGTTTCCATAATATCAAGTCCTTTTTATATGCGCCTTCAAATCCACGTACCCAATGTTCAGTTTTAATGTTTCTGTCCACCAGTTTCCCTAATCTTCAAGATCCATTTATCCTTCTTTATCACTTAACACTTTATCACTATCCTCCTTTATCACTTCTTCTGACCATTTCCACAGAGAATATCATGGTGCTGTTCATGCAGATTTTCTTCCATAAATAAATCTGCATAGCTGATAACCTTCTTTCAATCAAATCCATTTCAATTGATCTCTGCATGGATGCTACAAGTAATCAGACAGAGATGATAGACAGAATTGCAGTTGTGGACTATTTATTTATTTTTGTAAATAAATCTCCTGATAACTCTTCCTCTCTTTTCTGTTGTCTGGGATGATCACAGTGTGCAGAAAGCGAAACTATGTAACTGTATTATTTCCTTAGACCACATCATCAGCTAGTTTATGTGAAATTGCATTGATTTCTACTACACTAAACCACATCCATTGGTGAATTATACCAAATATTTGTTTTCTATTCTTCCTTCTTCTTTCCAAGTATTTTTATACCCAGTTGTGTTTCACATTGGCTGGCTGCCAGACACCCACCCAGCTGCTCTCTCACTCTCCCTCAACAAGACAGCAGGATACATTAAGACAAAAAAAAAATCAAGGGTCAGAATAAAGACAAGGGGGATCAGTTACCAGCCAGCATCAGGGGCAAAACAGTCTAAACTTGGGGAAAATAATTTAATTGATTGCCAATTAAAATAGAGTTGGTCAGTGAGAAACAAAGACGAAAACTAAAACACTCCCCTACTTTTTCCCAAGCCACACTTCACTCCTTCATTCCCGGCTCCTCTACCTCCTCTGCCCTGTGCAGCACAGGGGGAATAGATGTTACAGTCACTCCATAACAGCTTCCCTCTGCCGCTCCTTCCTCCCTGTATCTTTACTCTGTTTCAATTGGGTCCTCTTCATGGTCTACAGTCCTTTAGGATAAACCTGCTCCAGCATGGGCTCCTGTCCACAGGCTACACTTCCTTCAGAATATATCCACCTGCTCAGGTCCTCCCATGGCTGTAGTGTGGACATCTATTCTGGCATAGACCTCTTCATGGGCTGCAAGGAAATACCTGCTCTGGCACCTGGTCACCTCTTGGTGAGGGCAGCCCTGGCCTCTCCCCACAGAGGAGCCCTGACAGTGCATGGCCACTTACACCCAATGTACTTTTTTGTTATCATAAATTAATTTGGTTCTGAACCTCTAGGTTTTCCAGGCCTCCGGTAAAGTGGGCGCACAAAGCTTAGTTTGAATTTAATGTACAATATAAATAAAAATTCACTTTAACCATTTGTTTAAATAAGGTGAATATTACTTTGGGGTTTACTTTGTCTGCTGACTTCTCATATTTGTCGTCCACTGTTAAACTGCAAGACCAGTTCATCCCAGGGACAGTTATCCATCCTTGTCCCATGTCTGTTCACAGGTACAAGGAAAACCAGTCAGAGGGCACTGGCGTAACTAAACTTGCCGCCCAGAGCACTGTGCTTGGGTTATTCTGAACTCCAGCGAGAACAAGTGCCTGCCTATGCAACTCTGTGTTTGTTGGTTTTTGAATTGGCCAGTATAAAGTGAAGGAACACTAAGAAATCTGGATAGTAATTAACACTTTCATCACCTCTAAAACTTTGGAAATTTCAATGAAATTGCCTTTCTTTATGTTTCTAATAGGTGCTGAATAGACATTTTTGTAACAATGCTAAATATATTTTGTTTGTTTGTTTAAAAAATAATTTACAGAATCAGGTTGGCTGAGGTTGGAAGGGACCTCTGAAGATCATCTAGTCCAACCCCCCTGCCAAGCAGGATCACCTAGAGCACATTGCATAGGATGGCATACAGGTGGGTTTTGAGTATCTCCAGAGAAGAAGACTCCACAGCTTTTCTGGGCAACCTGTTCCAGTGCTCTGTCACCCTCACAGTAAAGAAGTGCCCCTCACTTTCAGATGGTACTTCCTGTGCTTCAGCTTGTGCCCTCATTCTGTCACTGGGCACAACTGAAAAGAGACTGGTTCCATCCTCTTGACACCCTCCCCTTAGATATTTATATGCATCGATGAGATCCCCCCTCAGTCTTCTCTTTTCCAAGTCAGCTCAGCTCTCTCAGCCTGTCTACGTACAACAGGTGCTCCAGTCTGTAATCATCTCCATAGCCCTCTGAACTTGCTGCAGTAGTTCTATGTCTCTCTTGTACTGGGGAGCCCAGAACTGGACACAAGACTCACCAGGGCTGAGTAGAGGGGGGAAGATCACTTCCCTTGACCTGCTGGCAACATTCTTCTGAATGTACCCCAATATACCATTGGCCTTCTTGGCCACAAGGGCACATTGCTGACTTATGGTCAGCCTGCTGTCCACCAGGACTCCCAGGTCCCTCTCTGCAGAGCTGCTTTCCAGCAGGTGAACCCCCAGTCTTTACTGGTGCTTGGGGTTATTTCTCCCTAGGTGAAGGACTCTGCTTTTGCCTTTGTTGAAGTTCATGAGGTTCCTCTCGGCCTACCTCTCCAGGCTGTCAAGGTCCTTAAGAATGGCAGCACAGCCCTCTGGGGTATCAGACATTCCTCCCAGCTGTGTGTCATCAGCAAACTTGCCAGTTTTGAGCTATATATTCCAAAGTGTTTTGAAAGGGACATTAACATCATTACTCCTATTGAAAAGCATTTTCTTTTGGCTGTCTTTCTTCCTACTCCTACCCCCCCCCACCCCCCCCCCACCCCCCCCCGAAGAATATTTGGCTCATAATGTTTAATATTTTACATAATATTTTACTTATTTTCCTTTTGGCACTGAAGCAACAGAGTCAAGTAGGAAATCTGGAATATGTTCCACATTTTTCCCTTCTGTCTGTGATCAGTAAGCTGCAAGAGATGAAAGGGATTGTGACTTTAATACTTCCTTTCTGTATTTCATTGAATCCTGGAAGTACTTTTGTATTCTTTTTCATTCATTCATTTTTTTCTGCTATCAGCATAAATAAAACTGATTGGAAAAAAAAATGGCAATTGTCTTCTAAAAATATGGATCTTTCTCTTTTCTTTCTTTTCTTTCTTTTCTCTTTTTCTTTTCTCTTTTTCTTTTCTTTTCTTTTCTTTTCTTTTCTTTTCTTTTCTTTTCTTTTCTTTTCTTTTCTTTTCTTTTCTTTTCTTTTCTTTTCTTTTCTTTTCTTTTCTTTTCTTTTCTTTTCTTTTCTTTTCTTTCTTTTCTTTTCTTTTCTTTTCTTTTCTTTTCTTTTTCTTTTCTTTTCTTTTCTTTTCTTTTCTTTTCTTTTCTTTTCTTTTCTTTTCTTTTCTTTTCTTTTCTTTTCTTTTCTTTTCTTTTCTTTTCTTTTCTTTTCTTTTCTTTTCTTTTCTTTTCTTTTCTTTCTTTTCTTTTCTTTTCTTTTCTTTTCTTTTCTTTTCTTTTCTTTTCTTTTCTTTTCTTTTCTTTTCTTTCTTTTCTTTTCTTTTCTTTTCCTCCCCTCCCTCCCCTCCCCTCCCCTCCCCTCCCCTCCCCTCCCCTCCCCTCCCCTCCCCTCCCCTCCCCCTCCCCTCCCCTTTCCCCTTTCCTTTCCTTTCCTTCCTTTCCTTTCCTTTCCTTTCCTTTCCTTTCCTTTCCTTTCCTTTCCTTTCCTTTCCTTTCCTTTCCTTTTTCCTTTCCTTTCCTTTCCTTTCCTTTCCTTTCCTTTCCTTTCCTTTCCTTTCCTTTCCTTTCCTTTCCTTTCCTTTCCTTTCCTTTCCTTTCCTTTCCTTTCCTTTCCTTTCCTTTCCCTGTTCCTATTCCTGTTCCTGTTCCTGTTCCTGTTCCTATTCCTATTCCTATTCCTATTCCTATTCCTATTCCTATTCCTTCTTTTTTTTTGTAAATTTGACACTGATTCATAGGAAAAAGCAAGATTAATATTTTCATAAAAGTTTTTGCTCGTTTGTTTTCCATGTAAGATGTATGGTATTTTTGCATATCTTGTGTTCCATAATATCACATGTATATTGGAAGAGCAGAGTGCAGAGCTATACTGTTTCTTCTTGAATTCTTGAGTTCTTCCCTTCTGTATTCAGATTTTATACATTACTGTGACCAATTAAGTAAATCATCACCAAGTACATACACTGACTGCATATATTAGTGTCTATGTTAAAGTATGATCATCCTGTCCTCTTGTAGCTATCAAGAAAAAATTACACGGACTTGAAGAATTGTAATTTAAGTTTAATGTTGCATAGTTGTAGCTATGTGGCAAATACCAAACTGTGATCAGACAGCTATGCATATAAGTCAGATAAATGACTAAATTTACAGAGACCTTATTAAATAAATATATGACATACATCATGAATTATATGTAAGTGGTTTGGAAATATTTTTTTTTCTGTAAGCAAAAATGCTTGCTTCAGAAATATAAAATACTCTGGAATTCAAATATATTGCACACAAAATTTTCAAAATATGACTGAAGCCTGGAGAAGGAACACTAAATGCACAACATATTTAGAACAAACTAAATTAATTTAATTACCTTTTCTATTTTTCACAGTATATCATATCTGATCTTTTCCCTTTCTTCATTTGGATATGAAATAAAGCAGGAAAAGGCAATAGAAATAGCTTTTCCATTGCCTTACAATCAAAAATGCAAGAGCTTCATTTTAATCTCCCCTTACTCTAGAATAAACATATCATTCCCCTAAAATTGTTCTGAGATAACACCATGTGTATCTGAGGCCTGCCTGGCAGTGTGCCATCTCCAGCATAGCACTGTGCAAAGGTCTGCATTGGTATTTGTCAGTCATTTCATGGTGATTTATAATTGAGTTGAAGTCCTTCCTCTCTCTCTCCCCCTTTCCCACTACTGCAGGAATTTGTGATGAATAGGATGTAAAATCTACAGCATACATATTAGTTAACAGGAGGCTGTGACTACAGTTTAAATCTGAACAGAAATCAAGAGGCCTCAGAAGAATTAAAAGGGTTTTAATTCATTTAAACTGACCAGCCTTGGTTCAACTACTCTACAATTGTGATCCTTTATCATCTAGGATATCTATTATGCTCTACTAAGAATGAGAAACTATACATATTTTTATTCTTTACAACAAAATGATTAGCTTCCCTTTTCCTCTATATGTCAAGCCCTTTTGAATTACAAAACCAACTACATAACTCAGATGAAGTTTAGAGCATAAAATATCTGTTAAGAAACCATGGAAAGTTGTTATGCAGATACTGTGAAATATCCTGACTCTGTCTGACCAGAGACAAAAATAAACATTATAAGTCCTGTAACACTTGGACTGAGTTCAGTCTCACGCTTCCCCTTAAGCCAAAGACATTTCAGTAGAAGGCTGGATGGGCATCTAAACTATGGAACAGGTGCATTCAGAGGTGTAAACTGTCCTCCTGGTTCCTCAGATGTTCAACTCTAAGCAGCTGGTTGTTCACCTTGTGGCTCCTTCCAATGGAAATCTGTACATGGGAAAAAGGAGAAATGCTTCTAGGTCTCCCTCTCAGAATAAAGAGGAAAAGTGTTTGAAACAAAGGGTGGGACATTCTTCTACAGTATTGAAAGACTGTCTGAGACCATTTCAGGATACTGAAAGAGACAAAGTACAGTGTGGTGAACCTAAAACTAGACATACGTCTTTCATTATAGCATATAAAATCTAATCTAGAACCAAGTTAATAAAATCCACAAACCAACATGACTTAAGTCTTAAAAGGCTTTCTAGGCATTGTATGAGTTTCGACGCAGAAAATATAGTTTAGCAAAGAAGAGGATAGACACAAAACACAAATGAGAAAATCAAAGACCAGCACCAACTACATTTTGAAGGTCATGATTTTTATGGCTCTGTCTGTGGATAATGGCCAGATCATTTGTAATCTTTTCAGCAATTTTCCCTCAAATGCCTCAATGCAGAATTGAAACAACAACGAATATGAAAAACCTTATGATGAAGAATCTAAAACTTAGTAAGTTTAGTCCAGCATACATTTGTCTAAACCCATTACAGGCTTTAAAGAAAAATACACAGATTTTTAGGGGTATTTCAAGGGTGTGATAACTCTGTTAGAGTCTCACCTCTGGATGATGATGTCATTTGCACTGTTATCACAACTGTAGCATCAAAGATGGCAGTTTCAGTGCTTTGAGGAGCAAGGTCTGAATATAAATATAAAACCAAATAATTTCAGTCTGTCAGGGTTCTGGGGTTCTACCCCAGTGATGGATGGCTCCTGACTGTTGCTGTTCACAAGTGTATTTTTTCTTCGGGCTTGGATGTTTTAGTTCTATATTCCCAAATGCTATGGAGTATTTTATATTCTTTTGCAGCTTGCAGCAAGTCAAATAAATATCTTGAATTGGAAGTTGACCAAGTTCCGTGATTATCATACAGGAAGGAGCTTTCAAGCTATCTAATCTATCCAGCTAACGTATGTATGGAGTGCTTCTCACATTTAGTATTTCTCTTGAACTGGGTGTTGACAAACTTCCCTAAATATGTCTTTGTGTGAAAAGAGAAAAGAAGGGAAGGGAAGGGAAGGGAAGGGAAGGGAAGGGAAGGGAAGGGAAGGGAAGGGAAGGGAAGGGAAGGGAAGGGAAGGGAAGGGAAGGGAAGGGAAGGGAAGGGAAGGGAAGGGAAGGGAAGGGAAGGGAAGGGAAGGGAAGGGAAGGGAAGGGAAGGGAAGGGAAGGGAAGGGAAGGGAAGGGAAGGAAGGGAAGGGAAGGGAAGGGAAGGGAAGGGAAGGGAAGGGGGGAGGGGAGGGGAGGGGAGGGGAGGGGAGGGGAGGGGAGGGGAGGGGAGGGGAGGGGAGGGGAGGGGAGGGGAGGGGAGAGGGGAGGGGAGGGGAGGGGAGGGGAGGGGAGGGGAGGGGAGGGGAGGGGAGGGGAGGGGAGGGGAGGGGAGGGGAGGGGAGGGGAGGGGAGGGGAGGGGAGGGGAGGGGAGGGGAGGGGAGGGGAGGGGAGGGGAGGGGAGGGGAGGGGAGGGGAGGGGAGGGGGGAGGGGAGGGGAGGGGAGGGGAGGGGAGGGGAGGGGAGGGGAGGGGAGGGGAGGGGGGAGGGGAGGGGAGGGGAGGGGAGGGGAGGGGAGGGGAGGAGTACTGAAAGTACTGAAAAAGCCAAATCTCTATTAACAGTGCTATAGCCAGAACAGCTGCTGCTAGATTTACAATATTAATGCACTTCTGGCATTTCAGAGTACAACTCTACCTCCACATAATTTGTCTACAGGAGTGTGAAAAAGCTTTTCTTATTGAGAACACAGGGATAGGCTATGGCAAGTCTTTTCAGTTCCTTCCCACCTCAGGTGTTTGGTCTCCAGCATGAGTAAAGCAATAAAATAACTCATGGGCCACTGTCACCAACCCATTTACTAGTTTCTACTAGTTGCTACTCGTTTCAGTCATCAATGAATGATCACTTAACAAATGATGCTGTGTACTTAATGCACATCTCTCTACTCACCTGTTCTTAGAATTTATACCGTCCATGATGAGACTGACAAGAAGATGAAGAAAATTACTGTAAAGCAAAGGCTTGTGAGTGAAATAATATCTACAGCATTTTTGTATGTGTGTATGTGTGTACCACACACCTAAATGTGTGTGGTAGTATGTTTTCAAGCAGTCATAATAGAAATATCAGATGGCTAGCTATTGCCATCCTTGAGAATGCCTTATTTTGTTTCTTCTACATGTAATATTTCATTGTGAATACCAGGGAGATTATTCAAGCAAATTTATTACCTCGCTTATTAACAATCTGTCCCCCTTTATTTCAGAGACAATAATAGACTGCACTCTATATTTGCACTCTATCTTTAGTACTGATATAGGCAGAAAAGGTACATAATAGTAGAGATTGTTATGTATGTCTGCTACCATGGGTTTTCTCTATAGCTTTACCTGTGTAAAAAGGCATAGGAAACAAAATCTAAAATGAAAATGTTGATTTGAAACAACAGAAAACAAAGTCCTTTAACCTTTGCTAGGAAAGAAAAAACAAACAAAAGAAATTTGTAAAGTATCGAAGTAAGTATCAAAAATATTTGATCAATGTTATAGTTAGATGAATAGTATAAAATATTTAATAATATCAGTCAGTCTTTAAACAATTTAGCTTTGTGTCCTTTGTCTTATTGAATGTTATTGCAAATAATACTGTCAAGTCTGTGGACAGGAATGTGTCTAAAACAGTGACTGCTTACTCCTATCAGTAGACTAGGTACTATCTGTTGTATTCCTGAAAACGATCATCACAAGAAAACTCTAAATTGCATATGGACATTCTGTGGCAAGATAATCGTTAGATTATGTGAATCCAACTGCAACTATTTGAACATTAGAAATGCCATAACTACTGCTTCATAGCAAAAGTTAGAAAGGGTCACAACATTACGGCACTTCTGTGACTAATAATCACTCTTAGCTGGAGAGAAATTCCATTAAATCAGTGGTAAAATCACTGTAATAAAAACCATACATTTTCATTTGAATCAGTGTGAACATGATTAGGAGGCTCAAGTCAGTATTAGTTTATACTTACTTGCATGTCAAATCAGAGCATTATATAATTACTTGCTTATGGTCCTTCGTGCATGTTTGCCTACACAGACAGTAAATTTACTCTGCCTTTGCTTATAATAAATTCAACTAGTTGTATTAAGTTCTCTGGGTAACAAAAATAGATTAGATTTATATCTATTCCCTCTACAAAGTAACACAGAAATTCCTAAAAATCTTGTCTTGAAAACCAGGCCCTGGAAATTTCTATTAGAACTTTTATGTGATGCTGCTTATTTTTATTACAGTTCTTACTGAAAAGTTTGGCCTTTCTATAAATGTTTCTTTTTCATTCCATAAATAAATAAATAAATAAATAAATAAATGAGTCAGACATTCCCAGCAGTGTGGAGGCTGGAGATCTCTAGTCCAACCCCTGTGCTCAAAGCAGGGTCACCTACAGCAGGTTGCCCAGATTTGCGTCCAGACTGGTTTTGACGATCTCCTAGGAGGGAGATCTCCACAACCTCTCTGGGCAAACTGTGTCAGTGCTCAGTCACCCTCACAGTAAAAAAGCTTCTTCTTACATTTAAATGTAATTTTAATTTGTGCTTATTGTCTCTTCTGTCATTGGGCTACACTGAGAAGAGTCTGGCTCTATCTTTCTCATCCCTTGCTCCCATCAGGTATTTAAACACATTATTCAGATCTCCCCTTATCCTTCTTTCTCCATGCTGAACAACTCCAGCTGTCTCAGCCTCTCCTTGTATGACAGATGTTCCAGTCTTTGTTGCCCTTCACTGTCTTTGTTGCCCTCCAATAAGTTCATGTCTGTCTTGCACTGGGGTGCCCAGAAGTAGATCCCCAGGTCCTTCTCTGAGGTGCTGGTTCCCAGCTGTTTGGCCAACAGTGTTTACTAGAGTACTGAAAAATGATTTTTTTACATTCACTATTCAACCTGCAGCACATTTGGAATTGACAGGCATAAAAAAAACAGCCATGCACATTTTTATAATGAAAATAAATTAAAAGAACTGCTCGAGTAAACAATATCTACACAAAATTATCTGCTGTCCTTATGCATCTTCTTGACATTTAACCTACAAAAGTGATTTATAGCTGGATTGTCAAAAAGGTTTGTGATGATAAAAAAAAGCATTGATTCAAACATGGTGTACCCATGTTTTCTTTATGGCAGAAAAATATTACTTCTCTAATCTGTTCCACTCAATAATCAAAAACTGTATGTGACAAGTATTAGTACTGCTATGCTTAACTCTCAGAAGTTGAGTTAGATTCATCTTATCTTTCTTTACATGAGCCCTAGGCTCCCTTTATAATCAGTGGAAGGAGAAAGGCTGCTTCTTTTATTGTCTTTAATAAAATATATAAATTAAAAATCATAGAATCATAGAACGTTTAAGGTTGGAAGGGACCTTAAAATCATCTAGTTCCAACCCCCCTGCCATGACAGGGCCACCTTCCATAAAATAAAATAAAATAAAATAAAATAAAAAGATAAAATAAGATAAAATAAGATAAATAAAATAAAAATTAAATAAAATAAATAAAATACATCGAGATATCAACTTCGAAATCAGAGTCAGAATTGGAAAACAATTAATTGATTTTCTGGCTTAAAGAAAAAAATATTTTCTCATGTGTAAATTCATACATTTTATAATGTTCATGTTTATGTAGACAGATCACACTTCATCTGTTGGAGTAAAATTAACACCCTTGAGGTAGATATACTTTATATCCTTCATGAATTGTAGACTCATAATGGCCAAAAGGAACTGTTTTTCTGGCCCAGCATGAGGGCAGTCTGATGTTTTGATTCCTGTAACAGGCTTCCCTCATGTCTGTTGTATTTGAAGTACCATGACTAAAGAGTGTGGTAGTGCTCAGAGCTATTCTTCTTGCTGACAACAAATCATTTATTTTGGGCATGCTCAGAAAAGACTTTAGAAACAAAAATCCAAGCTGTTTATTGGCCCATAAACAAATTTACATCATGGTCCTTCCCTGCTACTGAGCAAAGTAATTTTCTTGTAAAAAACCTGGATGCCAGGAAACTAAATGGAAGAGAGAGGCAAGAAGATTCAGCCAATACTCTTTGGCATGGGTACTTAAATTCTGTCCTCATTTTATGTGTCTTTGTTTATTTCACTAAATTAGTATTATGATTTCTAGCCTGTCTGATTGCAGTACTTCAGACTCCTGAGATGAAGAACAAATAACTTACTGTACAAGGGCCACATAATACGATCAGTGATTACATAGGCTGTATAGTCTGACTGATATTCTTTGTGAGGTTTGTCAAAAGCATGGGTTTCAAAGCTGAAAGCATGATTTGAGAGGTGTGATGTAGCAAAAACACTTGACCCTTGAACCAATTCTGCTTTTTGGCAGAAAAAGATAGTAATTTTCTAATTAGCTCAAAATAGGAATACAAAGACAATGTTTTTGAGCAAACTAACAATAAGAGGTTTCAGAAAAGCAATAGCTTGCTCATAAAGTAAATCTTAAAACAGGAAACTGTGCTAGAGAGTAGAAGTTTGCAGAACAGAGCTGGAAAGGCAGAGAAGATGTACCATGCCACAAAGTGGCAAGAAATGACCTTAACATTGATTGTGGGAAGAGCTAATGAGGTTGACTGGGTTAATAGTCTCCCTTTGACTCATACAAGAGCTATGCCCAGACAAACGTGGCACAATAAAGCTGATTTTAAAACATCTTAAGAACTTTCATAATTAAAAATAGGGAAGATAAGATGGAATATATCTGCCCATGTTCACGTTCTGAAAGTGCAGTTCCCCAAGTTTGGAGGAACATTATGGGGGAACATGTTCACAGGAATCTCCTGTAATAAAGCTTTTGTCTAAAGCTTACTGAGTCCAGTGATTTTTGTTTGTTTGTTTGTTTTGTTTTGTTTTTTTGGACTTAATCTCTTGCTTAGAAACATCCAGTCCCTACCTTAATTCATCTCAGTTCTGTTACCAATAGCAGCCACATGTAGTTCTCAATGTATTTTCACACTTGCCCTCAAAGGCATCAATTATTTTTACCTCCTTCATTTAAAAACCCATCACTTTGTACTAATTCAAATGCTTTCTAAAATGCCACCTATTTTTGAAAACAGTAGGAGTGAATTTAAGAGTGAGAAAAGAAAACAGTCAAACTCAATATTGCTAGCCTTTCCATTTTCTGCTGGGTCCAAGCTACCATGTTTCTGAATCAGAGTAGAGGCAGGGAACATCTGTATTTGTGTATTTTATTAGGTAAGGATACTCTTAGTACTAATTAACATATAGACAATAATGTTAAGTGATCACTTTTACAGCCGTCCATCTTCTATGTTGTATTATACTGACAGCCCTCGCCCCCCCCCTTTTTTTTCAGATAAGAATGGTCTCCTGTAGTCTGTACAAGGTTGTTTTCCCTGTTACAAGATGGTTATCCTCTTTTTGCTTCTAGCTGAGCCTTAGTATGATTTCTTTAATTCATATCAAATGTGCACGTCGCATTTTTCATCACAATTAAAGACTAGCTTCTGATAGAAAAATAGTATTAGAATGAATTAATCGTTGGTACTAGTTCAATACCAGATACAAAGAATCTGCTTTTAATTAAGTGTCCCTCCGGTGAAAATGCTGTGTTATAAAAATGACAACTCAGCATGCATATGAATACTGCATTATAACTTCGATGTCATGTTTGCTTAGTTTACTGTTTTATGAAATGTATTGCTGTGCTGTGCCCTACTGGAATTGAATTAAATTATGAAACTCAAGCTGGCACAGAAATAATGGACTGAGGATGTATACAACATTACATTCTTCCCACTCTTCTTAATAACAAATAAACCGAAATGTCATCTGGTTTCATTTTTTGGAGGAAGTGGAGTGGTATAGAAAAGTCAGGAGGGGTGCTTTCATACTTTGTAATACTTGCATTGCAATATGATGTAAAATTCTGAAATAACTTTTGCCTGGCTGAAGGAATACTCAGAGGAAAGTCCTTCAAATGTGATGAACAAGGTCTCTTTTCTTATGATTTTATTTTTAGGGAAAAAAAAATACTGTGGAATTGTCAATGCAGCTGTGAGTATAATTCAGGACAGAAAATGTAGGAAATATATAATTCCTTCAGAAATAAGACTGAGTCCTTAAGATCAGTTTAGCCTCATGGCACTTTTCACAACTGCTAGGTTTTAAGTTAAGGTGTCCCAGCTATTTTAAATGAGGAATGTTTGCAGCTTATATGCTGTTCTGCCTCATCTCTCCTAGCTAGCATGTTCTGCTTTTCCTTTCATCAGCCTCTGCACATGAAATGGTTCTTGAACTTCTCAACCTAGTTTTGGATTCTTTCTCTGATTTAGATAAGGGAAGAAGACCTAATTGAAAACTGATTGTTTAATGTGTGACTATATGATGTTTTACAGCCATTTCTGCAGTGTTCAATAGTGAGTGAAGTGTTTCACTTATTTAACTGGGCTTTTGGAACCTCAGTGTTTTTAAATATCTACAGAATACCGAAAAGCAGTATTCAGGCAGGTGCTTAGTATGCCTGAATATTTTTTTCCATGTTATCTTAGAAAAACAAACAAACAAACAAACAAAAAAACAGTTATAGGTTTCTTGGAACCATTTAGACTATTTGAAGTGACATAAAAGATAAGCAGGTTGCATGTCAGATTTCAATGGCTTGTATGAGTTGTCAGAAATATTTACATTACTTGTAAATAAAGCATTGCTTATTAACCATTCTGTGGTTGACTAAAATAGTTTAACTTACCAATTGAGCGTGCAGCAAATTTATTAAGAAAAAAAAGCATGATAAAGCTGTAACAGATATTTTTTTCCATGATTTTTTCCAAATTAAATACAGTATATTTAATCAAATTGATTGTGTGTTTGTTGTTGTTTGTTTTTTTCTCTTTGGAAACAGAATAAAATACAACACTGAAAGAATCACAGGGAGAAGAAATATCCTTAGCATTTTCTTAGGTTTCCCAGTTTCCCATTTCTCATCCTTGGGATGACCTATGGAACTTGGTCTGCAACCTGAGGATTGTTCCTCAGCCATCCCAGGAAAAATTGGCCATCTTCACAGAGACTTCTGTTTCAGATGAGAATCTATATCTCTTGTCAACACCCCAGTTTATGTGCTACCATACTAGCCACATTATATCCTATCATAATTTGTATAATGGCATTGAAGAAGAATCTCTTCAGAAGCCTTTGAAGCATACAAAGCAATTATATATCACTAGAATTTGGGGCAAGAAACAGAAGACCACTTCATTCAGTACTAATGTCACAGAGATTTTGATTCTTGTGTGTGAAACATATATGAGTGACACAAAATATGCACAGATCAGGGTTTCACTTGGATATATAATGAAGTTGATTTGTTAACATATTAAATGATCAATCAGCAAATAAAACACAGGTTAGGAATAGTAACCCGTGTCATCAGTTATTTCGATATTTTTCCTCTTGGAGTAAGATTCTATCTTTATCTAAATGTAAGGAACATAATCTTTGCCAGATAATCAGTTTTCACTCATGAAGCAATTTCAAACCACCCTCATAATTTATCCAAACGGGCATTCATTTCAAAGTAACCACACCTGAGTTGAGTACACCCTAATTTGAAGACTGTTTATAAAGCAGAGGTACTATTACTGTTCTTGTATGTTTGAATTAACTCACAGTCTGACTTTCCAAATATTTTTGTCTCTTTTACTATTGCAAATATCTATAAGTAGGCTTGATAATAGAATGATAAAATGAACAAAACATTCAGAATACTTCAAGATTCTCTCTAGCCTGTTCAGATTTTGCATCTTTTGTCCTCAGAAGGTTCTACTGCATTTAGGACATTATTCCTGGGCTGAACTCTTTATTTTATAACTTTTTTTTAATGAATAGTAAGTCTACACCTGAAAAAAAATGAAAAAAAAAGGAAAAGAAGAAGGAAAAGGAAGAAAAGGAAGAAGGGAAGTGGGAAGGGAAGGGAAAAAAACATCAATAAGAAAGGATTTTCTGAAGTTTTGCGTCTTGCTTGGTCACAAAGAAAAACAATAGTTGTTGTTAATGTTAAATATTATTGTTAAATGTCAATCAGAAAAGCAGATCAACATTTCCTTACATGTAGAAAAGCAATCATTGAGAAAGGAAATGAATCATTGAATCATCCTGTTAGATGAGGAAAAAAAAAAAAAAGATATGCATGATTTAGAATGACTGGAGCAAAAGTAAAATGGTAAAAACTTTCAGAGTCACCACAGAAGACTACTTTCTCATGATGGTATACTAGCTGATTTTCTGTCTTTCTTGTAAATTAAGCAATTCTACAGATTGGGAGAATATTCATTTCCCCTAATTTAGGTTAAAAATTAGTTGTTTAAATTCAGGTTAGTCTCCCTAGGGACCGTTTATAGTGAATGAAAGAAATAAACTATTCATTTAATCTTAAACTGGTTGTATTATGGTAGGCAACATGAATTATTTTCTGAAGTTACATGATTGACCACAATGGAGACCAGAACTTGGACTTCTAAAATGAGGTATCTTAGATTAGAGAAGATGAGTCCCAGTCTGGGTATATTGCTACAAATTAGTTGGCATTTCAGACTGCCAGCTTTGTTTCTCCATTTTGATTGGAGGGGGAAAAGATCTTTGTAACCTAGTTAAAAATAATATTATATTATTTTTATATTGCATGTTTTGAATTTTTATATATAACTTCAGAATCAGAATATTTTTATTTAAGACTTAAATGTTGATAAAGTATAAACACAAGATGGCAGAGATAAGGAATACAATAAATATTTCAAAGCTATATTTGAAAATTATTATTAGTTTTTGAATAATAGCAATTAGTGTTGTTCTCTGAACAATAGAATTAAATATGCAGTCTTTTCACTTAATGCTTGCCAAACTGTGCCACTGGACAGAAAAGTACAAAATACCCATGTATGCTTGATAAATAGTAAGTCCTCTTCTAGTAAGTCTATATTGAGCTAATGATTGGAGATTGTTTTAAAATCTGAAAGATGTGTTTGCATGTCCCAGTTACAACTGTTGGTAGTATTAATTAGTTTCATGCTGGGTACTCTTGTTAACATGTAATATTTGATTCCTCTTTATAGGATTCTTTTTGAGAATAACTGTGACAATATTCTGTCCTTCATCTAACAGTTGCATGAAAATTCCTATTGATAACCAGATATAAAGTCACAGATTATTGATTAATAATACCAATACATTTGGTATACCGTGTTTTACTTTTTTTTTTTTTTTAAATATGATTTGCAGAAAGAGCTTTAACTTCCCTGAATGGGAGTCCAAATAAGTATTTTACGTAGTATTTCCACAGATGTGAGCAATTTTATTTCTCTGTACAAAAATCCATAGCATACAAATGAGCATGAACATTTGAAGCATCAGCACTAATTCCTTTTATATCTGTGACATTATTTAAAGACAATAAGCATTGAAGAATTTGCACAGATTTAAGGAAGGTAAATGTATTTTTTAAAAAGTGTTTGTGCACTGACAGGTTTTCCCCTGTTTACTCTAGATTACAGAGGATGCAGCTGTTGCCTCCAGACGGTGGAATGTAAGGGGTATATATTCAAAGTACTGAATAATATTCTAATAACGGTACTCACTTTAGAATTGTTGGCAGAAATGGTTGGATAACTCTTTAAGGATAACTTAATTTTACAGGACAGCCTTCCAGGAGACAAGATAACATTGTAAGAAAAAACAAGACAAACAAACAAAAACCAATAATGTCTTTATATTAAACTAGTTCAACTAAAAAAAAGATTGAAGAGTTGGGCCTTGATACTCCTACTGCAGGCAGTATTATGCTATTAATTCCTTGGGTGCACAATATGCTCTGCTGTGCTTTTAGGACTGTGATGAATTGAAATTGTTTGATCTTGTGCTACTAACTGTGAGTTAAGTTTTTATAAATAAACCTAGCAGTTACCTCTTTTTACTTTAAGAGCTGAATGGTAAACTTATTCTTCCCGATTCTGTATTTTTGCTTTGTGGCTCTTTCTATCGATCGTTTAAAAAAAAATTATATTAAAACTTACAATAGTATTCCAGGCTCAAAAGTGAGCATTTTGTTTATTTTATTCCTCTCATTTTATCATATTCTATTTATTTTAAAATTCAAAAGTTAACCTGGTTTAATTATATGCATCCTGAATTTGATGCTCTGCCATGCATGCATGGGACATCACCATGTTCAACAAAATGACAATGGGCACATATCATGGTCACTTCTCTCACAGAAGTGAGTGGGAGAAGGGGAAAGTGCTGGTACTTCAACAAAGTGTGACAAGAAAACCATTTCTGTGTATGGCTCGAATAAAATTCTAGTTTCTAATTTCAGCATGTGGCAATGAGTTTTAGTAAGCTGGGAATCCACATGAAGATAGAGAGACGGAGAGAGAGAGCTGTATATATTTGTCTGTATATGTATGTCTTATATATATTGTTTCCAAGAGTAACTGGAAAATAGAAAGGAAATGTGATCTTTATCATTAGAGCGTCCTTCAAGAGGTAGAACATCCATCTAGTCAGGGAGGCTGTGGCAGTCTTTCAGCACTGTGAAATCTCCATACACTGACATTTGAAACCACATAGTTCGGCTCAATGATGACAGCAAGATATGGACCTATTCATCAGCATAGCTGCAGAAAAATTTCACAGGCTGCTGATAACTTACAAATTTGCAGAATAATTCTGCCTTGGTTGAATCGTCCAGTCCTTTCCACAGCCAAAGCAGCAAATACCCGTGGGTTGTATTTCAGAGCTACGCTAAAGTTTTACAAGAAATGGTGAACAAGATAAGAATAAGGGATTTTGGAATAAAAAGAAAAACAGCAAAACAATTCAGTTGGATTTCAGTGGCCTAACAATAAATTTATGTAAAGCCATACTCTGAGATTAGTGGGAAAGACAATGTTAAGTGAAACTTAACATTGCAGAAACTACAAGTGGGAGGGAAAAGAACTGATATTTCATATCTTTATTGACTGGGTGGCATATTAGTTTAGTTGCAAATGCATTAGTATGAACAAACACATATCCATTTATTTTCAGTCACATGTATTGATTAGTTATTTCTTTAGGTTAAGGTGCCATATCAGTTTAGATGTTTATTTTGGTTGAATTACATTGGTCTAAACACCCGTGTAACACTGCTAGCAAATATAGAAAAAGATGGTCAAAGGTAGCTGATAGGTACACTGAACAACTATTCATTTACTTTAAAAAAAAAAAAAAAAGAAAAAAGAAAAAGCAGGATCATTTTTAATGTCTTGATTATGCTTACCTATATATCCCTCTTCTACACCTCTCACCATCCTAGCATCAGGAACTGCTGTCAGAGGAGAAATATTTCACAGATTTGGCAACAGGTAAATAAAAACTGCATAAAAAATAGAATACAATGTCATTGTGTTTCCAACACTAAACAAGCTGAATACTTGGATTTTTCTTATGATTTTTGTTAATGGTAGCAGTCAGTGGTTCCACTGTATCATCCAGGGTCACCAGTCATAGGCTGTGACAGTGCTGAGCTAGGCACCATGCAGACAAAGCAGGGAAACACAAATCCTACCTCAGAGCTCACTCTTCAGTTGTAAGGAGACGCAGCAGATGGACTGTCATACAGGGGCCATGAGGTAACTGTTGGACAATCTGCAGCCAAACACTGTCAAGTTTCTTGTATGTACCGTGGTAAAAGAGAGTTCTTAAAGATAATTTAAAACATGAGTACATGTGCAGGTATTTACTTCAGAAGTTTTTCCTAAAACAAGTTGATTTCAGCTGCCTGCTGCTTGTGTTGTAATCAATGCAGAATGACACAGAGTGAATCTGTTTAATTTGAACAGGCTTTATAAACATGTGGGAATTATTGGTAATAGCAAAATTACTCATTCAGGAATAAGCACCTGAATGGATAATCATCCTTTGTGGTATAAATTAGGAAGAAAAAAAAAGGGGGGGGGGGGGGGGAATGATGGGGGGGGAAAGCCTGCAGTGAAAAGTAATCCTGTCAGTCTAACTCATGCAAGAAGCCAAAAGTTTAGGTCTACTCATTCAAGCACTGATTGCTCTTATAATTGAGGAGCAGAAACATGAGGCACTGTTTTCTGATACCAGAGCTCATCTGCATATGATTTGCCACACTAGTTGAACTGTTCCTGTATTGTTCACTCAGGTTTCTCATTTCCTTCTCTGGTAGGTTTTCAGAGTGAGGCAGAGTCCTTGAAAAAAAGTAGTGAAGTTATTCTCATAGCAAATGGCGCTGGGTAGGTAATTACAGTCAGTTAGTGCTGTTTTTAGCTAAATTTATGGTTGACTTCAACATTGTCTTTACATATGTCTCATCATTAAGTAAATTGTGAATATTTATGCACACACACACATATATATATATTTCCAGAAGACTGACTGACACAGTAGGTTGCAATAAGAGGACTGTTTATAATAATAAAGGAATAAACATAATGTTGGCTTAGAAGCATCAGTGAGAATGAACTGCTTGTTTTTTTTTCCCTATTTATTTATTTATTTATTAAAAGTAAGATGGCTTATTAACAAAAAAGCAAGACTTCCTACCCAAGAGGTTTAAATATACTGACTTTTCAGTATTTTGCTGAAACTAAACCTATTGGTTTTACTTTAGGTAATTTGTATCATTGTACTACCATTAAATCACAGACATTACGCCACCACTAAAACTATTTTGTTCACACCAGTGTGAGTTTGTGTAGTCTCTTTGACTAATAAAATATTGCTTTGTTGAAGTAAGCACAACTCATTCACGCCAATATAAGCGCAATTGCCCGTACACGTGCTCAACCCAGCTAATGCATATTCTGCTAAATGAGGAAAGCTGTGTGCCATTGGATGGTTATTTCCCTCTCCGCAGATTCACAGCCCCAACAAGGTGCCAGCGAGGGTACGCACATTACACCGCTGCTTCATTTCTGCGCACAACACCCTGCTCCGGTGGCTCCTCCTGTTGCTTGCGAGGAGAGCTGCCTATCTGATTTTGGAGCTCTGGCAAAAAGCCTGAGCTCATTGATTACAGATCACTGTTAATAAAGAGCATTTGTAATGCAGCAGTGGTGATACAATCTCCACACGCCAGTTCATGATGGCCCTTCAGTCTCTACAATTAAGTCGTCCAGCAGGCATGCCCCCTGTTGCAGCTGCTCTGTCAATCTCATTTTGTAGTACAAATGATCTTAGACCCAGTGTTTGACATGGGGTTTTAACACCAAAGAAGGCAATTCTGCAACTTCAAATGAGCCTAATTGGTTGTGCGCTCAGGCGTTCACTCAAGCTGCTTCAGTCCATCAGAGAGAGATTTCCAACTAATTGAACAGCTCAGAAGAAAAAGAACCACGGAAATCACAATGCACTGGGCCGTTTGAGAGGGTTCTTTTCTTGATAAAAACCTTCAAAATAAGATATATATATATATATTTGTGAAATCAGCCACCTGTCAATCTGGAAAGCGTTTTCATTGGTACAGAAGCTCTTAATGAGATATGGCCTAATAATCAGTGGCTATTAATTACAAAGGTTACAGGTAAATGTACTTTTTTTTTTAATATTGAAAATGTTTATTTTGGATGGGCAAAATATATTGTCAAAAGCTTTTCCTATGGTGCGTAACAATTATGTGGTAATGGACAGACAGAGGAATGCCATTCAAGACAACCTTACTGCTAAAGCGTGCAAAGTTATTCATGTGTTCAGAGGTGGGAGTGAGCTGGGTGAGATTCTGTTCACGTAAATATTTGCCTTTCTTTATATATTTTTTATTTTAGCACAGTGGAATTTAAATTAGTATGTTTGTTCTAGAAAATTAGGAAGATGGTTTCTCTTCTGAATTGTACCATTTTTACCTCTTGTTTTCACTCTATTGATTTAAATAACTTCCCTTCCAAGGTCAATTCACAGAGACTTTTGCCCTGATGTTTACATACTGTATGTCTAATAATTCCATATCTATTCCATGAGTGATTCAAACGTATAATTTATACAGTATTTGTATTCGACATTCAAGGTAGTAGTTCACATCTGAACTGATAACAGCTCAGTACCTACTTTTAAAAAAGAAAAAGGATGATAGAATAAAAAAAAATACATATTTATATATTTTTAATAGAAGGAAACTAAATATTTTTGCTTCAGTAAATATGAGTATAAATCATCATTTCAATAGTCTTGTTCTGGGGAGGGACTGATTAACCCAGTCTAATAAAGCACTTCAACAGCTGTTTAATTTTTAGCATGTAAGTAGTCCTCTGGTTCTCTAAGTCCCTACTGAATGATCTGTATGCTTAGTCAGGGACAATGATTGTCCACTGAGTTTACAAAACCTATGAAATATACATACATGTGTATATATATGTGCGTGTGTGTATACACATGCATACATATATAGCTATATACCCATAAAATATAAAGTAGTCATTCCATGTTGCCATAAATTGCTGAGACTGTGAGGCTTATGCCTTTACTTGTTTTGGAATATTTTTTACAAAATTAGACCATAAAATAATGGTATGTCCCAATAAAATAAGACCTCAGTTGACTGCAGGGAATGCAAAACTCCATGAAGTCTATGAGTGTCATGTGGTCAATGACCAGGTAGTTATGGCACCATTTATATATTGTTTATTGTGTTTAAGGCCCAGTAACAGTGAAGCCGAACCCAGACTACAGAAGTCTCATAAACACATATATCCTAACGTTTTAACGTTTTATGGGCATCTATAGAAGTTAACAGCAGCACTCTCATTTGACTTAAGTGAGAACAGAATCAAACACTTCATGATCAAAGAATAAATTCTGAATTGAACAGTGAAGAATAATATCTGCATATTCAGAATGTACTTTTCCCAATCACTTGAGGTGTTTTATTGCTCCACTGTTGAATCATTATTCAGAATTTTAAAATTCAGGCATATGTAAGAGGATATAAACATAACATGGTTACTTAAGTAAAATATCCTTTTATTTCAGGAATATTCCCTAAATTAAATTAAAACTTCATGATGTTTATCTCTCTGAGGAAATATTTCAGTGTAAACTATACCCTAAGAATATTTTTGTGTAAAATCTGAAGGCTCACACTATACATATGATATCAAATGCACTTGTAATCCTATAGTAAAGACAGTAATTGCTAAGTGCTTTGTAGGTCCCCTAACAGTGGGGTGGAGCTGTAGCTACAGGGATCCCTGTTGCTGAACTCAGCAAACAAGCTGTCCATGTGATTCCAGATGTTTCTGGTTTTTGGGGGCAGAGGACCTCCCAGGATCAGAATGCCAGCATGTCTGAGGTACAGAAGCCACCCTTTGACACTGGAAACTCAGTAGTCCTAACCCTGAAGCTCTGAAAGAATTGAGTTGGATCCTCAGGGGCAAATGGGCTAAACAGATTCATGTTGTCAACTTCCTTAGCTAATTGCATCTGCCAAAAATCTCATGTTTAATTTGCGTGCGTGTGTGCGCACACACAAACACACACACAGAGTATATTTCTAAACCAAGAGGAAAAAAAATAATAAAAAGAACTGAAAACCGTATGCAGAAAAACAGCTGTACTCATTTGTGCTATAAACCAGCTGAGTCAGCCCTTAAATCGAACTCTAATTAATTTGAGCACACGGTGTAACCAACAAAGAATGGCAACAGACAGAAGAATGGACTGTGTTGATGGGTATTAGTCTCTAGCAGAAAAGATGCATGAGCGAGGGAGTCTGATGACAGCTAATTGCTGCCCAGAGGACCAAAATAATGGGCAGTCTGCAAGAGACAGAAAAAGGAAAGGGCTGGTGGAAGTAGTCATCAGGTGTTTGCGGTGATGAAGTTCATTGTCCACACTGTTTACTCTGGTGTTCAGCCTTAATGTCCATTTGGAACTGGCACAGTTAGGAGCCATGTTAAAATAATAAGATCTTAGTGTGCAATGTATTGATGGAGTCAGAACTCCATGCAAATGCCCCTTTCACAGTGGATGTTCAGTCTGAATGGCATGTAAGGTTCAGGCACTGAGAGCCTTGGCAACAGCTGAAAAGCCTGATGTTTTCACACCGCAGCTTCTGCGGACACTTAACATCTGCGCTTAATACAACTTCTTCCAATAACAACTGTTTAAGTGAGTGATGTCTGAAGAGATTTTTTGCCCTTTAAGATCTGTTCACTCTGTTAACGCCCTAATTTTTTATCAAGGGATGCATGGTATGGTGTTACAAAACTGCTAGTAGCTTAAACATTGTTCGCACTATTTTGCAACTGCCTTGCTAGAGGTGGAAGTAAATTAAATACATTTCTGTGTTTGCACTTGAAATCTGAACGATTGTGAGGATGAATGTTTAATACTTGATAAATATGCACCATATTAGCCAGCCCTTAGGATTTCTTGTGTGAATGTGTTAATATTTCATATGAAGAGAAACGTTGCAACCCTAAAGCTCCATTCAGTGTAAATTACCAGCAGTGTGACACTGAAATTCAAGCCACAGGTGTTGCCAGCTAACCACTGAAGGCTGATGGTCTGCAAAATCCTAATTCTGTTCTCATAATTTGTTCAGAATTTTGCTTTGCATATATCCATTACAGCAGGACAGAGTCAAACTTGCTGAAAATTGCAGAAAAGTGCTTTCTAGGAGAACAAGTAGCCATTCCAAAACAAAATATTTTCTGTGATTAGAAAGTCATCCCAGTCAGAGACATAAGAATGCCATACATAATGTATATATAGACACTGCACAACCCATGGAAATGTGTTCATACATATATAGATATGAGTGTTTTATCAACAGTAAATGACATCAGTGGCTGATAATAGAAAAGGGAAGCTATCAGATATTTAAGAATTAATAAAAAAAAAAAAAAAGAAGGGGAGGGGGGAGGGGAGAAGAAAAAGAAAGTGCTGTTCATATAGTTCCAGTAAGAAATAAGGTTAGAACAGCTATCTAATATGGTGCAAAAGCTACCATCAACTAGCAAGAAAGTTAAGTCAAATCTAGTATAATAAGACAATTAAAACTGCAAGACTGGAAAACTTAAATTCACCATATATAAAAGACAGCTAAAGAATTTTCTCAATTGTTTTTATTGATTTCTTGAGGAACATAGGTACACTGTCCTGGCATGGGGAAAAATAAATAAATAAGATAAACAGTATATTCTGAGTATTCAAGATGGCTAGTTTTCTGAAGAAAGCGGTGGAAAAGCTCCTATCAAACAACAGTCAACAAACAATAGTCAAATAACAAATTAAAATATGTTTATATAACCAATGCCAGCTGATGAAATTAGCTGTACTGACATCATAAACAATGTAAGGTCTCAGTACTACATTGAGTTCTGGTTTAAAATAGTTTAATGAAAAATATCATGATGCCCATATGGAAGAAATTAAACTGATCTGCAAACACTAATTCCAAAAGGAAAAAATGTACACCCAAAAAGGGCCAAAAAGTCTAGTTAGATCCTGCCAGGTCCTGTTCATGAGTGACCTGTACTCATTTTCTATTGTGATTTAAAGAAAGTATAAAATCATTGCTTATGAAATGATAAAGATTAAAAAATAAATAAATAAATTTCCAAGTAGGAAATAAAAAGTATGAATTTATACATTCTTTGATAAAGAAAAAATGTAATTGACTGTATTTAATTTAACATCATTAGATTTTTTTTTCATGCCATAACCCTTTCCCAATCAGAAAAAGAAGTGTTTGCTCTCAAACTGATATGAAGCTCTCAATATTGCCTTTAATGTTATTTTTTCTAGAATTACATTCCAGAAAATGTAATAAAAGTGCATATTCAGAAGGAATGTGTTTCCATCAATTTTTCTCCAATTAGTCCTGATGATGTAGGACTACAAAGTATGTAGGTCATACATACCAGATGTATGACATTGATCTGGAATTTGGTGACATGAAAGAGAATCCAGAGCCGCAGTAAGGAAACAGCTAGTTACTAACAAGGGTTAGTACAATTCAGGGTTAGAAGAGAGCACAACAGGCAGTATTGTTTAAAGTTCTATAATCCACTCTGAAAAACAAACAAACAAACAAACAAAAACCACACCTGAAAACCTACAGGTATTTTAGAAAAGTCATCAGAATTATTGGAGGTCTGAAATATTGTGAATATATAGTTTGCATTTAAGCCACTTCTTAAGCTTTCTTTGGATAAGTAAAACATACTCTTAGAGGAATAATTGAGATTGGATAGTTATTTCATCTAGCAATTTTTTTTTCAATATTTCACATTCCTCCGAACACAGCAAAGATGGAAATACGTTAACATGACTTAAAATGTGGTCTTTGAAATAGTGACAAGCATAGCTATACTACAGCTTTACATGTAGATCAGACATGGCCAGGACTAATCTCTGTCCCCAGCTGCAAGTGGAAGAGGACAGATATATCTGCAAAGCTAACCTCATCTGTATCCCTTTGCCCCCAGGTCTCTGTTAAACCTGTTGGGTGCAGACTATAGCTTGTATTCTCTTCTGAATGTGCTGTGGCATTGCTTGGACCAATGGGACACTGACTAAAGTTGTGCCAAGCCTAATAACAATTAAACAACATGGGAAAGTCTGGTCCTCGATAAGTTTACTAGGATAGAGGTAGTCCATGTAGTCACATAAAATAAGCCTTCCTTCTCCTTCATTTTTTTGTTCCACTTAGTATCGATTTTCCTGTAATTAGAACCCACTTCTTCTCATGGCTGACCAAGAAAAACACCAAAATGATTAAGTACTCTACTTTGAAATTTATCATTAACTTGGTATGTGGCTTTTGGCTACTGAATTAAGCTGTTTGGCCAGATTCTCCCCACCTAATCCAGATGTGAGGTGTGCTAGCTCTCCCATGGATTATCCTTTTCCTGTAGTAGCTACACTATGAATCTGGGCAAGGTTCCTCACTGAAGGGTGTGAACTGGGGATGGTGGGTCCAGATCTTCTTGCCTTTGGTTGTTTTTTCCATAAAAAGGCCACTTCACCCCCCTGAGGTGATGAGAAAAATTATTTTGTTTTCCACACTTATAGAATTTCCCATGAACAAATCTTGTACGGCTGCCAATTGTTCCTTCTTTGCTATAGAGAGATAGTATGCTTTGTGGTTTTGCAGCAGGCTGATTTTTAGTAGATTTCACTCAATTATTCAAGTTATTGTCTGATGAAATTAATATACTTTATTAAGCATAGAGTATTCTAACATCAAACATAGGTGCTTCAGCTGCATACTGATAGTTTCCTTCTGCAGAAATCTTGCCAAATCTGCTCCCTTCCTAAGGAATTTCTGTCTTGGCAAGTGATCTTCATTACCAGCTGCAATAGTATGCTCGTCCCCAATCACTGGGGAAACTCTCTCTACCTGGGAGACCCCTAATCCACAGGTTATGCAAACCAGTAACAGCCTCAGATGTTTTCATCTGCAAAGATCCAAATTGGTTTTACATCTGTCCTTCGGCTGCTTTGACTTGACTTTGGTCCCTTGGGGTATATCGAGCTAGCGGGCTTGGGCAATGAACTTCCTCTCTCCTGCCATATTGAGGCAGCATCCAACAGTTTGCACAGCTCTGACTGTAAGATGGTCTTTTTTATGTGGATATAATGGATGAGGACTCAGGGGCAAATGGTTGACCATTTCATAACACAGACTCTGTGATATGCAAAGCTTCCATGGAATAAGGACTTACGCTTGATTTCAACTCTGCTCTCTCTGTCTGTTCTAATATCCTTTCAAATTGTGTGACGGGGTTGAGAGACACGGCAAGAGGCAACTGTGTTAAGAGGTTTACAGTAGTTCTCTTTTCCAGGAGCAGCTTTAACAAGAAAAGACTATGTTCCTGGCACAGTCCCATAGTAGACATTAATCTCAGTCCTCTGGGATGGTTAAGGGAATGAGACCCTTGAAGACTCAGTGTCTTTTCTGAGAATTACTTTTAATAGTCCAGCTAAAATGGCCAAAATGACCAAATCATGGACCAGTGCAAACCAGAAGTGTCCTATTTAAATTGTTATTTCTTGCTTTTTACTTCTTCTATTAAAAAAAGAAAAAAAAAAGAAAAATATTTTGAATGTTCTATTTCTGTTTAATTGTCTTTGTATCTTTTTCTATAGTGCCCATGCAAACATTTGTGAAACACTGGATATTCTCTTTTCCAATGCTACCTAGTGGCAAGAGCTTATTGGCATTTCTCAAGAGACTTTGGAGTTAAAAGCACCAAGGCTTTCAGTGGGAATACAAGCAATTATTTCTATATGCTGGTATTTTTTTCTCTGTAGACCTGGGAAGCAATGTGATAATGAAAGTTTTATTTGTGATGGCTAGATGAACAAGTTGCAGCTGAATAGAGGGCAAATGTGTGGTTTTGCTGTGTTCATCAACATGCTTTTCTCTGTCTGAAGAAACTAACACTCATGTTGTTTCTGGCTACATGGCATAGTTCTCATCTCGATATATCAGATTTTCTCATTTTCTTGTCTTTTGCCAATTTAATGCATCTCTTTGGGTGATTAATGCTGGGAACTCCTCTATCAATAGCTCCTCCAGCCAGGTAGCAGCGAGAATGCAAATCTCAGGGCTTTGCTACCAAACCCTGATCACAGGACTTGGAAAGGAAATAAGAGGACTTGTAGGTTCTGATCTGTACCTCTTTTTTGATATACATTTATTGTACTCAGTTCTAGAAGGAAAAAATCATGTTGTCTTTTTGCTGAAAGGGTGCACAACAGAAATCAACATACAGAAAAATGTGATTATGCAAAAATTGACAAAAAATATGTCTCTAGAATGCCAAACATGGTTCTGTTATAAGCATGGCTTCTTTATAAAGCTTTATAAGTTTTATAAGCATGAAATATGATCACCTGTCATACACATTGTTCTTTTTTAGAATGATAAAATCTCTAAATCTCTTTAATCCCACTTGTTGCAATGTTTCAAATTGGCTATTATTTCATTATCCAAAATGGAAGCAAGAAGAATCTCAGGCTTCATTCATTAATTACAAATATTCAGATCAGTATAAGTGTGTGATATGGACAAATTCAACTGTTATGCAGATGAGCATCAATTTCATATATCAGGCAGGTAACTGTATTTGCAAGTACTTTCTGGGACATGTAAAAGCTAGTTTAAATATTAAAAGGCTATTTTTCCTCTAAGCAAGGAAAATAAATCATACAAGAGATTAATAATTAGTTGTTAGTATTTATAGAGCTGATATTTATAGGGCTGATACCTTGTTATGAAACTAAATAATATTTTCACATATTCAAATAACTGAATGTTAATTCATTTTTAAATTGGTATTGAAAGAGTTTTGGTTTGATGCTAATGTTGATTATTGTGTGTTATAATACATGATAGGACTTAGATAAAAGTGCTATGGGAATATATGGTATTGTTAGTAGGAATTCCATCAATTGGTGATATGTTTGAAAGATAAAACTGACAAAGGAATATCAGTTGTTGGACAGATATGAGACCCTTGCTTTTTACCCTTTCATTGTTTTAGTTTTGTTTTTATCATATATCTTTTGCTTACATGTCTTACTAACTATGTAGTTTCTATAGCAACATCCATTGACTGTTGAAATAATGAAAGCCACAGCAGCTCTCCTGCAGTGAAATCCCTCATGCTGACAAGCACAACTCCTATTTTCTTTGTCCAATGTTGCCCATTACTTACACAACTGATTCATTTGTGAGGATATTTGAAATGTTTGATAATTACTTCTGAATTAGACTAATGCAGACAAGACATTTAAGCTTTACTCTACCTGCAAACTAACACTCTAACAAAGAGTTAAAATAGGAATAATTTTAGTGTGCTGAAAATACAATTTCTTAACTGGAAGAATTTCAAATATGTATTTGCACTATTAAAAACAAAGTGCTTGAATTTTGAAAAAAAAACAAACAAATATTAGTTTCTGCAACTTAATTTTATTTTTTTCTAAAGCTACCTCTGAACTTCTCTATTTTATGCTTCTTGAATTATATTGCAACTTAGACAGCAACAAACAGTATGAGTGCTGGACCTGAAGGAAGGATATAAGAAGAGCAGTAAGTTGTGGCACTTTAGCTTTGTATCTCACTGAATCAATGGTTTATCATGAAGTTAGTGGATGCTCAGCTGTTGGAGATGCCAACATCCAGGTGAAATAAAGAACTAACCACTGATGCCACCTAAAGAGCTTGCAGCATTTTCTGTGTTAGCCTAATGATGCTAGCCCTCATGCCATTCAAGTGACTATATTTTCCAAATTCTCCAAATGGTCACACTATATAAAGCAGGAGTGACCTGTCCTGACCTCTGGCTGTCATACGTAGCTCTTCTGCTACTGACATGAAGCTTCCAGAATGAGTGATATTGGCAAAATGGAGGATTGAAGCTTCATGGATAATCAAGCCCATTGAGGCTTCTGCCCTGCTCTGGCTCGCCTTAACCCCCTCTAGGAGGAGGAACAGTGAAATCCTTGGAGAGCAACTGCTTTTGCTTTTGGACTGCTTTACCAAAACTTTTCTTCCCCCTAACTTTCTGATCTGTGTGGCTGTTGGCAGAATGTGTGCATTGGTACAAGACAAAGAAGAGCGATGGCTATTTCTGATGTAGAATGATAGGTACTTAGCTTCTTCTCCTAGAGTGGTGTGCTATTTTGCTGTGAACTGTTAATTACTGTATGCACTTTGGAGCTGAATGTAGCACTTACCTATTTTTGTAAGATTTAATACTGATGAACTGATTTCAAATGCTGGTGGAATTCTTAAGTTGAACATTAATCGAAATCAAATCATGAGTTCTGGTAAATTGTAAAGACACTTGACATTTTTCAGTGACTTTTTTCCCTTTTAAAAAAGATTGGTTTGAAATGAATCCAGACACTACAAAAATTATTTATTGTGTCCTTTTGGACTTTCCTCACAAATACAAAATATGACTTCTGTTTTTTGTGGTTTCTTTTTGTTTTGTTGTTGTTTTGTTTTGTTTTGTTTTTTGATTACTGGCATGATTTATCCCTTTTTAAATAAACAAAGTACAGTAAAAGATAGGGACAGGAGTAAAACCTAAAAATGCATTAAGAATTTAAATATTCATATATAGTTCTGGCTGAACACACCTTGCGATTCCATGTTGCAGAACAGCAATGCAAGAAGCAATGCAGATGAGCAATGCTGTCAGCCTGGTCAGCATAAAGCAGTATTGCTGAAAAGGACAAGTAAAGGGAAAATAACTAAGAGGTTACTCCATTGGAGGAAATTAAGTTCTGCAGAAGGTTAACTGCTATTTTCTCTAAAGCTACTCTAATTGATAATGCTTAATTTTTTTGTTCATCTGACATGTCTCTGTGGAAGGGATGCAATACAAGCAGCAAAACCAATGCAGTGATATGTGAAAAGGTAATATTTGATGTGGCTATGGCTGGTTTAATAATTATCCTTGGTTCATCTTCCAGCTGGAATCATGAAGCACATTGCTTGAGTCTGTTGTTTTTTATTTTTTTTTAATATTTTTATTTTTAATTTTCAAGAGCTTTCACTGGCCAGATTCAAACTATACAGTTTTTCAACTCAGCAGTGGACATAAGTGTTAAGGAGCAGAGCCATGAGGGAAAAACCACAGATAATTCTCCAAAGTGCCTGTTAATCCAGTTCTAATTCCAACAAAAAGCACTTACAGCATACTGACATTAAAAAACAAACAAACAAACAAACAAATACCAAGCAGTGCTATAGCACTCTTCTAGCTTAGCAGTGCTACTTTATTGTCTATTGGAACTGTGCACTGAACAGCTGTGCAGTGAACAAGCACTTAATGCATTGGAAGACAAAGCTGGGAGCCGCTTCTCTAAAAGATTTAGCTCTGAGACTTTTTAACTTTTTTTTTTTTTTTAAGAGGTGCAGTGTACATCCATAGCAGATGCTGTCTGGCGTGGGGCAGATCCTACCTTGCATGAGACATCACAGAGCCTGGAAGAACTCAGCACTAGCTGACAGAGCTTGTGAGGCTGTGAATAGAATTATAGAACCTTTCAGGTTGGAAAAGACCTTTAAGATCAGCACTTGTGAGGCTGAGAATGTCTGACTTAATCTTTTTTCTTGAGGTTAGCAACTACTGGCAGCTACTGCTTTGTGCACATTTTAGCTAGTGGTGTCCAGCAAGGTCTCTCAGCTCCCACTAAGTTTGGGACAATAATCTTGCACTACTCCTTAGCACGAAGCACTGGGTGCACACAGGTTTGAATCTGCCTCATAGGATACCTGTGGGCTAAATTAACATAAATTCCTAATGTGTCTGGGGATGTTTAAATGCTCATCGCTCAAGCAAATTCTGACCAGCTCTAATTTTACAAGGGAAAGCACAGTTACTTTATGCATGTAGTGGTTTTTATCATCTCACTTTTTTTTAGTAATGGACTTGCATCCGTAAAGTTTCATGTAGATTTCAAGCAGATAAATCTGAAGAGTATGCTTGAGTGTATATAAGGGCAGGTTAATACCTATGGAGATGTAAGGTTAGAAGAGGAAAGGCAAAAAACTGCTCTCTGGTTGAGAGTAAATAATTTTGTCTGCTTCTTTGGAGGAGCTCTGAACTGGTGTGTCCAAACCCAGAATTTCACTCCATATTGTCAAGGCGAATCAACATTTTATATTTTTTCTGCTCTAATATCTCAGAGTTTTCTTTTAGCTTTAATAAATTTAATGACGCTTCTTTTTCTACATAGGCCTACAAAAGGTGTATGCGCTACCTTGATTATTGGATATCTGAAGGTCTTTATCTGGGTTCATGGAAAGCCTTGTTTTAAAAATAATTGGTCACCAATGTCTAAAACAATTTCAGATAAGCCTTTCACAGTGGAAAAACGGTGTCTTCAATAAACTGCTTAGTATTGCTTTAATGCAATTGATTTTTGTGTTAGAGCTTGATAAGCTCTTAAGAATTTAAAACCCATCAGGGTTTTAACATACAAATGTTCAATGCTCAGCTTTGCACCAGCTTTCATCTGAAATAAACCAACAGAAGTAAGTAGGATTGCACAGGTGCAATTCACCAAAGAATGTGATCTAACTGGTTTACTTTTCCTATCACATCAAATACACTCCTTAGAGTGAGTCATTTAATCTCAAGTTTAGTAGTGAAAACTGACTACATTTATTAGTAGCATGGATTCTTCTCAAGGTTTATGCCATAGTAGCCAAAATCAGCTAAGCTATCTTCAATTTAACAATGTAGTATTTTGACAGATGATTGTTCACTTGAGTATTTTGAAAAAAGAATTAAGTTACTGTAAAGAATATGTTCAATCAATTTCATGGATTGGATACATTGTCCTTAGCTAATGGGTATCATCTTAATTGCATGGAAATGTTCCTCTTCTGTACAGTTCTTACCATGGTGGTATGTTGTTTTCAGTAATCATGTCTCAGGAAAAGGTTGAAGCTAATTTATATATTTAAATTCATTCATAACTAGCTGACCATTTAGTAGGAAATGAGAATTCATTTTGATTTTTTTTTTCAAATGAGCTTGTCAAATCTTTTTATTATGTAGTACAATTTTATCAGCATAAATGTATAGATTTATAAATTATACCTACATTGATAGATCTTTGAGCCACGAAATACAGATTTTTGGATAGTCAGCCTTGATGGATACACTCTGGTGAATCTTTTACTAGAGTTTAAAACAAACAAACAAAAAAACCCATGCTTTTTAGTGTATCACTGTTACATCATTTTTACTTTAATTTTTAGATCACTGTCAAAACAATAACACTTATCAAGCATCTTTGGCAATAAAAAATTAAGCTGAACATTGGCTTTAAGTTCATGTATCTCCTTTTCATAGGTTAATGTAATATATTTAACATATTGTATTTTTGCTAAACCAAGTCTGCACTGAAACTACAACAGCTCTGACACATCTGAAAGCGTTTATAAAGTTATAGTACATTGTCAATAAACCAAACTGCTTCAAAATTGTTCAAAATCCTTTCTTACATGGTGTTTATAATGTTCTTCTCAGCTTCTAAGGATAATTGTCTCTGCTTTGTATGGATATTTATCTTACCATGGAAAGACCTGCCTAAGAGGACGCTGAACATAATTCATAGAGACTGGACACATAACTTCCTGGTGGATGAACCTAAGTGATATGAAGTACATGCTATAAAATGAATACACAAAGAGCATGTAGTTGCTGTTGTATTTTCTATGTAGGGGAAAGGTTTTGCTTTCTTTCAAAACTGGGAGAACATTTTCATACCACTCAAGAGTCAGGGTGACAGGAAAAAAAAAAAAGAAAGGAGGAAGACAGTTCTGTTACCAAAACCCATAGCCTGAAAGCAGAGCCTCTGCATTCCACTGCTGGTTTTACTGCACTCTGTAGCCAAGTGAAATAATTTCTCTAGCATCTCTGTTTTTTTTTTTTTTCCCTGTAAAATGTGGGTAGCAATGCTACCCTGCAGTAAACCACAGATATGTAAGAGTGTATTAAGCTTCTTGTATGACAGTTCTCGTGCAAGTGCTAAATATTCTGTTATGTAATATGGATGTTCTTGCATGTGGTTGCCTTTTGATGTTAAGGAAAGACTGAAAGAGTTTAAATACGGCACAGATTTACGGATGGGTGATATGGAGACAAATGAAGAGGCAGTCCATCTGTTGCCCTCAATGAAAACATTTTGTGTTTCAGGGAATTAATATTTTAACATGGATAGTTTCCACACTGTAAGATTTTCTGTAATTCTGTAAGACAAATTAGATCCAAAAGTCAATGGCTTGCACTTTCATCCATAAAATGGATTGTTTCTAGATTATGGACAAGACAACCAGTTCAATGACATTGGTAGAAGGCAAGGAGGCTCTAGAGAGATTTAAGTAATCCATTTACCAGTATTCTCTGGCTCATACCCAGCTATGAACTGGCTTCCCTCTTGTCAGATTTTTATGACAACCAATTAAATCAATATGACTGTTGAGACATATGGCAACAATAACTCCCTGAGTTTCTGCCCATTTACCACTCCATGAGGAAACCAAGAACACAAAGTATTTGCTGTTGCTTATTGCAGGGATTCACTGAAGAATATCTCCTTCTTAAATAATGGATTCTCTGTGACTGTGTCAAAGGCAATCAATGCTGTGGATGCTGTCTGTGGAGCTGCTAACATGTCAGTGTGCAGGAGTTTGCTGTTTTTCTGCTGTCTAGAGCTGTATTCAGAAAATGTTGCTGGAATCTTAATCTGCATCTGTTCTTGCCAAGATATATTTTAAAATATTAGTTATTAATCTTGCTACAGAGAACCCTATTAGACAAGCCTGCACTAATGTGCATGTCTGGGGTTTCTGTTTCATGGGTGACTAGACATTTGAGTGGTGCAGACTGTGGCAAGAATTTACTAAGCACAACTTCTTTCAGTAAGTGCATTAGATCTATGATTTGTAGCCTTTATCAGCCATGAATTTATTTTGGAAAATAGCATTTTTCTCCCTGTATTTCTGGTCCTGACAGATTTTTCTTCAGATAATGCCATATTCATAGAGCTTAACATGGAATTTTAGTGCAAGGCAGTTTCAGTGAAAGGTTTGACTCTGGAATTTCCATTTCTGCTTGTTTAAGTGTATAAAATGGATGTAGTACAAAGTCCCTGTTTTTTCTGATTAGTCATTCTTAAGTAGGGTGGATGACCAAAGGCACTGTTTGGAGTCATGTGTCCCTGCCCACGCCCCCAACCCCCTTTTTCCAGGAGTTATTTTTTTTGTTTCTGTGCTGAGAGGAGAGAGATCATTTTTTTTTTTTTTTTTCTATAACTATGATTTATACACAGAACAAGTGTGGAAATATTTAAGAGGAAGAAAACCCATGGGACTGCACTACATAAGATGACCATGAAGTTGAGACATGGAAAATGTAGTGAAATTAGATAAACAGAGAGCTGTAGGGTGCTGCAGTTAAGTGACTGCTTGTACCTCAGTTTGCTAGCTTCTGTATCCATAGCTAAATGTTAGAATAATAGATAGATATCCAAAACAACATAAGAGTCTCCTGTGCCAATGACTGACAGGACCTTTCTGATGTTCCTTCTCATTCTCAAGTTGTTATTAAATATCAATCACATATAGTTATAAATCTGTGCATTTAAGTATTATTTCAACCTCCCTTATGTATTGTAATTCCAAATATTTTTAGTTTAGAACTAATTATTTTTAGTTTAAAACTACGGTATAGTAGATGTATATCATGGGCAAGGTACATATAGAGTTATAATCTTGAAATTATTTTTTCAGATAACTTTTTAATACAATTTAAGTCTGACATTCTTCAAGCTGGAACTCAAAATCTTCAAGATATATATCTTTATATGTTTCACTTGAAGTGACACAACAACCTGAAATGTACTTAGCCCTTGCTTATTGCAACAATTTGTTGGTTCTTACATCAGAGGCACCTATAAGTAGAAATAAGGCAGTGCTTTATAAGAGTTTACAGGAAAGTTTGAGACCACATTAAAGAACAATGCTTGTTTTCTTTCTTTCTTTCTTTCTTTCTTTCTTTCTTTCTTTCTTTTTTTTCAAATTCAAATTAAAAAATCATTAAACTTCAACAGTGAATGAATTCTGAAGTTCTGGCTTGGTTGCTTCCACTTCTGTGGGAGTTTGACTGATTAGGAGTGAACAAAACCTTATGGATAGAGCCAACCATTCATCCTATTAATGGATGTCAAGTGTCAGTTTCTTTCAAGGCTAACTAGAAATTAGAATTAATTCTAAAATATTTTTCAACAACAACAGCAAAAAACATAACTTCAGATCAAAAATAAAAACAGCAGATTAGGATTTAAGCACACTTAAAAAGCAAGATAAAACTCACAAAATCACCTTAGATTCAGGCTTTTGTATAATGCTGGCACCTAAACCATTGAAGTGATTTAGAAAGATTATCCCCAACACTATATAGCTTTAGAGACATCTACAGATTTCTAGATATCTTACTGGTGGTCTCAAAATTTTGAAAGATGATGTCTTAAGTTCACATTTTGTACATATGCAAAAATGCTTTGACTTGAGCAACTGAGTGACCAAATTCTCCCTCAATTTCATCATGATCCATCTGGAAAGCAGAAAAACACATGAGTACCTTAGTCCTGAGAAAAGCTAGTCTCTGTGGTGTTAACGCAAAGTTTATAACAAAGAGTACAAAGCCTATTTTTGTTACAAGAGAATAACTATAAAGGAAGGTTAAAATGTGGATCTGTTTCTGTGTAATGATCTAGTGGTTAGAGCAACTGTCTAGGAAGGCAGAAGCTGAGCATCAGTCCCCTTCCTAGCCTGAGAACATAAGAATTTCCTACCTCCTTCACAAATACATGCTGCTCTCACTCCAGACATTGGTTCAGAGACATTGCCTTCTTATATGATTGACACCAGCAACAACAAATTGCAGCAGTCATGGAGTTAGAGGAAGAACAAGGAAGGACATACAAGACTTGGAAATGTTGGTAGTGGGATAGTCAGGATATTCAGACAGGCCAGAGGATATCTTAGTTCTGGCTTGTGCTCTGAGCACTGTTTCTGTAGGGAGTAATTCTTAAAATAAAAATTTCACTTCAGTGCAAATTAGTTTCATACAGCAATATAGGTCTAGATTTTGAGAGCAGAATACTTCCACACAGGTCCACAAGCAAAGGTGAAGGAAGGCACATCAGAAATTTTTAAGATGTCTTCTCTCTCACAGCTCTTAAGAAGATGGTGAAAGTGATTTATATACCTTCAGGCTTTCTTGAGCTGTTTTGTTGTTGTTGTTCTTTGTTTATTTTTTTATTATTATTTTTATTTTTTTTAAACTAAGCATCACAGCAGCAACTAACTCATCCTTGCAGGTCCGTAACCTTTTTTAGTGTCTTAAAGTCTAAGTTAGGCATCTAATGTGGACATTCAGGATTTCTCTGTGAGATTTCATTTGTTTTCTGAAGGTGTCCCATTCATTCCTTTCAGTCTGCTTGCTATTAGAAAGTTCTGTTGGCTGATTTAAAGTGTTTGGATGATAGTTTTAAAACAGCATGTTATTCTGTAAACTGAAAATTATCTAAAATTACAAAAAAAAATTTAAAAAATATCTTAAGAGACAATAACGCTTTAAAAATATTCTGGATAAGAAGTACAGTAGGAACAAATTTTATACATTTTATCGATTTCTTTCATAATATTATTGAAAGGACAGATTTTCATAGCTATTTAAATGTCTATTTTTAGCATTTAAAGCATGGATTTTTTTTTTTTTTGGGGGGGGGGAGTTCTTTCTTATAGGAGGTGTTTTCAAATATGCATATCCAAAGCAGCACATGCAAAACAACATTACAGTGTTTCATATTATAATTTCCCCATAACTGTAATTTTTATTTCAATCAGATCACATGGAGAGAACGCCTTGTGTTTGGAAATACTGTTTTTTCTGAACCTCCTTGACATTCCAGAAATGGCATATTCTCCCAAAGTATGTCTCTCATAATCCATATAGTGCCTTTGTTTCACAAGGGAACTTAGCTGATTTTGAAAATTGTGATTTTTTGTTTGTTTGCTTGTTTGTGAAATGTTTGTTAAAGAAGTAGATAATGATCACATGCAGCATTCTGTATGAAACATCAATGGCTACTCTGATCATAGCAAAGAATTTTTCTTATTTAGAAAAACACTTCTCTAAATGTTTTGGGGAAAAAGAGCATTTTCATAGCTTGTTGCTACACATGCATACCTTTGACCAAGCTTAACATTGTTGTGAGGTTTTCATAGGTGGATGAGAAAAATAAATATTTCTGCTTATGCTTCTAACATAATATTTATATTATTTAATGTGTCATTCCAGTCTCATTTCAGTGTCATTCCATCATGAAAATGATAATATACTGGTTTTCTTCTTTTCTGCATTTTACAATGCTTCACCTTGCAGTGTGTAGCCAACTAGTCTTTGTTTTCATAGAGATAAGCTGTTCTAATGCCACTGTGGAACTTTGTAATGCCTTGCATTGAAGAAATGCACTGAAGAAATAACCAAGAAGGATACAAATTTAAGTCATGATATGCTAAAATCTTATTCCAGCTACCTCAAAAATGGCTCTCATTTTCATCAAAAAGCTTTCACCACTTCAGAGAAGGTACTGTCAGGTACTTGCCAGGAAGCCAAGAAAAACCTTTCATGCTTCACAGTATCACAGTATCACAGATTTCTAGGTTGGAAGAGACCTCAAGATCATCGAGTCCAACCTCTGACCTAACACTAAGTACTCCACTAAACCATATCGCTAAGCTCTACATCTAAACGTCTTTTAAAGACCTCCAGGGATGGTGACTCCACTACCTCCCTGGGCAGCCCGTTCCAATGCTTAATAACCCTTTCGGTAAAGAAGTACTTCCTAACATCCAACCTAAAACTCCCCTGTCGCAACTTTCGCCCATTCCCCCTCGTCCTGTCACCAGGCACGTAGGAGAACAGACCAACCCCCACCTCTTTACAGCCTCCTTTAAGGTAACTGTAGAGAGCGATAAGGTCGCCCCTGAGCCTCCTCTTCTCCAGGCTGAACAAGCCTAGCTCCCTCAGCCGCTCCTCGTAAGACTTGTTCTCCAGACCCCTCACCAGCTTGGTCGCCCTTCTCTGGACTCGCTCGAGCACGTCCATGTCCTTCCTGTAGCGAGGGGCCCAAAACTGAACACAGTACTCGAGGTGCGGCCTCACCAGAGCCGAGTACAGGGGCACAATCACTTCCCTAGACCTGCTGGCCACACTGCTTCTTATACAGGCCAGGATGCTGTTGGCCTTCTTGGCCACCTGGGCACACTGCTGGCTCATATTCAGCCGACTATCAACCAATACTCCCAGGTCCTTCTCGGCCAGGCAGCTTTCCAGCCACTCATCTCCCAGCCTGTAGCTCTGCTTGGGGTTGTTGTGCCCCAGGTGCAGGACCCGGCACTTGGCCTTGTTGAACTTAATGAACTTAACTTCATTAGAGGAATGTATTATATGAATACATATGAAAAATGTCATTATTAGATGGATCTTTATTTCCATAAATTCAGTCTTTTTCTTTGAAACTCTTATGGTAGAAGGCCTTATTTCTAGTATTTTCATCTTCTGTAACATAGCTAATTATATCCAGTGCACAACATAGTGAGATGCATCTAAAGTGCAGACCTATTTAAATAGCCGTTCACAGTGGGCCAGTAGAAGACAAACCCAAGCTTATCTATGTCACTCTTCCCAGTTACAAGAAGCTGATTGTAATATTTGTTTGTCAAGGCCTGTATAGTATTCATAAAGAGATACAATATGAAATGTAAACTTTAAAAAAATTATTTCCCCAAGAGGCATGGAAGGGTTCATGAAAGCAGAAAATAATTTCCAGAGTAAGCTGCTAAACATGAGTAAAAAGGTGTAATAAAATATAAATGGTCAGTTCCTATTTTCGATCCTTGTTTTGAAAATCTGTACAGCAGGAAAATGTGGTTAATAAGAAGGGTAACGAATTGTTGAATTGTTGGCTGAGATATTTTGGTGGTAATGAGTATAGTATGTGGAAAAATAAAAATAAAAAAAACAATGTAGAAAGACATCTTTATTTTCAGATTTTGAGAAAGATGAGTTAGGACTTTGAAACTCTCTCCAGACTGGTAAATTCCTCCCATTTCTGCCACTATTATGTAGCCTTTTACACAATAAATTTTAAAAGTACAAGGAATGTGGGGTTCTTTTTGCTATCTATTCAGACAGTCAGAAGGGCCTGGTTACCTCTCCAGAAGTTAACTAAAGAGTAAATATGTAATTCTGAAAACGTAAGTAGTTACTGATTGGAGAGTATATAACTCAAGGACATGATATGATACAGAATTTGGGAATTGTGTCCTTTCTTTGAGTGTCTGTTAGAAGATATTTAAAAAGAAGAAAAGGTTTATATTTCAAAGGTTTATATTAAAAAAAAAAAGTTTAAATAACCATTTACAAAACAGGCCAATCTGAGTAATATATTAGAGAATTTTTCAATTAAATTTTAAGGTCAATGGGATCTAAGCTCACATTTTGTGTCATATCTGTCTAACTTTTAGTTTCTTGTTTCTTCCAAAAGTAGTGTCTTCCAGAGTAGTTGTATAATTGGTTATGCAGGCAGCAGATCATTAAGTGATTTAGCTGAAGGTAGAGTTGGAGCAGCAGATTACTATTTGTATTACCAAATGTGATACATTTAGGAACTTTATCAAAAAGAGTGAAGTCCTCAGTTTTACAGGCTATTGGGTTGACTCATTCAAGTGGTTCTTACACATTTGTGTTGACTCATCCAAACAGTTCTTACACACTTGTGTTGAGCTCACGCAGCATGTATACTACTCTGAATCTATTGATTTAGGGGAGTTTCCCTTGGTTTTAGATTGCATAAAACAGATGCAAATCAGCCAGATGGTTCTGCCTGCACAGCCAAAGGAATCCTGATGACCTAGGACCAATCCCTTGCCTCCAAACCAAATGGTGTAATGTGGCTCCTGACTGTGCATGGCTAGTCTTTTCTGGAGCAGAGTGAATAACATACAGAGCTCTTGGCCTAAACTATCTTCTCAACAAGCTGTAGTGGTCCTGTAGACTCAGATACTGTTTTTTTGGGATGTGTCTTTTTCATCAAAAATGCCCTAAACAGTGCGAGGAGTGTCATGGTCACCAGAAGAGCATTCTTTGCAGTATGAAATTGCTGGTAGATGTTTGGAGAAGGTGAGCTCAGCCTGGGCTGAAGGTGGAGGCTGTCTGTACTGAGTTCAGTCTTTTCAGGAATGATGTCAGGGTTAAACCATCCTGGGAAGGAAATGTAGCTTGATCTTGGAGGAACTGGCTGGATCACTCCAAAAGAAAGCCTGAGAATAAGTGCAGACTGAAACAATTGAGGGGTTGAAACATAGATCCGAACCATGGAGATAAAATATTTGTTGGTGGAGAACGATCCTGTAAGGCTTGGTAATGGCAAGATATTCATGCAAGTGAAAGTCCTCTTATGTAAGCTCCTCATCAGTAAAGATTAGTATATCTGGGCAAATGCACAGAAATAGATAGTAGAATATTGCAAAATAGGGAGTCACAAGATGCACACATTTTCATTGGACATCAAAAAAGTCTGCCAAATAAATGTGATTGTAGTGCATAATTGAGACTAATTCAAAAGAAAAAATATTAAAAGATATCACTAATATTTCTAGCTGAACTTTTCTCTTTTTCCCCAGGCAAGTAATCAGATTGTAGTAATGGTTTTAAATTGCATGCTTATATGTTACAAATGCTTTTAAAGATTTTAAATCTGTACCTGGTTTATATTCAGATTGTGTCTCTCTGCAATCTAAATCTGGTACGGTAATAAGGAAAATTGTAAGCACAATAATCAAAACAAGATCATGGAATAAAAGTGATTAAAGTGCAAATGCAACCTAGCTATATAAAATAGTGCTAATAGTAATAGCTGAAGCAAGGATATTTAAGATCTAAGGATCTCACATTCTTTTTTTATGATCTAATAGAAGCTACTATTACAGCACTATTGTTATGCTATAAGGCCTCTGACTAAATGGAAAAATGTTCTTTCCAAATAACTTTCCTCAGAGATTTAATATGCTGTTTTAGCTGAAAAGACATCTGATAAAACTTACAAAATTATTGTGATAAGTTACCTCTCCTGAAAAATCTTTCTCGCCTTCTCCATCACTGTTTTCTTTCCTGAGTAACTGTAAATCCATTATGCTCACATTCACGTGCTGCATGGTAAGCAACTGGGAACTGTTATAAGTTAAAGAGCTAGTATTTGGCACTTATGCATGTAACTGAAATACTGTTTCTTCTTGCATAATTTGGGTGTGCTTTTCATCAGCAAGAATCTGTGTCTGTAGTGTGAAATTCCACTAGCTGATATTGGAAAAGGCTTAATGCAATGGCAGCAATATGAAAAAGCTCATGTCTAATTCATTGCAGTACCCAAGGCCTCCCCCTACCCTAATGTATAAGCACGTGATCCTCCTATAAAAGAATGCTGTGTAGGCCTTCCTCCAGAATAGGGCTCTCTGGGATGAAATATGGGACTAGTTCATTTTTTTTGTAGACTCCAGGTACCCCTGACCTCTTGGTCTTTTGTATGTCTCTATTTTTTTGGCTTGACAGACCACATGCCAACATGCAGCCCAGAATTCCTCACCCGCATGATTTATTGTTTACAGCTGTTCCAGCATTTCAGACATGGCAGCTGCTTTTCAGATGTCTTCAAATTAGAATGAAAGTCTTAGATAGAGGTCTTAATGCAAACCTGCATGCTTGCAGAAAGAAAGGGGAAAAGTTGATGAAAAAATCATCTGAATTCTGCTCTAAAAGCTCTCAATTGATCCTAGCCTTGAGGGCAAAGGAAAATGTTTGGTTTATTTCGTAAGCTCATTAGGTGTGGGAGAGCCTATCTGGCATTTGCTATTGACTAGTCCTGAGCGAAAAGTGATCACTGGCAGGATGCTCAATAAGAGATCAATAACAAGCGTGTGATTGGATTAGCTACTTGATCAATGCTTTGTGCTAATATATTAACAAGCAAATTACCAGGCAGCCCATAAGAGCAGAGTGCTGACTATAATTGTATTACAAACTATCGTGATCTAATGACCCTTAAAGTGCAAAAGGTTATTTATACAGTCAAAAGGCCTAAAAGTGCTTTGAGTGATGCTGCATTATTTCAGAAAGAAAACCTTCCCCTCAGCTATCATTCAATTATGTGGTTAAAATTGGTGTGTCTGGCTTTCATTCTTCCCAAATTTTCAGACCAGTTTTAGTTATCATGGTGAGTTAGAAGGGGGAGAATGAGTGACAGTATTCTGATGGTAGTTAAAGGTGGCAACACTTCCACAAGAACTGGGAAATAATGGGAGGCAAGAGTGGGGAAGGAGATGGTTCTTTGGAGGACAGAAGTGCATTAGAAGTAGCACTGAGGTCAGAGTGGGAACATTGCCATGCAGCTGAGGGAGTTGCTTAGAGGCATCCAAGCCTCCAAGCCTGCAAGACATGGCTGTGCAATTACTTACATTTAAAACTGAAAGTTCTGCATGAAATTTAGAAGTAATTCATAAGGTATTGTAAAAACAGAAGTCTTATGCTTTCTAAAGAGTCTATGTTGATTTGATTTTTCTACCACAAGACCTGAGTAAGGTATCTGCTGCTGGAAGTGCATTGCCTGGGTTCTCAGCACATATGTTGTTTCTTTTGTTTCCCTAAAGAGCAGATAAGCAAGTTTAAATGCAAGATCAATGTAGGGCTTCAGAAAAGGGGCAAAGTCTGTCTTCTGAATTTGGTGCTCGTAGTTGACTGGAAAATAAAAAACAATTATGTTCCCTTTTTAGTTAAATTTCCTCCCATTTTATAGTGCAAATACCAGACTGATTTCATTTCTGTTCTTTTTAGGCATTACCACTTACACGAGAGGAACAACCCAGCCAACTATCCAAGTGTTGTATAAAAACAAACAGTCACCAAGTCCTTGACTTCTCACTCAGCTGGGCAGACTTTATAGCTGCAGTCTTGGACTTCCAAGGCTCTGCTGCTGCCCTCCTTGTTTGCCTTCATCTTCCCCCCTTCCATCTGAGGGGAGGCAGTGCCATGTTATTTGGGTGTTATCCACGGCCTGCAGCCGGGCGGGCAGGAGGCAGGGTGTCCACAGCTGAGCAAACAACTGCCGGGCTGCTCCCCATGGCGTCCCGTGCGGCGGAAGAGGAAGCGCTGTCAATCACTGCGCACATGTGTACAGTGGGGAGCTGCCGAGGTTGTGATGGGCGCACGTCGATTGTCTTGGACTGCCAGAGTGAGCGAGGGTACTTCGTCCAGTGCAGAGGTGGCCAGGTGGGTTACCTGCAACATCAGAGTGGGCATGCAGATGAAAGTGAGTTTGCCCATTTTACCTTATTCTGTGCCCTTTTCTTTTTCTTTTTCTTTTTTTTTTTAATTTTACATAAGGAGCTTCCCGCAGATGTCTGGTGATGAAACGGGGCTCTCTGATGGTGATGGCTTTGAACCATATGCAATTCATTTGACTTCTCCTTTCTTTTCTTTCCTTTTTAGAATTCCAAAGTGACCATCTGAAAGTGAATGTTTTCACAGCAACCAACACCTTTACAAATGACTTCAAAGTAGTCTGTTTCCTTTACAAAGCCACATGTTAGGACTTGAAAAATATCTGCAGTCATTACTTAAAAGCAGGTTTGGAGGAATTAAAAATTAGATATATCTTCTTATTTCAGTTACAGGTCTTCTTTAAAAATGTATGGGCCCTAGAAATGACAATAAAACTAATTGACTGTGACAGAACAGTTTAGTCAATGGATCTTTGAGTTGTCAGGTCACTTAGCATAATTTCTGCACATACGTTATACTTTATGCCTCCGTGAGGAAATTGCTCAAAGGAATATTTTGTTATCCATTCCTCTAACATAGCACATCCAAAATCTTGCTTTGCAAATTTAGACCTCAGTTTGAAGCTGAGGGTAGCACAAAAGTCAAAGGGTGTAATTTCAAAATAGTGTTGATTCACTGAACCAGCTATCAATTGTACTTTAATTGGTTATTGCTACATGGGTCAGAGAAAGAGACACCCTCCTATCACCTGCAGTGTGAGGGACAGGAAAAGGTCACATATAACATGCCAGTTTGGCTAGTCCCCATTCATCGTAAACTTAGGCTCTACAAATCCTTGAGATTTTAATTTATTTTTTTTTTTCCATTAAGAAGTAGCTATATGCCCTTTAAATGATTATCGGTGCATGTGTGTGTCTGTATTTTCTCACAGTCATTCTGATTACTACGCTTGATAAAATCAATTACTTCTCAGATTTTGATTTTTTCACAAAGGGTTTTGTCAGGTTGTTATAGACTGAGAAGTCTGATAGTTGGGAGTGCTGTTCACATTTGTGCAGCTTGAACATATCCTAGCAGCTTAAAATAAATACTTTTTTCCCTCTTGCAGGATTTGCTAGTCTTCACAGTCTTCATGGGCAATAGGTTCCCTTCCAATAATAACAGTGATGAGGAAAATTGTAGCTTCTAAGATAAGGTTTGCCAAGATTGAATCAAGAGCATTTTTAATGAGAATTTATAAATCGTTGCCAACTGTAGACCAACACTGTTATGTCTCAACCTGCAATATAAAACAAAGCCACAAAGTGGAGTTAATCATTACGTCTTCAGTGGAGAATAATACTTCTTTACTAAACAGCAAAATCCCATTTAATTCTTAAGCTTCCGTAACTCATCCACAAGTTTATCAAAATGAGCCGTTAAAGAAAATCCTGCATCTCAGCAAAGTTCCGTAAAGCTATTAGCTCTCCTCGTGAAGCTGTAATTTAATACTGCTCTTCATTGCACACAATGTGGCTAATGATACTTCTAGGGATCATCACTGCTGGAGATGTTTCTTCCTAGAAGAACTGGTTGCATGGCGTGAATTCTGTCTTCTCCAGAAAGGGCTATCTGATGAATCTTTAGTGAACAGGTATTGCCCTTACTCTGTGCCTTGCAGTGGTTAGTTGGTGAGTCTGAAATGGGCATAAGAGTGGGTGGTTGTACATGCGGAAGAGAGGGAGAGAGAGAAATAAACAATTATAATTTCTTAACTGTAGGCTGGGCTGGGAGTACTGTATGACAGGTGAGGAAGGTTACTAATATAGCGCTAGCCCATTTCAGCAATGCCACTAAATGGATAAGTTAAAAGAAAAGTTGAATTGTAACCTTCTGACTTGTTTATAGGTTTACTTACACAGTGATAGCCTTTGAAACACAATCTATTATGCTTCAGATAACTGGGTAGATAAAACAGAAGAGTCCCAAGCACATGCTTTTCAAACCCCTAAGCCCTCTTTAGCATCATGGCCTATATGTAGAGTGATAAAAACTGAGGGTCTCAGGATGGGCAAATCCTCTTCTAAGAGTAGAAACACAGCCAGCATGCCCTGGGGAACTATGGAAGTAGTTCTGTCCTCTTCTGATGGGAAAGAAAAAGGTTCATATCATGTTTGTCTCAGCATTGTAGGTGACTACTTTCAGAGCCTTCCTCCTTTCTCCACCTGGCACTATGTCATGCCCAATGGTATTTTCTTACTTTCTGGTCTACAATAGAAATGGGTTTTGAGAGTAAAATTGCACTGAGCTGCAACAGATTGCTTTCTTCTGATAGAGTTTCTTTCTAGGGTTGCTTAAAAACCCAGACAAACATCACTACATTGGTTATAGTTGGTTTGAATTTCAACCCTTCCTTAAAAATGTGGAGAGTGAGAAGATAAAATTTCTTTTGAAATGAAAACTGAGACTGAGACATAAGCATATGAAGCTAGGAATTTAGACTAGGCTAGGCATAAAGTACCTATGCTTTAATGAGGCCTATCCCTAAGCCTGTTTTATGACCATTTTATCCTGGTTCTTTGATGAGGCCATTTCAGTGTTTCTTTCACATTAAGTCTTGATTTACACTTTGAAAAGTTAACTGTTGGCTCTGAGAATCTTTAATGCCATGACTGAACAAGGATGTGTAGCTTATTTACATGTGTGCATAGCTTGCTCTCATGGTTGACAGTTTTGCTTACTGAAAAGGGGAGAGGAAAGCCAACGTTTCCACACTCTATTCCTCCCACGTGAAAGCATTACAGGCTTTTCTGGAGACGAGATTTTCTGACCATCTGGCAGCATTGTAGCTCTGATAGGCATCCTTTACCTGGGACCCTTCCTTGCTCAGCAGCATGTTTCAGACAGGCAGGTTTGTAGGAACAGCTGCAGTACAGGCATCCTGTTCTCCCTGCCCAGGGGTGTGAGGTTAGGAGCAGGCACCCCATCATGTGGCTCCTTCACTGCAGAGGAACTTCAGGGAAAAGGAAGCCTGTCTGTAAGAGAAGGGGATCAAGGAAAGCAGGTTGAGTGATCTGTGTGGGCAGCACAGCCCTGAGAACCAGCATATGACAGGGTAAGTGACCCTGCTTTCTTCCTTGGCCAACTTTCTGACTGATTTGGAAACTGAAAAGGAAAAGGGAGATGCTTTAGGGTGAATTTAGTGACCTAGGCAAGGATTAGAGAAAAACTGTACCAAGGCTGACATCCAGTTGCCAGTGATCAGGATCAGAGTTATCTGTATGCTCTGTTAGTGTTTTTGTTTGTTTGCTTGCTTGCTTTTAAGCAACAAACCCAAATGATTTGAATACATTCCTGTGTGATTATGATTATTCCCTTATGAATCCCCTGTGTTGTTAAGAGAGTCTTTTATTTATATTGCCTTTCCAATATTCATTATCCCTATACCTGGTATTTCTAACCAAAACTTTTTCTCAGGAATTTATAATCTGTCAGTGATCCTGCTCACAGGTGTGACCTGAGTATCCCACAGTTTAGGTGAGTACTCTGGATGCTACTGCTGTTGAGGTACAATCTCTCTCAATTCATTCTCTTTAAAAAGAAGATTTCATTAGAGCAGGGTCTGGAGTTTTATTCTGCTCAGTCTCAGTTCACAGCATAGGTCCTTCTGAGATCTTCTGAATGTCTGTAAGTGAAATGGTTTCCACCCTTTTCTCATATGCTACAGCATGTTTTGGATCAGGACTTCTGACTTCTAAAATAGTGATGATAATGATAGTATTGTTGTTATATTATCCAAATAATTAATTGTAAGTATACAATATCAAAAATACTTCTATAAAAATATTTCACGTATGTTGTGAGTAGGAAAAAAAATGAAAAATAAATAACTGTTTGCAAAGAAGAGGTTTTATTTTCTTTCTTACTGCCTAGAAAATTATGTGTGCAACTTCCAAAAATACTTGTAAAACCAACGGTATACATTACCAAAAATAGAGAAACATACATTCTTTGTGTGGCAATGTTGACCTGGCATTTTCGTCTTCTTTTTTCTTCCTTGCTCATCACAGAACTATTAATTGCAAGATATCTATGCCATATACCCAAAGTACTATAGCATGGGTATTAGTGACAGTCAGTGGCATTTCTTACTCTTATTAGTACTTCGTTAAAAAATAAATTTAATGGAATTAGTAAACATCAAAGTGTGCAGAATATCTTTGCACTATATATCAACATGCCAAACAACTTCGCAACATAGTTAACTGCAGAAAAATCATTGCAGAGCTTTACCAACCCTATACACTTCAAAACAGCTCACTTAAAATCCCCCATTCCTTTGATCAAATACCTGGGAAACATGCCTTAACGCATTGGCAGTCTAGAATAATCATGCCTTGGTCATTCTAATGCATTGTTAATGTTCAAAATCACATACAGATTTTTGAGATTAAAACAACTTCTCTTCCTTTTTTTTTTTTTTTTCTTTTTTTTTTTCCGTTGGCACTGCATTATGCTAAGGTAAAAGTTCAGTTGTTTTGCAAATCTGTAGGAAACATTTTAACATTCAACATTCAAAAATTATTTTTCTGATGATTTGGTACTCTCCATTGTGGTCAGCATTGCATCAAGGTTTCCATGTTGAACTGAGATGTACAGTGGCATATATAAGCCTTTTAGTGAGATATTCACTTCCTATTCTTTACATGTTGTGGGGTGTCCTACAAGATCTTGTTATGATATTGTGAATTGAGAAGGAAATAATTATTTAATAATGGAAAGCAAAGTCCTACAGTCTTTGCATACCCCAAACTGTCTCTAATTCATAGTAATGTTACAATATGAGTCATCATCATCCATTGTGCTTAACTGTTGCTAGTTAATTTAATCACACTGCACATCTATAATGTCAGCAATTATTATTATTAGATCAATTTCTTATGTAGAAAAACAGACATCGAACATCTGTGCAATTTGTTCAAAGACTTACCTCAACTAAATGGGAAAGCGATGAAGAACATCCAGATCTATCTTTAACCACATGACAATCCTGCCAGACCTAAAAAGATGTATTGAATTCTACTTAATCACTTCTTGGAGCATGATAAAACACTCACCAATAAACTTTGATGAAATAGACACTTTCAAAGTATTAATGATTGGCCACTACCATTACTTTTAAAGTAATTAATTACTTTATAAAGATAGAAATGTCCCTCCCATCTGCTATATGGATTTCTCTCTGTGTCATGCCTGCATTTCTATGCTAAGGCATTTCTGTGTGCATATCACTGCTGAAGAATTTGATATTCTGAACACTAACAAACACTTTCTATCTTTCTGACATTTCATTCATGTTAAGCATTTTTTAAAATTGAATACTAGTATATGTTGGCTTCAAACTTACGGTAAATCATTGAACTATTCTTGTTATTCCCTGTAAAAGAAGTGATTCAATAATTCATTCTGAGTATATTAGTCATCCTGCAAACTTTCCAGTGGTCCTTCATGCAGCCTGCATTTGTATAAACCCAAGTTTCATAGGCAAATCATTTTTATGGGTCTTTCACCAACCTGTCACTTTTGTTCAATATCAATAGAATGTGTACACATCAAACCTCATTTAGATGTGAAAATTGCTTTCATGCCCATGATGAGAGGCCATTTTTGGAAAGTGCAGGGTTGTGGTTTTTTTCCCTTCTCTATTCAGACTTGGCTTCTGAGAACACCAAAATAGGACTATGAAGTACCTCCAGAAGTACTCCATTATTACACATTACTCCCTTTTTACAATGTACATCTGTATTTATTTATTTGTTTGTCCAATACCTCTCAATAATCTAATAAATATTAGTGTTGTTTTGGCAGTGTTTAAAATTGTTCTTAGTATTTCTGAAAACCTACATGTTCTTAATATTGTGCATTGCCATTGTACTACCTGAATTATTTATGCATAAGACTGTCAATGAACAGACTTTAGAGGTTGTAGAAGGTAAGTACATTTGTGAAGACAACAATCAGAAATGTTTCTTTTCATGTTTGTATTTGTAGAACATTACTCTGAGATAAGAGTATATTCACTATGAGAATGGGTTTCACTGGAATGCCTTCCCTACTGAATGAAATACACGTCCAGTCTGTGCTTCACGAGGTTGGTTGTTTCTGAACAGAAAATGCTACTAATACTTAGAAAATTGTATCATATAGTAGAATTTCCTGTATATTTTTTTTTTCTTTAGAAACATTTAGAAACTTAAATAAAATTTATAAGAATTCTAAAGTTGAAAAGTGGAGAAATCAAGATTTGGAAGGACCAAACTGGACGTAATGAAGACTATCATAACACTATCCTCTGTACCTAAATAATAATACCTACTTGTAGAGTCTTTGTCGCTACAAAGATATATCAGGCTCCGCTCAGTTCCACAGTTTTGTCCATCTTGCAGATTCCAAAATAAAGATGAAAATTATGAAAGTATATGTCAGCTCAGAGTTCCTCTACATTGTTCTTTCAGTGTCTGACTGGGTGCAGAAGATAAACTGGGAGAGATTTTCTGAACAGAACTCTGAAAAGTTCAGTGATGTATTACTACTTTGTCCTTCTCCTTCCAGAATAGAAGGGCATGAGACAGAAATGATGTCCACTGTGCTATGTAAATTATATCCATCTCATTCAGTTAAAGGCTCTGGTCCCAAACTGTAGCTGTACCACTATAAAACTGAAATGATAATCTGAGTGAAGTCTGGCTGATAACACATATATACAGAGGGTAGACCTACACGCTAATGTCACCTTTATCCCTGGACCTATCTGCATTTACCTTTAAAATCCTTACAATTACTTCAGTGTAGATTTTATAGAATTTTATGTAGATAGGCAGACATAGGGGTAGATTTCACTGAGATACTTTTAGTGCCTATTCCAAGAGATCAGCAATGAAGAGCAAATAAGCAGTTTGAGGGCACTGAATTCCATTTTGGTTTGCTTCACAGATCTTTCTGAGTCTTACAGGAATTTCCACTAACACCATGTAACGACTTTGAAATTCATCTGCAAAGCAATTTGCAAAATATTATGCAATGAGATCCTTCAAAACAGGGAAAAAAATACAACTGATACAACCCTCCAAATTGGCTAGTATATTCCATGTCCTATTTAATGCATGTAAGAGTCTCCTTTGAAAAAACAGTCTATGGAAAAAAATTAGAGATGTGGCATAAGCAATGACACTATTCTTTTAAGATTCTGTTTTCGAATGGGAATCAGTAATCCTGATGCTCATTATTCATTCATGTATAACTGTTCTTCATAAAATGTTCCTCATAATTGTTTTTAGCCAGCTAATGAATAAAATTTAAGGAAAGTTGAAAAAAAGGATCAGATTATCATTTTATTATATAGCTAGGTAGTAACATGGTTAACCAGTTTTACTACAGATGACAGCACATAGTAGTAAATTCACATCTTGTCCAATATGCATTTTTAAATGCTAAAAGAGAATACAGCTTAACTCATGGAAATACCTATTCACCATTTTTATTTAATTCAGTTCATCAGTCACTGGCCTTTTATATTTTTATTTACTTATTTGGTTGTTTCAGAATAATTCTCCATTGCATTAACCATGTTAAAATCCTTCTTCAGAATAAGATCAACATCCCAGGCTAGATTTAAACCTCAGGAAAGGTAAAAGAATCTTTAATTTATGAAACTGAACAAGTAGACTTATCTAAACATCTCTAGGGCTTTAATGGGGGATATCTATAATTCTCTGAATTGTATTCCTTTCACAGTGATATTTTGTAATTCCATTCTATTACCCTTGCTTAACATTAATGAGATAAAAAGATCACATTATGGCGATTGATGTTCTTCAAATTAAATGCACGTTTCCATGTACAAAGCTGTCTGCTAATTTAAAAAACATAGCATGTAACATAGAATCATGACCATGGTCATCACTCAGCTGGGATCAGATAGCATTTTTTATCTATTCATTGGATTTAACAAGGCATGAGATGGAAGCAGAATACAAAGTGTGGGTAGATTATCCCATATCCCCCCTTTTGGCCACTTCTTGGCAATCTCGGCAAGGAAACTGAGGCTTCATGTTGCCATGGAAATAAACCTCAAGGTCAAAGGGGCATATGGAAGGTCAGGCAATGACAAAGGAACATCTGAGAGGCCATCTGGATGAGTGACCTGACATAATTAGTCATTAATCCCACTCTTGGGAACAATAGAGTTAGCTGAGAATGTGTTTGGACTTTGATCGTGGTCAGGGTGATCTCATGGGGAAAAGGGAAGAACGCTCCACTTGGTAACTAAGCAGATTACTGTGGCATGCTGTTAACCAAAGAAGAGTAGTCAGAAGAGGCCAGTAGGATATGCATTTTACATACGCTGTGTTTTCTCTTTAGTTACTACGGGCCTCTCTAGAGCCATGTGGCTCTAGGATTAGCTTTTGGGTAGTGATTTTTTTTTTTTTTTAAATTTTCAATGAAAAGAGAGCAAGTGTCCCAAAATACTTCGCTTAAAATTCCCAGGCAACAGATGGGAAGAGAGCTGAAGAGCCAAAGGCATCAGCCAGCTTGGTTTACAGGTGTCAATATTTACTAAGTAGAGTTTGCCAGGGTGCCTTTTGGGGAGAAAAAAATAAAAAAGGAGAGAATGGTTAATCAGTAAAACAATAACAATCATCCGTGTTGTCTGTTTTGTATGCAATAGTTAGAATTATAAGATGACCGAGTATGTGGCAAAAGCTCCCCATTAGCACCTGTCTTTCCATTTTCACTCTATTCCTCCTTGCGTGTCATGTTTTCATTATTTGGACCAATACCTTGATGAAAGAATATCCCTCGCATGTAGCTGAGATTCTTCTACTTGCTGATATTTGGTGATTGACTGTCTACAGTTTTGTGGGGTGGAAATATGATAATGGACTGCACTGAATACATGCAACCCAGGACAAGCAAAAATTTGTTTTTCCCTTGGAGAAAAAGTATATGTTTTGGATTGTGCCATCAAAGGAAATAATAAATGAAGCAAGACTAAGGAGATTGCAGAGTAATTACAAAGGGAAATTTCAAAGTTTTTTTTTTCCAATGAAATGCAACATGTAATGTGCTCATTTTCAGAATGAGTATATTGTTAAATATTTTTCTCTTTAAAAAAAAGGGAGAAAAGATAATTGTTCAATCATATTGTAAAATCTCTGCTTAAATGGATTGTGTTTTCCTGTGAGAAAGGCAACACACCATTTTCCTAGGCTAAAGGCAAAAGTTAAGTCAGTGATACTTAGCTATAAATAAAAGTAAGCTAACTTTTCCATTTAGGAACATCCATAGAGAAGGTCAGGTATGACATCAGCAGCTACAATCCTTTGCTGTCTCTGTGTAATGAAAACTAGTTTTACAAATTAGGTTCCACATTTTATGTTGTTTTTAATAACTGACTAAACCCAGGAGGAATATGTGCTGTTTCCCTACAGTTAGCACTCAGTGCATAGAGGAAACCCAGTATTTTCTCTTTCATTGTTGTGACTTGGAAATTGAAGTCTACTTTTTTTTTTTTTTTTTCCAAAATCATATAATTAACCTGTTGGGGTTTTTTGTTTGTTTGTTTGCATGTTTTTTAATAATCAGTAGCTGCAAACCAGGACACACAATATTAGTCAATGAGAATCAAAGAAATCCTTTGAAACTGTAGAACTCTTTTCTCTTCACTGCCTTCATAATTACCAAATGAAAAACTGACAGAAGTATTGCTTTGTACTGAGAATTATATGGTTGTGGTATTATGAAAATCAAAATCCTTTACACAACTAAAAATTAATTTTACATTTTTATTTCTGTTTTCTTAGGAATAAGGTGTTATTCAGAGCATAGGAAATTGCTGATGGTACTCCAAAAATGAAGGTATATTATTTCTGAGGAAAAGTTATTTCTTGAAGCACAACTATTATCATAGTTGTCATTAAAGATTAATACCTTAATGAATAAGCTTTGTATGAATAAACGCAAATGAATTTTTTTCAATTGCATTATCATGTAGAGGCAACTGGCAAAATTTTAGCATTACTCTAGAAGGAATGATTCAGTCTACATGATCAGTGGTTCTCACACAACGGCAAAACTCTGTATAGGATAATGAAGACCTTCACAAGCAACAAATAGCCTTTTAAGTTTTTGGAAAATTTTCTTGTTTTCATTGGATAGATTCATCTTTTGCCCATTTTATTCTTTTAGAATAAGAGTGAAGGAGAAATTATGTAACAGGTTGACCATTGTGTATGACTTCACTGCTGTTGCTCTCAGCTGGAAGGATTCAGATTTGTTTCGGTAACTGGGGTGGTATAATGATACTCAGTTCTCAAAAAGATGGAAGTCTTATGGGTTTTAAGGTTTAGTTTATGCTGCATGAAGATTTTTGTTGTATCACCTAACAGCAAATTTTTCAGAAATATCTGGGCTAGCTTTCTGTGCACTAGATTACAAACCACTGGCATTAAAGCTGTGCCAGACCTGTGATATCCGAGGCTAACTGTTTCTGCTGAGAGATGAAACTAGTGCTGTTACATGAAACACCAAGCTAATGCATCTCTGTGAACTGCAGGAACTGAACAAATACAGATAGCCCAGGTGTTTCTTACAGAACATTGCATGACATGGAATTCATGCATCAGATGTACTTCCAGATAACAGAGGTCAGAGTTTTTTTATTTTTTATTTTTTTAGTAGGAAGTCCCAAATAGAGTTAAAAAATTAGGGATGATTTACTGTCAATAAGTTTTGTGAAAGGCTCTTCCATGCCAGTTCAATGGAAGGTTTCCCAGCCATAGTTATATCTTCTTTTCATCATGTGCATGCAAAAGTAATGATCAGAGCTTCAGTAAATTGTATAGTCATTATTTTAGTATAAATGTAAAAGAATAGTCACAGAATTGGATGGACATTTGATGAGACTGAAGACAATCCCTTGGAATTGTTGTCAGACGGAATATATGGGTCCTTATAAAACATCATTCCAGTATGTATATTGGAAAGCTATTTCAAAGCCTTGTTCCTCTTAATGCTTCTCCATTTTCATGTTTTATAGATATCAGTACTAACTTCTCCTAAAATATTCTTTTCATCGGAGAAAACATGAGTTTTACTCCTGTCTGCTAACATGCTGGCATCCTTTCTCCTCATCCCTCAGGACAGAAATTACCTTCCTGAGACACAAGAGACCAAAACTGTACCTTCAGTACAATGTTACTGTTATGAAATCTCACTGAATGTTTTACACCATAGCCATATTTCCCAGCTCTAATGGTGATACCATGATTTATATCAGTCTCCTCTAACCGAGTAATATGAGCAAGCCCTTTTGGCTCTGTCCTTTCCTCCTGCTCATAATATTGATATCATGAGTGTGGTCTTGCACTTTGGATGAGCAAAATCTCTCATTTTTCTTATTCCAGATCATAAGGTTGTGCAGGTCTTCTTCTACAATGTTCTAATCATCCTGCAGACACGATGTTGGAACACAATACTGTGAAAATGCATCTCCTCTGCCATTGGTTAAAAGATACTTTTTATTGAAAGAAGAAAGAAAGGTAAAGGAAAAAAGTTTTCATTTGACACTAAGAGGTGAGATTTTATTCTTCCTTCAACATCACATTTAAATGCAAGCACTTGATTTCATCAACAGTATTTTAGCCCATAAAGCTAATAGGTGCTAGCACAGAACTAGTTTAGGGAAGTCATTGCATTGATGGAAATGACACTGCAAATCTGTAGATTCTTTTTTCTCCTCTATAGCAAGAGTATGATATGTTCACAGGACTCTGTTCAGACTCTATTCACGTACCACGTTGTCCATTAGTGAGTCAGAACAGAAAGGCTGAATGGGGATATGAACAGACCAGTGTTTAATAGCATTGTTGGATTGCTTAAGAGTTGACTTGTTCAGATATTGTATTTCAAAATGACTCATCCTAGTGCCAGTGGTAACCAGCTGCATTTGGTTTCATTTATCAGTACTATTAAATAAAATACATTTTCTTTGTTCCCACTGTCTCCTAATACCTAAATAATACTCAAAGGACAAACCCTTTCCCCTGCTGAGTTTGATTTAACAACAGTATATCATGCAAGGATGTGTTGTTTTCATACTTATCGGTTTTATTTCTTGTCTGTGTACAGTTTTGAAGATAACATCAGCTTCTCCTTGTTTTAATTAACATTTGGAAAAATTTGAAAGTGTTTAATTCTTGACCTTTGTGCCATCTACGTTACACAGGATCATATTGTCCCTCTTTTGCATCAGTGAGCAATTTCTCTCCATGATGTACTGTGTATGAATGAGACTACTGTCTATCGCCAACTTTGCATAGGTTTCTTATGTCCCCTTCAGAATTACTAAAACTTTGCGTGCAAGAAATCTAGGACCTAATGTCATTGCAATTCATTGCACATGTCAACACATTACTGATGTCTGCCAGGCTAGGCAAGGTGGCGTTTCAGTTTAGAACCTAAGCTTAGGTTTCTGGTGTCCTTGTAGCAGTTGTGGTTAAGCACTCCATCTCATGGGGCTGGGAAGATGACAGAAAACAACTGCTGAAAACAATAAAGCATTTTTTTCTTCAGCTTTCCCTCAACAACATCTGTGCAAGGGCTCCTTCACAGAACCACAAAATTGTTTAGATTGGAAAGAACCTCTGAAGGTCACCTGGTACAATCCCCCTGCTCAAGCAGGGACACCTACAGCAGGTTGCTTTCATTTGCTCCAGTGTTCCCTCTCTTCTCCCAAGTCAATGAAGCTGACAGGCAAATTAAAATAAATAAATAAATAAATTCTCTCATCTTTTAGCCTCTGACTTCAGCATTGCTCTGACTCACCAAAGAAAAAGAGGTCATTGAGCAGTACTGGATAATACCTTGCACAGAATCACTGGGGGATTACTATCCCGGAGCTGGGGACTGCACTGATCAGGCTTGCTTTCAGCTTGGGCACTTAATTAATTGGTGGAGAAAGCATGTGTGATTTCACATGGCAAAGTTGCAGGACTGGAGCGTTCATTTCCAGCTACCTCTCACAACATTCCATAATCCCTGAGCTACTCTATTTATTTTCACAATCCTTGATTGAAAAATGGCTTAGAAATACTGAGAAAGTTCTGGTGATAATTGAAATATCGATTGAATACTGCTATTGATATTTTACCTTGGAAGATTCATAGCATTCTGAGGTTATTTCCAACCCTGTTATTTGTTTTCACAAAATGGAAGCCAGAGGTTATTAGCAGATTTCTTATGACCTCGAAACATTCCAGGTATAGACAGAGGAGTTGCAATGAGTTTATTGCTTCTTCTGAATTTGTCATTTCATGTAAATGACAAAGAAAAAAAAAAAAAGAAAAAAAACACCACAACCTCTGAACGCAATTTTATTGTGCATATCTGATGATTAAAAAGCTTGTATTTTTAAAAGGATTTCTGAAGCAAGTCTTTCCAGTATTAACATTGAATTTAAAAATCTAAATAATGGATAATTATGAGTAAAAATAAGAATTCAAGTACTACAAATTTGTTATGAGAAAGCCTGAGAGAAATAGGATGTCCTGAGCTCAAACTGATACTCTAAAAGAGGTAAGGAGGGATTGATCTTCACTCTTCTGCATGAGCATACCGATTACCGGGCCATCTCATCTGCATGTGTAGGGAATCTGCCTCTTCCTCTATCATTCTTTACGCTATCAAGACTATCTAAGCCTCAAAACAAAATAAGACCTCATCCCCAAATAGTTACAAGTTATTTGACATTTCTAGTTGTTCCTTTTGGGTTAAAACTGTTTGTAAAACATTATGTAAATTCCTAAATAAGCTTGAATTTACTAAAACTAATTTTTCAGATGAGCATTGAAAATACTAAATAGATACCAATTCATTCATGCCTAAATTCAGTGTATTTACACAGATACAGTAGTTGGCAAAATTAATTTGTATTTACAAAATAGTGTTTTTTTTGTAAAATCAGAGTAGGCACACTGAGAACAAATGGGCTCTTTGATTAATGTTTATGCTGTTTATAACAGCTGTTAGATGTTACCTTCCTAATTTTAAAAATTTCCAATTTGTTTAAAACCATGTATGACTAGCTGAAAGCAAAATTCTGTGGAATTTTTTTATATTACAAGTATTTCTTTATACTACTAAGGAGAAAATTTTCCTGAGCCAGAACACCTGCTTCAAGAAGTACTAATATAAAATTAATGTAAAATGATATATAAGCTCAAAAGCTATCAAGCTTCGTATAGTGCTATATTGGAAGTAAAAATAATTTAGGCCTATATGAGAAGGGTAAATAAACAGAATACACATAGTGCATAAGGGATTTTAATAAATAAAGAAAAAGCACAGTTGAATTTTTATTTTTTTTCAGAACAGAAAGACTGAACACTTATTTGCTTGTCATAGAGAAACTTAAATTAGGTCTTGAAGTTGACATTTCAGACCAAACGCCCATTTGGAGTAAGTAAGTTTTACTGTATAAATTTTTTAGTAGTACACATAAGACTATAGAAAAAAAAATCCTCAGAGGAAAATATATTTGAAGAAAGTTTAATGTATTAAGATTCATATTAATTCAAGATATATATATATAATATAGTTCAAGATTCACATAGCAAGCCTTAATTTGCTAGTGAAGAACATAAAGCTTGTATTCATATTGTCATAGTTATTGCAGAATACAGGAATAGTCACTGAAAACCCTGTTGTTGACTGGGTAAACCAATTAATTAAGCACTAATATAAAAACTTTAAATCTATTTGCAAAGTTCTGTGCATGCAGTTGTTACCATAAAAGCAAGAAATAACAATTTGTTATATTAAAGTTAGTTCGAAAGTACAACTGTGCTATAACTGGAATGTTCTATTACTGATGGACTATCCTAAAATCTTCTCTAAATCAACGTTTTGTATATATTCATGTAGTGAAACTGAACATCACTGAAATAATAATTCCAATCAAGCAAATAGGAAAGACTTTTTTTTTAATATTCTTGAATTGAAACTGGAGCAAAACATATTTAAACTGTCCTATATGTATCTGTTAAGAAGATCAATATAGAAACAAAAAAGGCTTTGATATTTCCTACTTACATTCAGAAATATGTTGCAGGTCTGAAACTGAGTGTTCATTTTTTGGTCATCTTAAAGGGGAAAAATTTTAAATTCACTATAAGGCAATGTCAAATTTGTCAAGTATCCTTCAGACAAAATAAATGGCTATTTCATGCTTTCAGAGGTCAACTGAGTGATTTCTGCCCACCTCTCAAAGTCAACTGAGTGTCACTACTACAGTCTTTGTTATTAGGAGTGGGCTTGGCAAACCTGCAGTGGACACCTTCCATCCTTAAACACCAAAGGAAAAAAGCTAGAGCTGAAAGGTATCAAAACAATGAGCATGCTCAGAAATAAACCATGTACACCAAAAATCCCTCAAAGAATTTTTGAAGGACTATTGGCAGTCTGCATTGTCTAAATAACCACATCAGTGTCTAAATGAGCCTATTCTTTTTGTTCACTGTCTTCATCACCCGAACAGAAAATGTTTCAGGACTGGAGTATAGAGGAGGGTCTGGAGGAAACATGCATGTCCTCGAGCTCTGAAATAGGGCTCAACAATTTTTACTGTAAAGTGCAAATGTGGGGACTTATGTGGTGTTTTTAAGATGTACATAATGGGTTGCTCTCTATTCTCAAATTTGCTTTACTGTTTTTTGAGCAAGCTCTTCTGCTGTTTCAGAGCAAAGTTAAGATGCAAATTTAAACCACTAGAATCATGGCTTTCAGTCTTCACCTCTTTGATTTTGCTTTCAAAGGGGCTGCATGCATCCTCACAGTCTGTTACCAGGTCTTAGCTGGGAGCCAGGATCAACCAGCTGAGAGATGATAGAAAACAGCTCCATAAACTACTTCTTGCTTATTCCCAAGCATATGAGCACTTCCAACCTGCTCATTTGATTTTGGCATGCAGCAAGTTCAATTTAACTTTTAGTCTTATATTATCAGCTTGACTCTGTCTTGAAAAGTAAATGCTCACAGAGGTATTGCTGGGAAGCAGTTTAGGAAACTGCTCCTTACTGCCTCCCAGCTGTAAGTTAATGGCTTCCAGCTGAACTCACTGCATTAATGCTTCTCTACTAGCCTGTCCCCTGCAAATGAGTACTGGAGATGGACGCAAACCCCATAAGACGTCTTAGGTATCAGAGCTGGGATCCACTGTTTCTTAACAGTAACTTTCCTGCCTGTTTCTGAGTGAATTATTGTCTTCAGCTTTGCTTCTTCAGTGGTTTCTGGTGAAGCAGCATTAGCACTTGCATAGTCAGTGTCTGTGCTTCAGCTGGGAGCCATTAACTGACAGCTTGTGAAATGGTAAGGAACAATTTCCTAATTGCCTGTCAGCTGTAGCTGACTGAGGAACTCTTCCAGCATGTGTAACAGCAAAGCCAAGCAGGTTATTTTGGTTATTTCAAACAGCCCTCAGCAGAGATTTGGGCTACTTTGGTTTTATTTTTGTGGTAGGATCTTTTAGGAGCACTCATGACGTCATGTGTTGGAGGAAGACATACATCCTTAAAAACTCCCTTTTTTAGTGACTTGTTCTTCACTCGGGCACAGGTATCCATGATCATACAGTCACAGTTGATGTATGTGAGGCACAGGTTCAGGAAGCCCTCTCACCTGCTTGAAGTTGAGATTTTATATGCACATAAACCATGAAGGCTTGCCAAAAGCCCAGAGTATGCCCTGGACAGAAACAACAGTATCACCAGCTGGTGTGCAACCTGTGTACAGTTTTCTTGGAAAGTTGGTGAAAAGAGTTTAGTGCCTGCTTTTGCATGACAGCTTACTGATGGAAGGAGTCATGCAGGAGAAGAGCCACTCAGCCTCAGTGGCTCTGAAGCCACATGTCACATAAGGCCGTTTTACCTCATTTGTGAGAGAACATGATTTCCCTCAGTTGGTCTGCATTTAAGAAACGTACACAGGACCTGAACATTAAAAAAGAAAAGCAGCCTTTCTAACTGTTCTGAGACTGTGAAAGCCCAATTTTTATTTCAGAAACCTCTGTGTTTCAGAAATTTTTATGCTGAATGAGTGTGGAGATTGTCTGCCAATCAGTTCAATACAGAATCAGGCCCTTGTTTAAGAGTTCAACAGGTCTCCAAGATGGTACACAAGTAGACCAGAAGTGGCAAGGCAAAGCTATTTTAGAAAGGTAGCTGTTTGGTTTCATGCATGAAATTACAAGACAGATAGCTTATAAACTGTTAGTATCTATGGAAATGACAGCTTTTAAGCTATGCCTCCAAACCCACCTCCCTAATGGGTAGCTCTCAACAGTAGTCTTATAACAGTCCAAAGACTGAACCTCACAAACCCAAGCATATATGTTATGCTGCCAACTATAAATTGAAACCCCAGATGGCTTTGGGCTTCATACTGTGAAAAGACCTCTCTGATATATTAGCATGACATAAGTGACCAAATCAGCAAATAAAATCAGCTGTACTGGGTACTGAAAATGTGCCGCATTCAGTGAGCAAACCACCCATAGACTTCTGAAGTTCCAGAGTTATGGTGTTCTGTCATTAAAAATCTTGACTAGGGAATACAGAGCATTCCTAAATTCTTGTCTCAAGCAAAAGGGTTTATGTATTTTGACAGTGTGTTTGCTTGAGCAAGATCTAGTCCTGCTGGAAAAGGAAAATAGCTGAGGCTGCTCACATGACTGCTCTAATTGTACAAACTAATTAAATGCTTTCAGCTGTGTCTATACTGTGCCATTGTTTACTTGGCTTGTTCACACTCAGCTGTAGGTAGTTCTTCCAAACACTGCTGTATATATTACTTTTGTGTTGCTTGTTGCCCCTCACCCCAATGTGGTTTTTGAAAAGGTATAATATTGACAAATATATCAAACTTAACTTTCACATCTTGCCTCCTAAATATAGGGCTAGAAAACATGCTTATGGGTACTATAAGAGAATTTGTAGATAGAAGGTAGAGGTTGGTGCTTGGGAGGAATAGTCACCCTTGAAACTCCAAATCTGTAGCTGCTTTCAACGCAGATTGTGTGACTACCTTCTTTCAGGACTGGGGTGTAGTTTGAAAGATCAAGTGCCTGTACTCTTTAGAATGTTGTAGCTATATACATAATATTCTTGTGGCAATAAAACTCTAATTATAAAAGATATATTGTATTTCTATGTTCAGGTGCCTGTGGTGAAGTTCTGAAAAGTTTTGTTTGGGAACTGAACTTTTGCTTGTTCCTTCCCTTTATTAAACGTGTAATACAATTCTAGCTATTCTAGACTTCTGAAGCTGACAGCAATCCAATGTTTAACTCATTTCCAGTTATATTATGCCTATATATAAGTCAAGGAACCTTTTAAGAATATCTAAGCTTGTTTGAAGTGGCTAGTGAATACTGTCAGCTAATTTTGATTTATCAACTTCAAGTTACTAACTAGACGTTGTAAATTAGAAATGATTGACACATCCTCACAAAGCTTGGCTTATTGGAAAATAGTTTAGTTTTGTCTGAAAAAAATAAATAAATGCATGGAATTGTAAGAAGGTTTTTGCCTTTTCTTTTTAAACAGAGTTTCCCAATCATGAGATGGCAGAGAAAGAAACATGGAGATTGTCTGCTCAGCACTGTCATCCAGACTGATCCACTTCTTTCCTGCTGTTTGGTCTTTCATATCTACATTACAGAAAAATAACGAAGTACCTTTGGTGGTTGGACTGGATGACCTCTGGAGGTCCCGTCCAACCTAAATTAGTTTACTTTTCAGAAGATAACTAGTAGATACAGAAGGTACAAAATCAGAGTAGTATTTTTTCTACACCTGTTTTCCTCAGTACAGTAACTACATAGTTAAAATTTTCTTTCGAGTTATCTTAGTGTGAGGGAGTCATAGTTACATTAGTGGAACTGTATTCACTTTTAGGAGAAGCTACTTCTGGGAGCAAATCTGAGGGATCTTAGCAGGGCCTGACTCTTTCCTTCTGAACAGGGTGAGGTCTTGTCACTCCTTGGTTTGTAGGGGCAGCACTAGTTGGAAGGGACCATACATAGATCTAGCAGTGTTTGAAAGAATGTGTGTTCTCACCACAAATTTGGGTGAATAGACTAAAGGTATACTTTACAGTACTACTGCTACAGTATACTGCTACTGGCATGTGCACTCTGAGTAGTGTAGGAATAGGCTCGTAGAAGAGTTTTGTACAAAATGGCTATGGTAAGGTCAAACTCTGACAAAGAGTGTGAAATAACGCTGCAGTGAAGACTTAGAGACTACAGATACAGCCGAGTCAGCTCTCTTTTAGCTAACCTATGTGCTGTTGGTAGTCTGAGCACCACAACCCAAAGGTTTGCACAAGCTAATTTACCCTGTTTCTCATTTAACAGTAACCCTCATGTTACTACTGCAGCCTTTCGAGCTAAGATATACCCTCAGACTGTTAGTGGGACGGGGTGGGGGGGAATGAAATAAAAGCTTAATGGGATGACAGTTCCCATTGTTCTCAAATTGCACCCAGATACAGTGGAAGCATTCCATTGCTGCAGCATGTGTTCAGTGGTTACAGTCATGGGCAACAGTAGAAAATCCTATGACAAATAGATGTTGATCACTTTTGAAAATCTCATCCCCCGTTTTTGCTGAACGCTTCTATAAGGAGCTTCCTTTACGCTCTGCAGGGCTGTATTCAATGCAGGAATGTAATAGGAATGCAGTATGTATAACATTTATATATCATTATCGTCATCATCATTATCATGATGTGTTATCTGTCTGGCAATCTGCTTGCAATATGAATAACGATTCTTCATATTGGTCATGTTTTTCCATGAAGCAGATAATTATTGCTGGCAGAGAAAGGCAGCTTGGATTTAAGAAGGCACCAGATGTTGCTAAAACTGCTTTTAACTCCTCTTTGTTGCTTCCTGGAGCTTGCAGCATACAGAGAAATTGAAGTAAAAAACTGCTTCACCAAAACTGGTAGCCTAATCTCTTCAGCTGTTTCTGTTACTCTTTAGCACTAGTGTCTGTGTTGTGGACACTCAAGCAAGCTAGTAAATCTAGTCCAGGTCCTCAGTATGGTCCACTGGCATCAGTTAAAGATATTGATGGCAGCTAATATCTTCCTTGCTGATAAAAACCATGACTGGAATCCATACCAAAAGACAACTTAGCTTGAGGTGAAGAAACATATAAGTTTACTTGAAAACCAAATGTCTTTCCTTTTAGCAAAATATTTTACACTGAGTTTTGGCAGCAGAGGGCCAGGATTTGACACTGAATATCAGCTTCAGTATGAGTTATTGTGAATACATATATTTGAAACTGGTCACCAGCTCCAGAGTTTCCTACTTAAGAAACTTTTTCCCCTTGCCCATGACCTGTATTTTGTATGGGTTTGTCCTGAGGTCCACATTACATAACTATAGTTACAACTTGAAAGCTCCTGAACAGAGGTACTATCAAACATAGTTTTATCATAGGTCAACATAAAAAAGTTGGGGAGGGTTGTTGGGAAGGAAATTGACTGGACCAAACCTTTTGTATGATTATATTATGTATGGCAAGAACCATTATCAGTTCTCTCTATTACATAATATTTTATGGATGTCAAGCAGTATACCTTTTCGGTTATTTTTCTAGCTTCAAAATGTTTTGTTTTCTTTTTTGTTTGTTAGCTTTCCAACTTTAAAAAATGGATGACAGGATTTATTGTCTTTTGCAAATGGTAATCTTCATTTAGCTAAAGGATCTTTTGTTGTTTTAAAGAGAATTACAAATTGCCTAATATCACAGTAAGTTTCTTTTAAAGATAATTTGTCTCTGACACTCCCTTTACAGACAATAAATTACAAAAGAGTGATTACTTCTGTGATATTTCAGTGGAAATATTCCTAGTCCTACTGCTGTAAGACAACAAGGAATCAAGTACCTCATGTAGATTTCAAATTCTCCAAATTACACAGGGATAAAGTACAAAAATGACCAGGAGGTAACCATCCTGGGGAAAAAAAATAAAATAAAAAGTAATAAAGTCAGTTTTAACCTCATCAAAAAAAAATAAGTCCTTCAAAGAAGTCATTGCAGACATTCATTTGCATTGATAAAATATGTAGCTATCCAACTGAAAAAAAAGTTTTTGATTATCTTTATAGATACCTACTTGTGTCACAGTTATATTTGTGAGCCAGATCCTCAGCCAAGATATGTCATGTCCTTATCTATCAACTGAACATTTTACTATCTGTAAGTGGAGAAAAGTTTAGTGCAAAGAATAGCTGGAACGTTAAAACTATTAACATTTCATTATTTTTCATAATTAAAATGTCACGTAAAATGTCTCATATCTAGATCTAATGATCTCCTTTTCTGAAATGCTATGCCTAGAAGAAAAAGTTAGAGGTTAAAATTAAATACAATTATGTGCCGCAGGAATAAAATGGATATACATTAAAAGTATAGTTAGGCTGTAAATTCATTTATGCTTTTAAAAATTACAAAGGAATATATAAAATGCAAATTAAAGGAGGAAATCTTATTTATCTTCCCTGTTTGTATGGTAATTGGCTGCCTTTAATGAATTAATCTCATGCACAGACTCCTGCTAAATTAGACTACGTATAATGTACTGTCTTCAAGTAACTTCACATTCTCATTATGGCCTCCCTAATTTCTAAAGTAAAATTAATATAATTAGGGAGTGAATCAATACGTATTGATCTTGAGTTACTTTAACAGAACAAAAGAATAACAGATTAAAACGAAGTGATTTTTGTTAGCATTGATTTTGTTAGCATGCTGAAACAACAGTGATTAAGAATTAGATCTTAAAATATATTCCTTTCCTGAATGATATCCTCTAGTCATTTTATATTCTCTGAGAAGCAAACATTTTTGCATTATTAAGTTTGAAAGATAAAAGCAAACAAAAATATCTTTGCACCCCTGTATTTGGGCAACTATAGCATTGCTTTCTTATGGCAAAATACATTGACTATATTTTCTTTTCATGAGATCAATTTCAGGCTGCAAATTATTTCATCAGACTTTGTTTCTTTTTCTTAGTGTAAATTAAAGGTGGATGCATGCTGGCAAACACTACCTGAATAAATCACTGGTAGTATACTTGGATATAATCAAGCATATGCAGTAAGGAATTTGAGGTTCATAATGAGAAATAATGGAAGCATTCACAGAAATCAGAGCAGCGATGTTTTTCTACATAACCACCAACTTATTTCATGTTGAAGAAAATGACATTTCCTAGCAGAAGAGAGTAAGTTCTTTCTATTGTATTCAGGAAGACATATTGCGCTCTAATGGCTTTAAACTGACATTTATTAGTAAGGTGTGAAGGGAAAATAATAATGTGCTACCTCAACAGCTGAAGTCTGTATCCTAAAAGTTGCAGCTGGGGATGGAAATGTCTCAGGTGGTTCCAGACTGAGGCTTGCGTTGCTCTGCATTCCTCTGGAGTGTCCATAGGGCACCAGGCTGCTGCTGCAGGTAGACTTTATCCAAATTCATAAGAGCATGTTGATTGAAGTCAGGCACAGTTAATTTGCTTTTCACATCTTAAAGTCTCTGCAGAGCGTAAACCCTTTTTCCTAGCTCATATTTCATTTCTGTATTTCACAGAAGCTTTATGATATGTGAACAAATTCCCTTGCTGCATGTGATAAATTTAAATTGCTTTGTTTAAAAAGGTAATTAATTTAGAGTTTTTCTTTCAATTTTCACACCATATGAACACGAATAAAAGCTTTTCATGGTGTATAAATTTATGTACAGTGATTACCCAAATGAATGGCAGAAACAGCTGCACCTTAAATCTTTACACCGAATATTCTGATTTACTTGAAGCTAAATTGCAGGTTCGGGTTGCATTTCAGGCATTCATTTAAATGTAGTTTTAGAGAAACAATAGTAGTACAAGTAAGAAGTGTTATAAATATTGGAGGAAGAAGATTTTTTATGTTTTACTTGCAAATATACACAACTTTTTGTGCTCTATAACTTTGATTACCTAAAATGTGGTTTTGATGGAGGAAACGTTATTTCACTATTTAACAATATTCCACATTAAGTTTTCTGTCGATATAATTCTAATTCAATGTATTGTGTAACAATATGAAAGTAAAATAGCTTTCTATATGATGGGTGAAGAAGCTGTTGCCTAATATTAAATTTTGCCATTGACAAAACAAGAATACTTTTAACACAAAATCTTAGTGAAGACAAAAAGTAGATGTAATGTAAGGACTATCATCACTAAAACATAATGTGTTCCTTGTGTGTGTGTTTTTCTAGTAAGACACAGACTCATTCTAAACAGGCAAAGCAAATGCTAGTGACATCTTAAATAATGTTTTTTATTGATAATTTTGGGGAGAAAATTTCTGTTATAGATAAAACAGCTACAGTTGTGCAACAATATGACATTCCCGGGAAAACTGAACTTTTTCTCTTCCTACATAATCATATCTACTTAAGCTATTCTTTTCAGTTATTGATTACTCTCTTTCCACATTAAGAGATATGAGTATACCTTCTTAAATAATCATCTTCAAATATTCTTAATATTGGACCCTATTTGAATAATTTAAGATACAGTGATATAAATTTTTTACTTGAAGCAAATCTGGGCATCTGTGCTGAAACAAAAATAATCTCATCCAGTCCTACTGGATAATTTTCACTTCAGTTTCATAGGGAACATCAAGAAAAATTAGTATCAAGGGAAAGGCACCTCTTTCAGGAACAAACTGACCCTGGAGCTTGATGAATAACTGACGCTTTTTGTTGGTGTTCCAGAAAAAGAAGTTGAATCTTGGGGATATCCCCTGAATTGGGATATTCCAGGTCAAGATATTCTATCCTATTCTATTTCTGATTATTTTAACAGGATAATTTGGGGTCTCATGTGGTGGTTGGTGGTTATACAGAAAAGCGCTGCTGCTTTGATTACTGTGAATGTGTCCATTATCTCGTGATAATTTTGGATTCATGTTCTCTCATGCTGAGGTGGATGACACAGAGCAGTACTTATCTCTGAGTTCACTGACTAGTAAGAAGCATTAAAGGGAAGTGAAGATTTTTGTATTTGACTCCTTTTAGGAGAAACGTTTTATAAATTCTTAATGGCAAATGAGAGAGACAGGGAGGGAGAGAGGTAAAGACAGAGAGATCATGGGAAACCTCCTCTGGCAGAACAGTCTTCTTGACATAAATATTCCTGCACTGAGACCTGAAAAGGGGAAACAGATCTTCCTGTGAGAAGTGGAGAACTGTTCTTTATGGGCAGAGTTAACATCCAAGGTAAATGTCTAATAAGTAAAAGAGGTACAGATACTAGAGAAGCAATAGGTTCATCCAAACAAACAAGCAAACTAAAAACAAACAAACAAACAAAAAACACAGAGTTTTCTCCAGAGCCATAAACTGAAGGAGAATTGGACTTGATTCCTTGGATCTCACTGATGAAACTAAGACTGTGCAAAGCTGCTGGCTCCAGGAGTTCATCCATATTTATGCTAGGCTCAGATTAATCTTTAAAGTGCAAGACCTAGTAGTGACTAATTTCACTTTTGTGACCAAAAGATGAACACCTAATTCAAAAGAGATTTATTTTAATTTTCACTGGAAGAGACCAGCCAGATTCATGGTTGGCTAAGGTAAATAGGGCAGTATCAATGAAGTGAAGAAAAATGTTTCTTCTGGTGGTCATTCCTGTTCCTGATTCTAAGTCATAGCAAATATAGGTGGGTAGAGAAACAGGCAAAATAAGCAGTAGCCAGGATCATAAGAACTAATGATAATTCCCTCACAGCTTACATGCAGCTTGGAGGCGGGAGGAAGGAAGCCGCTAATCAAAGGAAAAGAAATAGAAAACAAAATGCAGATTTCAAAAAATTGGAAAATTAAAAAGTGAAATTTTAAAGCCACAACAAATATTTTTTGATGAACATTTTGACCAAAAAAAAAGAGAGAGAGAGAACTGTAAAAAAACAAAAATGAATTACAGAATACACACACACACACAAAGTAAAGCTAGATCTCAGGACAAATAAGATAGAAGAAAAGCCTTTTAACATACAGAAGTAGTCAGAGAAGTGTAAATGGAGAAGCAGAAATGAGGTAAAGGGACCAAAAAATGGGAGACAAGTGGTGTCCTCCTGGTGCCACAGAAACAGAAGGGTATGTGTTTTGAACTCACAGGCACATGTGTATCCATTCTGTGAGTGTAAGTATGGAAAATCACTGGAAAGACTTCACTGAGGAGATTTGCTGGCAGCAACATATGGGAATAGTCATACAAACAGGATAGATCAGCGAAGCCAGAGTACTGTGAGATCTTTTGGGGGGAAATTTCTGTGGATATATTCTTTTCTCCTCTGTTAGAAGGAGGTAATCTTGGTCACAGATTTCCTGAAAAAGAAAGATTTATGAAACAGACTTGATATTTTAGGGAGAGGTTATCATCCTCATTTCCTTATCCATACCTGGATATATTTCCATTCCAGAGAACTGTTGAGAAGATGATGTTGATCAGTAAGTTAATTTTAGTTTAAGCATAACACTTATATTTACTTTGGTACTTCAATAGTTTTTTTTTGTTTACTTATAGCATCTCTCACAGGATCCAGCAAGATATGTTTTTTAGTCATTGTTGTGAACATTACCAGTCCATTGAAACAAAACAAAACAAAACGTAATGGCCATCACCTCTTAGACTGGAAGAGAAAGATACACTTTAAAAATATTGAATGAGGTAAGGGGAAAGGGAATACTCCTGACTATGGTGGGAATTGAATTAGGGAATCTAAAATGTATCTCAGACATGAAGCGCTGTTCAAAATGGATTGTGTTCAGTGGATTTAAAGAAGTTTATTACTACCTCTCATGCAGAGGATATTATTTTAAAATCAGGATCTCAAAAAAGAGTTGTTTAGAATTTTACTGCTACTTCAGGTAAGAAATAAATCAGATCTTCAAAACTTCACCTGTCCTAAGAGATATCAATATTTTTGACTGGAATGCTTCCATTCCTGCCAAAAAGCATGGACAAAAGTGTGCCAGCAAAGGTAGTTGGAGACAGTCAAAGACCTCCAGAGCTGTAACAGTGAGGGCTGTTAGGGATATTTCATGCTTAAACACTGGTGGGATTCTCAAACAGAGTTTTCTGATGTATCTCAGCATGGCCTGGTACAATAATTAGCAATTACCTTACCACATCATACCTTTGGAATAGTGCCAGCCGTACCCTGTACAATTTTGCCAGCATAACCTTAATACCCAATAAATACGAGTTGGAAAGGACAGGAGTTGACACAGAGAAGGTAGGGGTAAAAATGAGCTTAGGGGTAAAATGAACTTACAGTTAACTTCAGAAAGCTAAGCTATGCTTTCTGAAATTCATTTATACTGTAAGTGAATGTTACTCTTACAAAAGAGATGGACTAATAGCCAAGGTTTCATAAGAACGGCTGTTTATGCATCATATGTGAAGTTCCTCACACAAGCCTGTCCAGCATTCCTCATTATTTCCCACAGGGCAATTGGGAGCCCTGGATATTTGTTGGCTCAAATTATTCATCACCTTGATTGCACATGACAAGGTTCCCCTTGGGTGCCATAATAGCATCTGAGTATGACCCTAAGGTATTTAATAAAGGAATTAATTATTTCTTCTGCAATGCCTGAATGCTTCTATAACTATCACAGCAATATAATAATCTATCAAAATATTACTACGTCCAAATATAAAATTCTGAGGAACGGTAATATCTCATGTGTGTTAATTGTAAAGCTAAGTTAAAGTTTAAATTACTGTTCAAAACTTCTATTATGAAGAAATTTAAAACTTAGATTAAAAATTAAAGCTTTAAGGAAAATCAGAATGTCCCTAGGGAAAATGTGCAGTTTGCCAAAACTGTGACTTTTATTGCAAAAGTATCCTTCCTACCAGTTCTGCTGTGTGGCTTTGGAAAGAGCTCTCTCATTACAGTTACCAAGGATCTTCCATTGCATTTCCAATTGTTTTGTAGAGTGCATCCAAATTTTCAGCTTGATTGTATGACAATAAAAATTGTATCATTTAACATTTCTTTAGTAACAAATTTCTTTAGTAAGAAGATTTACAGTCACTGTGGTCAAAATGCAAACATTCTTTTATTGTTTTATTTTCTACTCCACATAACCTGTTTTAGTAGGACAAGAACAGACCAGCATGAAAGTGTGAAGCTTTTTTTTTTTTTTTTGTCTTTCCTTCTACCCTTCCTTAATGGTATGGGAAGCTAAAAATTGCATTTGACAAGAAAAAGTAATAAACCACTTGGAGCAGGCAGTCTTCTCTTCCCATCTTCCCCAAAATCTTCAAAACTATAACAAATTTAAATACAGAACATCAAGTCTATATAGCCAAAGTCAAGAAAAGTCAAGAAATCCACAAAGTTTTCAACAACTACTGATTGTATTCTATAAATACTCCATTTGTAATCCTGTTTTCTTGTTAAATGTGAAGCTTAATAGATTATTGATTATGCTGTAAAATCTATACCATAAAATATACAAGATATGCGCAGTGGTAATGTTGAGGTTGCTCTTGCAGCATTAACTTTTATGTTTCCTGACTCTGTGGATTTTCACTACAACCTTAAACATTACATTTTTATACTGATAGTTCATGTAGCTCTTACTAAAATAAATTGCACCTACCTTTAGCATTTACCGACAGACATATTTTCCTCTAGAAAAGTATGACAATGGTCTTTTCATTCAAAATTTGTTGTGACAGTCATGACAAACATATGGATAGTAACAGTCTTACCAGCAGGATGCTTATCTGTTTTACTAGTTCAGAAAGGTCTGATTGATGTGAAAGACCAAGGTCTCTCTAAAGATAATTTAGCCATTTCCATACAGTTTACGCTTGTGTTAGCTGTATCCTGCAAGGGGACTCCCAGGGGGATTTTCTCTGACCTTCCCTCTAAAAGGTAACACATAAGAGATTCCTAAAGGAACCATCATCTAACAAGACTAATGATAGCTTCCATGCTTATTATCATTCAGTGAGAGTGAAAGAGACTTTAAAAATGCAGTACCACATTCCTCCCTTGATGTTTCTCATGATCTATTAAGGTATTAGATGCCAGATAAATTAATCATTAAAAACTTACAGTTAAGTCTTTACAAATAATAACCAGGTGTACTTTGATTATTTTTTATCTCACTTTATATATTTATATATTTATGTCATTAAGCACTAACCATAAAAGACAATTTGTGTTTTAATGAAAAATGGCTAGCTAAAGTTCACAAAGGCCTGTATTCTTCAGCATTTTAGTGTGCTAGAAAGTCAGGAGGATTACAGAAAACCATGCATTCTTTATTTCTGAAACAGCTCATGATTTGTCACTCAGCTATCCTTTCAAGCTATTTTGGTGAGTGTGAGCTATTGTGATGACTGTTTATAGCATATAACCTAACAATTGATTTATTTTTTCCTGATCAGTAATACATTGCTTAAAAGTTCCTCCAGTACAGAGTTACTGCAGAGAGTTTGCTTGGGAGCTAATTTTTATTGAAGTTTTTCTTCCTTATCTTGTCAGCTTTTTTACAATAAAAGACACAATCTCCATTTCTATTTAACCACTTGCCACCAAAATACAATTATTGACATATTTTCCAATGTAATCCATTTTATGTTTTTAATAAAGAAAAATAAAAAGCTTCAGAATAGTGATTACTTGTTGAATTTCACTGCTGTCATAAAGATCTAATTCTTTTCTTCAGGATTTGTATTGAGTTATTCCTATGGGGACCATGTGCCCACATCTCTCTGGTGACCATGTTGCTTTTAACAGATTTTAGGCCTTCACTTTAAAACAGAAAATGATTGACCTGCATGGCTGTAGCTTAAGTTTCCTGAAGTAGTTCAGCTCTATTTCTAGATTCCTAGGTAGGCATGCATTTGCACTGAGTGTGGAAAATTCTTGACGTTTCTCCACTGGAATATAACAAGTATAGGTGTATTCAACAAAGTAATTACAAATACGATTTTAAATGATGAAACAGTATACCAAGAAAGATATACTTCTTCTGTCTTTATCCATATTCAGACAGATTGACAGATGCTTTGCTATGGAAAGCCTGCATCAGCCAACAGACCTTGCATGCCATGACGCCACTGCGCTGTGCACCAAAGCTCTCCACTCTTTCTCTCAACACTGTGCAGAACGGTACTATCGTAAACAGTAGTGGCGAAGCTCCTACTGACATTGATAGAGACAGTGCTGAATACACATCTACAGTCAGAATATCTACATCTATGCTGTGACATGACATCTAGTAGTAGTTTCTCTTTCTGAGAAGAGTGTTAATAAAGAGGCAGTCTGGCAAAACTTTAAAAGAAAATGGAGAGATCAAAGATGATTAGTGAAACAACCAGTAATTAAATAATTGTAGCTTTTTTGCCCCATTATTTGAACAAGGTCGTGACTTTCATATATTCTTTGACAAGGTTGATGTTGTGTCTGGAGATAAGCCATACTCTGCCAAACAACTAGTAGAAATATCTTAGTATATTTTTGATATCTGAAATCTGAAAATAATTAATGATGAAAAGTTAAAGTGATGGGCAATCCTGTTAGGGTAGGCTCCTAATCTATTCTCATTAAAATAACTTAATGCTTCACATTTCCCCCGATTCTTTGAAATCTTTTGCTATTTGTTTCTAAGGCCTACAGCTTGTATCCTGTAATAGGGTTCCAGTACCTTTCTCAGTGTTACAGCAATGAAATAAATAGCTTACTAAAAATCCCTTTCCTAGAGAACATTCCCACCAATACAGTTAATTTGTTGTACTAATAACATAAAATATGGGAGAAATGAATGAAAAAAAATGTTCTGTTAGTTAGAAAACCTCCTCCTAATGTATGCAAGACAATGCAGAAATGTTTGACTCCAAATTGTGTGAGCTGACTAACACAGAATATACCTGAATGTTAACAACAGTCGTTTCAGGTAAATCAGTTTTCACATTAGATATAAGCTTTCTAAGAATTTTCTAAGAATTCTAAGAATCTATGGGAGTAGCCATGTAAATATTTGAAAATATATTTGCACAATATATTATGAGTCATTTAGCCATCTCTTTTATTGACACTTGAATAAAGAAAAGGAGATGTGAAATCTCTTCATAGGAGAGCTGTCCTCAAGACTCTCACTTAGTGAAAGAGATAAGACTCCAACAATTGTTATAGACATTCCTCTCCTTTCTTCTAATACATTAATTTAGACATCAAGATGAAGTGCCTTTTGTGCCGCTGAAAATGTATGTTATACAATGCAAACTGTTAATAACGACATTTACACACACATCAGCAGAATTCAAGTACTTGTATGACATACATTCCTTAAAAGTCAGATACCTATTCTAGTATTGGTCAGTAATAGGACCAAGGTATAATGTATTTTTATATTGTTAAATGAAACAACAAAAACTAGGAATTGTACAGTCATTTAATCAAAACAGTCCTCACCTGGCAGATCTATGACAAAAGAAAGATGACATGGTGAAAGACAAAATTGCACCTAAAATTTTAAGTCCCCATAAAAAATAAAATAAAATAAAAAAATAAATTAAAAATCATGAAATAATGTAACAATAGCCAAAACCATGGGAACCCATAAATAATTCCATCCTCTCTTACCTTTTTTTTTGATTTTTCCAAAGCCAAAAACCAGCTTTGTCCCATCTCTGCACGTTTGCCTCATTAGGATTTTGGTCTATGGGCACCAATGAAGATCATCAAGGAGAGGTCAGATGTTAGGCAGGATAAATCACTCTTTGAAGGTTCCTTTTCTTCCGTCCAGTGGTGGAAAGTTCTAAAAATAGAATCCTTAATTTGATCAGAATTTTTCTGAACAAGAAAGAAAAATTCTGTTCAGTGGAAAAGAATACCCATAGAGTATTGTTCTAATTTCCTTCAAGCTGAATTAAACTGGTGAGCACCAGTCTGGCTTGATCATTATTCTGGTAGATGAAATAAAACTTTTGGCTGTGTTTTCCTTCAAAGGGAAGGATGGACTCTAGTTCTAAATGTATCAGAGATTATCATTTAGAGTTCATACACATTGTCTCTTCAGGCTGGATGCAGTAGTGAGGTGGCCCTAGAAGCAGGCATGCAGTACAGTCAGTAGAGACAGAAATAAGCTGTGGGGTATTTCACGTATGGAAAAGCTAAGTGTTATTCTTTAAACAGAGTTTGATGAGGAGGATAGCTCTGCACATCCAACAGTTTTCATGTTATCTCTACGTAAGTATTCTGTGCATTGAGTAATTATTATTAGTAGTAGTAGTAGTAACCATTTTTCCCTTTCAAACATTTCTCATTTCATTTCCTAAATATCCTGTTGAAGGCTATAAATGCTATAAATGTAGAAATGAATGATTGCCTATAGAGTTAATAAGCAATGAAGACTCCAACATGACTTACCGGTATAAGGCAAATGTTTTATTACAGGAATTAAAAAGATGTAGTGTAGCAGAGATATGGAATCTGGAGTGTGGAAATGATAGAGGTATGGAACACTGTCATAGGAAAAGAATGTTATACAAATAAAGGAGAGCAAGGAAGTGATGGAAAAGAACATCAGAGAACCATTCTCTTGCTCTGTGGCCTGGCCATTTCTAAGCATAATAAAAATGAGAGATACGAGGGTAATAAAATTCATGCTAGACACAACTCTAAAAAGGGAACTGACCAAAGAATAAGAAAAAGCACTTTCCTCACACATGTTTTAAATTTCCCAGAGTGTATTCACCTCCAGTAGCAAAGTACAAAGGTACCAGTGGCCCCTGGCTAATTTAAGATATAGGAAGCTCTGGTGAAGAGCAACATATGCATGGAGCAAAAACTTTAGTATTGTTCTGAGGGACATTTTTTTCTCCCCTGTTCATTTTACAAATGCCTGCATTATCACAAAATACTGTGAACAGTTGAGGAAGGGATTCATTCTTCATGTCTGCAGCAACAGTAATTTCAATACTTGTGGATATCATTCTTAGCTTCATCAAAGGCTTTATATCAGATAACTGTGCCATTATTTCTTCATTTTCTAAAAAGCCTATCCTCATGTAGTAGCTATGAAGCATTATGCTTTGACTTCAGTCTCAACACTACTGAAAATCACTGAGTGGCAAATGTTCCTACTCAGCAGAAAATAAAGCTATTTTTTCCCAAAATCTACATATGTCATCTGTGATGTACCGTATCGAAGCTTGATACTCATTGACGAGAAAAATTAATGTGGATAAACTGTTTTTTGAATGTCCTTTTTGAAAAGCTTGTACGTATGTAAGTGGAGGTGTATGGAGAAGAGTCCCTGGTGTGGAAGGAGCAGTCCCTCAGCCTCAGGGAGTTCTGCAGCATCTCTCCCACATGTCAGTGATGGAAGGAGGCTGAGCCTCAGGTCTCAACCATGCCTTGACCACACCTCCTGTCCCTGCTTTACTTCTCCAAGAAAACTTTACAACAAAACCCAGTAATGGGAGGAATGCTAGAGATCAAAGGAGTACTGAAAATGTATGGGAATAGCAAGAGAATTATCATGGATAATTAAAAAAAAAAAAAAGAGAGAGAGAAAAGGGACAGACCACTTGGAATGTATTAATTAAATCATCACTGGAACTAGCAAACTGAAAATATAGTAGTTTCATAAAGGTCTTGTTGCAAATAATAGTACCTACAACGCAGTTTTCCCCATGGAATAGAGTCTCGGTCCAAGGCCAAGGATCTTCCCACATTAGGGTGTAGTTTTATAATAACTTGGCAGCAAAACTGAAGAGTAACTTCCCCAGTCTGGCTGCTTGTTTCCATGTCTGTGTTGCAGCTTGCCACCCACTCAGCTATGCAGACTTGCTTTTTAACCCCGTTTCTGCACAGCCACTAGGATAACTACAGAGGAACAGATGAGCGTTAGGAAATGACAGCAGAGGAATGGGAATGAACAGTTATGCGGGGGGGAGGGGAGCAAGTATTCTACTAACTCTGATAGAGCTGCTCTTCTGGCAGAAGTGAGGGAAATGTAGCTCTAGCCTTAGTTACAACTACAGAAGGCTTATTCATGAAGAGTTCAGTCTTAAACTGAATTTTGTTGTATTTCTCACATCTGTTTCTTAAGGAGATGGGGACCCATACGAAAGGCCTCTCCAAGGTTTTGAGAGCAATGATTAGAAAGCTGCAGTTAACCTTCAAAAATTAACATATAAAAATGGGAATCCTTATAGGTCATCAGGGCACTCCCTCTTGGCCAGCATTTCCCAGAGGAAATCTAGAAAGCATCAAAATAGATTTCCTTTGTCCTGAAACTGAAAATTTTTTTATAGTCCTTTAGTTTAATTTTGAAAACAGCACATTTGGATTCAGAAATATTGTAGCATTCCATGGAACTTGCACTACAGTTGCCTTGTGCATAAGTTTTCCTACATCACCTGTTGAGAGTCACACACTATGATATCCATAAGTCACTATGTATGTATGCCTTAAAAATATCTGTCGTGGTGAGAGAGAGCAGAGAATAAAATCTGTCTACAAAAGAGAAGAGCAGCATTTGGCACCCAGCACTGAAATCCCATGAGGAACTGGACAAGAGTTCAGTAAAAAGGAGTCTTTTTTTTTCTTTTTTTTTTCCTTTTTTTTTTTTTCAGAAAGAACATGCTTTTCAAAAAATGAAAAATAAAAAAAAATCCATCAAAAATCTATTTTCCCTTAAAAGCAAATTTTGACTGAAAACTTTTCAGCCAGCTGTAGCAGTCTCTTAGGAAGGCTGCCGCTATTGCTTAGAGAAAATTGTTCTTTATATATTTTATTTGTTTAAAAGATTTTCAGTGTCCGTTCTGAGGCACTGCCAGCTATTTTCTGAATAGGTAGACTCTTGTTGCTATAGTAATTAAAGCCAAAACTAGTGCTCCAGTCAGAAGACTTCAGGGCATTTTTTTTTCCTGAGTCACTACTGCAAGTAGGACCTGTATTTACACAAGTTCCCTTGCCTTTTCACGCTAAGAGTAGCAGAAAAAACAGACATGCACACTCAGATGCACATGCACACACTCTATTGGAAGTATGAAGGTTTGGTTCAAGGTAACCATTTTAAGGATACATCCCTGGAAAAATAAAGGGATGCGCATTTTTGTCCAGAATTGTACGCCACTAACATGTGAACTTACTGGGCATGAAGTTTAAAAGAGACCCTAAAAGTTATTAGACATTTAAAAAATATATATTTCCAAGGAAGTTAGCTGTCTGAATAATTTTGAGAATGGGGATGGAGTGCTGATATCTGTTCTGTGGCTTTGTACTGCTGTTGAACTGAGAGGTGGTAGTGGGAAGAGTTCCTGACAAAATAATTTTAAATTATGTGTTCTGACACCCATCATTTTTATGGGTTCAGTGAGAGACTAGATGTGTATATGTGAGTTCCTTGTTTGTCCTTCCTTCCTTCCTTCCTTCCTTCCTTCTCTGTGACTGTCAGTTTTTTCCCCCAGAGCTACAAATAATTTACAGGAAACAATAAAATCCTGTTCACACTGAATTCAGAGGCAAAAAAAAAAATGTGTTCTGATGCCAACAAAATCAGAAAGAAGTCATTTTGGAACTATCCGTAGGAATGTAATTAATAACAAATAATTTAGAAATCCTTTCCTCAAATAAAAAAATATCAAGTGCATTTGACCATCTGGAAAGCTTGAGGCAACTAACATGTAGCTCTTAAACCAGAAACATCAGACAAAAGTTAAAGGTCTCAAATGAAATGGTTTTGTAGAGACTGTTAACTCAAAAACATTTCCAGCTTTGGAAGAAATATTTCTCTTTGCCCTTGGTAAAAATCCAGGAGTTTTGAAAACAACAACAAATATTTTCAAAACCAAGAACTGATTTTTGGTGCTGAAGTTCCTGCATATCCGACATGAAACTTACTAATGTCTGATGAACACATAATTTTACAGAACAATATGCACTAAACAGACCTCCAAATATGTCTATGTGGGCGCATGAAAACAGAGGTAGTAAAAAATCACAAGTTTGTTAAAAAAATAAAAATGGTAAAAGAGGGTTTTTAGTCAAGTTAACAGAATTGTCAGCAACTGTAGCTCTTAACATTTTAAACTAACAGGAAGAAGCTCTTGAGTTCCTTTATTGAATAGAGAGCTTATAAAGAGGGACAAGTACCAAAAGAAGCTCCTCCAGTGATGCAGCCCTGAGTCATTTCACCCACAGGGTGGGAACTGGTCACATTGAAATAGATGTCTCTGTGCATACAAGAAAGAAGCACGGGAAATACTGTGGAAGTAGGAAGAGGAGTGGAGACATGCAGTTACCAAAGCACAGCCTGTGTGGCACTAAGAAAAAGCTTGTTGGCTAAGTGCTGGCTTGAAAGGAGCCCAGAACTGCAAACACAGAAAATGGTTCTTGCCGTCTTGAGGGAAATAGCACTGTGTTCCTTTGGAAACAAACAGGATGACATCCTGTTTGACTGCTGAGTCAGTTTTTCCTCCCAACAAGCACAACCCACAGGATCCTGAGTTTTGGATAAAGACTAGGTAGAACTATTTAAATTAACTAGTATTAACGTTCTATGATGTTAATCATAGATTTCCATAGTGTTCCATTCAACTGCCTGTTTATATGAGACTTCTCTCTCAAAGCTCAATGAAACATCTCACCATAATATTTATTTTTAAGTCTTTTTGTTGCTTTTTCTTACATGTAAGAATGTCCCAAATAAGATGTTATGATGCTTCTACTTCATGGTTCAAGATGAAAAAGGATTAAATATCAGTTCATACATCTTAAGATACCATGTTTTTGTTGCATTTATAACAGTAAATAGCAGTGGTGTACCAGCATGTGTTAACAATTACCAGATGATTCATTTTAACAGCAGCTTCCCTGTAAAGGCTTCAATATTTCTGAGCACAAGGACTGTGTCATTTGGCTAATCTGCTTATTTTATCGTCCCAACCAATGCTTGCCCATTCTTTGAATTTCATGTTTGCATTCAGAATCCTTTTGACTGCAGGTTTGGGAAGTACCAAATGCTTGCCCATCTGGGAAGGACAGTTTAATCCCCCAAACAGACTTGCTGACATGAAAACAATATATTTGGAATCATTGCCAGCTATGGGTTGGTCCTTTGCACATGGCACTTCAGGCATGGGGCATGGGAAACAGACTTTTATTATCCACATGCCCTATTTATAGAAATGAAAGTAGTTAGTAAAGCCTATTATTCATGTTTTGTCTATTTATTGTTATTTTACTTTTGCTTTTCACACAGTAACTTTCTACTGGCCAACAGGATCCTTAAGTAGCTGTTTGCCATCACAGCTTCTGATATTAAGCTACATACTGCAATGCTGAATCCAGCCTCTCCTGAAGGGAATGATATATAGGCTCATATCCGACAACAACTGAAAATAAAAACAGGGCTGTATAACCACACAGAGCAGGAGGTTGCCTCAGGCAGCAAAATATAATGGGCTGCAAAACGTTAAGAGACTGTTTACACACTGGCAACCTATCGTGCTGCCCCAATACAGACCATTTCACCCAGATAAAATTACACTGAAGTACGTAGTCATATACATGTATAGCTGTAGGGAGTATGTGAGATGTCCTTCAGCTGCATGCCCTGCTTTTCTTAATGCATTTAACTACTTCTGCAACTTCTCCTAAGAGGTAACACTTTCTGATTGCCTTGTGTAGAGGTAATCACATATTTTTTCCAGATGGGGGCTATGCTGGTTCTTTGCTGCAAGCAGGAAGACCACATATAGACTGTTTAGAATGGAGCAAATTACAGCGGCCCCCAACTAATATGAGAACTTGTGTTATAAATCCACATTCCCACCTCAGCTTGATCTAAGCAAGTCTACTAGAACCAACACACCTGATCCAAGCAAGTTTATTAGAACCAACACATCATATGGGATCTTACTGGAGTGGTCTTATGCACCAGTATGCCCTCAGTTGTAGCTAGCCCTTGTGGCCAGAAGAAGCTGTAGGACCTAGAAAATATCATGTCTAACAGGACTATTGATATAAATGAACAGCATTAAGTCTGAGATCAGAGAATTGCTTAATGCGAACTGTGTAGAATGAACTGCTGCTAGAACAGGAGCTGTCCTAATCTAAGAGTCTTAATAAAATTGTGTCCATTTGATTTGGAGATGCATGCCTTCATCTTCAATGTCTACAACATGCCTTGCTATCTGTACATTTTCTTCAGTACTTTCAACAATGCATCTAGTAGAGTTGTTTGACTATTGCAGTCAGTGTATCTACCTAAAATCTAACAAATGAAGAAAATACATCATAAATCTTAATTTATAGCAGCAGTAAATCTCCAGAATTACTAACAATAGTGTCTTATCTCACAGTCTTTATTTTGGAGTAAACAAGTACATTAAAATCTATGGTTATCTGGTTAATAGTCATTTTAATCTTTCCATTCTTTCCTTTCCCTCTTTCCCATGCTCTTTCTATAGAAGGATCCTTAATTTGCAATTAGTTCAGCCTTTCCATTCAAATATGCTTTACCTCAAAGGGTGAACAGGTGAAAAGTAAGGTTGACTTTGAAAAGGACCACTTATCTAATACATAGTCAGGATTTTAATTTCCAGTGCACAGAAACCTTGCAGTTTTCTGAATAAAATGAAAAGACATTTCTACAAGAACAAAATTAAAGAGAGCTTTATGAATGAGACAAAACTTTTCCACTGGTATTTGGTTAAAGTTTACATGATTTTATCCAGCTTTGTGCATTTTTATTGTGTGTGCTGATTTTCTACAAACATTGCAGAAATTCAATTTGAACGACGTAAATATAAAACCAATTTCAAAAAGATATGTATAATTACAGAGAGAAACAAACTTTTACATTCACATACAGCAATAGTTTGTGCTGGAAACTCCAGGGGGCTCATTCAATCAGTGAAAAAAAAAATTGTTCTATTCCAAGTAACCAAGAGTACTTAAGTTTTGAACACTTGCATGCATATGTATTGACACAGACAGAATGTGTTAGTGGAAATTTACCTACGTAAACGTGCTATTTTAATGTAAAATACAACTGGACTTTAATGTTTATTCTGCAGCTGAAAAAAACACATTCATCATTTCTTTAAAGGCATGGATTCTTACAGCATCAAATTGACACTAGAAAGGTTAGGTGTGAAGAAAAAAAACAATGTCCAAAGCAACTTACATACAGAGGAGACGAGCACAGACATAAAATAGATGTGAAAAAGCCTCTCCTTACTTCAAGTCATCAGCTTGCTGTAGTGGTTAACTCCAAATATTCATTTGCTTTTTCTTTAGCACCAGAGGTCTAGGACTATACAACCACATCCTTCACTTTATATTTAGTGATGCTATAACTTTGGTTATTTTCTGTCTTTGTCATTTCTTAAACTCCTCAAGGCAGTTCTTATAAATATTCACGTTTTTCCATGCTCCTAGATTCTTAAGGTTCAGAAAATCTTTGAAATGATTGAGCTCTGTGACAAGGTATCATGGAAGACATCAAATTAAGGAAGAGAATCAAGAAAAAAAAAAAGTGAAAAGAAACGGGATTGAAAAAGCTCCATCAGCTATTAACAGAGTAGAATTTTTAAATCGTGTAATGTAGGTGTTTTATCTATTTCAGTATATGATATAAAAGGTGTGATTTATCTTTAAATATACAGAAGAGTACAGTTTCAAAAAGTAAAATTTAACAACCTGTAGGTTATTAAATAGGTTTTGATTATTTGGATGCTATTTTTCAAAGGTTTTCAAGAATCTGGAGAGAAAGATATTTTTTTTTAAAAAATGAGGGATACTAGTTTAAATTAGAAAGCATTAATCAGTATGCAATTATTTGATATATTAAATCAGTATATATTTGATATATTAAATCAGTATGTTATATTTCTACATTATTCTGTTTTTCAGTTTCATGCAGATGTGCCAAACCTTTGAACAAGGGACATCAGAAGAAACTAATAAATAATAGGTTGACTCATAACTGAAAAACCAGAGAAGAATGTGATGCCCCTTGAAAGAAATCTTGAATCAAATACTTTAATTAAACAAAATGTAGATAACAGAAGAATTAGCACTAAGAAGTTATCTTGGGAAAGATAATATGAATTTAAAATTTTCCTTTTTTTATAGCTTTAAGTTTTTGCAGCACAAGTAACACAATGTAATAATGGTGTACCTAAAGTAAAGATATATTATTAACAAGCACCATTTTTGCCTCGTAATTTTAATGCGCTAAATATATATATAATTGTAGAGCATTGTAAAAGCTTATGTCACTCTCAGAAAAGTAATTCAGCACACCATCCAAGTCTAACTCAGATCAGCCTTTTATAAAGGTTCTCCCAACAGACATCATCAAATGATTCCACCTGTTTTCATTATTGTAGTAATAGCAACAAATGCTACTGGGACAAATCAGCATTCATTGACATCATTGATCTGACATGCTGAATTATAACTTAAGTTACAGTTAAATTCTCTGCACATGGTAAAATGGAAATCCCATTGCAGGGATTAACATCTCAGTATTACTGAGCAGAATAAAAATGATAGGCAACAGGTACATATAAACTTCCCTAATGTTTCTCAGTTCTTAAACCCAAAGAGGTTAACTGTAAAATCATATCTTGGCTCCTACTTAGCCTCTTTTCTCTCAGCTAGACTATTTTACTTATTCTTCACTGTTATGCTGATAACTCCTTGTGTAGTTTCTTCTTATGAGTCTTGAACAATTTGCATAAGGGCTTTTCTTCCCCTTCCTAACAGACTTTTCCCCTGGGATTTGAAGTGCAATTTCACTTGCTATCTGCTGTCATATTTCATTAGAAGTTACATTTGAACTAAGAATTTTCTGTGTTGGTTCACAAGATTAAAAAAGAGAGAGACACACAGAGAGAGATTTTGCGTAATCTTTTGCATTTAATAAGAAATGAAATGCGTGCATGATTTCACTTAACTTTGGCCTCAACTCAGTGCAACTGCTTAATGTTGGGTGTTTGCCTCCCAGAATAAGAGTGAGGGAGCTTCAGTCTGAGTGGCATCAGGGATGAACCTGAGCATAGCTGCTCTAAATTCAATGAACTCTCTTCAAGTGCTATGATTTCACAGGTTGCAGGTAACCCGTAAGTAAAATGCTCAAGCCATACTGGAACGATATTTTCAGATTATTTCTTATTTTCTAAAGTTACAAGGAAAAAAAATAATGAGGAAAACTGAATAACTAATGGGAAAATTAGACTCTCCAGGGGCAACATATCTTTTATTTTGCTTTTCTTTTATTTAAAAATAGAGATTTCCCTGAACTTTTCAAAGGTAAATTTTTAGTGAGTAGATTTCTACTTCACGTGTCTTCCTAATCCTGACTAGTTTAGAAACTTACACAGCCAAGCATATATCCATATAAACATAAACAGAGATGATCTTAAAAGATCTTAAATTTTCCAGTTATATGACTCCAGTTCTCTGTTTTCAGAGAGAATTTTCCCTCAGACTTAGATTTGAGATAAATAAACAGTGTTAAAGATGCTCTCATTCCAATATAATAAAAATAATAACATCTCATTATTTTCTTTAGAGGTTGATAACTGGATCCAGATCATAGGCTGTGTAAGTCTTTCCCTTTGGTGTCCTCTTTCATTTTTATTTTTATTTTTTTTTACTTATATTAGCTTATGTTTTTTCTCTCTTTCCATTTGTTTTACCTTTTCTTCACCTCCTTTCACTCCTGCCAACCATTTGCAATGGGAAAAGAGCACACATCAACAAAGCCTTTCATATTAGCTTTTTCAAATTCTTTCCAACAAAGCCCTCCAATTTTTTTTTTCCTTTGGATATATATTACAGTTTCAAATCTGATTTCTTTCTGGATGTCAATGTTTAAAATGTCTAAATTGAGACCACATTAATTATTAAATTCATGTACTCAGTTATGGTGGAAAACTTTCACCCAAAATTAATTTTGCTGTTAATTAGTTTACAAAAATGTATATAAAATCAATAGTGTGTCACAATATGCCTATGTAATACTCTTTTTAGAATTTTATTTTAATCACAGCAGGATGAGTATAATCCCTAAGAAACAAATAAAAATAAATAAAGAAATATTAAACAAGGAAGTATCTTAGAGAAAATCAGCAGGCATGACAAACCTAGAGACAAAAAAGTGAACCATTATGAAATACAGACCATAGGGTGAATTACAACAACATGAAAAACAATTAATCTCTCCTATTACAGACACCTATATCAAGATGCAGTGAACTTGTATTTCCATATGCCGTTTTTTCCTTACTAACTGTAGGAAGAACCTAGATGACTACATCACATTCAGTGCCTAAATTTTAAATGGCTAAAGGTAAAGGAAAAAAAAAATCCAATCTCACAGGTTTTTTTAAAAGAAAACAAGTTCCCACTGTTACAATTATTACAGAATACATTTAAATGATTCAAGTATAGTTGGCTTTTTTTTTTTTAATAGGAACCTGATGATCCTAGCACTTTCAATTCCCAATAAAGCAAATGAGAGAATTTAGTCTTGGGTGTGAACAAATATATGGCTACCTTTTAGCATATTTATAGTTCTGAACAAGTCAAAAGAGTGCTTCTGTAATGGGGAGAGTGGGGGCAAGACATTGTAGAATCAAAAATCTGGAAAATCAGAATAAATGATATGGTCAATGTTGTACTCAAACACAACAAAAAAAAATACATCAATGCAACAATCTACTTTTACAAGGCAGCATAGAAAAAGGAATTTGTAAACAAAACTTAAAACTGACAGTAAAAAATACAGTTCGAGCAAACCAATTCAGAAGCAGAGGACAGTGGTGTTCCATTTGAATGAAGTGAAATCTAAATAAGAAGCATTAGTGATCCTCAAAACATCAACGTCTATAAAAAAAGTATTTATACTATAAATGCAGAAGAAAATAAAAATACACATAATAATAAGAAAAGAGTGCTCATCGTTCTGTACCTTACCTATTAACAGAACAATTTAAATTTAGAGACATCCAGTTTGAAAAAATGAAAGCTTATCTTTGTAGCGTTAAACAGTCAAGGAACACAGGAGGAAATCCTGGTAACATCCATACAGTATTTGTATACAAATGAAAAAGTATACTATTAAGGCAGAAAGAGTCAATGAAAGGCCAAATGTAAATTGAGAAGCTGAGGACTGTAATCTAAACCCCTGGAGATGCCTTCACAACAGATTCTGCATGGAAGATGAAGGGATAGCCTCAAACTATATCAACATATTGTTTGTTAATTGGCTGCCATGTGTGGCAAAATCTTTTTATATTAATCCCATAGCAGATGTTGGTGAATATTCAGTGTAAAATAGAGAAGTCCGTGTTAGCATTCCTAGAGCTGTGATTATAGCCCATAGAATCATGGCTATAAATGGCCTCTTGGGATGATCTGTGTATAAAAGAAAGACTCCAGATTGAGAAAATAAATCATGATCAAATATTATATAATTTACACCGTTTGCTAACTAAGAGAGAGAGTTAGTCCATTAGTCCATGTAAACAGAAGAACAAATGAATGAAAATGATAGCCAGGGGCATTTGAGCATTCAGCTTAGTTTTGTATTTGATGTAATCAATACTATGCAAAAAATCCTTCTTGCCTTTTCTCTTTGGGTCCTTTTATCTAGTAAAGAGGGTATGAAGGCAGAAAACAGCACTGCACCTTAATAGTAGTGATTTGTGTGCCATATCAGCTACCCTAGACCAGCTACAAAGCTATGCCCCTACCTCTGCTCCAGCAAACTGAGCAGCTGCCATTCCCACAGCCAACACAAATAACTGCTGCTACAACAGGCAACAAAAACAATGCCGTGGCACCTGCTACCCTGACCAGACATGGCAATGGTAGGCTATCATTCAAGCCAGTGGCAATAGGGCCACATAAACCCAAATACATTCCCTTGCGAGCTCAGCCGCTGTCCTATCTGAGCACAAGCACATGCCTGCCAACCAGGTTCCCTCACTCAGTTGCAGCTCTCAGGCAATCTCAGTCTGGTATCTTCCTACTGGAAAGGAGAAAGAAAGAGCAAACAGGGTTGCTTACCCATGTGACAGAGAGCAACTCCCAGGACTTTAGCGGGACTCTGTCAAATTACACTGTCTGAGCTCCTTGTTTTCAGGTCATACCATGCGGTCATGAAATAAGCCTCTGACAGGCTTTTCAGGTCTGTAAGGACATCACATTTACAACTGTTCAGCTTATTGTTCCTTAGCCAGTTTAATGTCTCTCCTTATTATTTCTTACGGAAACAAGGGAGTATGACTGCAGACAATTTGTCCTAGATTCTGAAATATTATTGATTTCTCAGCATCAGAGGACTCAGTGCAACTCTCTGGAGAACGACTAACTCTGTCCTGAGTCCAAATTTAGTCCTAGGAATTATAAAAATCCTATATAATGAAGACAATTACATTCTTTCTGTTCTTACTGGTATGTGGAAATAGCACAAAAATAATTTTACATCAAATAAAATAATATTTAACTCTTCCCGATTTTCCAAAAGTCATGACAGTCTCCAAAAGAAAGTTCAGAATTTAAACTTCCCACTTAAAATCTTCAGATTGATTCACCCACTCAAACATAACATGGCTTTAGGTCTCTGGAGGACCTACAGAGGGAATTCATTTAAAGGAAAACTGGTAAGATGATAATAACATTTTTATTGTTGAATCTTGTGCACTGTAAAACATAGTGATTAGCATTACTGTATTTTGAATATGGCAAAATGATTCAGGACTTCAGAAGAATAAAATCTAAGAATAAGCAAGATCTTGACTTCCATGAAGTTTGTCTATCAAAACTTTTAAAGAACTAAAAAAGAACTTGAAAGCACTTGAAATATAAACTTACTAAACCAATTGCCTTGTCACAGACTGTTTGTCCACCTTTTATTTTTATTTTTTTTAAAGAAGAAAAAACTGACAAACTGAATATGGATTCCTGCTGAGATGATCTTGAACTCCTGCCATCTTACCTGGTATACTAACAGAGGGGTCTGGTATTTCTGGCTCCCTGTCACAAAGCCAAGCATGTGGGTACCTGAGCATCCTGGTTCCCACACTGTGAAGCCAAGTCTTCTTTATTGTAGTAGGGCTGGAAACTCTAACTGAGAAGAAAATTTCAAAACAAAGTATTTTGGTTGTACAAATACCAATCTTGTTTTGATTTTCTTCCCCATGGTAAATTTCTAAGTAGAATTTATTTCCAAACTTAGGTGAAAGGGTTTTTTGGTTTTTGTTTTTTCCCCCCAGAATCTTCAACCAAATACAATCTTTGTCTTTTGACCAAGACTTTTAAGAGCTGGTTCCAAAGCACATGATGGAAAAGGAGAATTCCAAGCTGTTGAAAGGGTTGATACACTCTAGGAGGTGGATTTTGTGGATGCCAAACTGTTCTATTGAAAGTGCTTAAGGTTTGAAGTAATCTTTATGCTACAGATGACTGTCTTCATGCTAGATTTTCCAGCAGCTGAGAGCTTGATTCTAATGTTCAGGTCTGCAGAACTCAGTTGAGATATTTTGACATTCGCAAAATGTACGTGCTTAAAATAGGTGAGGCAGAAGATGCCATGAAGAGAAAATACAGCAACTAAGCCCATTTATAATTTGAATAGATTTCTGCAGAACCCTACCTTGCTTAGCTAAACAAGCCTCTCCACCTTCCACTCTGGAGTATTTTGTGCGCGTGCTATTCATGTGGCGCCATGCTATTTTCACAGCTAAACTCACATCTTATTTTTTGTTCTCTAAGTGTAGCTTGATTTTCTTTTCATATTTCAATTTCTGACCATATTTTTTGTATCCCTTCTCAATTCCTCTTTTCATTTTTATAAATACATAGTGAACATTCCGTATTAAAAAGTAAACATTTACAATGACATGGTATAAATACAGTTTTGTGGTATACATACAGTCTAAATTTAGGAAATACTGTGGTAAAGGCAATGCCACAGAAGATTATTTGTTTACCTTTCTGAGGCACCCCAGTTATTTAAGTATAATTAAGTTAGACTCTTTTTTTTTTTTTATGGATTTTTGTCCATCGCTGAAAAGTATTATTAGCACTAACAAAATTAACAACAAAATCCACAGATTTTTCACTATGTTTTAGAAATAAGTTTTCATCCACATTTAGAAGTAGCATGACACATTGCTATCATATTTTAGCTTGGTTGGATTGTTTCCCAGCTATAAAAAGGGAAATTGTAAGAAATATGGGTAATAAGACTATAGTAAAATAAAAATGATTAGATGAATAACAAATTTATTACTAAATTTATTCTTATTGAAAAATATTTTTCTCACCTTTAATTTGATATGCACTTTAAAAATACTATTTGAACATCAGAATTTCCAAAGGATATTATTAATTGGAGAACTGAGGCTGGTTGAATTGTTTGCTTAGCAACATTTGGCTAGCAAATAAATTCCATACAGCCACGCTCTCTGGAAATTATTCTTTTTCTTAAGTAATTGCACAAATAATTTCTTTCAATATTTTCAGATTTTTTTTGCAATTTATTTCCATAGCACTAAATTCCTTATGAGTCATATGTAACTGACCACTTCAGGCTTTTTCAAAATATCAAGTATTCTCAAGTATTTCTGGTATGAGTTTTTGGTCAAATTAAATATTTGTGGGAAAATGAGCTTTAATATTATTTGGACCATTTCATCCTAGATGTCCATGTACCATTAATTCGTCTGGAAGGAAATAACAGTAATGCAATTTATGTCAAAAGCATAATACCAATAATAAGTTTATAATCACAATTACACTTTTCAAAGAAGTTTATCAGGTGAATCTGACATTCTTGTTTCTATGATTTCTTTCATCTTTTAACTTGGAAACAGTGATTCCTGTTGAGTTTGAAGAAAAAAAATTACCGTGCTTTTCAATTAAATACATAAAAATATTAGATGTTTTTATATTTTTCCTAACTTGGTTTTGCTTTAAAAAGACTAATAAAATAACTTATTAATATTTCGAAGTTAAAAAGGCAAAATATTTCATTTTTTGTCAAACATTTTCTTTGCTTCCAGCAACCACTCTGTAGCAGAACTTGTTAAAAATTTCCTTACCTTTGTAGTTGATATGATCATAATCTGTTTCTGCTTAAAGAAGAAAGTTGTATTGTAGTGTTTACAGAAGACACTGAAATACCCAAGATACACCTGCCTTGGCTGAGACGCTTTCATGTCTGAATCCATACTCTACCTGGTGTGGATCCAAATCTGGAACAGTTTTCCGGTACACAAGAGACTGAGTCAGGCATTGGACTCATAAATGTTTTACAGGCTATGTATTAACTGCAGAAACTGATCTATTGTTTGAAAACAAGCATTGATTAGAATATCTAAGAACATAAGAATGAACATGACGGGTAAGGGCAGAAGCCTGTCTAGCCTGTAACCAGCAGGGAACAGTGAGCGTACAACATGATCTTTCTCTCACTTACTCTCCTAGTTCCTCTTCCTGCAGTTTGGAGATATCTGGAGCCAGAAGTGCATCAGAATCATGCAATTTAATAACCCTTGACAGATTTTTACTCTCTGAATTTGTCTAATATCTTTTTGATGTCATTTATAACTTTTTGGATTTAATTTTTACTTAAGCAAAAGAACTTCCCTTAGTTTCCTTTATACGTGATCATATATATATATCTGATCATTTCATTTGGTGTCTTCCATATCCTGAGCTATGTGAAACATCAAATAATTGTTTCCCGTTCATCTTCTCTCTGGCATTCAGGATATTATATTCTTCTTTTATATATATGCCTGTTCAACTGAGTCATTTCCAGACTGAACTGTTCTAGTCTGTTTAAATTCTTCTTATCTTCTTGTCATCCTTTTCATCCTTCTCTGTACTGGTTTTACTGTATCCTGTTTGATATGTTGTAACCATAACTCCAAGAAGTGTTAAAGATCTCTTTTGCTTAGTTGTCTATTCTTTCTTTTAATAATAAGCTTTAGCACCCTGCTTGCTTTTTGACCACTGAGGACTAACAAAATGATAACTTCAGAAAACAGTATATGGAGACTCCAGGATCCTCTTTGTGATTGAAAATACCTCATTTATAGTCCATTGTCTGGTCTATAGCTGAATGCTTACAGTTTTTTTTTTGTTGTTGTTGTTGTTTTGTTTGTTTTGTTTTGTTTTTCCATTAGTGCATTATTTTGCATGCACTGACATTGAATTTAATAATGATATTTCATCACCTATTCACTCAATAGTTTCCATCAGACACGGCAACACGCTGATATTCTCACAGCAGTGCTTCTCCTCTTTTCCAGCCCATGTATGATCTTGCTAAGTACTACTTGTTGAAGAGAAGATCTTTGGGAGAACTCAGTGGCAAATTCCCTGTTATAAATGCTGACCATTCATTTATTGAATGTTGTTCATCAAAAAACAAACAAAAAAAACCACATATAACACTCTAAGTTGGTAGTTAGTGTGCTGATCTAAGCAAAACAGGCTCAAAGCTCTGAGCAATATATCTTTCCTTATAAATAATAACCTACATCATTTGGGTGTATCTTTTTGGTGTGCCCTTATGTAACTAATAATCTAGTGGCAGGAAATCTCTCTGGACAAATGAGACATCTTGGTTCAAATCTGGCATGCGTGTGATTGAAGAGAGATCAACAGTCCTTGAGTTTAGCTAATCTCCAAACTACTGGGCATTCCCTAAGGGTATTCAATGTCATAGGTCTTATAGGTCTTTTTGTTTTGTTTTGTTTTGTTTTGTTTTTCTTGGGTTTTGGGAAGGATTTTTTGTGAAAGGGTGACCTGATGCCAAACTCCAAATGAGTGTTCATTACAGAGAACCTCAATTTTCCCTACAAATCTCAGTCAAAGCCTCTGTTATGTCTGGAGGAAAGTACCTGAAGGTGTTTGAAAGAACACCTTGTGTTTATGTACGTTTATATCATTATTTCTAGCTGGGTATAATTTTAGGCATCTCCCTTCCTAGTTTTCTGGCCCCTGTTTCTCTTGGGCAGCAGATTTTCTTCAATCACAGTGGTGAAAGGGCTTAAGACCCTAAATTACAACTCTGGAAAGGAAAGCATTGACAAATTCACAGAACTTGCTGTGAATGTAGACCTTTGGTCTTTTCTAGAAAGTATGTTGACAGGATCTGCAACATTATTTGACTGTAGCTCTCACCATCCTTACCAGTTTAATTCTGTTTTGATCCCACGTTAATGACACATCTGTCATAATGTTAATTACCAACAAGGTAATAGCAAATGTAATTTTATTTTCTTTTTTAATAGTAGTAGGTAAATAATTGGAAAATATGGCTTTGTATCTGATTGAAACACAGCATTCAGACAGGGGGACTAGGGTGAGACTGAAGATGGAGGAACAAACTGGTTGGTAATTTCCATGGTTATTGAAGACTCTCACATGGGAGGAACCTCTTGTAACTAACCCAGACAGGAAAATGCTTAACTAGAGGTCTGAAAGGTTTAGATACTAAAGTTAATGACAAGATTGAAGGCTGCAGGAAAGCAAGCTTCACTAATTCGGATGATCAAGCTATTTTTCAAACAGTGATATTTTTGAATTACATTATGTTTGCATAGTGCCTTGAAATGTAAAAGTTATATATGAAGGTTATATACATTGTTATAATAATTATTATTGGATATTCTAATGACAAATAAAATTAGACTTATATATATATATATATATAATTACTTAACCTTAAGGAATTCGTTAAATTAGATAGCTTACTTTTCCACCTCCATGTTCAGAAGAAAAAATGAATTATCTGTTGAAACTAACAACAAAAACACCTTCATCTTAACTGGGCTGACTGTGAAAGGATTTATAACAAATTGTTGTCAGAACATTGTGACCGGCATTGAAATAAGCATGCCTGCTTGAGATTTGTGTGTGTGTCTGTAATCTTGATGCTAAGATTGAACAGCTGCTGTGTACCTGTTGGTAGTGCTTGTTTGCTGGGGTAAAGCAATCTTTCCCTTCTTGCGCTTTCCTCTGTTGGAATGAAGCCAACCAAGTTCTGTAGAATAGAAAGGGGAAGGAATGAAAATATGTAAATCAACATCTAGTAATGGGTTATATTATGTCAGTAAGCTACTGACATCCTTCTCTATCATTGTTCTCTCTCTGTATTGCTAAAAACAAGCATGGGGTTGTCAAAATTTTTATTCTTTCAGTGGGAACACTACATTGTCCTGACTAAGCCTGAGGTACCAATCAATTGCTCAGTCTTTGGATAGCAGTCCAAAGACTTTGGGAGGCGGCCCCTAAGTTCTGGAAAAATATTTCAGACATTTACAGGGAACAATTAAGAGTCTAATAGTTACAGAGTTACAGACCAAGGAGAGAAAAAGTTAAACAGCTTCACTGCTGGTGGCAAGGCAGTGTACAGCACCATTACTGTAGTTGATCATCTGTCCATTAATGAAGTACAACCAGCATATGTCTGTTCCCTCTGTGTAGAAGTTTTGAAAATAAGGGATAAGATGCCATCTTTTTTCAAGCATACAAACTATGTGTATTGGGGGAAAAAAAAAAAAAAAACTAGTACGGAAGCACCTCCAAGTAATCTAACTGAAGCAGTTCAGAGCTCCACCACATGTTTAAAGATGGTTTATAAAGAGAAATGAACAGCTCCCACAAGCCTGAGTGACAGGAATCCGCCTTGCAATTCTATCCAGTTAGAGGACACAGCTGGGAGGTCAGACACTGCCATTCAAATGCCTGTCCCTACTCAGAAAGAGGGGATATGAACTGCTGTTTTCTCCACCCAGCTGAGTGACTTAACCACTATAGGCTATATGATATTCTAAGGTTGCCCTTTTGTTGGACCCATTATACAAAATGCTAAACATCACAATGATTGGAATGTTTTGCATTACAATGTGAATTCTAATCCCTTCAGGAAAAAAATGGAAATGCTTACAGTGCTTGCAACTGGGGCAGAGATCAATGGGACGAATTAGATCTCTCCTTTCCTCAACTTTTGGCACTCACGTTTTGATTAAAAATATATTCTTCCTTTTCACTCAATTACCCAATTAAATTGACTTAAATGTATGGACAAGTTTGTAATGTTCTAAAATATTTTTAACATAGTGACTTTTTGCAAAAATGTGTATTCTTTAACTCTAGTTATCAGCATAGTGGGCCAAGAGTGGGCCAAGAAATCAACAGTGCAAATTAAAGTAAGAACATCTTATCTAATGGAATGTAAATATGAGCAGAAACTGCAAGAGCTGAAGGGGTTATGACATTGTCCGTCAGTCAGTACCGATGATAATACAGCCTGATACCAAAGGGAATGCATCACTAGGAACTGTGAGGTTAAAAGATGACTACCATGTAAAAATAAAAAACAGAGCCAGAGAAAAGTAGGTACTTCATGCCTTTCATCTGTAGTATTTTGATTAGATCTCTGTTGGAAAAGGTAAAGCAACAGGTCAAGCATTTATCTATATGTAGATCATCCTCTGTTTCAGTTTGTTTGCTTGTTTGTTTAATTTCGAATAAGCAGTTATGGGAATGTGAGTCTGGGGAATGTGGACCAGAACCCAGGCCTACTCCCCATTCTGAGGAGCTAAACATTGAAGGAAATATTTAAGGCCACTATCTGGAGGTAGGACTAGAACAAACACTCTTCCCTGTCTGGCCATCTCTTAAAAAGGGACAGGCAGAGATGAATTTGAATAAAATGGTCGCATGCAAATGACATGTTTAGCATGCTATAGATGTCTGGTATAGACTTCTGGTGTTCATATTTTAAGGGGTATTGGAAAATTTACATAAAAGAGTGATGGCAATATACCCAATGGAGAAGGAAAATCCATAGTTTCTACTGGCTATAAAGCAGCCTGTTAGTAATATTAAAAAGAAAGTTGAATAGTGACTTGATGACAATGCAGAAATACTTATTTTTATTTTTTATTTTTTTTTGAGGGGGGGGATATGGAATGCTAAAATATTCTTTAAGCCAGGGAAAAACAGTGTAAAAAAAAATAGCAGTGAGTGAAGCTGTAGCCAGGCAGTGTTTTAGCAACTACATTCTTAATTATAGGGGCTAACTATGAAGCTGTGAGGTCTCTCCTAACCTTGAATCTTGGACACTTTCTGGACACATGCTATAGCCAAAACTATATCAAGAAGAGGCATGCACACTACATATCTGGCTACGTTCAGAGCTGAACCAATAGCTTTCAGGGTAGGTATTAGGCAGTAAAGATATTTTGTCTGTGAGTTACAGTTTAAAAAGAAAACACTGAAAGCTTCTACATGCATTCACAATAACACAGGTTTGGTAGCCACAGAAAGCTTTGGGGGAAATGACATTGAGACCCCAGGCAGGATTTGTTGCACTGCTTTCTCTGCCTTGATACATTAGTGTTCTCCCTGTGTTGTGTTTTAGATGCTGAAGTGATATTTCAAAACCTTCTGTGAAAACTAAGCAACATCTGAACAGGCTTTTGGGGGTATGTAATTTTGGAGATGTGAGAGTCCAGATCTTGGGAGCAGAAATGGCAGACAGTACCATTCCTTTACTATGTCTATTATTTTACACTTTTATAGCATACCGATATAAGTTCTTTTTGACTCCTAGTAAGAGAAATAGATTGTATATGCTAACTCCAAAAAAGGAAATCCTCAAAACAATTTTCACTGAAACATGTATTTAGTTTTCCCAAACTCCAGTGATTCTCAAAATTTCTAGTTGAACCATTACTAGCTTCTACTTATTAACATTTTGAGCAAATTCCACTGCTCTTGAGCAGTGCATCATGTTGCAAAAACTGGACACATATCCAACATGGAGCCAGGCTGTATGTGCTCAAAGAAGCTGGGTAGCTGGTAAATCTCCTGCTGTAGGATATAGGCCTTATCACTCCACATCATCCCTGTCAGACAATTTGTGCACCGGCATGTAGCAGCAGTTAAATGAAAAAGCCTGTAGGCAATCCTTCGGAGCTGAAGGTGAAGCGCCTGCTGCACAGGAGGCAAAATTGAGAAATAAAAAATAAAAATGTCACTACAGAACAAGTAGGAGAAATCCATAATTATTTCTTCTTTAAGAAGTGTTACAGGAAAATCCTGCAGACGGAATAAGCAGGATGCAATTTCAGCAGAAGCTGGGGAATGTTCCTTATCTATAAAAAATGAATAAAAAATGTCCTTATTTTTTGACAAAATGATAATTTCTTTTTAAAAAATATTGCATTTTAATGTATGAAACATTATCTACATGATTCTGAAAGCCCACTGTTTATGCCCCGCATGGATTGTTTTGTCTCTTGAGGTACGGTGTGGTATGTATGTAGAGAGGCAAGGAAGCCATGCCCAGGAGAGATTTATAAAATATCTCAGCAGGATAGAAGAACAGTGGGCACAACAGAACAAGCAGATGCACTCACTTGTGGGAAGAGTGAGACTTGCACTACACTTCTAATGCACATCACAGTAGGATTTAGGAATTTTCAGCCAAATGGTCTGAGGTTTAAAAAGTGTTGTCATTTTCCATGTGGAAAAAAAGAAGGAAAAAAGGGGGGGGGGGGAAGGATTTCATTAAAATATCTAGGTATTGGAACTTGGTTTTGTTGCACATCAGAATGAAAATAAGGTGTTCTAATGTAACAATTTAATAAAAGAAAATCTACTAGTTCAGTGACAGGTCATTCATCTGAAATGTGGGAAACCTATACTCAAGTGCCTCTTTTAGGGTGACTTCGTTTCTCAGATATGAGCCATTAGGTTCATAGTTTGAATGAAGTAGTGTTTCCAGTCAGGCAAGTACTTTCCCCAACATTTTCTGTTCATTCATGACTATGCTAAGACAAGTGGACTGACTAAATTGTGCGAAGGGAATTTCCAGGCAAAGAGGTGTTTTTCAGATGTTTATGTTGTAGTCATCCTTGACAGCTGAAATAGTCAACACTGAATAAAAAGTTAGAATAGCTCTAATATATATAATATATATATATATATATGTATAATTTATATAGAATAGCAACACTTTGGGCTTCTCTGAGTGCTCGGAACCAGGGTGGCACAAAGCTACCTCTGCTACATCTGCTTCCACTTCGGCTCTTGCCTCACCTAAGTCTGATGCTCTGCACATATTAATATTTTTGACATGTATGGTGTGAGATGCTGCACTCTAGCTCCTGTAACAAACCGAAGCTTTGGACTGGTTGCAGACATTAGCACATTGTGTAGAGTCCGCAAGGAGTGCAAAATTAAAATAGATGTGATGTTCTGGTTTATGTTAACTTCATCTGTTTTTATTTGGGTTAAATCTTCAGTAGCTGTCTGGTAGACTTACTCTTGAACTAGTCTTCCACAGCGTCTATCCACCATGTACAAGCCCCTCTCATATCCCCAAAAGATGGAATAATACTGTGTGATGCTAAAACTAATAGGCTGTGCTCCACAGCCTAATAGCTAATGTTAAGAATATCTCTAATTACATTAGCACTGACTATACCCTTCATTAGTGCAGGAAAATTATTCATCCTTTTCTTATAAGCAAAGATATGACCTCACATAATAGGAAATACAAAAGGCATTTAGTGTGGTTTTCAGAGTACCTCTTAGTGAGTTAGGAACAAGAAAGAGAAATTTGAAAATCACACCCATAATGAACGAGTAGCAGAATAATTATCTCTAGCATAAACAACTTTAGAAATGCATAAATCAAACAGCATGCAGTACCAACATTTTACTCATGTTTGCATAACAAAACATGGGCCAATAAAACTGTAGAAACCTGGCACTTCTGCAGTAGAATATCATGTTATTCTAAGAGTAATAAGTGGAAGAGAAACACATCATATCTGCTCCTTAGTGCAAAGCAGATCATGGGTTTGTATTTAAAAATACCTGCAGTTCCTTTTCAAAAGCAGTTTTGGTCGTTGGCCCAATCTGTAGGAGATTTTGGTATCTAAGTCCCATAGACCTCCACAAAACAATACCCCCATCGAATGGCCTGCTAGGGTCAATGCACCTTCTCAGATCACCTCCTCACCACCTCAAAGCTGTTCTCATTCTTCAGTAGAAAAAGAAGGAATGAAGTATAAACACACAGTAATACTAACACCTCATAATGTTCCTGTGTCTTCCCCAAGGAGAAGTAAATAACCTGGTATATTCATGTCCAAGTATGTAAACACATACCTGTGGTCATTACCTCTTCAGCATTTGAGGACCCCGCGACTTATGAAACACAGGTAAAAGCTTGGAACTTGGAGAGTCTGGTGCCTAACCACATCACTTGGTCTTTCTATAAAGGGAAAAATATAATGAAGAAACTTGTAAGCCAGAAAAACGGGGAGTGATATTTGCAGAGATGGGTTTGTAGCAGGGGATTTTTACAGGTTACATCCACTATTTATTTATTTGTTTGTTTGTTTTTAGTTTTGTATGATTGCAAAACAGGTTGCACATCATGTTTAACATTTAATCTTCTATATATTGTAATATGTTAAGAAATTTAGTGAGAAAGAAATCATAAATACATAATCAAGTGAAGCAAGTTTTTCAGCAGAGTTTTTCATATTATTTCCTTTTTAATTTTTTTAACACTTTTTTCCCCTATTTTTTTTTTAAAACTGGTCTTTATTTTAGCCATGCGAGAGATTACCAAATGTGTCTCAGAAACCAAACTGTATATTAACATCTACTGATTTCTCCTTATCTACCATGTTAGTAATGTCTTCAAACATGAGATCTCTTGCCTGATTTTATGCTTCCCATCTTTAATCAAGCTGTGTCTTCCCAGCTGTTGTCCATCTTTAAGACAGTTTCTAGAGATGAGTTCTGTTAAAATACTCACAGCTTCTAAAGTAGTGAGGGAGACTGGCTTTGAATTTTCATTTGTATCTACTTTGCTAATAATAATCCTCACCAAAGTCAATAGTGGAAAATATAAAAATGTTACTACTTCTGTGTCAGATTTAAGCTTTTCCAACTGAACATTTACTGGCGAAATCTACCTGCTACTTTCAAGCCTTTCTGAAATTGAATCCTCTTTAAAAATGATTAATTTAAAATTTAATGAATGAATTTCAATCTTCAATTATTTAAAAGCATATGGAGAGAAGAAACATAGATGATGTTTTCCTGAAAAAAACTGGACCAAACAGGTTCTCAGACTAGATTATTAACAGGTAGTATTAAAAAATAAATAAATAAAATAAAATCTTTTAAATTTTATGTCTGTTCTTCAACATTTTAAACAAACCAATAAACCAATTTGCTCAATAATGATCTCTGACATTAGTGTTAAGGTAACCATATATGCAACTTTATTCTTTTTAGTAAAAGTAAAGCATCCAAGAGGATATAAATCATAACATTATTTTTAGAATATACATTACTTCTAAATTTGTATTTTTTTAGATTAAGTTCAAAATTATTTAGGTAGAACAGTGGATTATTTGAATATCAAAGGATATATAATTAAACAATGGAAGCTTCCAGCTGCTTTCCTTATTGTTGGTGCCTGCACATACTGCAGGTAATTTTTCTTATTTACAAATGATGTCATATTAGTGATAATAAAAAACATTCATGAGAAAATGCTCTCTTGCAACACTCAAAGCAATTTGTTGGATTAGTTCTATACAACAGAGTGCAGGTTATTGCACACTTTCAGTCCCTGTATTCATTATGGCTAAAAGTGAATTAGCTAGGATTATATTTAAACAATATTAAGTGTAACAGACAGTTTAGATAAGTGAAGAGCTAGTGTATAAGAAGGGTTTATAAAACAACATGGAGTGTTGTGAGGTTTTATGTCTGACACAATGGTGTTTCTGTCGTGCCCTGCTAACCAGACCATTTGTCTGAGGTATGAGGAGTAGCAGGAACTATGAACAAAACCACACAAGTGCACGATTGAGTAACGAGATCCATATTTAGGAGGGTCTAAAAGATAAGCTTAGGTACATATGCCTAGCTATTGTACAAAGTCTGTAAAACCCATTTTTCTTGTGCATGGGTAGAACAAACACCAGTGTTACTTTGGTTACATCATCCTATTTTTAAGCATTTGTTTAAGGATATCCAAAGACACTGTTGCTTTCAAAGCTGACAATTTTCAGGACAAAAGGAAGACAAGGGGGTTGATTAATAAGGTGTACGTACTACCAGTGGGTACAAATTAGTTTAAAAGAAGGTTCACTTTAGCAACACACTGTTTTCAGGTACTTTTTTGCTTTGGTTCAGGTACTTCAGTGGGGTGTGAGCTTAAAAACTGAGATTGTGCTGCCACCTTGAGGATTTTTTTGAAGCATGTCCCTTAGCAGAAGGGAAAATTAGGTGTACACACTAATTTCATACAGTTTGTGTACTTGCTTGTACATGCATATTAAATATACCCTACATATTACCGTATTTATAATCATATATATTCTATAGACAATGCACTGGAAAATATATTAATGCTGTGACAAGTTTCTGCAAACATAACCTAAGAAAAATTATAAAGGAGTTGTTTCATAAGCAGATTTTAAAATAACTTGACTTTTTATTATACAAAGATCAAGACTGGATAATTTTCTCAACTAGGTACTATGGGTCATTCATATAGGTGCCAAAATTGTATGTGAAATCCAGGCAGACGTGAGTTACAAGGCAACTTGGCGTGGGTACAAGATTGAGATAATTTACATGACCCGGGATTTAAAGAAATTGACTTTAATTATGGATTATCTGTGATTTAGGACATTTAGTCAGATAGCTTTTGTTTGTGCCTAGCTGAGATGGGAGTTAAGTCCTGCAAAAGGATCCTTCAGGCTACAGCCCTGCATCAGAAACCAATGTCAGTCACTGCTGCAGATACACATTTCAGTGGATTAATGGGGGTGCATCCATCTTGAAGGAATTCATTTGTTGTTTTTTTTGTTCATTGGTTTTTGTTTTCCCCAGGACTTTGGTACTACCATGCTGATTCTCACCAAATCTAATGTTATCACTCTGTTCATCAGGAAACATCTATGGGCTGATGTTAAGTGCCTAAGGTAAGAGAAAACTTTGGATGAATTCCAGATCACAAAGTATGGTGGGTGAGATAAATACATATACTGTTATGGACAAGAGGAATGCTGTCCTCAAAAGCTGAGTCTTCTGAGGGAGACTTAAATTCACAGTCTGGAACCTCTCCTTTTGTTAGGCATCTGCACCTGACATTTAGAGAACAGAAGGCTGACTTGGTCTTTTTGGATACAGAGGGAGATGGTTTTGGCACTAATCTCTCCATACTATTGGCCAGTGGATACAGCAGTCACTTAGGAAATAAAAATAATTTTAGTTCTTCCTCATCCTGAGCTGGTGCAAAGCAATATCTCCTAATATTCAGTTGTCTTGTATTTCGCTACAAGGACTTTTGCCTGACTGAGTGCTAGAGAATAATTCCTCTTGTACCTCTCTTTTTTTATGGCTTTATGAAATGAGAGACCTTAGCTGGCAGTTTAAGCAGCAGGGATGAACAGTGGTCCTTCCTACCATATGATTAAGGTCCATTGTGTTAATGGAAGACAAAGATTTGAACTAGAATAGAGAATAGAACTGTTTCTTTTTTTTTTCTTTTTTTTTTGGGGGGGGGGGGGAGGAGTGCTGTTTTGTAAGAACATAACATCAATGCCACCTATTTCAGTGATGTGTGAAAAAGAAGATACCATGTTTTGCACTAATTTCTGTGTTTTGTGTTTGTACGGTTGAACAACATTGATTAAGCCAGACTTAGTGAAAAAGGTTAAGGAATGCTTTAGTTTATGTCTGGGGTTAGCTGTCTCAGGTATCTTTAGGAAGGAAGCTGCTCTGTCCCCCAGTGACAGCAGTTTAGAATACACATATAAAGACATTTCTGAAAAAGTGGAAATTTCATTGAAACGTTGTTACCACAGGCTCCTGGACTTGAAGAGGCTTAATGGATCTGGAGCATCACAACTTTCAACTTCAGTGTTCAAATTCTAACTCCCACTTCAGTGCCTAAACCTCTTAATAGATTAACTATATATACTGAATTAATTAGTATTTTGTGTTATCAAGGATAGTGAATTTCATCACACAAGAGAGACATTTCATTAATAAGCATTATAATGAGCTTAAATTCATTTTTATTTTGGCTCAAAAATTGTAATTTTTTATTGTTAGACAACAACAATGGATCTACAGGATATTTATCATGTTAATAGGTAACTGAGCAGATAAACACTTGTCTGCCAGGTGATGAGCACTGTGAGGCATTCTGAGTGGTTTGCTGATAAATAAAGGTATTACATACTTGCTTGTACCGCATACAGAGGACTGTATGCCTAAAGGAGAGAACAGAGCTTTAAAGAAACCTGATACCAGAAATCTACCTTTGTCTGAGAAGATCAGTGACACAGAAAAAGATTTGGTGAAGGAAAATGATAATGCTCCTTAAACTCCAGTTGAACTTCATTTCTCCATGCATCTTAAGACATAAATATGTTCCAAGCAAATTTAAAAAGCTTTCAGTTGCAATCAGCAGATGAAGTTACATCTGCTTTGCATCCATCCAGTTTACATCACTGCAGAATTTGGCACCACTACTCTACGAAGTACTTGCAGGGAAAACATTTCATTACTGGTATGCTTTTATTTATTTGTTTTGCTTAAGATAACACAATGATGAAACAACTGGATTTTATTCACTTACTTAAATGCATTTCTTGGTCTACTCATTAAACAATAACATTAAAATAACAGGGAGAACCATCTGGCTTTTTGAAGTTTTTTTCAATACATTACCAAACCACATAGAATATTTTACCAGGAAATAATGTCTTCCTGGACAGTCTGGATTCTTTTCCACATGTATGGAGGGAAATTGTCTGTGTTTCTATCCATTTCTCACTTCAAAATAACTGGCTATCATGTGGAGAGGAATGCAGAATTATAGGACAGCATTTTGTATGTGAGCATCTATGGGGAAAATGACTGGTGTGTGTGTACAGTTGCATTACACACATATTTTAAGCTAAATCTGCTTTAGACTGTTTCCCTTACCTGTGTATGATCTGACCACTGGAGTTATCAAAAAGAAAAGTTGAAGGATGAGCAGAACTGCTGGGTTGAATGAGTCATAATAAGACCTCTCATAATGTCTCACAGAATTTTGTAGAGTTCCATTTTAATAGCTGTACATGAAAAATTGGTGTATAGTTTCTGATTTTCATTCTTGAAGGTGTAGGCAAAAACTTTGAACTCAATGCTTTAAATGTTCAGGTAGTAACGCTTTCATGTGATGCTTTAAGTGTTTTGAAGGGACTGCCAGATAACAGAAAGTAGAGCTTCAACTGAGAACTATCTGAACAGCAGACTTGTACTTCCCGCATATCTTTCTTCTGCCAGAGGATGTGAGTGAAGGAAGAAAAGCATCCAATAAAATCTGGAGTTTCAGTCCAAAAGTAGCTTAGGAAAACACATTAGATTTACAGAAATATGAGAGAGGTTAATAAAATCTTCTGGTTCAATACCAGAAGATCATCATCATACCAGTTTGTTTTAGTACAGATAGGAATACATAGATCCACCCACCACCACCACCTACATTCTCACCAGACTTTCACTCTCTCAACAATTTGTTTCTCCTCAGTGATTCCATGTGAGCTGGCTTTGAAAACATGTACGGCACTACAACTTCACTGAGAGGACATAAAAAGGGTATTAGGTTTATTTCGTTTTCCTACCAGACTGGAGGGTTATCGTAGTGGTGTATTGATCAATGCTGTGGATGAGAGTATAAAAACATGTTTATTTATTGATCAATGCTGTGGATGAGAGTATAAAAACATGTTTATTATAGTTGCATACAGTGTGAATTACATAGAAAGACAAGAAAGTAGGATTAAAAATCAAAATGAACAAGCTAGAGAAACAGTTTGGGAAAAGAAAAAAAAAAAAAACAAACAACTTGAATATGATCTTTGTCACTTATGCAGGGATAGTCAACTGCATCATGAACTAGACCAAGGAATGAAAGCCTATGCATCAGTTCTGCCAAAAAGCACCTTGGGGTTAGAGCAGATAACCACTCAAATGCAAATCACCAATGCTATGTGTTGTGAAAAAGACAAACATCATGCTAATCTGTAGAGGGTGTCATGTGCAAGCCATACACTTTCTGCTACTACTGCTTCTTTGGCTACCTGGACTGGAATATCTCATCCACCCTATGGGTTTGCATTTTAAGAAATATGTGGACCAGTTGAAGCAAATGTCAAGAGGAACAGGAAATATCAAAGATCTGAAAAGCACTCTGTGATGAGCTGATGGTGGTGGACCAGGAGTAGTTTATTTCAGAAAATAGAGGAGACAAAGAGGAAGTTCCAGAAAACCTTCAAATACATAAACTAGATGCACGGAACATAATAGCTAGGTGCAAACATGAAAGATCTTAACTGTTGCCTCTGCCCATGAGAACCGTATGAGCACTAAAGCCCTGAGGGAGCTGCAACACCACACTTCAATGGTGTTTTTAAGAACAATTAGAACAAATGTCTATCTGGATATGTAGTTGACTTTGCTTTTAAGTCATGAGGGTGGAGTAGACTAACCTCTGAGATATTTTCTTAATCTATTTTCCTATTACATTAATTGAAAAAGCAGCATCAATATTTTCCAGGCTCAGAGAATCAAAACTGTAGTAAGGTACAATGATCACCGTACTAGTAATCAAATGCTCCTCTGAATGGACATGACTGGAAAAGGTCACTAATGCCACAGGAGCCATTGTCAACAGACAAGCAAAGTATATCTAGGTCTCTTAGAGCCATCTCCTGTCAAATTTCCTATTTCCTCCTATTTTCATGGTGAAAAAAATAGAAAGAAAGGTCTTTTCCACCTCTATAATGTTTCTAGGTTATTGTTTAAAGAGGCAGTGATGGATGGTCAACTCCCCCTTGGGTACTAGTGGAGTTTCAGTATTCAGGTGTTCTCTTTGCGGTATTTTTGAACAAGCTTTCAAATCATCAAACACATAGCATTCTGAGGTTTCCTAAATTCTGGTCATCATTTGAGCCAACTGCAAAATTGTTTTGTTGCAGCAGAATAAAAAAGAGTTCAGTTTAAAGATCTGACTGTCTGCAAAGTATTTTTGCCTGCTACATACTGTTGGATGATGTAATTTGGCCTGAGGGAAAATACTATTCTTTCAATAAGTGCTTGTAGCATTTCATTTTCCTTCTTATTTTGCCCTGTAAAGTTGTTGGTATTTTAGTAATATACTATCCTCATTCCTTCCAAAAATTTAATCTAACATCTGGGGGGAAATAATTACTTATATAAATATTCAAAGAATGGGCAAAACTTGGAAGGTTCAAAATTAATGTAGAATACAAACGTGTAGCTGTCCGGTCTTTTTATAGAACATTTAAACTAGTAAATAATTTTAATTTATAAATTCTATGTACACATATATATGCATATGTTCTCCTCATATACCTGCAACTCTCTTTATTATTGAAAGTTACTATAATGTTTCTACATGGTTTAAGATGTGCATATTATGTATACATGAATATATATGTATATTGTTTCTCATTTCAGTTCAGTGCTGGTTATCTACTTTGAGATTAACACAATTGTGTTTAATCTTATATGTCTATAAATAGTGTGCATATAAGTGCTCTTTGTGCTCATAAATTTTTGGAAGGCAAAGGACAAGGTAAACACAGATTTTTTTTTCTTCTATATTTTGAGTTAATGATTTTTTTAAAAGAACATCTTTGTCCTAAATCAAAACCACACAGCCTGTCAATAGCTTTTGGTGATTTAGAAAACAACTGTGGATCATATGGCACACAAAGGAAGAATGAGTTCACTGAAACTACCACCAAACAGCATTTTAGATGCAGAAATAGAACTGGGTAGGAAGTGGTTTTCCTGTCCCGCGAAAGTTTTCGAGATCTCGTTTTTCCCGTTATGCACCAGAATGAACACAAGGTCCACTAAAGATGAGACTAGGAGAAAGATAATAAACCTAAGATCTGCCAAAACAAGTGAGAGCTTCCACATTTATGTAGCTGGTAGGGCATTTTCCTGGGACAAGGAGAACCATGGTGGAGGCTCCTGTACTGACCCCATCCTAGGTCCCAAGAGCATTCAGCTCTGTGTTAAACATAGACATTAGACTTGCATAATTGGTTACTAGACTGTCAATTATTTTGATGTAGATATCTTGTTTGTCCATCTTTCTTAAAATTTTGGTGTTGATAAACCACTGTTTCCAACAAAACAGTTTCCATTGCTGGGAAACCTCTGCCCTTCATTAGTTCTCACAGAAATAATTTTTACTCACAATGTCCAACCCAGGGGATGCAAAATTTCCTGTCAGCTTTCTAACATCTATGAACTAGAGATAAAATCTTGGTCCCAAATCCTTCAAGGCATTTAGACACCTAACCATGGAGACACAAAGACCAGACCAAAGAGAGAGAGAAAGATATTTGGGTATCACCACTGTGAGCTTGCAGACATCTGGGGCCTGCAATAGAATCCAGATGGATGATTTTTGCCTTAGTCCCTGAAGCATAGGTACACATTAAGACACTGGACCAACTTTAGCAATTGAGTTTCAGTGATATGCTGTGCCCCCAGAGAGCAGTCGTGCTGGGGATGTTGGAGAACCATCCTGTCCTGAAGAAGCATTTCAGAACTTTTTGCAATTTTAGGAGGGGTGTCTATGCTGTACAACAGTGACGGACTACAGTAGCTGGCCCAAACCTGCTCCTGCTGCCACATCTGCACTACTAGTAATATCTCGAGACACTGAAGCTGAGATGTATTTATTTCTACTCAAAGCCAATTCAGACCTTTAACTGCAACCTAAGCATACTTGGAGCAGAGAAGCAGACACACAGCTCCTTTGCTAACTCTGCAGGTTTGATAGGAGAATAGGCAGAACAGGGGAGACTCTGGCACCAGAGCTGAAAGTGCAGACTTTAGCTTCCAGTGTGATATTCCTTGTTACAGTACAGATGTATTCAAAATTAAATGTTACTCTGGAACTGTTTTAGCTGCATTTCCTCCAAACCCTCCACATCGGAGCCCTCAACATCCACTTCTGTTGCAAAGGTGAGAAGGGCAGCCCATATATTAATAGCAAGTCTGCCTCTAGTTGATAAGCTAGATACCTGATGCTGGTTTTCTGGTGACATCATTGTTTCATTTCTCTAGATTTCTCCTGACATAAAATACTCAAAATATTGCTCCAGCAAAGAGTGCTTGCCTCAAGGGATAGTTCAGCACAATGCTAACATTACAGGTAAATGGGGTGATTTCTGGAGAAGTAAAGTAAAACTGTTTGCCCTCTCTGTTGCTCATTGATATAATTTCACTCCCAAATCACTTGATGGCAAAAGATGACTGGATACTTTAAACAACATCGTTCTCACACAGTAGAAAGAGAACAAGTGGTCTGTTGCACAGCTGTGCGCAACCCACCCACTACACACAGAGAGTAGTACAGCCTTACTTTCTTATGAGGGCAATAAGTGTGCACATAGAATGAAATTAAGAAACCTTCCAAGTTCCGGGCCAGGTGCTGGGCAGATGTATGGTGAGGGGGTGGAGGGACTGTGGGGAAGCATTGAGAAGAAATCTTCTCTTGTAGGCGACCGGGCAGCTGCAGAACCCCTCAAGGAAGGCTCGTCCAGTTCAATGGCTTACTTTGGCACCCACAACAGAAAAGGATGAGAGAATTTTCTTGGCAGATTTGGCCTTGTCAAGCCCCTCTCCATGCAGTAGCAATGCCATTGCCCCTTCCATGCATGCAGCAGTGACACAGGACTAACCTCTACACCTGCACATCTTTCTCCAAGTCAGGCACTGACACCTACTTGCAGGACAGCTCTCAGAAGTGAGCAAAGGACTGTGTTTGTCTCCTTTTTTTTTAGCACTGCATTTTGAGACAACTGAGTGAAAAGGGCTATGTGAAATCTGCATGCTGTTGCTAGCATTCAATATATAAACTTTTACAAGTGAGATTTAATGTCATGTAAAAACTGATGAAGACTGCACCTAATAAAAGTAGCTGTTTATACACATTCACTGTATGATCCAGGTTGTCCCTTTCAGTTAACTAGCTACACTGAAATTTGCAGTGACAGATGAACTACCAAAGAGACAAGTAACTAGGCTGCAGTTATGGATTATCCGTGAAGCTCATTTGGCTTTATGGAATGCAGTAGTATTAACACAGCCTACAATTTTATGTAAATATATTTAATGCTGCTTAAAGTGAAAATAAATATGGAAACAAACAGAAAATATTTATTCTCCAGTCCCAGTCTTTGAACTAATTTCTACTTTTTTTTTTTTTTACTTTAAAAGAACAACAATGACATCCAGTGGCTGTAAAATTCTCTAACATTTCTTTCTTCCATATTTGACACTACATCTAGTGTAAAGAATAGATTTATTCCCATTAAAATTGTAAACTGAGATGGAAATTGTAAATATTTTATTTTTTACAAATGCTGAACAGAAGTGAAAAGCCTTAGCATGAAGCTAGACCTTGAGACATTTCACAGACCTTTTTGACATTTTTTGGTAACAGTGAAGTATGAGGAATTTTCCCTAAACTCTGAATCCAGTTCAAGTCAAAATAAAATTAACACCTGTTTTTTAAACAGTTTCATGTTCATAAATACTCACTACTACGAAACATTTCTTTCACTACCTTCTCTGCCCATTTGATAAATTTAGAAAGCAGGAGCACCTGCTAGCTTTTCTAAGCTCTGCTTTCTGAGCAAGAAGCTCCCTCTCAGCTTGCAAGTAATATGATGAAGGACCTTTTTTCATTTCCCCCAAGAGACAGAAAAGCCTTGGTGAGTCTTCTGAATCCACATGGATCTCATGCAATCAAGATCTACTTCCCCAGCAAGATATATTCAAGTTACAAGCATCCCAAACTGCCTTATACAAACAACATTTTCCATAGTGATATGTACTATACCACACCTTGAGATGGGGATGGTAAGAATGAATAGTGGTGCCTCATCATTCCTTCACCCTTCCCTAAAGAAAGGTATAATAAAGATTCCCATAAATGAAAGAAAGCAAAGAAAGCAAGAAAGAAACAGCAAGAAAGGAAGCAAGCAAGCAAGTGGTAAAATCTGCATTATTTTCCAAGGTCCTTTGAACCAGGATTGAAATGAGGGGGAATTCCCCAGCCTGAAGTACAATCCACTAATGCAATTTGATTTTCCCTACTGGTAAAGGTTAAAAATGTATTAATTAAAATTATTCAGGAATTCATTTGAACAAATTCCCCCCTGTCCCCCCCCCACCTTCTTTTTTTTTATTATTATTAGCAGGTAAACTAGCAGAGGACTCTAGGAAATGTACCCTCCATCCTTTAGCCCTTTTTATTTCTACAGACACCTTTTCGTCTCGCTTCTCTGAATACCAGGATTGTCTACCTTGCAGAACCCACCTCAGTGGGAGGTTTATAATATCTCCAGCTGGGGTAACCCAGACATACCTATTATCTCAGGGCTGAGGGAGCCTTGTGCAAGGCTAGCTACCAATGACATTCCCTGTCTAGTCTGTGGCTCACACATCTTATACCACCTGAAATCCCTCTCCTGGGCTCAGACCGTTTCAGGGCTCCCAACCTTCCATCCTACAGCAGGTAAACCACTTGGCTTCAGGAGCTGGACACAATCTAGGGACTTCCTAAGGAGCCAGACAAACCTGGAGCTGTAACAGGAAATACATAGATTTCAGTTAACCATCAACATTTTAAATGAAGATAGATTTATGTGGAGGAAAAGGGATTAATTTGTCTCTCCTGTGGCCATCTGCATTTAATGAGATAGCTCTTGCTGTGGAGATTTCTTTCTCAGTTCAGCAAGGATAAGTTCATAAGTGGGCTACTGTTTTTTGTTTGTTTGGTTGGTTGGTTTTTACATAGCTTTTCCCTTTTCCTTTAGCTTGAGGTGGTACATGCCAATGTATTTGAAAACAGTAAAACCGGTGTGAGAAAACTGACCTGTCCTTTAAAGCAGAAAAAAAACTTTTGAAAGATCAGTGCTGTGTTTTTGTTCTCCTGGGAGTAAGTCTGCATTTTGTGGTGTAATATTTTGTGGTATGAAAATCTGAGAGCTGCTGTAACTACAGTATACTTTACTTCCATTCATCTATCTGTATTTGGCAGAAGTACAGACATGCTATACAGATTGAGAACTGTACGGAGACTGACATATCATCTGCACTAGAGAATGAAGGAAGATACTCTCAGTCTGTTCTCCTTGCTAGTGGTACCTGAAAGATTTTTTCAACCCAGCATTACTTGGAAGCATTTACTAACTTTGACAACGTATTTTGCTCTGTGAACCTCTGAATGCATTGAAAATATCCGCTGTCAAAACTTCAACCCATTACAGTTAATTCTAAGAAACATAGATTATATAAGACTGTAAGAGACATATTTTTTTCCCTGAAAGGATTTTCATGATATCCTGTGAAGCAAAGAAATGCATTTGCTATTTCCACACCTACTGCACAGATTGGAGATGAATTGATGTTCCCCTTGGTGCATCTCTTGGAAAAATATACTTGTAACTGAGAGGAGAGAAAGTTGGCCTTTGATTTCTTCCTAACATGGTATACATGGTTAGTAAAGTTTCCTTCCAACCACATTTGGGCTACAAGTCTACATAGGAAACAGGCACAGTCCTGCCAAGAAGCGTATATGGCTTCATGCATTTGAAAGTATCATTACTGAGGAAAAATATAGGGTAAGAAAGAAAAAAGGCTTGTCAATAAGCAATGCAGTCTGCTTCCTTTTTCTAGTGACTGTTCACTTCTTGATCAATAGTGAAAAGCAAAAGCAAACATGGCATAAAGGTGTTCTAATTATCGATATATGTTATAAGGAAACCTTCATTTTGTACTTACAAAGACATTAAGTTTGTGCAAGTGTAGTACAAAATATATGAATATATTTATTTTGAAATGTAGAGGAATTCATACTGTAATTGAAAGACAGTGCAACATCTCTGACACTGTGTAGATCTTGAAGGGGAAGAAAAATCTTCCCTAGATAAATGCAGCACAATACTTTTATTGTTCAGCATTAACCCTTATTTGTGGCAGCTGACAAGAGAATTCCCCATGGATGGCTAATGGCTTCATTTTGTTGATTTTATTTGGGTGAAATCAGTTTACTGTTGAGAAGAACCTGCCTATGTTGTCTTTAGGGCATCTGTGCCTTCTTACCATCTCCACCACCCAGCCCAACCTAGAGGTCACCTCCTTTCTTCCCCACCCCTCTGCTCTCTGACTGGTCCCCAAGGCCTTCAGTCTGGTGTTTCTGCCCACTAGAGCACAAGTTGGTACCACCGCTCCTGCACCCCCTCTGTGCCCACAGAGAGCACAGGTTTGTTACATGACACATGATGGAAATCAATAATTCAGTGTTTTCAATGCAGAACAAAGCACTCCACCACCCCACCTGGCCATGAAATTAAGTTTTTTTCCCCACAGAAGTGGGAATTGCAGGTTACTTTCCAGGCACAGCAAAAGAATAACTATTTTGTGAAAAAAAAAATAATATTAGTTGACTTCACTTGCTGAAATATATGCTGTCCCCCAGAAAGAAAAGAAGGATCCATGGACAATTGCAGACACACAGCAGCAGCATTTCACTTTTTATTATTGTCGTTAATACCTTAAATACCTTTATGCTTAGGTAAGCAACAACGCTGCTTTTGATAGTCTCAGTCAAGATGGAGGAATAGAAACATGCAACCACAGAATAGAAGCCACTTCCCAATCCCAACAAGATCACAATTTAGAGGCAGCAGATGGACCCAGACAGATGGCAGAGTACGTGCACACTGTGAGACAGGAGTGATCTCAGAGCAGCTTCCTGCCTGATATCACTGACCTTGGGTTGGACTAATGGCCGGGTTTTCATGGTATTTGAAGAAGAGGGAGGTAGCATTGACATCTGGGACTTGCAGCTGCTTGGAATAAAAATACTGATAATTTAAGGGTAAAAATACATATACATAAATGTGCATGTCAATCCCTTTATCTTAGATTTTAATGTCATGTGAAATACATGCAGCATTAAGTGAAGTTATGAAGTCCTAAGCTCACTTCCTGTATAAGAATATGTATTGCTTTTGGCTCCCACTATGATTTTTTTTTTTAATTAACTTGCCAGACTTAAGCAGTTTTCTCTGTCAATTCCCAATTTCGTTGTTTTTATGGCATGGAGGGTAAATGGATATATAAGCTTTCATCAGTCTATATTCTTTATAGCATTTTCATTTTCAAAAACAAGTTGTTTTATTATAAAAGGTATGTTTTATTTTACCTAGGATCCAAACTGTTAAAAATAATCAAATATAAAACTAAAACCTTCTGAAAACTATTACCTTTATCTTGAATATCAAAATCAACCAAAGGAGGCAGGAATGTCTGTGTAACATAATAAAGTTGCTCAGGGCGTTGTATTTTCAAACTTAAGAAGTTTTGTAGTTGCTGTGTCATAAACCAAGGAAAACTGGTAAAGTCATTTTAGTAGCAGTTCAGACCATACATGGTGTAACAGTAACAGCTCCCAACAAGCATATTTTAGGTAGGCCAAAATCATAAAGTTTGAAAGTGTAACGAGTACAGTAGCTACACTTGTAAAACAGACTTTTCCAGCCTGACAGGGCAAAGTTGTTTCAGAGCCCATGACTGCCATGGTCTCTGTAGTCCAATTTTTTATTAAAGACTCTGGTTTATCTGCTTATGGGCTATTCTTCTTGCAAAGTTCCTATGTAATTCTGAATTCCATTTTTCCTTGAATGTCCAAATAGCAGCAGAATCTTAAGGTACAAAGTCTAGTTTATTTTCTCAGTCCAATTATCCTGACTTGATTTTATGAAGGTACAGTTCATAATGCATACAGCCCGTCTCTTTTCTGTCCTTTTTTGTGCAGGACAAAATGGAACACATTTCCCTCTGTTCCTTGATATTTTATGGTTGTATTTTATTATTATTAATGTCATGTACTGAATATACACCCCTGTTGCTATTTCAGACTTGTCCAGACTGGTACATTGAAACATCTCAGATGGCTCCGTCCTCTCTGTCCTATCTTTTATTGCACTTCCTTCAGACTTGAGTCTCACCTTAACCCCCTTTTCGTATTCTTATATAGGATTTCTAGACTACTGTACCTTTACTCACAAACATGAAATCTCAGCTGGTGTAGCAGAATGTGATCTTCCTCTTGTGATTTTGAGCATAGTTGCTAATATGGGTGACTGGCCTGCCTTCTTAAATCAGAGACCTGCTTACCCTTAGCAAGAGTAATATAGCCTAAGAGAAAGGGCTCTGAAGTCACCAAAGGGATAAACACAAACACATGTAACTCGCCCTAAATTCTCTGATAATGGATACAGACATCTTGCTTCCTGAAATACACCAGTAAGATTTACTTTTGGCCTATCTGTTCTCTGTAAGCAGTCCTGTTCTCACTCTTAATACTGTTCAGTTATATAACAACACTCTGACTTTCTGGTTCAATGTGTTGGCAAACAGAAGCTTTGTGGCTGGCAGCTGGATTTTCCCAGATAACAGCAAAGTCACTGTCTCTTAGTGAGACCCTTGGCTGCAGGGAGCTTTCTCAACTCAGAAGCTGCAGCCACAGCACGTGAATGAGGGTTGACCAGCTTATCCTTCACAGAGCAGTTCTATTGCTGGCAGCTGGGATATCGCCCAGCCAGAAACCTAGGATGGCAGCAGCTCCATAATCTGTATTTGTGTCTCTGAATGCCCAAACCACGTGACATTGTCCACTTCCAGCTCAGCACATACCCTTTCTCTTACACTCCTTATCCCCTCTAGTGCCCTAGTTAAAAGTGAGGCCACCTGTGTGTAATCGTTTTTTAAAATACCTGTGTGTTTCCCCATATATTGGCTGGAAAACTGGAGCCACTGATGGATGTAATGGTTTTCTTCCTCCGTAGCAGATTCATTGTGTCAATTGAACGAAGTTCCTCTGTACCCAATAAATAATGGAGAAGACATTGTAGGTGGAATAGGTGCAAGCTGAGGTAGTGAAGAACTAAATGTCTTCTCTGTGTTACACAGCAACTGCCAAGAACATATCAGAGATATTTCAGCAGTATGGGATCTGTAACACTCCATTCATGTAGCAAGTGTTGGACCTTGACCCTAAGATGAAGACTGAAGAGCTTTTCTCCACTGGAGATTCCCACACACAACAAGTGTATCACCTGGCCATTTCCAGGTGAGCTGGTGTGAGTCTAGAAGAAAGAGGTAGAAAATATTCTGATTCTGTTCTTTTTCTATTGCAAAAAATGCCATATATTTTTATTTCTTCACCATTAGCAAAATAAATAATAAGGTACCAACAGACTGTGAAACACACTTTATTTCCTATTATCAGATTTTATTTCGAGTTGATGCACATGCAGATGAATGTTAATGCAATATTTACTACAGATGCACAGCTATCATTTAAAAGAAAATATCTTAAAGAAAACCATTCCAGGTATGGAATGCGTTACAAAGCATTGACAGATATCACAGAATTTTAATATTTTCCATGGATGTCAGCTTTGGGAGTAGAAGAATGGGTCAATAAATCCAATCTTCTGTAATAACAAGCAAAGCTTTTTCTGCCAGGAATTTTAAAATAACAGCAGTCACTGGTGTTGCACTAAAAGTAAGATTATATTTTAAATCTCATTTAGAAATGTAAATCTGCATGTTTTTATGAAGTCACACAGTGACTCCAAAAAAACTGCAACTGAAGTTAAATATTAATCGGAAGTCCAATAACTTGCTTGCAGGCTGTACACAGCTTTCTATTTTATAATCTGTTAGGAGCTAAACTACAAACCTTCAAACGATAAATAACATCCTTATGAGGGAATACCATCACACATGCAAGTGTCATTTAAGCTGCCACAGTTTAGCAAGCTTGTTAATAAAAAAGTTCATTTGTGAATAAAAATGTTTATTTATGAATATAAACAAATCTCTTCAAAACAAGTTTCACAGTCATCAACATTTCCTGTGAAATCCATGCAGGTTATTTTTGGTATTCACTTATTCTCAGACAAACAGAAAATTATTTTCAGTTAACAGCAATCAGCCTGGTTAGTCTCACCTTCTTAGGCAAATTCCTAGAACAGAGACCTTAAGGTGAATATGTTAACAGCCTCCTACTAGGTAAAATATATTATTATTATTATTTTGACATCTGTATGGGCTGCTCTAAGATTTATCAATTTATTTATTTTTTAATTCTGCAAATCCCAAACCTAAAATTGTGATCTCCCTGGTGACAAAAAAGAAACGTGTTTTTATTTCAAGGCAGCTGACTGGTCTTGCTTCTTTCAATTTAAAACCCAACTGTGGACAGTAAACAGGCAGTCGTCACCCTGCAGAAGTATTTAAGACCAGCATAATTCCTCCTCTCTGAAGTTTACCTCAGTTAGCCATGTAGATATAAATATTGAGCATCTGCACTTGAATTTTACATCAGGATAACTACTTAAAATTTTCAGTAAAAAAGCAGCCACAAAATATTGTTGTTTTCAGCCAAGATATTCTATGATCCTTTGAGCATACTTCATTTGCAATGAATTGAAGAATACGTCTGAATCTGGCTTTAAACAAAAACTTAGGTGTATGCTCTGTAAATCAATATTAAAGCCATGATTTCCTGAATGGATCTTGAGCCACCCAGGTGAGAGAAGAGAAGGTGAAATGAGAAAGACTTGGAAAGGAGGATCACCAAGGAAAAGAGGCCAGTTGCAGATCCTACAGCCATTGTTCTGCCTCAGCACAAAAATCTCCATTGGAACTGGGAGCTGCAGTGGGTTAACACGCACAGCCAGGAGGTCCTGTGGTCCCTATCAGAGTGGGAAAGCCAAGGCAGTCTGTTTTAAAGCCTGGTCCCAGGCAGCTACAATTCATTTTAATCGAAGAGGAATATTGATTTTTTTTTCTTTTCTTTATTTATTTTTTCAAAGCCCTGGGGGCGCTGTAACCCCCAGCCTCTCTACTTTGTCTTACCCTTGCTGCAGACTGAGAGCTAGTATGATCTATTGTTAATGTTTGAATGGATTTCTAGTTGGGGTGGGATACCAAACGTAGGCTTGGTGAGCCACACAAAATAAATAATGGACAGGAAAGCTTGTTTTACAGGCTGAAGTGCAGTGGGGTGGGGAGTAAGGGTTAGTGAAGGAGGGGCTGGAAAGGTAGTTGGTTAAGATTTATTTGGCAAACGTACAACTATCCTGTTTGAATTGTATTTGAATTAATTAACTTCATCTGTGTAAACTGGATCAGTATCCTGTAATTTCCTAAGGGTATGACTGTATCAGGAAACTGAGTAGTCAGCAGAGCTGGTTGAATAGTTAAAATAACTGATTTACAAATATTTCCAGGAATAAAACCACTGAGTTTTGTTTCTTATGATTTATAGGGCAATATAGGAAAATTTATCTTACCTGAAAAATGTCCTTTCTGTAAGAGGGGAAGTCCACAGCTCCTTGGTTTTTGCTCTCATACTTTCTGCTCTCTGGAGGCAGAACCAGGCTGGTCAAATGAGGCCATACATCAGCAAGTCCCACAAGTTTCCAGTGCAGCTTCATAGAATGGAATCATTTACAGCTTAATCCACAGCTAAACTTATAGAGAAAAAAGAGAGGGAGAAAGAGAGATCCACACAAACAACTTCTGCAGCAGAACTGTTTAAATTTCTTTGGCAACTGCTCTTACACTCCATAGCATCTCTCAAATATATGTATAGATTGGAGAGACAGAGAGAGCATTTACAATGAATACATAAAGCAGCATGCAACTATATGCCTGACTCCGAACTACACTTCTTGTGCCAGGTGGGCAGAGGAGGTCTTCAAGTTTTCTTGCCAGAAATGAAATCAGCATAAGCTTCTTCCCAGGAAAGACCATGCATTTACTACAATGCAATATCCATTAGATGTCAGGGAGCATAAGAAAATAAGGAATGCAAGAATTATATCTCATTGCCTTTCCTTAAAGGAAGAATATATATATCATTTTGAAAACATTATGCCTACTGTGGTGCTTGCTCCAGATAATGACAGGCCAACGAGGTTTGCCTGTATAATTTTGAGAACTTAAGAAAAGAATAATAAAAATCCTTAGACACTTGTGTTATTTGGACAAAAGCTGTCTAGCTTGAAGGTTTCAATGAATAATAAGGAATAAGCACAAATATTTGAAAAAGATTACTTTGAAAAAGATTACTTTGAAAAAGATTACTTTAGCTTTTTTAATCTCCTTTGCAAAGCCATTTAATAACTCCTAGCCATTTAATAACTGGAGCCTTACTGACAGTATGTTATTTTAATTTATAATTAATAATTATGACTACAGATTATCATGATGAAAGACTTTTAAATATTTCATTTCCTTGTTTGTTTATTTGTTTTTATAGACATTCTGACATCATAGGTTTCTCAAGTATTTATAGAGGAGGTGTTTGTTTTTTTCAATTTTTGTAGGTTTTGTGTTCATATGTGGCTAAAGAGTTTTGGGTTGGCATTTTTTTTCTGTTTTTTTCTGTTTTTTTTTCATTTTCTAACTTCTTTCAAACACCACTGTTTGAAAGAAGGTAAGACTGCAACCTTTTAAAAAAACCTTTAAAAAAAATCATTAGGGATGGGACTGTAAGGCCAACATCCTTCAAAAATGAAAACGTGAGAATCAATCCGCATTTCTGAAAAGAAAAAAAGAAAGATAAAAATATGAGTAGTCAATGAGTTTAATTTCCAGGTGGGAATTGTTTTCATTAAGACAGGTCTGAGAAATTTTGTATCTGGTTGTGAGAACTGCTCTGCAGCTTTACAAAGCCTATAGTGGTCTAGGAAGTGAGCTCATTTATTGCCTGTGGTAAATAAAAAGAAGTCTTTTTATTTCTGAATTTATCTGCATTGCTAGATAAAAGAGAGAGAGAGAGAGATCTTTGAACTTGTCTGTTTGCTGGGTATTTTCTCAAGGTTGCAAAAAGTGTGGTGAACCCATCTGGATAGCCTGCTTTATTTCCTCCTCTCATATCATCTTAATTTTTTTCTGGCTGAGAGTAAAATTTTGTAGATTACAAAACCAAGAAGAAATTTTGTGTGAATCTTGCATCTCAAAGGAGTTACAATATGTAACGAGTATTTTCCTTCATCTTACGCCATCTTACTTTCTTCACGGACTCCAAACACAAGGACAAAATGAAGGGCCTTTAAAATTAATTTTGAAGATGAATGACCAGAAGTTTCCCTAGTTTTTTTCCAGCAAATCAAAGCTATATCAACAACAAGCTCTATGGCCTTGCAGATTGCAGATGCAGACACAGATGTAGAGGTCTCTGAACTACTTCTGAAATTGGAAGCAGCCCAGTCACATCAACATGACATCCTATCATAATTAACTAATGGCAATATGGCTGCCACAACCCAGTCTAATATTTTGCATTGCTTTATGTGCTGTAGATGGATCATCTTTTGCCAAGCTTTTTGGCTATCTCTACTTGCCTCTGCGGTACCAATGACAATAAAGTTGAACAGACATGCATGAAAAGAATTTGTAAAAACACACACAAAATTAAAAACGTGCAGAAGAAATCTTGAATGAGAATATGAATTTGTTTCTCTATGTTCCCCTAAGATACATTTCTCCAATATATTTCACTACAGGTTCTCAGGACCAGTAGTGTTATAAATAGGGCATTGACATTTAGTTGAGTAAGAATTCATAGTTAAATTTTCAGACTTAAACCTTAACTCACTTTCTATCTCTTTTTTCCTATATTCTGTGATATTTAAGGAATAGGAACCAGTACAACAAAACATCTCTATAACAGGTCAACAATAACCTGTATGCATTTCTATTGATTTCAATGAGATTGCTATCAGGTTTAAAGATATTTTCTTGTGTTGGCCATATTAAAACATAACACTGTATTTTAAGCAATAGTGAAAATAATGTTAGAAATTAATTAATAAATCTGTCTGAGATACTTGTGGTTTGCAATAGGAGTAGAAAGGATCCTAGAAAATTTCGAAGTATGAAGTTGTAGAGCTTAGTTTAGACAAAGAAGAATTTTGGTTCTCTAAATAATAAAACAAGTAATCTCTTTAATGTGTTAGCTTGTTGGTCTAAACTAGAGTTGAATTATAAGACTTGTATTTTGATAAGATACTTGTTAGATTTAAGCTGTGCTGGCATCAGAGATGTAGATAGCATATTTATACAATAGCTGTGAACTTAATGATGCTGACCAAAAAAATACAATGTATGTGCATGTTGATTTAAGTTAATAGAATAAGAGGCACCAAATGCATTGTGAATACATGATTCTAATAGTAGGAACATATAAGCATGCACTCATGTCCCCAGAAGGGAGGCATAAATAGAGGATTTAAGAGAAAGATTTCTTTGGAGCACCTTTGATAATTGCTCACCACTTTATTCTACCAGACCAAGGAGGTGTGGGTTAAAAGTTGTTTTTAATGTTGTCTATAAGAATGCTTCTTTAATCTTGCTGTGAAAAATGTCAGTGCTGCTTTCTGCTTACCTGACACCATAATATTTGAAATAATTGCAGAGGAATAACTGTTTCTTTTAATTTTAGTTGTTGTGTGATATCCTTGTTCACAAACTGATGGGAAACAAGAAAACATGAATATTAGTAAAAGTGCAAGTTACTATTTTGTGCTTTGTAATGTTGTACTGCAGTTTTATTGAATATGCAAAAAGAAAGAAAGAGAAAATAGCCTGTCAGTCTAAACCTAGGATACTGTTTACAGTTGCATTAAATGGGACCTGTATATACAATGTCAACAAATTCATAAAAAAAAAACAACACAAACAACAACAACAAAAATATTTCAGTGCTTCCAAATCCTGGGTCCAGCAGCTGCAATATTAGCTACTAATTAGACTTCAAGCCTTATATCCTACAGGCTCTACTGAGCTGCAGATTTTATCTCAGGGCCATTCAAATAGATATTGTGGTCATAAATACCATATTTTAATAGCCAGTCTTTGTTATTAAAAGTTAAAAATTATTTTGGTTTCTGGGATCCCACTGTGCTTATTTAGGAGCATTTGAGTTCCAGAACAGCCTGCACTATTTAGTCTAATGATTTACACATTTCCAGCTTTTAAGCTTCTTTTCTGTACGGTAGGGTAATGCAGATCAGACAGCCCACTTCCACTTTGCTTTCCAAAGGAAAGCAAAGGGGCTTTTCTCTGTTAACCTGTTCTGTGTTCCTTAGGCATTTCTTGATGAGGAAAAGAAATGCTTTGCAAGTCAGTTTGCTGAATTGACTGAAGTATGTGCATAGATTTAAGCACACAAGCAGAGTTACTGAAGACATCAAGACTTGTTTCTAAGCTTCATGGTTGATTCTACTGAAAAGCTATTCCCTATAGATATTTCATGTATGTTCTATCAAACTATTTTTCTTCCCACCAAGTACATACAAGAAAATTAAGTGCTCTATATCAAAGACCTACTATTTAAATCTCTTTATGGAAAGTAATTATAAATTTTCTTGATTTTGTTTTATCCATAGCTTAAGTTATTTTCCACGTCCTGCTGGTGGGCATCCTGTCTTTTAAATATTCAGTGGTCTTTCCACAATTAGTGTGCAGCTTTCCTTGCACATTCCCTACTTTTTCTTTTACCACACCCCCTCCAAATAAGAGCAAGTGTAAAAGTAACAGAATAGAAATAACAGCAGAAAAAGTGAGAGAAGACAGAAGCAGTATGTATTCAGAGAAGAGGCACTCTAAAATAGATATTTTTAAATAATTTAAATTTAAATAAGTTTAAATTAATTTAAATGTATGTGAAATAACAAACTAGGCAAAGGAGAAATCATCAGTCAACTTCAGAAATAAAAAAAATAACTGCAGGACAAAAGCAGGAAGAGGAAATGTGAAGCAAAATACTTAGTAAGGTAGAGAAAATGTAAAAGGAAGAGGTGACAATAAGAGACGGGACATCATCAAAGATGAATATTTAATGCTATTGCAGAGGTGATATTTAAAGCTAATGTACTCTCTAATACTCTCTAATTCAGTTAACGTAGCCTACTACGCCCCACAAGGTCTCTGAGGGAATGTTTCATCTCCCAGCAGTGAGAAGTGGTTCTGGAGGAGAACAGCATGGGTGGAGACTCCTGGGCAGAGTAGGAACGGCTGCTGTATGATAGATGCCATAATCCCCTCCAGGTCTGGTTTGTGTGATAGGAAGTAACAGCCTCTGCTTGAGCAGCTCCATGCAGAGTGCAGATCTGAAGCCTGGGCTTGGGCAGGCTGTGGCAGTCCAGAAAGCACACACCGGACTGCCATGCTAATGACATGAGAGAAACATGAGAAGAGTAACAGAGAAAGGGAGATTCATAAGAGAAGTAAAACATGGCACTTTCATGATGAAGCAAGCTCAGACACAGATGTGTGGGAAGAATTGATGAGGTCCTGGCTCTGGATGCCTTATACAGAGTTCACGAGCTAGCGTTGCCTAATACACGTCTGCACCAAGAATTGTTCTAGGGATTCTCCCACGTGCCTGGTGATAGGACAAGGGGGAATGGGCTAAAGTTGCACGAGGGGAGGTTTAGGTTGTATATTAGGAAAATCTTCTTTACCGAAAGGGTTGTTAGGCATTGGAATGGGCTGCCCAGGGAAGTGGTTGAGTCACTATCCCTGGAGGTCTTTAAAAGATGTTTAGATGCAGAGCTTAGTGATATGGTTTAGTGGAGGACTATATACTAATACTAACACTATATATATAGGACTATATACTAATACTAACTACTATATACTAATACTAACAAGTATTAGGTCAGAGGTTGGACTAAATGATCTTGGAGGTCTCTTGCAACCTAGATGATTCTGTGATTCTGTGATTCAGTGATTAAATGAGACTGCTGGGGGCTCCATAAAATGGCAGGAGGAACTCTTACCAAAGCGTATGGAGAACCTTATTTGTTAGTTTTTCCTCATGCAAGGCAGTGGCACAGTGGTTTCCCATGGATGAGGGAAGGTAGAAGTAATCGTGAGCAACAGTACCCAAACCATTAGACTAAAGAAAAAATTTTATTTAACTTGAGATCATGGCATCCAAATGTAGGTTTCTCCATATATTTGTATCTACATGTTCATTGATAAATTGAGAGCTTTATTATTTGCTGGAAGTCTGAAAGCTTTAAGGATTTTTTCAGTCACTGTAATTTAATATTTGACAATCTCTTTGATTAAACAGTCAGGATTGTTTTGGAACAGTGCATTTCTGAAGAACAAACCTCATGTTGTTTATGTGAATATCCTTCTTATATTTGTCAGTGACTCTGTGTACCTCAGTTTCTTTAAACCTGTTTCTAAAACAATGGCTAATGACAAAATGATCTACATTTATAGTTGACTGACAAGCCATTAAATCACTTTGTAAACTGGTACCCAGAAGAAGAATTAATGGCAGAAAATTGGAGCTGTAGAGTAACAATTTACTTGCCGATTCTGACCTGCTCAGCACTTTAGCTACAAATTCACCGCTGGATTGTACTTCTTTATTTAAATCTTCTAAAGACTCTGTTCATTCATAAATTCCTTTGTAAATCAGATATTTACGGTTTCCCAAAAGTCATTTTATCAAAAGGGGTTATTGAAATCATGCCTCTACTATGTTTCCCTGAGATGGCTACAGCTGTATAATTAATAGTTCTAATATAGTTGAACAACAGTATTGAATAAGCACTAATTACTGTTTACGTGAAATTTGGCCTTAAAATCTGCAACTTCTTTTTAACCATAGTCTTCCTGCCACTTTGTTTTTTGACTCTAGCATGTTATTCATGGAGATATTTTTTTTCAGACCCAACAGCTGGAAGGAGGGGTTTTTTTCTCAGAAGAGGTCTTTTGGCTTCTGATGCGCTAACCCAGTTTCCAAGTGGGTTTCCTAAGGAGAGTACTCGGTATATGAGCAACCAGACAGCCCTGTTACTGCTGTTTGCTAAGGAACTCCACATATTTGAGGATACATATTTGAAACCCTTTCTAATGGAAGGACAGTAAGTAAACTCCTGGACTATTCATAGTCCATGTTTTTGTTCCTGACTTTAGAAATCTTGAAGAACAAGCTGGACATGCGAATCAAGAACAACAAGTGCAGATGTTCTTGTCACAGGTCAGGAAAGGATTAGATAGTGATATCAAGAACTTTCCAACACTTTCTCTGTGACTTATTTGCTACAAAAATAAGCTCTTCATTAATCTTCCAATTAACAAATAAGAAAAACAAGTTAAAGTTTATTAAATATTGGCAGATTTACAGATTGATGTAATATAAAATCCTGTTTTAATGAGATTAGATTCCAAAATTAATATTTATGATATAGCCCAGGTAAACTCTTTAAAGAGCAGCAGAAAGAAAAAAAGAAAGAAAGAAAGAAAGAAAGAAAGAAAGAAAGAAAGAAAGAAAGAAAGAAAGAAAGAAAGAAAGAAGGAAAGAAAGAAAGAAAAGTGCTTGCATTTTAACATCTATGTGGTTATATTGTTCATTTAAAATAACGGTGATAACTTAGAGTTAATGGCCTTTGTAAAGCTCATTTTGTTTGCAGCTGTTTTGTTTTTTGTTATTTGATATCCACATTGAGTCTTTCAAGAAAGCAAACACAGTTAAGTTACAACTTTCTGTATCAATTCCTTCCTTTTATTTTAAGTAAATCCTCTGCTTTTTTTTCCTTTTAGGTCGTGCCACTCAGACCACACAGCATAGTGACTATAATAGTGAATATAATGTCATACTGCTGACAGAACTTGATAACCCTTCAGCATGTGTTTGGGTACAGAACAATTTCCTATGAACTTAGAAGTTATCGTTCATCTAGCTTTTGTGAAAAAATAAATTAAAAAAAAAAAAACTTTAAAGGATATAAAGAACTCTAAAAGTGTGTGCTTATTTCTGGTGGAAACTGATGAGACCATAAGAAACAGAGTAGTGCTTGAATTCAATAGCTGAACTTCTCCAGGAAATTATATTTACCTAAGATAGTTATGGGTTCCAGCAACTCTTGTGCTCACCAAATGAGCCCTAAGCTCATGATTTTAGTGAAATAGAAAAATATGTCCAGAGCAGTGGTAGCCGAAGAAAAATTGTAATATTGCTACAGAGAGAGAAACTTGAAGGAATCAGGAACATCCGTTAATATGTTCAGGCAAACACTATTAAGACTGTTCAAACAATGTCATATCTCTCCATCTACCCCAAGCTTTCTTTTGACAACTGTATATCTATGTTTTACTTTAAGCCTCACTATATGCAGTGTAAAGCCATAGGCGACACCTTTTGAATATGTCTTTAGTAATGTGTATTTTTACTGAAGTCACAATGAAAACAAACTAAAATTGTCCTTCATAGCAGTGGATTATGCAGAGACTGTAGTATTTGGGAACAAAAAAGTTGTAGGCTTTTTTGAGTTCTTCATTGCCTGCCTTTGTGAAAAGTATCTAGGCTACTTTTCCTTCTTCCTTTCCTCTTCTTCAGCATTCAAAAAGTAAAAATCTAGTCATCGAGAGAGGCCAGTGCATACATAAAAACTTGTTGGCTGAGCCTTAGTCTGCATGAGAAAGATGAAAAGATGGCTGGAAGGGAAATTAACCAATGTATATGGTAAGGAAATTATTTTCAATTCAAGGAACAGATGTGGTTTTGTTCTTTTCTGTTGTAGTTTAAATGGGGAGATTTGGTTTGATACCTGAGTTGCAGCTATATAGTGATTTTTTTTCTGATTACTTTTATATCACCCATATTCTCTAAAAATTCATGCATCTTTGTGACTGTACCCATCATCTGTAGACTTTGCTTATTCAAGGTTAGATTACTCTAACAACCTCTGCATGATTTAAATCCATCTGGAAACTAAAGATAGTGTAAAATCTGGCTGCCTCAAACCTGGCTGCTCTTCTAAGAAAGTGTTGTGCCTTTATGAAGTTTACTGCAATTTTGACATATGATCTTCATTGCCTACCAGTAGATATTTGGGTGTTTTGACCTTTTAAGCCCTACATGACTGTGTACCCAAGAGACTAGCCTACTCTTATGTTATTCCTGAGCCAGCTGCAGGCAACAGGCATGCTGGATTCCTTTTCATCTACCAAAGAGTATCTTGGCAAAGCATGGGGTGTGATAGCTCCTTCAAACTGCAAGTGTGGTTGCCTATTTGGCCCTAACTTGTTTAGTGTCCTGAAATCTTTACTGTTTGGGCCTTAATCTTCAAAAGATTGTGGTATTAAGCAGAGGAAAAAAAAAAACGATTAATGATTAGAAAGGGGAGTCTGTCTTAATCTTTTCTTTGATGGTTTTGTAATTGTGGACCAGATGGAATTGCTAAAGATTAAATGGTGCATCTATTCTTAAGCAGAGAGAAAGACATGATGTAAATGTGCAGCTCTCTTAATTTATATTTGGGCTTCTTCCATCCATGTTGCCTAAAATCCATGGGTATTGTATGCTTTATAATAATAATAATAATGTTTACTTATAATAATAATAATAATAATAATGCTTACCCATGATCCCTTGTACACCTCCCATTTCCCTGTCTACATCAGATATTGGTTTAAGAAACATGTCTTGAAGGAGCATGATACAGCCTAAAGCTGGAGTACCTCTTCAACAGCTGAAATTGGCATGAGGAGGCTTGAGATAAGGCAAAAATATCCTCCAGCTGCTATACAGAAAGTATAGAGTCAACTGCTGTGGTGAGGCTGCTAATGTTCAGACTGATGATGTCCATCTCTCTTCTGGAGAATCAGTCAGTAAGGCCAAGGTGAACAAGAAAGTTGCCTGCTCTAGTCAGTGATTCAGCTGGGACAAGACAAGATCAGGAATCTGCAACTGTTTTTTTCTTTTTTTCTTTTCTTTTTTCTTTTCTTTTTTCTTTTCTTTTTTTTTTTCTTTTCTTTTCTTTTCTTTTCTTTTTTTCTTTTCTTTTTTCTTTCTCTTTTCTTTTCTCTTTTCTTTTCTTTTCTTTTCTCTTTTCTTTTCTCTTTTCTTTTCTCTTTTCTTTTCTCTTTTCTTTTCTCTTTTCTTTTCTCTTTTCTTTTCTCTTTTCTTTTCTCTTTTCTTTTCTCTTCTCTTTTCTTTTCTCTTCTCTTCTCTTCTCTTCTCTTCTCTTCTCTTCTCTTCTCTTCTCTTCTCTTCTCTTCTCTTCTCTTCTCTTCTCTTCTCTTCTCTTCTCTTTCTCTTCTCTTCTCTTCTCTTCTCTTCTCTTCTCTTCTCTTCTCTTCTCTTCTCTTCTCTTCTCTTCTCTTCTCTTCTCTTCTCTTCTCTTCTTTTCTTTTCTTTTCTTTTCTTTTCTTTTCTTTTCTTTTCTTTTCTTTTCTTTTCTTTTCTTTTCTTTTCTTTTCTTTTCTTTTCTTTTCTTCTCTTCTCTTTTCTTCTCTTCTCTTCTCTTCTCTCTCTTCTCTTCTCTTCTCTTCTCTTCTCTTCTCTTCTCTTCTCTTCTCTTCTCTTCTCGTCTTTTTTTCTTTTTTTTTTCTTTCTTTTTTATTTTTTTCCCCTTTCTGTTCCCAGAATAGGAAAGCTATAGTACATGTTCTGGTTCTAAAATATAAGTGGATTTAAAAACAAAAACAAAACAAAACAAAAAACATAATAGGTAAGATAGCAAACATGCTAAACAGCAAATGCTAACTAGAAAAGTGATGCTCATTGAGAAATAATTGCACAGGAATGTGCAAAGTCAAAAGAAAGGTTCAGAAAGAGGTAACAGGCTAGCGCTAAGGATGCTCTAGTTACTAGAGTGTGCCTGGTCTTGAAATCAAAAGGTGAAATGACTTATTTGGCAGATTAGCTATAAAAAGGACAACAGACGACAGACAACTCTTGACATTTCACTAGATATGCTAAAAGTTTAAACTGTTTTTCATTTCTCATCTACAACATGATATTACCTTATAAAGTGTTCTTTTCACTTGCTTAAGAAACATGTTTTTTTGCCAAAATATTGGAGACTGGCTCAATTCCGCGTTTATCATATAAAATATCATCATTCACATTTGTTTTGATTTTGCATTTGCATAGCAACAGGACACCATTATCCAGCAATAGGAGACCATTATCCTGTAACAGTACTGTGGGTCCTTCAAGGTATGTGGCAGATCAGACTACTCCAGCTGATTCAGTTACTTTTGCTGCATCTGTCTGTACAGAGTAATTGCCAGCAGAAATAATTCACATAAATCCCATGCGTGCAGGAGAAAGGACATAATGTCTCCTGATAGCATACAGGAGAATGGCATTTGCCCTCTTTCACATTGAATCACAGGAAAGAATAAAAATATGGGAAACAATCAAAATATCAGAGCAGTGAGCTGTGCAACCACAGGATATTAGCTAGTGCCAGGGACCACATTTTGCTGTCACAAATGTTAAAAGACTGACATTTTCAACACCAAATATAAAAGCTACTGGAGCTGAGGCATTTGCCAAAAGACTCTTGCAAATAACATTGCTAAACCATTCTAAATTCAGTCATGAATTAGAGGTTAATAAAGGAGAAAAACACAGGAACTGTGCGAGCACATAGCAGGGCTGAGAGCCACTTCTCTCTTCCTGCTATGTTTACTGACAAGGCAGCACTGGAATATGAAGTCAGGAAGCATTGTGGTGGGCACACACTGCCTCATCTCAGATTAATATGCCTAATACAAGTCAAGCCAAGTTCAGTGAAAGTTTTCTAACTATTTACAATGGACATGGGATCATTCTTTAGTATCTTTCAGCTCTTCTCAGGAAGGAGCAAACATGATGCCAGTAAGTGCCCGTGACAAAACAGACACTTCCCCAAATTCCATGAAATTTCCTATTAAATGTCTCGGCTCTTCTAATGGATGAACCAAGGTGACATATTAGCATGACAGCAGAGCTTAAAAGCCCTAAGAGATCACTATGCTTGGAACACAGTGCCAGCATGGATTTTTAGCAGGAAATGCAAAGGACAAAGTTTTTAACTTTCACCATCTTGGTATTCCTGCCTAGCACTGGTTGGTGCTGCATATGTTCCTGCACCACACAATGCAACTGCGCAGCTACCCACACAACCTGTTGCCATAGTCTTCTCTGAGCATAGCTTTCCTTTCTTTACTTTACTTACAATTTAGATAGACAAAGCAATGGTTGAGAGGAGAAATGTAGGCATAGAGGCATAAAATGTCTTACCGAAGTCTCCTAACCCTTGTAATTCTTCCTTTGTCTAACATATTTCTTCTTGCATTTTGTGGTACTTTACAGACAGAAAAAATGTCCCCAGATAGCATTGTGCCACAGCAGTTCTCTATGCCGTGTTGTCAGTTTGAGAAGTGACATATAGTTATGGTTTATAGGGAAGGAACATATGCCCAATATGTTTTGAATGCCAATACAAGCATACACACAATATACACAATTAATGAAATTAGGTTAAGAAGAACAAACACGGAGAATATACACAAATCAAATGCAATCCAATTGCTACCTAGTTCAAAAATCTGTGGTGTGCTGGGGAAGGAGAAGACAAGAAGAATGGGAAAAAAATGAGGGACAAATGGCTGAGAAATGCTCAGACTCCTGTCTTCATTAACTACATGGAGTCTTGTAATGGTGCAGGAAGAGTGTTAGAAAGAAAAATTATACAACATGGGAGCTGGGGATGGGTAGAATGACTGGAGAATGTGGGTAAGGAAAGTAAAATGATGGCATGAAGAAAAAAATGGTCAGAAAAAGTACTGAAAAATACTTAAAATACAGAAAAAAAAACGGAAGTATCATTAAACACATATTATGCCTTTTCTCTTAAATTACTTGTAGAATTCTACTGCCAGATGGAAACTTGCACCTCTTGATATCAAGTGCCTAAAATAAATAAAAGCTAGAAAACAGTTCTTCATACTGAAGCCATCTGTCAATATTTTGTTTTGATACCATTTCATACTGTGTACATTTTAAAGTTTCCTGCCAGTCTACTTCTATTTACACCATTCTGTTTCCTCTTTCTGGTTTCAAGGATTTGTTTTTTATAGTCTTTTTCCAAATAAGTTACTAATTTCAACCTCAACAAAACAGTGAACCATTTTAAGAGGGAATTGAGGCTGGGTTTAGGTATGGTATTATGCTAAAAGCTAAACCTTCAAACAGCTAAAAATTGGAAGGATTCAGTCTTATCCCAGTGTAATTTAGAACAGCTGCTGAACAGTTCTAAACCATCCTGTCCTGCCATTTCCCAGCAAGGAAATTCCTGGGTATGACTAATGTTGGTATACATGGGAATAATCAATACAGCATAGAAATAAAATCAATTATTTTTCCAAGTAACTATCTGTCTGACCATAATGTACTTTGTTCCAAGACAGAAATATAAGAAATATGTTCTTCTTCTTCTTAAAAAAAAAAAAAAAGGTCTTCTAAACAAAGACTTTCTCTTGAAAATCCTACAATGAGGTCCTCATGCTATTCAAAATCTTCTGAAAAGAAGTCTTCCAGTATCTCAGAGACACTAAGAAAGAAAGACAGACAGAAAGACAAGAGATTATCAGCCCCTAATTGTTAATGGAAAATGACAAAATTGCATGTCAGGACATCTGCCAGACTTGTGCATTGGGAGCAGGACAGAGAATGCAAGCAACTCAAGGGTCAGTGCATGGTGGTAGAGAAGCAAAACAAAGGAGGTTGGTGAGTGTCATGTGAATGTCATTATCATACAGCTCTGAAACCCTCTGCCACAGTTTGGGAAGCTTCAGAAACCCCAGCCCCATTGCCCAACATTTCATGCCTTGAAAATACATGAAGCATAATTTTTAATCTGCAATTATGGAAAACAGTGATAAGTATTGATCAATGTGGCATCTAATGCAGCAACACAAGGATCTGTGATTATTTAGAACCCACTATGACTGTGGTAATTCACAATGATTATCCTTGTGTTATTGTGTCGGGTGACCCACACTGGGGCAGGGACTCTCCCAAGGGACTACAGCCCATTGAGGAATTCATGTCAGAGAAGATGACCAAGAAGGCAGCAGGAAACCACCAGGCACCCAGCCTCCTACACTGCCGGTTACCTCAGAATAGGGCCTGAGTGTAACTGGTGGCACAAACAAGGGGAGTGGAGATTGGGAAGGGGGGAAGACTGAAGCTGAGCCTGGGGAAAATGGAAAAGTATTTTCCCTATTTGTTTAACTGTCTGTCTTCTTTGTTTCTAAGTGCCCAGAGCAGTAATTAAACATTGCTCTTAAATGGCAATAAACAAAATTAAGTGGAATTCTGAGTCAACACTGTTTTGCCTGCATGACTGTAGTGACAAAAAGTTTTACTGTTGTTGTTTCTGTTACTTCATTATTTCAGAGGTAGCACCAGGAGTTAAATATAGTAAGTATTTTCACCTTTTAATTAGAAAACTTGAATTGAATTGACAGAAATGCATCCAAAAAATCAGCCAGTTATGAGAAGCTGTGTCCCAGTGACACTGAACCTCGCAGGCATTGGACCTATTCTAATATTTTTTACAATTTCAGGCAGAATTTGAGCAGTTTAAGTTACATCTCAGTGCCTGCACTTTCTTCCTCAACTCCTTGAATTTCCCACTTAGAAGAATACATCTTGGGTGGTTTAACCATCTCACATAACCTTGTATATTGTATTTCTTATGTCAGAACCATAATCTGACTTTGGCCTGCTAGATACTACTGTAATGTAAAAGTAAAAATAAACTAACTAATAAAACTAATAAATAAGTAAGCTAACTAATAAAAAGAAGATATATGCATGTGAGAATTTTCTCTTAGGTCATGACAAAAGACAACAAATCCTTTACTGTCGTAACAAGAGCTTACAAGAGAAAGAGGAATAGGAATATTGATCATGACTTGTCTGATTCTTCTTGAAAGATTGAGATGTATTGATTTAGGATTATTCTACAATTTCCCATTCAGTCAGGCAGAGAAAAGATGGCAATTCAAGAGAAGAAAATGTATTTTCTTTAGAATTCCAGTTGCACAAATTGATGCCAGGTGCTTATTTCTCACATCTACAATGCATCATGTAAAGGTACTCAAACAAAAGATCATTTCCAAAAATCCTCTAGGAAAGTAAAGTGAAATCTAAGCAAACAATAGTACCTCAGCCCAAATTATGATCCTGAAAACTCTAAGGCTGATCCTAAAGCCAGCTAAAGTCTATAGGTTTTTAGAGTTGCAATATTTCATTCTGACAGGAAAGATCTCTTCTTCCAGAAGACTGTTAGCTATAAGTGCAACTCACATTCTTTATTTCTGCTTGGATGCTCTTACATTAACTATTTCTAGGAAGAAAAGAGAGGTAAAAGTTTTGTTACATTTGCTCTTCTGATAGCCAAGAAAAATCTACCTTCACTGGAATTGGCAACCATGTTAGTTCTAGTGTAGCATCTGATAACTTTGGTTGTCAGATGAATATGGATTCAGGTCGAATTTTTCCATCTAAATCTTTGGTTCAGATCAAAGTCCCTTTTAAGTAATTGATTCATATTCAGTTTGTTTGGGTTATAGATTCATATTCAGATTTGTTTGAATGGAATTTAATTCAATATATTATTTAAATCTGTCATTATATTCAAAACATGATTTTTCAGAAAACCCTTCTGTCTAATAAAACACACAAGTATTTGAGCAGTTACAGAATACCTTAAAGGCACTTGTCTGAGCTGCTAAACAAGAATCATATATAATGGAGTGCCAAACCCAAGTCAATAATTAAAAGTGTGTTTATTTTCCAAGTAAAAAAAAAAAAAAATTAGTCTGTTTCTAAAGTTAGTATACAAAACTAGTTTCTTAATTTAAGCATGTAGACAATGACTAGAGTCCTTCAAGAAAATAGCAAGACAAAATTTTTGGTTAGTGATATTATCAAGAATTAGCCATATATTTGAATCCAGGTGCTGGTGCTTTGTCTACTCATTCTTTTCTGAATGAATTTCCTGATGCAGAAGGACGTTAAAGAAGATATTTTAAAAACACAGAAAAAATATCTAAGAAAGGTACTGCTTAAAACAAGCATCACATATACACTGAAGAATTTACGTGAAATATGTGTGGAAACATTCTGTTCACTGAAACATCTTCCATATAGCCTATTTTCTGTCTTCAGTTTCAAAGTCTTGGAAATTCCATCTTCTTTTATGGTAATTATTGCTTCATTGGGAGGCTTTTCTTTTCCTAATGATGCAATAGTCAGCAGTTTATAAATGCAGTCTCTGCTCTTCTGGAACACTTAGCCTTCGTGTTGCTTCCAGTCACTTTGAGCTCCAAAAGAAAATTCAGAAGGAACCAAACAGATAATGTGCAGCTTACCTGGTCATCCAGTGTGCACAAGAAATAAAGTATGTTTTATTCAGACAGCATATAATGCAAAGCCATCAAACAATTTCAACTTCCAAATCTTTTATAAGAAAGAGGTATGACTGAGCAGCAGTGTTGTAAAACCCCATTTTCAGAGGCTTTGTACTATCAGATGAAAAATACCATTTGGATGCGATTTCCAATGGTTATTGTTAGCCCAAAGAAGACTTGAAGTGTGTGTTTGTGAAAATAGTTGGTAAAATCTATTCATTTATCCTAAGACAAACTGTTTTTCAGCTGCTTTTCATCTCCTGCCTTCAATATTCCTCTCCCCAGTGAAATTACATAGAACATCTGTCCAAGAAAATGCCAAATACATCTTGATAGATTAAGTAGAAATAAGAGGAGGAGCTCACCCAGCACAAGAGGGTGGCTGGAAACATGAGAGAATTGCTTATCCAAGCAGAAGAGAGGGGGTGAAAGAAGTGATTTTGGTATGTTTAAAGAAAAATGGTTACAAAACAAGGTAATAAGTCCCTGAAATTTAATCCATATGCACAGTATTATTTTTCCTGAAAAGTGTTTAGTAACATACACACTCCTGCCAATTCTTATGACAGATATGTGGTATATATGTTTTACCATTAAGTATAAGTTTATAGAGTTATACAAAAATAAATACATAAATAAATCCCAGTTTGCTTCTTTTTGCTATTGGCAATGGTGGTTTCTACACTTGCAGCTCGAGAAACTTAAACCCTAGCATATCAAAAGCAAGATAAAAAGTAGATTTTTTCAATGCAGTTTCATGATTTTTAAATTCTGAATGATAACTCTGCAAATCTTGTCAGTTGAAGGTACTACATAGTATATGTCCCTGTCAATACTAACAGAAATGTTACTCATTTTATGCTAACTCCATTTGGCTCACCTCCTGCAACATGAGAAGCAAAAGCATGTCTTCTGCTCAAAGGAGGGTAGGTACAAGATAACTGACTACTAATGTGATCATTCCAGTCTGCAGTTAGGCACTGTGACTTTGGCATGCCAGACATTATCAAGCCTGTCATTATCCGGATGGTTTGTCTCTATTGGAGTGAAGATGAGATGGCAGAGAAAAGAATAGTGAAACATGAGAGATTGCAGTCAGATATCTTATCTAACTACGTTCAGCTATAGCTACAGTCAGGGAGAGACACTTAGAGGAGAGACACTTAGATGAGGGGAAGAGTATCCTTGTAAAGTAATCGATCTCATCATAAGACAGTATCTAAGATAAGCAGCTCCAGAGAATTTTTTTGTGGATAACGAACTTAGAATCATAGAATCACAGAATGGTATGGGTTGGAAGAGACTTTAAAGACCATCAAGTTCCAACCCCCCTGCCATGGGTAGGGACACCTTCCACTAGACCAAGTTGCTCAAAGCCCCATCCAGCCTGGCCTTGAACACTTCTAGGGAAGGGGTTTCTCTGGGAAACCTATTCTAGTGCTTCACCACCCTCATAGTAAAGAATTTCTCTCTAGAACTTGAAGGAGACCCCTATTTTCACATGGCAAGAATTGGACGAAGTGAGAGCTAGTCAGCCTGGACAAGGTTTCAGTGTAATTTACCTCAGCTGGTGTATGTTGAAGTCTCTAAACTGCCCTGACACAGTATTATCTGGGGTAGTTAAATTTTGTTCAGGTATGCATACACATATTGCTGTCCTGTGTAATTGCAGCATCATTCTATCCAATACAGACCCCACTGAAATACATTTCACCAATCTTATTAAAGAGACCATTCCAGTAACCTGACTGGACTGACATTGCATTTAAAGGGAAACTGGTTCTTGAGAAATAAGAATAGCATCTATTGATTGTGAGACTCTTTCATAAATGGTTACCCTAACTAAACAAGATCTGTGTTGATTTGAGTGGACTGAGAATATACCTGTTTCTACAAGCCCCAAAAAACTCTTAGCCAAGACTTTTGGAGGTACTAAAAATGGACTTCTGAGCAGTTAAGATATAATTAAGCATTAAAGATCATTTACACTAGAAAGTAAATGAAGGTACACTGGAAACCTGGAAAGTGGCCAACAAATCTTTACTATTCCCATGAGGTATTAAGAATCACTTTTAGATTTGTAAGGCGCATACTTAAGCCAGTGAAAAAACAACAGAAAAAAAAATTGTTGGTGACTTCTACACAATATTCAAATGTACTTAAGAAACCATGGTTAAATCAGTGAAGTTTCTGTTGTCTCTTTCATGTTTTCCAGAAAATGATATTCAAAAGATGTAGTTTTCTATGTCTTCTACCTACAGAGCTGTAAGTGGTTGTTAACTGACTCTGCACTCCAAGTTAGAAAAACCCCTTATGGCAGAATGGAAATAAGTCTTCCAAAAGCCTTCAAAATTTGCCCTTAAAGCTGTGGAGTAAGTGAAAATAAATGTTTGTTTGTTTTTTTTTTCTTGTAGGACTTTTCAAACATCTTTGCCAGTCTCTGCCATGCACTCAACAGTGCTGCATGTTCGTTATCAGTGAGAAAATGTTAATAAATTACGTTAATAAATATTACTAAATTGTCACATTAATAGTAAATAAATATTCTGTATGAGCAATTGCTTTCAATTATAAAACAGTTCAAATTTTCTCTCCTCGTTTTCTAAATTGTAGCGTTGGCCAGTTTTGGATATGTGAATAAACTTCAGGTAGAATACTTTGTTACTGATTGCTGTATTTTTCTCCAACTTTGTAGAAATCTATTGAGCTCGTGACAGGACTGTTGTTTCTCTCCCGACTCCCAGTGCAATTGGAGTATTTTAATATTCAGTTTCTTTTTGTAATTTAGACTGATACCATTACATCAAGGGCATGTATGGGTCAGTAGAGCATCTGAAGCTAATTTATAGCCCCAGGAAATTACTGACTCCTAAGGTTTCATACTAGTGCCAAATTTCTGTAACACTTTCTTTTTCCAGCCACCTTCATTTATAAGGATTTTATAATATATTGTAGAAGGTCATTAATTGTAATCATTGTGTCTATTCAGCAGGTCCAATTATTGGTTGTGGGAAGTTTAAACTGGTATTTTACCAGGATAAAATAAATCCTTACCCCTTGACTCTTACAGCATTATGATCTTACAGACACAGAACAGTAAATTCTCACATGACTCCAACCCTGCTCTCCATATAGACATATCCTAGAATTCAATGATAGAGTCCAATTTGTGAGGTGGCATCTTGGCTCCATTAAAGTCAATGGAAGAATTCACACTGGCTTCTGTAGGGATTTTAGTAATACATTTCTTTGTCATTGTGGTAGCTCTTATTACTCTACGTGCTGCAAGACCTTGTCCTTCAACAGTCCTAGACCACACACTGTTTTAAGGATATTAGACCGCCTTTCCCAGAATAAAAAAAAAACATTGCATATTTGTTCTTTTTAACTTTTTTTTTTCCTATCTCTATCAACCTACTGTAGCCGCATCTGTGCTCATAGAATCATAGAATCATAGAATGGTTTAAGTTGGAAGGGACCTTAACTACCACCAAGTTCCAACCCACCTGCCATGGACAGGGACACCTTCCACCAGACCAGGTTGCTCAAAGCCAGTCTAACCTGACTTTGAACACTTCCAGGGATGAGGCATCCACAACTTCTCTGGGCAACCTGTTCCAGGGCCTTACCACCTTCATAATAAAGAATTTCTTCCTAATATCTAATCTAAATCTACTCTCTTCTAGTTTAAAACCATTTCTCCTTGTCCCATCACTCTGCTCCCTGACAGAGTCCCTCCTCAGCTTTCCTGTTGGTCTCCTTTAGGTACTGGAAAGCCACTACAAGATTTCCTCAGAGCCTTCTCTTCTCCAGGCTGAACAGCCTCAGCTTCCTCAGCCTCCCATAGGAAAGGTGCTCCAGCCCTTTTATCATCCTTGTGGCCCTCCTTTGGACTCATTCTAATACATTAATGTCCTTCTTATACTGGAAGCCCCAAAGCTGAATGCAGTACTCCAGGCAGGGTGTCATGAGAGCAGAGTAGAGGGGGAGAATCACATCACTCAACCTGCTGGCCACACTGCTTTTGGTGCAGTCCAGGACACAGCTGGCTTTCTGGGCTACAAGCACAAATTGTTGGTTCATGTTGAGCTTTTCATCAGCCAGCACACCCAGGTCCTCTCCAGCAGCCTGCTCAGGGCTGCTCTCAATCAGTTTCCCGCCCAGCCTATATTTGTGCCTGGGATTGCCCCATTCCAGATGTTGGACCTTGCACTTGGCTTTGTTGAACTTCATGAGGTTTGCACAAGCCCACCTCTCAAGCCTGTCCAGGTCCCTCTGGATGGCATCCCTTCCCTGCAGCATGCCGACCGCACCACACAGCTTGGTGTCATCGGCAAACTTGCTGAGGATGCACTCAATCCATCTGCCCAGGATGTTAAAGAGCACCAGTCCTAACACCAACCTCTGAGGAACACAGATCCTCACTGATCTCCACTTGGACATTGAATGGAGATCGTAGAAGGAAGTGGATCATCTTAGAAGGTATAAATAAAAGGCAGGGGAACACAAAGAATGACAGTAGGCCCACAGAGCACAGCTAAGCCATGGCACACCTGGTTGACTCATAGATTCCTGCTGCCTATTACATCATAGTCAACTTTGCACTTTGGCCAAAGGGCACTATACTTTCTTTCGTCTTCACCACAGTACAAGCCTAAACTTTTGTAATGCTTTCTCAGCTCCTATCTGTAGTATCTGATTTGGTTTTTGGCTTGTGTCAGATCATACGTACACTTCGAGAGCCCATTATCATAAAGATTTCATTGGACGAAATAACCAGGAGCCTATACTGCACATTTCTGAGGAGTTAAAGTAGTAGCTATTTGGAGAGAAAAAGAACTTACTGAGATACACCTTTCTGCACATATGGAAATATTTAGCTACTCGTTGTCACATAGGTGTTTTCTACAGATTTGGCATAATACATAGTAGTAAAGTTGCGACATTTCATAAAATCTGCCAGCAAGTAGTTTAAAATATTTACAGGATATAATTTTAAAGCTCCCAGGAGCAGTAGGTTTGGTCTCAATATATCATTTGCACGTTTTTTTTTTTTTTGGTTTGGGGGTTTGTTTGTTTTTTGGTCGTTTTTTTTTTGATTGTTTGTTTTATTATTTTTGTTTTTGGATTTTTGATTTTTTTTTGTAATTATGATTTTTTTAAGCAAAGAATAAATTTGAGATGAACTGATGTCATAAAGATGGCCAAGTAAGGAACTAATTTATATAAACTCACGTACCACATATCAAGCATCTGGCTCTTGCTGTAAAATGCATAAAAAACACCTAAAAACAGTATTTATGTGGGACACTAGAGATTCAGTTATCGAGCTCTACAGTGATTGCTGTCACTTTATTTTTAGCTGCTCTTTATTATATATCCTCCACTTTTTCCCCAGGTAGCTGGAATTCCAAGATTTTTGGTCATAAATCAAATCTTAAAGAATGATAGAAAATAAAGAAGGATTTTTTAGGCTGCTAATATATATCTCATTTCCTGCATTTCTCACATAAACAAAATTTCTTTAAACAGATAAACTGATCTAAGCAAGGGAAGTGGAAGTTAAGAATTACAGCTTTGGTCCTACAATGAGATCTCTGTGTGAGACCTTGGCAAGAGTAAAGCCTAGCTCATAAAATCTTTGGAACAAAAGGATACAACAGAATTGTCAGTAAAGTTAGGGCAATGAGGTAAACTCTCTAAAGCTGTTCATTCATTTAATAATGCTCATATTTTAAAACATGCATTCTGAATATTCTCTAGAGATTTAAATAATTACCAGGATGTACATCATGATAAAATCCTTCTCCAAGTCCCCCCCCCTCCACCCAGTTTTGTAACTGTGAAATAGAGGAATTCATTCATTTATATATTTTTTCTAATAACTATAAATGTAGGTAAAATGTAGTTTGCTACAAATCCTTAATATAAGCATTTTGTTGATCATATCAACTAGTTATATTATTCTAACTTTGTCTTCTATTATTTTATGTATGCTGCACCTATAGGGTCAACTTCAACCAGGTATGGCCCAGTATAACATTGCTTCTTCATGCAAGTATTCCATTATATAGTGATTGCTTTCAGAATTCTGGTGCCAAAACAAATAAGTTGTTTTAAGAATTCATTCCTTCCTAACACAAAATTTTAAAACAAACAAACAAAAAAATCTTATGAGAATATATGTTTGAATTTTAAATACGTAAATGTCTAAAGGGGATACAAATTATTCTGTCATATTTTTACTGCCCAGACAGGGTACATAGTTACATTTTTTTAGTGATTTATGTTCTGTTGTACATTCTACTTCTGTTTTTTGTGTCTAGACTGTGATCCTCAAAACCAACGAGCTGACTACCCCTTAAGCATGGGGTTTCCAAAATATCTAGATTTTTCAACTTCTACCACTGAAAGCTTAGAGATAACTTATTTCTAGACATCTCTACATGCTCAATTGTACTCCATTCCTGCCCCCAAAAATTCTCTGTTTTTGATTCTATGTACTCCAGAATCATGATTTATAGTCTGGGGACTGTCCAGTGACCCCAACTGAAACTTCTCTCTTAGTCAAAAAAACAATGCAAATAGTTTTCCATCAACCACTCTGTTGAATTGCAAATGAAAACTAATTCAATTTAAAATATGGAAAGTTTAGCGTTCCTTAATTGGCATTCCCCCTTTCTCCCCCCCGAAGCAACAACATAAAATCATATCGTGAAATCTGTCCCCCAACAGTGTTATCATTTCTTTGGGGAAAAATGAAGTAGGAAGAAAATAGGTACTACCTTAGTACTGACTGACCTCAGCTCTGACTGACTATAGACTCATGGTCTTTGCACAAAGTAGGCACAATCCAGTATGATACACAGCATTTCTTCAAAGGATCATCCATTTTAAATATGTTTCAATCTATCTCATCTGCATTAATCTTCAGCTGCTGTGGCCATTTATAAGGGGAGTCTTCAGATGGTGATTAAGTTGCAGGGAATCTTCAGATGATTGCTTAGCTAACAACAGGCCAGAAGTTTTTGAGGTCTTGCACCTAGATTTTCTCAGTCCAGCCCAACCCGGCTATATTCTTCTTTAATCCATCTTTTCTACTACATCTAGCTACCACTGTATCATTGAAATGGAATCCCTAAGGTAGGGAGGAGACCTTTGGATAACCTTTCTGAAAACAGCCAAAAGAAGCATGAGAGATTATGCATTTGTTCTGCTTTAGTGACCAAGACTCAGCATTTAAAATAACAGGCACATTACCTTGTGTCTGAGCAGGCTTTGTTGGTGCATAACTGCATGGTGATCCAATGGGTCATTGTATTTGGAGAACTAGTACAGAAAGTTCCCAAAAGTGTTTGTCAGCTTCTGGTTGTAGCTTATGCTCGTCTAGTCAATGAAAGCGTTGCCATATATCATCTCAGAGGATATCCCATTCTCACACAAGACTGTCTAGATTTTTCACTCAAATTTGGAAGCTGTTTATTCCGTTTGTATATGGCTGCTTGATCATCCTCATCTCCAAGAGGTTTATTGCCATCTGTACTAACCAACCTATGCCTCAGCCTACCAGCGTGTATACATGGATGAACTCATATCCATTTTGTAGTAACAGCATGAATTATGGTTTGAAGAAGAGTTCTATTTCCAGATGGACTTTCCACCTAGAAAGTTATTTTAGTCCCTTTTCAGCTTTTTTTTATTATTATTATTATTATTTATTTATTATTTTTTTTTCCCTGTCCACCATCAGGTACTGTATATGGGCAACAACAATTGTCTCTAAAAAAAAAAAAAAAAAAGCTACCAAGACATAACTTTAAAAAGAAAATGCAGATTATGGTGGTTCACAAGCTGAACGTATGCTTACAATGTTATGCTGCTGACGCTGAAAACATAAATAAATAAATCCAAAGATCACATTGAAATATATAAGCAGGAGGGTGGCTTGCAAAATGCATGAGTAGTAAGGCAAATAAAGACAGCATACCTCAAAAGAGCTTCCTTTACTGATGAGCAATTTTAAAGAAAACTTACTCCATGTGTCTGTTCTCAAAACAGAAGCTCCAACTGGTCTACTGCTGGTTTTTCTGGGAATAGTCTTGGGAGACATCAAGCTAAAATTGCCTGTAGTTTCAGCAGATCTTGTTAACCATTCTCTGAGTTTACTTTATTTTTATTTCTTGAAATTCAGTTCTTCCTTTTGCCAGTTTCTGTGACCGATGAATTCTTACTGTATTCATCGTCACTCTTGTCCAAACTGCTCTCACCTTTTGATTCTCAGCCACTTCTAACTCACTTAAATCTTCTGCAGATGTAATCTGTCAATATTCTGTACCTCAGATGAAGTGTTTGAACACTTGATATTTCCTTTTCTCCCACCTGTCATCCTGAACAAGCTATACTTTTTATATGAAACAGCCACTCATCAGAGTTATCTCACCACATTTTTGCTATGCCAATTCAGTTGCAGTTTTGGTCATGTATTAAGGATCCCAGTGCCTTTTGCTTATTTCTCGTATTTCTTGCATTACTATTCAGGCATTTAAGTTTGGTGTGTAAACTGAGCAATAGGAGAAAGAAGATGGAAACAAAAACAATGACGATGACAACAGCAACAAACCAAAAGTAAAACCAAACCAAAACCAAATAAAAACAAAAACAAAAAGGACAGTAGCTCAATCTCCCCTAGTTTTAGACCTTTTGCCCTTCATGCTGCTGTGTGAACTTTCAGCTGTTATTTTCTGCTCTTAAAATATTACTCACTAGATTATCAGACAGCAAGCAAAGTTTTTTTTCTCTTTTCTCATGGGGCAGAATACACCCTTGGCTACACACTAGCACACGTTCAAGAAAGACAAAAGCTTATTGGTGACACCATGTTGAGGCATTTATTTCCAAAGCTCATTTTTCATCAATATCACCTGTGACGAGTAAAGTGAATATCTCCCATGGTCTCAACCTTTTTCCTAGTGTCTGGTAACAAAATTCAGTGACTCAAGAAAATATTATTGTTAATGTGCAACTGGGAAAAATAAAACAAAACAAAACAATACAAAACAAAAACATAACCTACATATTTATAATGCATGCATCATGAAATAAGTGCATAAGGTATATTCAATAATATAAGCCTATTCAAAACATGCACAGTGTCCTTTATGTTGTATACGCACAGCTTGTTCTGCCATTTCCTAGCTTTGAAAATGTGAAAATGCAAAGGTAATAAACACGTTTAATATGGTAATGTGTAATAGTACATCTTGTTAAAATAATATATTTTCAAAGACAATTTCAGATCTTTCTACAAAAATCAAAATAAATGTGCAATATTATGCTGGCAGTCAAATGACTCTTTTATATGGAGGTGTTCTCATTCATTTAAAGATTTTACATATTCTGTGTGCAGTTTATACTAACAGAAGTGATAGCATAGTGGAAGTTGGCCAGTCTAATAGCACAGACTTAGTGCAACACTTCTGTATTGAAAGTCCTTTATTCTGTAAGGGCAATTTTGCAAATTGTGCTCTGTAGCAACATTTGCAGATTTAGATACTTCTGTTTATAAGACAGGAAAGTTAAACAAATATCTTGTTAATGAAAGCAAACATGCATTGGTTGAATGGATATATACACAAGATATATACAATGGGTATATTCAAGGGAGAAGTTAGTAAATATTGAAATTTTGGTCCTTAATTTTGGTCCTGCTACCCTGGACTTTCGGAGAGCCAACTTTCACCTCTTCCAGGACCTGCTTGGGAGTATCTCATGGGCTAGGTTGCTAGAAGGCAAGGGTGCTTGTGAGAGCAGGGCTACATTTAAACAGCACTTTAACATTTTTTAGATCCAAGCTCAGGATCGGTGCATCCCTAAGAGTAGGAAATCGGGGAAGGGGGGCAGGAAACCTGCATGGATGAGCAAGGAGCTCATCGATAAGATCAAAAGGAAGAGGAAGGTCTATGAAATGTGTAAAAAGGGCCTGTCCTCTTGGGAGGAGTGTAGAAGTGTTGTCAGGGCCTGCAGAGACTTGACAAGGAAGGCTAAAGCCCACCTAGAGATGAGGGTTGCAGAAGAGATAAAAGATAATAAGAAGGGTTTTTTTTAAGTATGTAGACAGTAAAAGGAAGACTAGGGATAATGTGGATCCCTTGCTGAATGAGGGGGGAGTCCTGGTAACGGGAGATGCCGAGAAGGCGGAGATACTGAATGCTTTCTTTGCTTCTGTCTTTGCTTCAAGGACTCCCCCCTGGGACTCCTCGACCCTGGCGGGAGGACAAAGGGTCTGGGAAATGGAGGGCTCCCCCCTGGTTGACGAGAGAGTGGTTTGGGAGCGTCTGAGTGGGCTCAACGCACACAAATCCATGGGTCCCGATGGGATTCATCCACATGTGCTAAGGGAGTTGGCAGAGGTGATCTCCAAACCGCTCGCTATCATCTTTGAAAGGTCCTGGAGAACAGGAGAGGTGCCTGAAGACTGGAGGATAGCCAATGTCACTCCAGTCTTCAAGAAGGGCAAGAAGGAGGATCCGGGAAACTACAGGCCAGTCAGTCTCACCTCTGTCCCTGGAAAAGTGTTGGACCAGTTTGTTCTGGATGCCATCTCCAAGCAATTGGAAGAGAAGAATGTTATGAGGAGTAGTCAGCATGGATTCACCAAGGGGAAGTCATGCTTGACCAACCTCATTGCCTTCTATGATGGCATCACCAGCTGGGTAGATGGGGGGAGAGCAGTGGATGTCATCTACCTTGACTTTAGCAAGGCTTTCGATACTGTCTCCCATGACATCCTGATAGCAAAGCTGAGAAAGTGTGGGATAGAGGAGTGGACAGTAAGGTGGGTTGAGAACTGGCTGACTGGCCGAGCTCAGAGGGTGGTGGTCGGTGGCACAGAGTCCAGTTGGAGACCTGTGACTAGCGGCGTTCCCCGGGGGTCAGTGCTGGGTCCAGTCTTGTTCAACATCTTCATTGACAACCTTGATGAGGGAATAGTGTCTGCCCTCAGCAACTACGCTGATGACACAAAGCTGGGAGGAGTGGCTGACACGCCAGAAGGCTGTGCTGCCATTCAGTAAGACCTGGACAGGCTGGAAAGATGGGCAGGAAGAAACCAAATGAGGTTTAATAAGAGCAAGTGTTGAGTCCTGCACCTGGGAAGGAAAAAACGGATGTATCAGTACAGGCTGGGGGACAACCTGCTGGAGAGGAGCTTTGAGGAGGGGGACCTGGGAGTCCTGGTAGACAACAGGTTGACTGTGAGCCAGCAGTGTGCCCTAGTGGCCAAGAGAGCCAATGGGATCCTTGCGTGCATTAAAAGGAGTGTGGCCAGCAGGTCAAGGGAGGTGATCCTCCCCCTCTACTCTGCCCTGGTCAGGCCTCACCTGGAGTACTGTGTCCAGTTCTGGGCTCCCCGGTACAAAAAAGACAGGGAACTCCTGGAAAGAGTCCAGCGGAGGGCCACAAAGATGATATGGGGCCTGGAGCATCTTCCCTATGAAGAAAGGTTGAGAGACCTGGGTCTGTTCAGCCTGAAGAAAAGAAGACTGAGAGGGGATCTCATCAGTGTGTATGAATACCTGCGGTGTGGGAGACAGAGGGATTTGGCCAACCTCTTTTCAGTGGTTTGTGGGGACAGGACAAGGCGTAATGGCCACAAGATAGAGCACAGGAAGTTCCGCACCAACATGAGAAAGAACTTCTTCACAGTGAGGGTGACGGAGCACTGGAACAGGCTGCCCAGGGAGGTTGTGGAGTCTCCTTCTCTGGAGATATTCAAGGCCCATCTGGATGCCTTCCTGGGCAGCCTGCTCTAAGGAACCTGCTTTGGCAGGGGGGGTTGGACCCGAGGATCTTTCCAGGTCCCTTCCAACCCCTTCAATTCTGTGATTCTGATTCTGTGATTAATGTTGTGAGAAGCAAGCTAGTAATGGGTTTGTCAGGGTGTTAGAAGGGGACTATTGTGCCATCTATATCTCTGAATTGGAGCCATTCTGGAATGGCCAGAAGGTCTTCATAAAATTTGACAACATATCACAAAGGGCATCAAAAAGAAATCAGGAATTTCAAGGCCCAAAGTATTGGTTTAGATGTGCATTTTTTTAACTTAATAACAAGGATTAATAATGAATACAAGAGAGAAATTCAAGTATCATTTTCATTCAATATAAATGAACCAATGTTAATTTACTTTAAGATAGTGCCCTGCCAGAAATGCTCCCTGCAAAGATACAGAGGATGAGCAACCAGCTGTATAAAGTCACCTGCTAGGCTAACAGAATTGCAGGAATTTATCCACATTGGCATTTAACTATGTAGATTCCCAGCCTCCACTTATGATGACTCTTGCTCACTTTAACAGTGCATGCCTCTAACCCATTAAAGCTGACAGTCACAGATGGTTTTGCAGAAGTTTTTCTGTTATACTGGCTACAAAAGCTGGTTTGGATTGGAATCAAGCTGTTTATTGCCGAGTATGATATAACACACTGACGGTGGTGAATCAATTAGGTGTTTCTGCAATAGCCTGCACAGCAAAAATAGCATTTACTGCCAAGCAGTAAAATGATTAAGTAGAAAATCTGGAATGTATTTTTTTCAGGTGACTAGAGAGAACATTACATTTTAAAATCATCTGGAGTTCCCAGAAAGCAATTCAAATTTATGGCAATGTAGTTGGGGGACGCATCAGCTGATGGGATATAATGGATGAATTATGTGCTAGTTCTAGTAAATCTTCATGTATTGTCATACTCTGTACTCCAGTGACCAGATTGTCACAGACGGTTTGCATACCTTTCCTCTTCCTCAGGCACAGGCATGTTTTATCTTGAGCACATAGCTGATGCAACAACAGCATGTGCTTGTCTCTGAGCTAGGCTACTTCACCCTTTTTCTGTGGAGAGTAATCCAAAACCCAGTGAAGTTAGAGAGATTTTCTTAGAGCTTCAACACACACTCTTGATATTTTTTTTCTACCGTGTACACTCAGTAAATTTTATCTACATAATTTAATGGTTCTGTGACAAAATAATTATTTGTTTAGTTCTTTACTTTTCATTACTTCAGAACAGAATGAATTCAGTCCGGATTCTATCAGTGTAATTCAGTGTTTGGCTGAGTATTGGGTTCGAAACTTAGTGATATTAAGAATATTTGCATATTATAGAAATCAAAGCCCTGAAGCCTTTGCTACCAGAAGAAGGAGAGAGAGAGAGAGAGAGAGAGAACAGTGACCCTTCCTTATGCCATTGTTATACTTGTTATATAGATTCTACTGGTAGGATACAAAATTCAAGCCCACTCCATTAAAATATTTTAAAATATTTCAAAAACCATTAAAATGCTATCTTACACTTTTATAATAATTCCATGTGGGACTCAGTAGGTTCTAAGGCATTGTTAAAAGTTGTCACTCTTTTTGTCCTTTGTACTGCTGAAGAATTTAATGGTGTTAATTTGAAAGTAAATAAACAAATGATCAATCAAAATTGATTTCTTAAATATAGCCAGCATGTAAAAAGAAAGCCAATTAAGAGCCCTAGATGGCTAGTAAAATGTGAACGCATAAAGAAAATCTCTTAACATATGTCCCCTTATCCAAATGGGATCTCCATGATCTCATGATTTAATGTAAGCATATTGATTAAGCTTAATGATATAAATGCAAGCATATTACTTCTTTTAAAGATCACAGAGCACTTTCTCAATGAAGATGTGATATAGAGATTGATCATTTTTTTTTCCAGTTTGGTCAAATTTGTGGAAGAGATCAAAAGAAAGAAACCCAAAGCCATTTGCTGCATACATATTCTCTCCCAGCACATCTACCACATTTCCCTCTCCTGAGCCCACTATGTACTTGTAGTGAAATTCTACATACTCTGTTCTTTTCATATGCTGGCTATTTGACAGAAAAATTCCCTTGGCACAAAGTCTTATTGCAGCAGCCAGATATACTAGTGAGTACTAATCGCATCAAACATTACTTAGATTCAGATAAAATTCAACTAAACAAGCTTAGGTTCCAAATTCCCTTCCTTCTACTCATTAGTGGCCTGATTCCAAACATGTTGATGGAAAAACCCTCAAGAGCTTTAGTAGTCTTTGGACTGAGCTGTCAAATAACCACATTATAAATTCTATTCTTTTTACAGTCTCTTTCCTCTTGACCCAGCAGTAGAAAATCAGGCTATTCAAAATGCTTACCACACACAGTATACATTCTGTGGTGAGAGTGAATCTACATTTCAGATACAGAACCCCAGGGTAAAAAGAAGGGATAGAGTTCATAGTCCTTATTGAATAGGTGAAGCAGGTCTTGGTTATACCTTCCCCCATTAGAGAAGATGCAGTCTTCCTGGGTCAACTCAACTCCCTTAGCCAATGTATTTAGGAAACTCAAGGGCCTCTGGAAGATGATCCAGACTACCTAAGGTAAGTATCCACCTTTCTTTCTTGGCAGTGTATGAAATCTACTGGAATGTTTATAGTGACTGTATCTACATGGGATCCAGGCTATCCTATCTAGTGGTACTAGTCCATTCTAAAATAACATCTAAGGCTAACACGGTTAACTCTTTCAGTAACACAAAATGATCAAGACTTTCTCAATAGTTTTGCAATTATTAGACTTAGAGAACTAGACCACAGCTGTAGGATCTCCACTTGTGGGTAGTCATGTCAAGCCAATGTCTCCAACATCCTTGTATTCATGGCATTCAGCTAGGAGCAATCCCTTTGCTGTGTACTGTTCACTTTTGGACTCATATGTGTTGTAGTATCTCCTGAAACTGCTCACTGTGCATTTAGTGTGGAAGAGTTATAGAGCCTAACTTTCACACAGGATCAGGCAGAACTGGACACCCACACAGCATTTGTTGGAAAGTTCATTCATCTAAAGGTTCATGGAATAAAAGTTGAAAAACCTACTATGAGCAGGAGAAAACCAAGGATTTCACCTACCTCATCTAACAACCCTGAAGAAAAGAAACAATATGGGTGTTCCCTTTCCCACATCCCTGATCTATGATTCTTATATTCCTGGTGACACAGGCTCAACCCAAAGAGCAACACTAGCCCACCAAATGCTCCATGTATCCTCACATCAATGATTAACACAATTTCCTGGCAATATGAACATATATACCTTCTAAGCTTGAGATATACTCAGGTTTCCTCTTCCCAGACAAGTGCTTCAGTTAATGTCGTTATATAAAGTGTGAAATATCACATCACTATTAACTGAGATGCTTATGCAGTACAGCAGCACTGGAAAATATGTGAAAAGTATCCTGTGTCTGCATCTGGTCTATTAAAAGCAGATTCGGCCCTGAGCTGACTGGGGAGGCTGCACACCTTTAAAGGAGTCTCTATGACTATGGCAGAGAAAAACTGTTCCCCTAAACATGCTCCCCTTCTCCCATGTTTTGTAGAAGCCTAGACAAAAAGGTCACAGTGTCCCTTCTTATTTTCTACATATGAAGTTCTTATGTGAGCATGCTGTACTCTTGTCATTTCTGTTATTGACATCTGTGCTTATATGAGAATTTTTCATGGAACATGTAAAGCCACAATAAGTTATACAATAAATCAAATTAATGTGAGACAAAACATCACATTGTCACACATTTTCTAAATGAAAAGTACACATGATGTTGTTCAAAGTCAGGTCTTTTGTGTTTGGTTTTGTGTTTTTGTTTTGTTTTGTTTTAAGAGAATTTAAAAACTGCCACACTGTTTTCTGTAATTATCTCATTATCTTGCCTATCTTTATTTAACCTAAAATGGTAAGTACACCTTCTGAAGCATATTTAATGCCCTGGCTGCAATTAATTCATTGTCATTTCTGCTGCCATGATTATGTTCAGCTTTGAAACTGAAATTAGGATATGCCAATTAAAAGCTTGATCAAGTTATAATGTATCAAATTGTAGGTCTATAATAAATTATCTTCCCTGATTTTTGTAACTATGTTTAGTGGTTCATAAACTACAGGGCTTATTGTAATTCCTAATTATGAAAAGGTTACAAGGTTTGGCTTAATTAGCCAGTTTTACAGAATATAATTTACTGCAGTAAGTTATGTCCAGGCTGTATTAGTCTGCATATAAACATATTTCGGTATTCCATGAGAAAATGTTGTGGTTTTGAAAAGTGTCTGTTGTATAACAATTTATTTCTCCATTATTCTTAATCTCAGTGGCCTTTCCTGTGTTCTCGAAGAACATATTTAACATCAAATTTGGCTATGATATTCCATTTGAAGAAAACACATCAGTGGCCAACACATACATTTTGAACTAAGCAAGGGAGTAAAAATTTGGAGCTTTGCTGATCTGAAGTTATGGGAAAAACAAAGTTTTCTCTGCTATCTCTAGATTGTAAGAGACATCAGGCTCATACTTCACCTCATTCATTGACCACTGGAGAGATTCCCTTGTTTACCTTCAGAACTGAACAAATGATTATCTTTACAGAGGAGGAGTGCTACAGCTTTCGAAATGTCATCCTTTCCTAAGCCATTACTAAACTCTGGATGCTAGATTAAATTATCAAATGCTTACACTTTTTGATACCTTTATTCTCGTTTTTTTTTTTTACATTACTGATACATACATTTAAGGGACAGGTTCGGAGAATGAAATTCAGAGTACTACTAGAATGTAGGCTACTGAAACTAAAATCAGTTTCCTGAAAGCCCTCCCTCATCGCTGCTTTTGAAATTTGAAATTGAAGTTCTGAAATTTCTTGGTTTGTGACTGAATATACCCAGAAGCTACTCAGTTTTGGCACGTGTAAGAACTAATAGCCAAGCTCAAAAATGTCTTAAGCTCCAAAAAGCTACCTAATTCTGACTAATGTTTTGGAGATACCTCATCTTCTAATTATTTACTGAAGATGTATGCTTAATACACTGAGAGGCTTAACATCCCTAAAAAAAAATGTGCCAATAGTCTCATTTTTCTTTTAAATCAGAACCAGAAATAAAACCACACTCTATGGAAGTCACCAACAAAATGCACAAGATGCTTTTGCAGGGATATGTACATGTCTTCTGTGCCTATGAGAGCATTCAGACCCTTCACCAGTGATTATCCTGGCATAAGAGGGACAAGAGAGGAAGAAAGGGAGGATAGTTTCACTATGAACTGTATTGTGGGATAAGAATTCAAACTCCCTTATCTTAAAGAAGATCGCAAAAGCAAGTTGAACTCTGTAAGTTGTCGGTGCTTGTAGGGATACTTGTATTGCAGCCAACTCTTTTCAATAGCATGTGCAGACAAACAACCAAATAAATCTCTAGAACACATACTAGATCCTCCTGAGGGCATAATGTTTTTGGATTGATGGAAGAATTGGTTTAGTGTCACTACCACTATCCTAACATGTAAAGGAAAATGCCTATGGTAAAAACAACAGCAGCAAAGCCTCCTCTATTTCAAAAGATCAACCCTGGCTGTGTCTTTTGCAAGAAAGTACCTCTAGGACTGCATGCTAAAGAAGGTGTTCCCCTAAAATAACCCACCATTCTCTTTCTCCTTCATTAATTCGGAAAAGTTATACGTAGGCTTTACCCTGGCATGATGGCTACTGCAACTACACACCTAAGGTGCCTACATCTGCCCGTGCAGTATACACAAAGGCTTACTTGGGCTTTTCTGATGGTTCTGGATTCAGCCTCTCTGGGACATCAAGGCTTGAGACCAGACTCAGACATGATTCTCAGTAGAAACTGCTCTGCCTGAACAGTTTGTGGAAAGCATTGATATATATGTCCTGCCAGACTTGAAAGTTTTTCAAGGAAGGAACCAACTGAACTATAGAATTTGTCAGTGGCTCGTGATTAGTAATGAAGTTGTTTAATCATTAAGAATACAGAAATGTATGAAATTCTCTCATATGAGGCTCTTTTCAACTGAACGGAATTACATGGGTCATAGGAAAATCCCTTCAGTATGAAGCAAGCCTCATTGTAGTTCTAGTGCCCTACCCAGTAACACCAGTTACCAAAGAAACTTGTGGATCTCCAAAGGAGACAGTCCAAGGATTATTTCTACCCAAGCAGTCCTTGGTTTCTTACATTCTTTACTGACAAACAGAAGACAGTCATTTGACATCATGCATCACAATAGAAAAATCTTGTCCAAATAGGAAACTGTTTATAATTAACTGTTTCTAACAAACTTCATGTATAGACTGGCCTTTGTGTTTTATAAGCGGACCTCATTCAGTTTACTATAATTCACTTTGGAATTTTTTATTTTTTTTAATTAGAGCAGAATATTTACACCTTACTTAATAGACAACACTGGAAAGTTTAATTTTAAAATATAGAACTCTAGTTTATTTTGAATTATTTTGGAAGTGTGTAGAATAATAACATCATTGATTTCTTTAGAGGTGAAATAATCCCTCTAGGATTATTCCAAACAGAATATTTTGTACAGTGTACTTTTCCTGTTCCCAGTAGCTCCCCCCTTTCTGTTCCATTCTGCACCATTAAGAGGACAGCATACATTGGGCAGGAGGTGGATCCACAGAGGGCAGTTCAGCAAACAGCAACAAGCATGAGACAAGTTTGAAAAACATGACCAACAAGTGAAAGAACCAAATTAGTGAACCCAATGAAAGAAAGTATACTTCATACAGTTCTTCGGATATGTGAAAGGTTTCTGAATAGACTTATTTTCCCCAGTAGGAAGATATTGCAGTACATAAGGAAAAATCACTGTTATAGAAAATAGGTGACACTACTGGAAAATGAATTTGCTTTTCAGCAAGATTTTAAATCCATGGTACAAATGTTCTACGCTCAAATGTTTCTAAGACTTAATAGGCTACTGTAAGGCTAGTAAGGATAGTATTTTAGTGCTGATAGTGCTGATCCTTCAGCATTTGTCATATTCTTCTAAAACAGCTGTATAGTTTAACAACCATATTTGTCCATATTAGCTTGTCCTACTTTATTCCATTTTAATGCAGTAGTAGTTATAAGAATATATTTAGTTGTATAGAAAAATTAAAACTAATTAAAAACTAAGTTCAATATTCTATATAAGTAACTATTGCAATCTAAGCTGCCAATATATTTGAAAGGAACTTGAGATACCATAATTTTAACTTCATATTTTAATGTTACAGTATGAAAAAGTTATGTTTTATCTGACGTGCTATAAAGAAATTGGGATGTTAATATTTCTTTGAACTTTAAACTTTCTAGAAAGAGTTTGAAAAGCTGTGAGAAGTACATATTCTGAATATTTCACAGTGTAATTTCTTCAAAATAGTGGGTTTCCAAAGGTTTGTATTTTAAGTAGTCTAAAGAAAAAATAAAAATAAAAATGCCCCTGAACTGAAATAAATTGCCTTCTTCTAGAAGTGATATGAATTATCATTACTAGATTTATATATAATCTGAATTTCTTATCAAGGAAGTTAATACCCATCAGCAAAGTTAAATGACTGCAGAGCTATACAAGCATGTACTACTTGTTAGAAGTTATTTTACTATTCTTAAAATAAATTTTCATCATGGGCTTGAAGAAATTCACAGAACTCAAAAGAAATACTTTCCAGTTTCCTGTAGATAAAAAACTAAAAACTTATTAACTGCCAAGACTTATGGATCTCACACCAAGATGGAGTTTGAAATGCAATTATGATTATGATTGCATTTTATCTTTGATGGTAGTTGCCAGCAAATACACGAATGGAGATTTTCTAGTGAAGTACTTTTGCTGTTTTCATTATTCAGAAGATGCTTTCAACATTTTTCCTTAGGACTGAAGATCATATTGCAAGTGCTTAAAAATATCTATCAGTACCTAACACTTGATTATTTCTTCTAACTAATGAGATCATATGAATGTTCTCATCCTATCATTAACTTCTCTTCCATTAGATACCAATTTAAAAGTATGAATGCTAGCCTGATGTTTTGAAGAACAACAGTGGTCTAGAAAGGCAAAAAAAAAAAAATAGGGAAAACAGTCTGCCTATAATTTCAGTGAAGAAAACAATATGCCACAATGTGTCCAGCTAATTCAAACTCTATACATCTTTGTGTATATAACTTTACCTTTTCCTACCGTGGTATAAGGTACCATACCATGTGGTATACTGTTGTATTTTAGGGACATGGTTTACTGGGTAATGTTGGCGGTTGGGGGATGGTTAGACCAGATGGTCTTGGAGGTCTTTTCCAACCTTAATGATTCTATGATTCTATTCTATAAGACAACAAAGCACATGGGCTCTTGCCTTCTGAGTGACACCTACGTTACTACCTCATTTTGAGTTAGCCTTTTATCCTTGTCCTATTTGCACACATGGGGAACTCTGATTCTTGCTTTATTCCTTTGCTTGAGAAGAGTTGGCTGTCACAAACCAAAGCTGCAGAGTATTAGCTCTCAGTCCTCCAGGCCCCTCTGCTACCAGAAGTGAAAACGTGTAGACCCCTTGTCCAGGAAGAAATATTCATATCCCGCGGATCTTTCAAGGTGATCTTTTGAGAAATAAATAAGGAGACACATATAAATTCAGAGGAGAAAGAGATTCATAAAACTAACATGCAGGACAATTAGAAGGACACATTTGCTCAACAGGCTCTAGGGTTAGATATCAGGCATACATGCTAGAATGAGGACTTAGAGGTACATTTGGATTTATTGCTTCAGCCACTCAAATGAAGCTGAAAAAGCTTAAACTGGCATAACTAATTATAGTCTCTCTCGGTTCAGACAGAAATCTTTCCCTTTATGAATTTGTAATCTCTACTACTTCTGTCATATTGGTGCTTGTTATATCAGTCACTGGAAAAAGAACGTACCTGCAGCATAGTCAGGACTATGGTGTGACCACAAAGAACAAAGCATTGTTCCCTTGTAACGTGGCCAAGGACATACCTGAGGGATTTGAATGGAAATATATATATATATATATATAAAAAATATAGATAGAAAATATAGATATATAATATAGACACATAAAAATATATAGTATAGTATACATATTAAAATATATTTTATATATATACTATATATATACAGAAAAGACTTAACTATGAGTATATCTTGCTTAGCAAAGCAACAGAACCCATGAACACACATTTGACTTTGTTCACATGCACAAAACACTTGTCATACTGGTTTCTATCAAAAAGGGTTGACTGAGCAGAGTGTCTGAAACCTGTTTCATGAACGTTTTGATGCTATGAAAGGTTAAAATTAAGAGGCCAGATCATAGATTTGGTCATAAAGAGTTTGCTCACCTGCACTGACACTGGCACTGTGTTTCATTGGATTTTCTCATCACTAGTACAATACTGTCATGGTGCAGATGTGGATTCATTAAACTTGTGAAGAGGTAAAATATGCTTGTGCACTGTGATTTGCGGTGTCCTCACCTGAAGATGTTAGCTTGCTGACACAACCTGGAGCCAACTGGCCAGATAGAGATTGTGCCCCAAAGCTAATACCATTTTCATAAAACAGTGTGAGTAGTAGGATAGATGGCTAAATTGGATTCCAACTCCAGCTACTTTTCTTAGAGGCTATAGATCTGTTTCTCCATGACCTTCTTTTAGTTTCCAGGTATGCTCTGATTTGCCTAGCAAGAAGTGGTAGCATGCTGCCTATTTCTATAAGAATCAACATTAAAATGAAATAAGTGAAATAAATAAATAACTTCTCTGAAGGAATGTCTGTGAAACTCCCAGATAGAGATATAATGAAAAAAAATCAATTAAAAGAGAGAGAGAACTGACAAAGGGGAGATGTTTTTCAGACACAGCACCAGAGTGCTTGGTTCTGAAGTTATATTATATATGACTGCTGCTGTGCAGGAAAGTATGTAAATAAATGCTGAGGATATTTCTTTGACTCCATGTCAGCAAGGAAAATAGCTTCATCAAGTCTCAAATCATGACTTTCCTTGCACATGCCTACAAGTCCATTGGCTGTAAGATCATAAATGATCTGAGGCATAAATAAGTCAACTTGAAGGAAGAAAAAAAAAAAAGAAAAAAGGAAATGAATACCTGAATAACCTTTTATATTTCTCTCACAATATTATGGATAATATAAAAATATCTCTCAATGTCTGAAAACTTTGCTCTGAGAAAAGATCACTAGAAAACAATTTATTTTTTACATAATGCACTCTTGTTTCTAACCAATGCTAATATGAAAAACTCACATTCACGCAATAAACAACTGCTTACTGTAAAGAATATTACCTCAAGCAATCTACAAATGAGCCAGGATGTTTTGAAGTACCATTTTATTAGCTAAAAATTGTAAGGGTGCAGAGGAATTTGTTAACATTTGTTAACATTTAATTTCCATAAATATTTCTCATCGTGTATGCTACTGGTGTACACTTCAGAACTAATAATAGTTCTTACAAATAGATATTTTGCAGACATAAAGTACCTGGGGAGCAAAACAGATTTATTGTGTAACACCAGGATTATATTGCTTTTGTAGTCTTACGTACATTGGAACAACAGGTGTATCTAAAGAAATCATGCAAGAACACAGAGTCAGAAAAGTGTAATCTGTGGTTTTGAGTTCAAAACTATTACCTTTATCCTAATTCCTCCGGTTTTACTTTAAACTTACCTACCTGGAACATTGCTATCTGAGTAGGAGAAGCTTATTAACAAGTATTTTATTATCCCTTTTTTTAAATTCAGTATTCAAACTCATTACTACCCCTGACTCTATGCGAAAGAGAGGGTGATGGCTGGATCCTGCACATTGGCATGGTTTTGCAGTGGTAGTGAAATGTATTAATTTTGTCTAGGGGGTGGTTCTCAACGTGCATGCACAGTTTCCATCTTTTAAACATTTCAGCCCAATAAAAATGCTCGTGTGTCAGGAATTATTCTCAGGTCCACAGGCAGAAATGACACTCTCCTATTCTCTTCTCCCCAGACAGAATGGCTTCTTTATTAAACTGACCAAGCTCGAATTAGCTTCTGGGTAGATAGATCTCCTTTAGACTACTTCACCTCGCTCAGGAATAAAAAGGATGTGGAAAACTGTTTCGCAGCACCACCTGGTGGTATTGACTTGTTATTGGTGTAGCCCCTGGAAGCATCCCAGCTGTGTTGTAGAGGTAAGAACGGAATAGTAGCAGGGCACTGGATGGAAGCAGTGCAGAGTTTTATCACTGTTCATAGCAGTGCCTTTTCATGGGGAAATGGGAGAACAGACTAGACATTTGAGGCTTTGCACTGAATGTGCCGTGAAACCACAAAGCTTCCTTCTGAGTTGAAATGCATTTGCAAAGAAACAGGGTGTCAAATGTTATTCGTTATGAAAATGTAGACGTTTCAACATGATAAAGAAATTCTGATCAAGAAAGACGTGACGTTTTTAGAGAAGTACAATCTGGAGTCTTTCAGCACCTTGGGGGATGGGGGGTGGGGGTGGGGGGCATACAATAAGCAACATAAGCACCTGTGAATTATATATGAGGTTTTCTTTTGGCATCTAAAATGCCAGAGCATAAGAACAAGAGACTAGAACCAAAAATACAGAAACTTCATTTTCTCTCAGAGAAAGTTTGTTTTAAGGGAAACTACTATAAGGGGAAAAAAGAACTTGTAAAAATAAACCCAAATAAATATGCATCTGTTAAGATAATATACTGGTACATAACCATAAATAAAGTACAAGACTTTAGTTAAACTTCAGCCACAGGGAAAATTCTAAGTGAAACATTGTGGGGTTTGTTGTTGTTGTTGTTATTTTAAATTAACTTCCTTCTTAACTATTTTTCAGGCTAATATATTCATAAAAATGAATTATTTACAAAAAAAGCTGAAACCTCCCTCATAAACTATCCTATAAGATTTCCATATGATGTGTAAGGAAAGCTCTGTACCAAAAAATAAAAATTGAAAAAAAAAAAAATCAAAACCTGCAGGAGACAGAAATGCTACGGAGGAGGATTTATGACCTGCTTCTGCAAGGGAATGAGGCTCCCAGCACCTAAGGGAGGGAGGCAGCTACCTCTCCCCAGTCAGCATACCCTTACTGTCATCTGCTCTTCTCCCTTCCCCTTCCCACCCCTGAAAATTTCCAGCTTTGCCTTTCTTAGAAAGCTCCTTTTCCTTTCTTAGAAAGTAAAGAAGATGATCATGACATTTCTTCTGATTTATCCAACATCTCTACAGATTTGGTTGACTGGGAATAAATTAATCTGTGCTGCCCAAGGGAGTTTACAATAAACATGACCTAACCATGGGCACTCTGGGGAACTCTATCATCTCTTCATGCTCTTCCAGTTGTCCTGAAATAATTAAAACTCACTGTATGAAAAAGAGAACAAGAGAAAGAATGAATACACAGAGTCCAGAGTACCAGTCTCTGCTCCAGTTAAATCTTAATTCAAAATACTTATTCCTCTTATCTCTCTATTCCAGGTAAACATCTCCCAAATCAACTGAGAGCCATTCTTTTTCTTTCATTACTTGTCCCAAACCAGTCATAGTGAGTTTTGTGCAGTTCAGAGCAGTTGAGGTTGCAGCATTTCACTGATTATGAGTCAAAGCTGTTAGTTAGTAATAAACTACCAGAATTTCAAAGATTTCCATTCTGTCATTGTATCTGCAAAGTCTGAATGTATGAATACATACCCAAACTTTGTCCAAAGGGATAAGTACCACACTTCCTAACTGTGGCATCAGCTTTCTCATGGATTAGAAAGGTAGTAGATAAATAGAGAGCAGTTGTTTGCCTTCCTGCAAAATAAATTTAAAATATGTTATTTGCAATTAATTCCCATTTGAGCAAGGACCTATATGTCAGAAACATATCTGAACTACTTTAAAAGTTGTTTCGTTGTTGCAGATCATACCTGTAAACGCAATAAGTTTTTCCTATGCCTACAAATTGATGTCTTATTACCATTGTAGGTTTTCTCTAATTCTGTCTTCTGACTGTCAGTTTAATTGCATTACTGTTTGCTGGGAAAAAAAAAATAAAATAAAAAAGCTTTTACTTCTATTTTTTTTCCTTTTGTTGATATTCATAAACTGATGACATGATAAGCTTCTAATCTTTTCCTTGCTAAAGAAAATCTCTCCCCCTCACCCCAGATCTCTCTCTATGTGTTTGTTTTCTGGGTTTAAAGTTGTCATTCTGCTTTTTTGAATCTTCTGGGTAATGGCTATATTGTAAAAACATGAAAAGGGCATAATGCTCCTTGCACCAAATCAAGATAGTATCTCATCTCCTTCTGTTCTTCTTGTTATTAATGTTGGTATGTCTAAGGACTGCATTGGCTACTTCTCCACACTCTTTCCTGAAAGCCTGTCTCTGTTTTATTTTCCGCAGTGACCCACATTCGTCTCTCCCCATCCCCTAATATGCTTCCCAAAGATTCTCCTTCCTGAGACAGATGCCTCCACCATCTAGATACGACCTACAGTCCTTGTTCTGGGCTATCTGTCTCTACTTTTTCCCGGTTTACTTGGACTTATCTTCACAGAGTACTCTGACTGACACTTTGCTTCCCTCCTGTGCCTACAGAGTAGAAAGCATGCTGATCCTTCCTGATGGAGCAGTCACCACTTCAGCTGCCTATTGCTTCCCTCCATCCAGAGGTTACTTTTCTCACAGATGTGCCAGTGATATGCATATTATTTACCTCTCTAACCTGGTTTTGCCAGAGTGACACAGATTCATTTAATTTCATTTAATGGTAAACTTTTCTAGCCCCAATCTTTTGACAAGAACCAGGTGAGAGGGATGACACCTGAAGGTGTGCTGGCACATGTCAGGGAGCAGTGAGCTCCAGCATAAGTGCTTGGGGCAGCTAAAGGCAACTGGGCTGGCTCTGTTGTGGGCATGAAAAGGCAGCTGGTGGCAATCTGAGAAACTCTCCTTTCCAGATCTAGAAAGGGGTATATCACTAAAGAATATACCCTTGAGGCTTCCGCTTGTCTTTGGATGTAAAGCATTTTCCCAACTGACTTTTTTTTCATAGCAGCCTTTCTCATGTGTCAACTCTACTGAAACAGTTTTTGTTTCCCATACTCCTATGTGAGCTGCACTTCTCTGAGTGGGTATAGAGGGATCGTATGGTTTTTAAAGGCAATTCAAAATGTTTGGGTAAGGTTTTTTCCTACAGAAGCTGAGATGGTAATCCGAATCAAATCATCTGAGATGTGTCTTTGAAGTGGGAGAAATTGGGAATGTTTCAGCAAAAATAAATTCGAACCAATATTAAATATTTTTGCCAAAATTGCATTGAAGTGTGAAAAGCAGTTCTGAGAATAATCTATCAGCATTATAATGCTTCCATGTCCTGGCTTCAGGAGTACTCAATTCATGTACTTATTGCATATAAACTATGAAAATTCACTACCAAAAAAAAAAAAAAAAAGAACAACTCTATCAGTTGAGTCAAAACATGCATTCACACACTTCTATGAGGAGGAATTTAAAAAATGTTTAGATGACTACCTTTGCATATCATAACCAGAAACAGATGCCATAATTTGAAAAGCCTGAACCAGATCTGCCCAGTCATCTCTGGTTTAGTATAATTCAGCAACTCTGCCACAGTTCTTTGACAACTATTTTGGTGTTAGACAGATATGGCCATTTCCCTCTGCTCTTCTTTCTGATTTCTTATGAAGGGCTCCCTGATATTTCAGAGAGGTTTAAAACTGCGTAGATATAAGTGCTGTGAAACAGAGTAGATGGTGAAATAGGTATCATATTTTCCTTTGATATTTAAAATACATTCACAGAGAGTGTTTGTTGTTTCATTTGCTTGTTTGTATGTTTCTCCAAGGTAAATATCGTGCTGGGGTTTTTGTTTGTATGTTTGTTTTTGGGTTTTATATTTAACATATATTTTTATATTTATATAAAATAAATATATAAATATATTATAATATTATATATAATATAAATGTATATATATTATATTTAACATATTTAACACTCTGTGCAAGCGTTCAGCGATGGGCACAGCCTCGGGCTACGTGTTGGGAGCAAGGCGCTGCTTCCTCCAGTCGTGCCGAAGATGACTCCGCCAGCCCGCAGACTAAGGAGCACAGCACGATGAGGGGTGAGTTCCCAGCCGGAGGGGGTCACAGTGCGGCAGGATGCAGCAGGAGCGGGGCGTGCTGGGGGCCACTGCAGCCCCTGGGGCACACGGCGGGGAGGGTGCCACAGGATGAGCAGGGGGGTGCAGGGATGGAGGGGCGGAGGGGAGAAGGAAGGTGCCCCGGGGGGCTTACAGTGGCACAGCCACGGTGCGGGGGCCTCCGGACCGAGGTTGCTACTGTTTCCTAAACTTGGACGGATTTCTTTCTTTTTCCTTTCTGATTAAAAACAACCAATCAATCCAGCTCCATCTTTGGGGGAAAGGTGTGTGTGCCTTTACGAATCATTAGAGGTTAGTTGTCTGGGAGAGTGGGGAAAATCAGTGTCTCTCTAAACGCAAGCTCGTACTAGAGAACAAGATGTTCTTACACTATTTAAGTCAAAGTGCTTAGGATGGTGGTTTTACAAAGAAGAATACAGTAAGATGAAGACAAGATTTGTGAGATGTGACAGTTATATTCAGGAGTTCAGCTTTTTAAAAGAATTATGATTTTCCATTCCTTTCTACTCATTGGAACAAGTCAGCATGACCTTTTCTGTTGGTCATTCATTGCCTCTTATTTATTGAAGAAGAAGCAAATTTTTTGCAAAAGAAAACAAGTCAAAAAATGAAATATAGAAGGTTTTTGCAAAGGCCATTGTGCAGCATAACTGCATTCAAATCAGGATTAAAAATCAAATGGGGTTATTATGCTTAAATATTTTTTTTCTCCTGTCATGTTGCCTTATTTTATATGCATTTTGATATCAGACTCACGTGAAGTCAAGTAATATTGTGGGAAGAAAAACATCTTCCCTTAATAGTTTAACCCAGGTTCATTTATCAGAATTAGAGAAGTAAACATCTGGTTTGTAATGCCAGCTACCTACTAGTTAGGGATTTATTGAAAAATTATATGGAATCAGTTCTTCTATTGAATTTATATTGGTCTTACATAGAAATCTTCAAGCATCTTTTGCTGGAATGTCAGTAAAATTCTGTGACTAAATGAAAATGTCATATACCAAGCAACATTTTCTAATCAGTGCATTCCTCTCCAACACCCCCCCACCCCCCCAAAAAAAAGGATCCATCAAAAAAATATAAGGATGTTTTTGTCCACAACAAAGCAGTTTGCTACTCCAAGTGGGTGGGCAGTATACTGCATGAGCAGCCAAGCACTGACAAAAGAAATGCATTGTACAGGAGAGACATCCAGAATGCTTCTTCACTCTCCTAGTGGTAGGTAGTGTACCACACACAAAGACCAAGGAAGATTACATTTGATAAGGAAAAGTGATATCACTTAGCTAGGATATGAATTTGCATCCTTCAGTTTGCTTATGTGAATCAAAGATAAATTGGAGCTGTATGTGTGATGCTGGGGAACAGGGGAACATAGAAGTAGCAATTCTCCTGGCTCTGTGACCATCTCAGTGGGTTAAAATGGCAAGATATTCCCAAGATGGCCAGAGATTGTTTCTACCTTCTGATTTTATCGGTGTCCAGTTCATTGGTCATTCTCAAACTCTGTATTATGACCAGGTAATAGGTAGTATGCAGTTTCCAGTCACACCTAAACAGTTTACATAGATTTTTATATGTGCTGCTTCATACATTTAGCCTCAGTGGATGTAAGGGGTTAAATGTAAGCAGTAATGTTTACCTTCCATTTCCAGCCCAGGTCTTGCCATCATGGTACAGATGTGCTTACTGTATGAAGCACATACATTGCTTCAGGAAGGGCCTGTCTCAACTATGCTTTACAAAACTGACAGATATGGTCCTAATTTCTTCTTCAGTTCTTGGTGCAAGTAGGTAGATCTCTGTGTAATTACTTTCCTTCTCCTTTGTTCTTCATTTGAACAAAACTACCCACACCTAACCCATTCCTGATTATGAACAATCTCATGCCTTTTCTTATTTTTCTTCACAGAAATAAGAAAAATTACACCACTTACAAAAAGGGCACTGTTGATAAACAGCTAAACTGACATTTCTCTCATGCCTGTACCAGCAAGTTAACTTGACCCATCCCACCCTCACAGCTGCTAATTACTTTAACTGCTTAAACTATAACCTCTTGCCATGTAATGTAGGGCATGTTGCTCACATCAAAGAGGTTACAAAAATTCAGGGGAAGCATGGGCAAGATAGACAAACATAGCAGCATACCAGCATCACCAGAGTCCTAGCATTCCCATTAAAATTGGTGTATGATACAAGAAAACAGTTTTACTTAGGTGGGAGATTAGACACTTGACAGTGCTCAGAGCATACTTACTTTAAATAATTAATAGGCAGATTTTTTTAAGAATCTTTAACAATGAAATCTTCACAAATGCTAGAGGAAGCATATGAAAAGAAGCAATGAAGGTGTTTCAATATTTCAGAAGCAGATAATGAAATCCTGTCTGATGAGAGTAGGATAAATAGCTTATTTCAGTGCAAATGACAGCCATTTCCTTGGAAAAAAACTTGGAGGAATAACCAGCTAAGTTTTCTCCACCTTTGTTGCTACATCAACAAAAAGGAAAAGATATTTTTTAGCCATTGTAAAGTCAGAGTTCAGATATCTCATCTTGAAAACAATGCAGTAAAGATCATCAGAATCCTCACTTGCTTCCTTGGGCAGCTTTCCGGACTGCTTCAGAAACCTGACATATTTCTGGATTTCACAAATTCATATGTATCTGCTTTAAACAAATTTGCATAAATTTCAAATTTCTGCTCTTGAATTATGGTCTTCAGACTTGTCAGTTAAGGGCTCTTTCGCTTTTCCAAAACTTTCTTCCTCCTTTCTATTTACTTTGTTCTCTTTTAAGTTTTGTTTTCTTTTGTACTGTGCAAAATTTCTTTCCATGAAAATAAAATGTATCTTCACAATATTCTTATCTTCACAATGCTAAGCATACAGGTTTTGTTTTTATGGTTAAACTTAGGAGTGCTGTTTTCCTTACTGACTCAGATTTTCATTTTTGGGTGGCAATAGCTTGTCAGAGGAAGTATGGATACAGAGCACATATATTAAAACTTGAAGTTTCAGGGATTAACTTTTAGTTTTTAAATTCTGTCATTAAAAAAAAAAAAAATGTTGCTCTTTTGAATAGTCTCTCCTTTCAGGGTTGATGTTAATTAAATTAGGAGGCTTTTTTCTACTTTTCCACTGAAATCTGAAGGGTAATGTCTTGTTGGAGGCAAATACTAAAACAACGCTCTTTAATAAATCAATTGAGGTAGTTATAAAGCAAGAAGGGTTTGTTAGCGTGGAAGTTGCTCTGTTACATCTGAAGCTCTATTTACTAACGTAAATGGTTATTCTTTTTCCAATTCTTTCATGAAGTGCTAATCTTACATTTTAAACCACAAATAAATATGATTTTTTGTTTGCTGAGAAACTCATCTCTTTTTATAAACAAAATAGCAGTCATTTACTTTGTAGAAGCTAAGCACATTTTTTTTCAGCCCAGTGTAGATTTTTGTTCATAAATTTCCACCAGATTAATCACTTATTAGGAATGGGAGGTTTCACTAATAACCAATTTATTTTTTATCACTTCTTATTTGAAAAATATGTATTTTTTCTATAATATATATACCATGTGCTATAATATATATAATATTCAATGGAATGGAATGGAACGGAATGGAATGGAATGGAATGGAATGGACTTCAAGGATCATCTAGTTCCACCCACTGCCATAGGCAGGGACACCACCCACTAGATCAAGTTGCTCAGAGCCTTATCTAACCTGGTCTTGAACACCTCCAGGGATGGGGCATCCACAGCCTCTCTGGGCAACCTGTTCCAGTGCTTCACCACCCTCTGAGTGAAAAATTTCCTCCTGACCTCTAATCTAAATCTCCCCTCTTTTAGTTTAAAACCATTCCCCTTTGTCCTATCATTATCTACCCGAGTAAAGAGTCCTTCTCCATCCTTTTTATAAGACCCCTTTAAGTACTGAAAGGCTGCGATGAGGTCACCCCAGTGCCTTCTCTTCCGTAGGCTGAACAGCCCCAGCTCTCTTAGCCTGTCTTTGTAAGAGAGGTGCTCCAGCCCCTTGATCATCTTTGCGGCCCTCCTCTGGTGCCACTCTAACAGCTCCACATCCTTCTTGTGCTGGGGGCTCCAGACCTGGACACAGTACTCCAAGTAGGGCCTCACGAGGGCAGAGTAGAGGGGGACAGTCACCTCCCTCGACCTACTGGCCACGCCTCTTATAATGCAGCACAGGATGCAGTTGACCTTCTGGGATGCAAGCGCTCACTGCCAACTCATGTCGAGCTTATGATCCACCAGAACCCCCAAGTCCTTCTCTGCAAGGCTGGTCTCAATGAGTTCTTCTCCTAGTCTGTACTCATATCTGGAATTTCCCCAGCCCAGGTGCAGCATCCTGCATTTATACTTGTTGAACCTCATTAGGTTCATGTGGACCCACTTCTCAAGCCTGTCCAGGTCCTTTTGGATGGCATCACTTCCTTACTTACTGTTGTTCACTCAACTTACTGTTGAGGTTTAACCTCAGCAGGCAGGTAAGTGTCACACAGCTGCTCACTCACTCTCCCCAGGTGGGATGGGGAAGGGAATCGAAAAGGTAAAAGTGCAATAACTCATAGGTTGAGGCAAGGATGTTTTACTAGATAAAGTAAAAGCTTCATGTGCAAGCAAAGCAAAACAAAGCATTAATTCACTATTAAGTGATGTCCAGGAAAGCAGGGCTCATCCCATGGAATGGTTCTTTGGGAAGACAAACACCATCACCCCAACATCCCCCCTTCCCCCCTTCCTCCTCTTTTCCCCCAGCTGTTATTGCTGAGCATGGTACCACATGGTGTGGGACATCCCTATGGCCATCCTCGGCCAGCTGTCCTGGCCATGTCCCCTCCCAGTTCCTGGGGCACCCCCAGCCTCCTTACTAGCAGGGCAGCACCAGGAGCAGGAAAAGCCTGGGATCTGTGCAAACACTGCTCTGCAACAACTAAAACATTGGAATGTCATCACCACTATTTTCATCAAAAATCCAAAACACAGCATTGTGTGAGCCTCTGTGAAGAAAATTAACTTTATCCCAGCCAAAACCATGACACTTACAAACTCCTTAGTGATGTATGACTTCAAGAACATTTCTGAAGATAAATTGTTGTCACTGGGGCAGTTGGCTTTATTTTATCTTCACCAACATGAATAACTGTCTTTGTGATCTTATGCCTTTCACTCAGTCTTTATAAGCTACAAATGGTAGTTCCCCATTAAAAAACACTTTTCTGCATCACCGATTTGCTGTGAAACATAAAGTCTGTAAAGTTCTTGGTGGTGGCCTCAGAATTAAATGTATTATACAAGTGTAAATATTACCTCCCTATTTGTACTAAGGGAACATGTTGTTGCAAGTTTCTTCTCTGTAAACAACAGGAGACTACTTATTTTTAAATTAGATTCAAAAACAATCTGTCCCTGCCTTTTACTTTCATTAATTTTTCCTACCTCTGGTAGCCTCCTAGCAAACAAATTAAGCCTCTATTACCCACTGCCTTTCCTGCACCTTGAACAGCAGAAACCTGCTACCATTAATTTGATGCTATTAAAGAGCAGCAAGTCATGATACCATAAAGACTAAAATCTGGTAAAAGGATTACTTTATTCTCAAAAACATAAGGGAATTTTACATTATAAAAAGGACTTTTTTTTTTTTTTTAGTTCAGGCTGCCATTTTGTTTACAGATACTGTATTTACTGAAATAAAGATCAAACTTGCTACAGATACAAATTTGTCTTAAATTAGGATTAAAAAATACAGAAGAATGATCTGCTTCTCAATCTACTGGTTTTGTTGCTGTTGTTTTGTTTTTTGTTGTGTTGTTTTGATTTGTTTTTTAATTGGGCATGGGAGTAACTGCAGGGCAGTATTGTGCTTCAGTTATCTGAAGTTGCTGGACTCAGCAGGGTTTACTAAATTATTTTAAGCAGAGTGCCTTTATATACTTATTCAGATCCTGTCAGCTCAAAGTTGCAGTAGACAAATAAACCAGACACTCAGGCTACAGCTCCGTAGCTGAAGTAGCGTGAAAATTATCTATGGAAAAATATATCATTTTTAGTTGAGGAAATATGGGATTGCAGATCTAGACAATTAAGAATCTTAAAGGTAAAGGACTGAGACTGATTTTGTTTAGTGCTTTATGTAAAGATGTATCTTATAGATGAGAAAACTGCTAAATCGTAATATAGACTTAGATAGTATACTTACATAATGATATTCAAATGATTAGTTCATGAATTATTTATTTTGCTACTGCAGAACCAAGTATTAATGTTGCTGAAGAATGAGTGAATTTCAGCCTTCCTTACAGAATGCTACACCAAACTTCTTCAACAGGTCTTGGAATAGAAAGCATCATTACCAGGTGATCAGTGCTGCAGAGACAGTCATCCTTCCCTCCCTGATTGGAATTATCTGTTCAACAGGCTTAGTTGGAAATATCCTCATTGTGTTCACAATAATAAGGTATGGAAATACATTTGATAAAACGATTTATTGCTTAACAAAATAAACAATGACCACACTAATGGAGTGAATTGCTCTGCAAAGACATGTATAACAAGTTATTCGTCTTTCCTCTAGTCATCAACACTTGCTTCTCATTTAAAAAATAAATAAATTAATTAATTAAATTGACTATAGACAGAACAGATAGAGGTAATATATGCTTGCTTAGCCTTTTCTGTTATAAGAAAACACTTAAGTGCATGATTGACTTCAAGCACATTCAAGGAAACTGAAATGAATGTCTTCTGTGGCTTTCATTATAGTTAACAGCAATCTTCCTAGTGGCACCAGAAAAGGCTAGACAAGACTTTAAACTTCAGTTATGGCGCTAACTAGACATTACAATTTTTAAAGATTTTTTTTAAGTCTGAAAACTGTACTTCTACCTCAGATTATTTCAATGAAAGAGCTCCATGTACCTTTTGCCCATTTACTGCAGCTTCCTCATTCCTTCCTAATACTTTTTTCCAGCATCATCTTGCTTCTGGAAACAAGGGCCTTAGTGCCAGTCAAGTATTCTCACATGACAAGAATTCATACCTCAAAATATTTTTGATGTATTCTGAGAAGATAAATTTGCTGAAGTTGCTAAATATTTTTGGGTCATAAAATCCGACCCAAACATCCTTTATACAATAAAAAAATATCTTCTAGTCACTTAATTTTAAGAGGAGATTTTTTGTATATAATAGGTCTTCCAACTGGCAGATGCAATCACAGACGCTACAGCCACAAGCATGAATCATGAAGAAGGGGCTATTATCTGCAATGAAAAATTAACATAAAGAAATATGAGAGCATAAGCTAATAAATGTCACACTCAGCAAGGGATAGACTACAACAGATAGACTTCACCCCTTCGTAACAGGCTTTTAAAGGAAAGATTTCCAAAGGCCAGCCTAGGACTGGGTGTCTGTCAGCCCCTGAGCTTTAGTAAATTTCCCTTGAAACTACCAAAAATCTGATGGTTGGTGCAGTTGAGAGCATTAAATTCATGGTCTGAACACAGAAGAGAGCAAATATGGAAACAGTATGTCTGAAATGGACATGATCGCAATATGGCTTTTAAAATGTATGAATGAATAGAGAAGAAAAAAAAATCATTGAGTTTCTAAAAAACAGTCTTAGAGTCTCTAAAATAATAGAATGGAAGGAAACTGAGAAAGAACAAAGATATTTTCCCCTGGTGAAAGGCCTTTGTCTAACTTAAATACAAATATGAGAGACAGAGGGAATAGACACAGACAATGACTTTAAAAAAAGAATGTAATTTAAACCATATTTGCTCAATAAAATTACAAGTATTCAAATTTATGGACATGAACATTTATACATAGGAAAAGAATTTGAAAATAGTGCATTAAAAAGTTAATGTGGTAGTTACCAGCACTTAAAAGGACAACCACAAACCTCAGACTCTGTAGATGAATATATATTTGAAATGCAACTACATTTTGAAAAATAACCATGTCAAATTCCCACCTTCCATCAAACAGATTTGATTCTACTCAATGACTCTGCTTCAGAGATGTCTCTTTTTCCTTTATTGAACATATTTTCTCATGTATACATTTCAAGTTTTTTAGCATTACAGAGTCAGCACTTCTAAGAGAGAAAGAAGCTAAATTCTTTCTCTAGTTAACAAGTTATTTACTTCCCAGTAAGAAATCATAGAATCATAGAATCATTAAGGTTGGAAAAGACTTCCAAGATCATCTGGTCCAACCATCACCCTACCACCAATATTACCCACTAAACCATGTCCCTAAGTACCACATTCAAACTTTCCTTAAACAGCCCCCAGGGACAGTAAGTCCACCACCTCCCTGAGCAACCCATTCCAGTGCCTAATTAATGCTTTACTGATGGTGGTATGTGAAAAACAATGAACTTTGGAAATTCAGCTCCCCAGTTTGCCTACTACCTAGGGACACTACTACCTAGGGACAAACATTTTAAAGTGTGAATTAAAATGATATTATCTGCAATATACTGTGAGAGAATAACTAAACCTTATAACAAACCTTGCATGTAATATATGCCCATGCACTGATATCTAATTTAAAAATTATTAATTCAATGACTTTCAGCTGACCGTCCATGTGTGAATTATTTTAATCCCTAGAGAAGAATAGAGGGAGTTATGTTGCTATTAAATTAAAAAGAAAATGGTGGAGAAAACGCTGCAAGAGTTCAGTGTCAGCCAGTAGGATATGATAAACTTCATCCCAGCAACCTACAAACATTGGCCCCCCAAACTGCAGTTCTGCTAGCAAGTGTTTTATATAAATCTACTGACTTTGGCAGACCAGCTGCTGGGAGAATAGCTATGGTTTTGTTTGGAGGGTGGAATGTGATCCAGATAAACCCAATCATCCACATTAGTCTAACTTTAAATTTTGAAGAAATAGTCTCTTGCAGAAGAAAAAAAAAAGGATTCAAATACAATCTGAATTACCTATAAGTAAAGCTTTTCAGATTAACTTGATTTTTAATAAGATATCTAATAAAATTTCCTGAAATAGAGATTGCAAATAAGTGTTACAGCACTTATTACTTGCATTCTGAGTCTTCAGTTGGAGTTGTACTCACCACTGGAAGTAAAGCCATGACCAGAAAACTTATGAAAGTGCTACAGCATGACTAATCTACTCAGATCAGAGATTTTGTTATCAGATATTATATATTATCATGCTGAAAAATATTGATTTGGCTAAAGAAAAATCCAAGGAGTTCAAGAATTACAAGATGATAAAAAAATAGTTAATGTATGGATGGTACTTCAAGTTGTTAATAAGAAACAAATTTTCAGAAAAGATTTTCAGGGGAAATAAGTTAACTTGGAACTTTCAGTGACTGATTGTAGGGCCAGTCGGATTTATTATCTTCCCTCAGAGATCTGGAGTAAAGTGTACAGTTGTGTCAACGGCATTCCTAATGGCATACTCTGTGGAGATTTGGCTGATGTTATGGAGTTTAAGACTGTCATAAAGAAAGAACGAGATAAAGAATAGAACAGGGATGAAAGCAAAACAACTACTGCAATGTTTAATAGCACAAAGCCACAGAATTTTATTTTTCTTTTATAATAAGTAGGAAGCACTGCTGTCAGTTGGAAAAAAACAGATGAAAAACTCCTGGGATTGCTGTGGGCTGTCAGTAGGCTAAAGCTGCATGAGAGGCACACACAGATGTAATGTATGTAATATAAAGGCTCTGCCTTTCCGGAGGGAAAAGGGAGCTGCTAATGCCATTCTTCAGGCTCACAACAAGGCCTGAAATACAATTCTCACCAGCTGTTTCCATGAAAGAGAAACTTAGTCTGGAAAAGAACAGAAAAGAACAATTGCTAGAACCAGAAGAAAGAAGAATTAAGAAAATTCATTTAAGTTTGTTTTAAAAATAAAAATAAAAGTCTCAGAGGTGTATGCTTGTTCTCTATAAATCAGGACCAAATATACCAAAAGGCTTTAAACTGAAGGCCAAGACTGGTAGAAGGGCTATTGTGCAGACTCCGCTCAGCAGATATTAAAAGCTGATAACTGGAAGGCAATTTCTACTCTCCAGAGCAGTGTTGTGCTGTTATGCTGTGACTGCCTTCAGTAGGACTAGTGGAAGTTAAAAACATAATTTCTACAATGAAACTACTTTGTTATGAGAGGGTCTGTTAGAATTTGGTTGCCTGAAACAGCAGATAACTCTGTGCTGTGACAAGGGTTATCTCTTCCAATCTTAGGTTCTTAGTTTTCCTAAATCAAGGAGAAAAAAAAAAAAAAAAAAAAAAAACTATGTTAAACAATGTACCCAGCACCTTAAAACATGCCCCAGCTGCTCTGTTTTTTTGCCTAGCATAGACTGAAAAGCTAAGAGTCTCTGCAATGAAACAGTATGCTGACAATTTACTCTAATTTTTGTGATTCTATTTGTTTCAGAAATACAATAAATATATGTGTTTTTAAAAATGCTAGAAATATGGGACTTCCCATGATGACCCTGGCACAGTAACTCATAAATGTCTTTAAGTGATGTTATCTGGCTTCACTATGAGATTCAGTTAAGCAGTATTATATTTCTGGACTAAAAATCTTGGACAAACATATCGCTATTGTTAATCTTTGATACAACAGATTAGATAGCTGAATTATTTGGAGCTATTTATTGTCAGGTATGGTGTAATGAGAGAAGGCATGGAGTCAAACATGTAGAATAGAAAGGCTGTAATTTCTGTGTGCAGTTTTTCATAATGGATACAGAGTAAGATTCGGTCTTACAAAAATTTTATAGGCCTTATACGACTGTTCAATGTGAGTGATTTTTTTTCAGCATAACTTTGACTGACCAAGCCAGTCACCTTGGTCTCCATGGAGAGGCACTACTGAGGGTAATTCATATCATCTTTGTCATATACCTGTCTTAGACAGAAAAAGTTACCCCCTGAGTACTGTTTCTCTGCAGCACTCATAGTGCTATGTAGGTGTAGGACTGCAGCTTTTGGACCTGCTATTTTCAGGGCCCGAGGGTCTAGATAAACTCCAAGCTTGAGAGCACAGGAAAGTGATTAACCTTACTGCTGGAAACTCAAAAACACTTCCAACTCGAGCTGGTTAGTTGGAAACACTCAGATTTTGTAGTGTAGGGAGGACAGGAGAATGACCTTAAGGCTGGTGCTACCTGCTGTTGTAGCCCATGACATGTTCACTCTTCCTATTTGAAGAAAGGATATTTGCTTGTGTTTGTAGATGTGTGATATTTGTAAACTATCTTGTCTTTGACCTGGAAGATCACTTGCAAATTAACACTTAAGCTTCTAGTTAGTGAAGAATCTGTGTCCAGGAGGAGATAAATAAATGTTGATGACAATACATAATGAAGTTGGAGGGGACAAATAATGACTGATGACAACATATAATGCACTTATTATGTTCTTCAAAGTTGTGGCTTTCACAGCCAGAACATAGATTATCACAGTGTTGTGTCTGTTCAACATTTTTTGTAATTGATTGGGATCATTCAAATTATTTTTTAATGAGTTTAATCTGTAGAAGAAGAATTAAACAGAGAATAGGACTAGCTACAGATTTGACATATTCACAGATTTTTCTGAACAGCAGCTATGGTTTTGTACATTTTTCATAGGTAGATACTTGGATGTTTCAGAGATGCAAATTATTCTTCCTTGGGTGGAAAAGAATTGTCCAGTTAATATCTGTGGCCTGAGAAACTGATGAGAAGCTTTCAAGTTTGTGGTGAGATAGAAGAAATTACTGAAAGAATGAAAAAATTGAAACTGAGGCTATAGCTATTATATCCCTGGTTGATTTTTTGTCTGTCTGTTTGTTGGATTTGTTTTGTTTTGCTTTTGTAAAGGGACTGTTTTTGGCAGAGCACAAGCACCTCTGCCTTAATAAAATGTAAAGCTGTTCTAAACTATAAAATGTAGCCAAAATGATTTGATGTTATAAAGTTTACCGCATGGGTTACCATTTAAATATTGGGGCTTCTACAAAAGGTCTATGTCTGTACAGGGAACTATACAAAAATCTGTAAGGAAGCATGTGCTCTATACAGGCATAGTTTTCCGAACCTCAGTGTAAAGCATGGAAGAGTGGGTATTGCAACATTTCCCATCACATTATCCATAGAACTCCCAAGGTAGTAATTTTACTCACCCTCAGTTGTGATCTCACCTCTTGGGCAGTTCCATTTGGATGTCTCAGCTAAACACAAAACACCTAGGCAATATTTCAGCCAAATTTAATGTGTATTCAAAAACATCTCCCATGTCCATCCCTTGTACTCCCTTTTGGCAGAAGTTTGGTAGCTTTAAGCTGTGCACTGTATATTCTTTGTTGATTAAATTTAACATAAAGTCTGAGAGTAGAGAATTTGAAGTTCTTGTTTAGAGTTTGAAAGTTTTTTTCTCATTTTGTATGATTTACCCTATTAATGTGAATTAAATGGCATGTTCATGCAGTTTTCAGATGCTCTGAAACTTATGTGTTTGAACATCATGGTACCATTTGATGTCTTACAGGAAACACAGTTTGGGGCTTTGCTTTTCCTGGAGATTTTACATCCTTCAATTTTCACAAAGCTGTAGGCATTAGAGGAAAAAGATTACATATGCGTCATTCTCTCCATAAGTTCTAGTCGTCAGTGCCAACAGATATACTTTATAGATGTCTGGCTTTGGTTTCAGCATCATAACCAGATGGCAGTGAATCATACTTGATAATTTATTAAAAAGGTTAGAAATAAATACTTTTGTCTGGCTCCTTCCCTCTAGCTTAAATTTCTGTCTTTGGAAACATAGTTATTTCAGAGTTTATAACATGCAATGAAGGTAACACAAAAAATATGAAACGATGAACTCTTCTCACATGGTTCCTTTTAGGAAATGATGGTCATAGAGTCAGACTTCTGAATGCAGTATGTGGGCGGCCAGGAGGAGTTCTCCCAGCTGCAGATCCTTCTGTGTCTTTCAGTGAAAGTGACAAGCAAACTGGTACTTTGGAGCATGTTGAAAAACAAACCAAAAAAAAATAGTAAATGGATTAGAGATACTGAGAGAGAGGCCAGACAAATAGCTTAGGCTAGATATCTAATATGTAAATGAAGTTAGGTAAGGTGATTCCTGTATGAATCCATATAGGAATCCATAGTGTTCCTATATGGACACTGTAGGTAAGGACATTTTTACATAAAGTTCTGTGAATAATTTTTTTTTTAATGTTGATGTTTTTAAAAAATATGTTGCTTTCCTTGATTTGTATAGAATAAGGTAATTTAAAGTCAGGAGTCCTTTTAACTGCCTGTGTAACCTTCCTCTAAGCCTAAATTTGAGGGTGTATTAAGATAGAGATTAGAGTTTGGGAAATAAATCTAGGAAAGCATATATTTCACACAAAAACTATATAATACATTATGAAACTGGAAAAAACAGACTCTTTGTTGAAGACTGTGCATACAGTTTTAATTCAGTTGTGTTCCTTATGTACGTGTAAACTTTATGAGACTGTCCTTAAATATTTGACCGCATATAATTTTTTTCTTGTAGGACTTTTCCTCTTTTAGCAGTACTGTTTTACCTCAAGCACTCAAGAATGTTCTACCTGCATCTTTTAGCGATTCAACTCTGGGTTAACTGCATCACCAGATCACCTGTTCTCTCTTCCTATTTATGCTAGTTTCTATCTCCATAAGGCCTTTCTTTCTTTTGAACACTTTATAGTTTTCAAAGGAGAATAGGGATAATTGTGCTGATGTTAATAAATTAGATAGCCCATTAAACTTCACTGGAAACCAAAGCTATGAACAATCTACATATCATATATATATATGTATATATGTATTTTAAGCCTAAAATGTTTATTATGAAATGTCTTTGGTTTGACAAATGTCCCCTGACTTTAAAATACTTTTTCCAGCAGTGTTCTTACCTATGTTCAGATCAGTTTTAAGGTCCATTCTATCAGCAGCATTCTTGGGAAACGATATGGTAACTATGTCAAAGAATTGTCTTCATGTCCCCCAGTTTATTGCAGATCTCAGAAGAAAACTATCCCAGATATCTACATCTGCAATCTGGCTATAGCAGATTTGGTTCATATCATTGGCATGCCCTTCCTCATTCACCAATGTGCACGTGGAGGCGAGTGGGTGTTTGGCAGCCTTCTTTGTACCATCATAACCTCCCTGGACACATGCAACCAGTTTACATGCAGTGCTATTATGATTGCAATGAGTTTGGGCAGGTATATGCTTTCAGATTTTCATTCTGTACCTTTCATTCAAGGACAATAATACCTGTGTTTATGCAAATCCGTAGTAATTTAAGAAAGAGAAATGCTGCTGGTCATGGTTAATAATTTTTTTTAATTGCATGTTTAATTCCTTTTTTGGTGTTTGTGGAGGTGGAAGAAATATTTTAAGTCTTGCTATAGCATCATGCTAGGCACAAAGCTTTCAGAGATCCTGCTCAGTACCAGTGTTACTGTTCTGTGGATTCTCTTTAGAGGTGCAACTTGATTTCACTGAAACTAGATTTATTTTAAACATTTCACTGTAAGATAAAAAAATGACTTCAAGGCAACCTGCAGAAATATACTGTATCTGTTATCTTTGAAAACCTTTATTAAAATGTAGTAAGAGTATAACAAGAATTTTAGCTTTTTTCGTAACTGCAGATTTCAAAAACAGCTTCTCTGTGGTCTTGATCTTAAGTAAAAAGTGGCCAGGATCAGGAAAGTAAAGTCTATTTTTGACCAAAGAGGTTATTTGTATGTAAAAGAGCATGAAGAAGACAATCTTCCCATCATTGCACAAGGCACTAGTGAATCATTTAAGAGGACATTCAGAGACAACTTTTGACTTACGAGCTAGGATAAATGGGGAGGATGGTTGCTATTGAACTAGTAACATATAAGACAGCATGCTTACATGGAAATGGAATGTAGTCACTAGAGAGAGGGAGAGAAAAAATATTGTAAAACAGAGAGCAGAAAGTAGAAATTTGAAAGTTAAAAATAATTTTGAAATTGATAATATGTGGCTATTATACAGAAGCTAAACTAATGAACAACATCAGAAATATTTGGTTAACTTGCAGTTAAAAAAAAATACAAGAAATTATCATTTCCTTTGAAGTGCATTCAAAAGCTCTGTTTTGTATTTGCATGTGAGTAATGTGATAGCAGACAGCCTTTTCTTATGTTTCTAAAGAATTTACACATAATAGTAACTCTAATCATTCCGTTTGGAGAAAAAAAAAAAACTCCTTATGCAAAGGACAGGTAAGTGTTAAGACAGGGAAAAGCCATGGTCTCCTACTGAGGAAAGGCAAAATATCAAAACTCAGTATAAAAGTTAGTTTATGTACCAAATAAAACCAACTCTTAAAAATGGACATTTTTTTCCCATATTTCTGTAAATACTGAGTGTAAGCCTGTGCATTCATTTCTATTTTGAGCAAGTTTTTCCATCTCAATAATACTTGCTTAGGGAAGGCTCTTCAAATTACTTCTGTCCCAATCATTGCCAATACCCATTATGACAGTATAGCAGAGACACAAAGGGTTTTCAGATAACTAGCTCCCAAACAGTTTAGTGCTTGATAAAACCACCTCTGAATCCACCTGGGAGCTGTTCTTAAGTGAAAAGATTAAACCATTTGTTTTGTAAAAAATCAGCAGAGTTTATCAGATTTTGTTTGACAGTAAAATCATCACAAATTCACAATAAAAGCAAGAAACATAATTATGCCTCAGTAATGCTACAGCTAATGCATCATAAGACAGCTTCATGTTCTTTTTCACATTTCTCAAAAATAAAAGTACTTCTCAAGTAAGACAGAAGTGGGTCAGAACTGGGAAGGCACTTCCAAAAGAAGCTTGAGCTGAATAAAATGGCTACCACATGCAAATTAATATGTGTCATATTGCTGGATAATATTTTTATTCCCAAAAATCCTCATCTTCATAATAGGAGAGAACTATGTCACACACTCATCCAACAGAGACTTTACTATTTCAGCATTTCCTGTTGAAAATCAAATTTCTTTATAAGATTTTAAGAAGTGGCAAAAACAGCTTTTCTCTCCATGGAGCTTTAAGGGTCATTTTATAAGGGGTACAATGGATAAAATTTGCTTTTCATTACTCACTTTGATATTAAAAAAAGAAAAAAGAAAAAAAGAAAAAAAAAAACACTAAGGATAGCTGTACAAACTATGCAAGTTGTGCATGTATATTAACACTTATGAGAAAGTTTCCAAAATAGACATCAAATGCATTTTTAATAGACAGTCATGTTTATGTCATAGGAAAACACATAAATTAAACCTGAATGAAACCTTGTTATCAGAACATTTGCCTATCTGTTAAGAGAGAAATTCCTGAGAAGCAACTCATAACGTCTTCTTTGCATGAGGACGCACATAGGCAAATGTAGATACCAATCCCAATGTAATTTACCTTCATGTAGATCAAGAGTAAATCTGACTGATATCATGATACAAATCTGGCCTAAGAGAAATCAGGCTTGTGTACACTGCAGGCAGCATTTCTTATTTTCCAAATACTGATTTATGTTGCAGTCTAGTGAGAGAGGAGAGATGGGTGAAAACAGGGTCCAGCATGATGTCCTATACTGAAGTTGTTAATTGGAACATTCCAAGAAAGCCATTTGATATTCATTCAAAAGGGATTTAAATTACACTTAGTAATGTCAGTGTCTTTAAACTAGCAAAGGAACTTTTGATCTATGTTGTTTTGAAAAAAAGAGCCAAGCCTTAAATCTCCAAAATAACTAATGCAATTTCAGAAGTCACATCATACCTTATTCCTGCATGGCCCACAAGACATAGCTGATAAAACCCACCCTAGACTTTGTCTGGCAGGAGTCTGCAAGGCATATCTCATTTCCTGTACTATGAATCCACTGGAGCATGTCACAGCAAAGTGCCCCTGCTTGGCTCCCTTCATACAGGCTGCACTTCCTTCTGACTAGTTCTGCAAACTTGGGTTATAAGAAAAGGTGTAAACCTCTTGGTAGGGGTTCACTTGTCTGTGATCCCAAGCCTGCTTTTGGTATAGCACAGATGAATACAGACACAGCTGAGACTTAGTTCAGTCTCATGGGAAAACCGCTACACGCTAAGCTGTGAGAAAGCTAGAATAGAACCATGCATGCTAAGAAAGGTAAAAGTGCATGCAGAGATAAGATTGTTGAGGTGAAAACAGTTGGCTGCTCAGAGGTTCAAGAAGAGAAACACTGGCATGAAGAGGTATCAAATACTAAAGAAAATCAGAGTCTGAAGATGCCCCTTCACTCTCGTTGACAACTGTCTAGCAAAAGCTGAAGTGTGCCATATGGAGCTGATGAGAGCATTAACACTTAGCCTAGGAGCTCAGCAGTCCTGGTTGTCTGATGGCTATTTTAATAGATAATAAATATTTTTTTTTGTGAATATCCTACTTGCGAAGTGTCTCTGTGCATGGGAAGTGTTCCCTGAGCAAAGACGCCTGGAGTTGAAGAGTTGCGTAGGGAACCAGTCAGTTTAGATAGCTGCATAAATATTTATTTAACCAATTCTCTTAAGGTTTCAGATGTATAAATGGAGAGGTGAGGCTGGGAAGATAAATCTGGAGTAAGTAGCTCTGTGACAGCTGAGAAGAGGCAGGCAGGTGTTGCCAGTCTTTGCAGCATGCAAGATCGACAGGCATGAGAAAATATGTTCCTGATTTGCCCATTGCTGTAATATTGCTCTAAGAAATATTTACCAAGGCAGTATCACTGGTAGGGTGGGTTATATCTCTATGAAAGTCATGGGCTTTCAGATATTTAAAACCAGAACCACTTGATTTGCCATGGACTAATCCATTTATTCAGTCTTCACACTCATTTCTCCTTTGCTCCTTGCTTTACTTCACAGGCAGTCATAAACACCCCATCCAGAAGAAAAAGTAAAAGACATTTGCTGCATCTTCTGGGCAGACTGTCATTTGCCTTTGAGTGCGGTACACTTTACTGCCTCTTGGAGCAGTCCAAAAATTTTAAGCCAATGCATATAATATGTTCGTGATTAACATTAATTGGATAATTGACGTTAATTAGCGATATTACCAATAATAGTGTCAGTATATGATATTGTGACAATACGTAATAATGTTAGACCATTGGATGTCACATATAATAGGTTAAGATATATCCAGAGGCAGGGAGAAAAGAAGTGAGGAAAAATCTAAGCTCTCAGACAGGTTTCCCTTCTTGTTGTTATGTGTGCATGACATATGTATGACCACATGTTTATGGACTTGCTAGAAATCAGACAAGATGATGTGGAGCTAGCTACAACATTAACTAGAACCTTATGGTCCCACAAAATATTTTCTCTTTCAGACTGTCATCTTGGCTTTCATGATCTTACCATGTACCTTTGGTGATGGTTGATTTCATAGACCTTCCTTCAAGCAGCATTGTAACAGCAAGCTTGGCAGAAAGGCAAAAAGAAGTTCAGTAATAGGCATAGGTAACAGGTACCATGTACCTGGTGCCTTGCACATTTCTGGAGCTCTGCAGGCTCCATCACTGCCTCTTTGTCCAGCTCTCTGCATCAGAGACACAGCCCAGACACTCCTGTTATTTTTTGTTTCAGGTGAGTGCTCTTCAGACTATTCTGAACGAAAGACCTTTTTATTACTGATAATTACTTTGGCAGATGAGGGCCCATGTCTGCCTTTAAACTCCACTGTCTGTTTGATGCAGAAATTACTCTTATTTTCAAAACAGTATTTTTTCCCAAATGCACCTTTCATTTTTTATTTCACAAATCTATAATCAGACAATAGGCAAGACTGAGAATTACCTCTAAACTGAAGCAGCCAATAAGAAACCTACCACTGCAAAAGAGTGGAGACAAAAGCTGCTTGTGTTTGGTGTGATATTTACTTTTTATTGTTAGTGGAAGACTAAGGTATTTCTCTGCATGAGTCAGAATACTGACAGGCTGGAAAAAGTTTGAGTTCTATCAAGAAAAAGAATCATTTACATTTACATTTACCCTTATATTTACCTTTACCCTTGAATTTGTGATAGTGTTTTCATTCCATTCTGTCTAATTATTTTCTTTTCATCTTTAAGGTCATTAAATAACTATTTTTTCTTTTGCTTTGATGAATACTAATGATAAGAATTAGAAACCCAGGGAAAGACTACCTCCTTATAGTCATATATTGGTATATTAAAATGTACTGCAAAATAATTGATCCAGAAAATATGAAAAGTCATTTTACAATAAGTAGGGAAATACAAGTATATACAGACCAGATTTTAGTACCCTCACCTGCATCATTAGTAAACTGCCTTTTACTTTTGTGAGAATCCTATGAAAACTCAACTGTATACCCAAGAAGATGATGTCCACCCAGAATAAGGAACCGGAGCCAACAGACACGTAGGCAGTGGCAAGCACCTCTCAAACCTGAAGACATGGATTCAGCACTTATCCCAGGCCAAGAGGGTTCCTCTCCACATGCCCTTTCTTTCCCTTAATGGTCTTCAATGACCCAAAATGCAGTTAGTTTTCTTACTAACTTCATTAGTTGAACTACTAGACTGCAGCCACGTTGATCAACATGAGATGCATTCACTGCTGACATGTTCTGCGCTGCGCTGTGCCCTGATCCTTTGAGTAAAGGCAATACCTTCTATTAAGCCACATGTCGCACGGTGCCTTAAGCGCAGCAGCCTTTTGCATTGCTAACAGCCCTCTCTGAAACTCTGTAGCCAGCTTTCCACTGGCAGCTCTGCGCCCAGTCATCCAAGCTGCCGCGGCAGTCTTTCCCAGAGCCTCTGAGGCAGCCCTTTCCCTTGTTCCCACGCTGTGGATCTTGCATTTATCCTCCCGGCCGTGCACCTGCAAACCCAACGGCATTGTTATGGTGGGTTCTCATGGGAAGCGACTGCCACCAGCGTGAGAATCCTCCCTTCTTCCCCCCCTTTTCCTACCCCATGGTCAAAACTTCTGGTTGATATTAGTGGACCCAAAATATGCATGCCCCAAGCTTAACAGCAAGGCAGCATGCAATCTCAGCAGAGTGTGCTCCCAGCAGCACCAACAGCATCATAGACAGGAGCAACTGATAAAAAGTGGGTCCTGATAAAAAGTATGTTGATACTGTGGAAAGAACATTATGAGGAGAACCACCCACTGGAGAACATGCCCAAGATAGATATTTGTCTGGAGATCCCCCATTGTTTCTCTTCCCATTTGGCCACTGGCAAAAGTTTTCCCTTTCCACCCTCTCTCCTTCAATTTTTATCTTCCCTAAAAGTAACTATAGGCCATCATCTACAGACCCTGCTAATAAATCCCGATACATATTTGTTCACGTACCTCAAAAATCTTTGTGCAATACACAATTCTTAATGAAAGAACAAATAGCCAATATTTTTGTGGTTAGGTGCATTGTGAGTTTAAGCAGAGTGAAACAAAATGGAAACCTCACTGAAACCTTCCTGCTAAGAAGTAAAAAGATATAAAGGCATTAAGGAACTTCTGTATCATCCAGCTGGACACACCAGCTGAGGTTCAGTCACCCATGAATGGCAAGTAGTAGGCACGTCTCCGAGGTGATTGATGGGTTGTAATATGGTGTCCTGTCATCTTTCATGCAGCTATCAGGAAGAGGGGGCCTGCTTAGGTGTAATTGTTACTCCACATCAGCTAGTAATGCCACTTCTCTGTGCATGAAACCCCATATGTCCTATCTCCATCCTACACACTTTTATTTTCTCATAAGTACTTCATTTAATTCACAGTTTATTCACTAATGGTTTTTGTATTGTGCACTGAAACTTTCTTCATTACTGATATTTGGAAATATCTCCACCGCTGATTTTAAAAAAGGGCTGTATTCTTCCCCTATTTTGTCTGGAGATGCTGTTTGCTGCTCTTGAAAAATGAAAGCAAGATCAAAGCGTGCATAGTACGCCATGCTTATATGGAGACTAAGAGGTCAAATTTTGTGCAAAGCAGGACTAATCACAAGTTTTAAAAACCCTATAAGCCTGTAAATTACCCTCAATTACACTGATCCTGTAAGCAGTATCAGTGTCAGAAGCTATTTCTATGAGGCAACCAGTGAAACAGGAGAGTTGGTGTGCCAAGAATGCTACAAATCAGTTCTTACATTGCTGATGCAGAGGATTTCTGAAAAGTTCTTTCTTAGTAGCTTGTAGGTAAGAGGTAGGATTCTTTTTTTTGGTGGTGGTGGTTTTGTTGTTGTTTGTGGGTGTTGTGTTTTTTTGTTTTGTTTTGTTTTCTGTAGTTACAGAACTACAGTAAAACCAAGATGTTCTTTATCGCCATCATGACTGAGAATAACAGCATGATGTTAGACAGTTTTTTAAGATGCCATCCACTAGAAATGCCTTTTGCTGATTCTACCTATAATGGTCATTACTTTAACCTTATTTACTGAAAAGAACTTGGTTGTTCCACGGCTTGAATAATGAAAAAAACTATGTTTCATACTCATATTCAACCAAGAGTGAAAATAAATTCTTATCATGAGAAATATGAATTTTTCTTAACCTTATGCAGTGGTTCTTAACCTTCATTGGCCCAAGAGCAATAATACCAAGCAACTGAGGTTTACACCTCTTTTTCTTTCATGAAATACTTTTAATAAGGTATGACGTTATTATACTGACTTTTAGTTGTTCAATTGTGTAATGGTTTCAATTATTATTGACTGTCTCTTGCAGGCTTTTATTGTGTTTAGGTTGTATTTTTTTCCGGATTTTTCTCACTTGATCTGTGAACAAGATAAGTAGTTCACTGATTGACATAGTCTTTCATTTGCTGTGTTACCACCTATTTGTTTCAGAACACACCAAAAATATTAGATTCTGGAAAAGAAAGAAAGAAAGAAAGAAAGAAAGAAAGAAAGAAAGAAAGAAAGAAAGAAAGAAAGAAAGAAAGAAAGAAAGAAAGAAAGAAAGAAAGAAAGAAAGAAAGAAAGAAAGAAAGAAAGAAAGAAAAAAGCATTCTGCAAGAAAGTTGTACCTTCCAAATCTTCTTAAAGAGCTGAACATGAGTGCTGTGGGATTCCATGTGCAGACAATAACACTTTAGAACAAGTGTGCCTTCTTAGGCAGTGCCTGAAACCACATTAACATTCCTATTACACTAGCTTTGACTGTTTTGTTTGTTGGACAGTCAATTTATTCTGCTCTACAAGCACTAAAAATCAATGAAAAACCACCAGTATTTAAATATTTTTCAGATTCATGCCTTCATCTTGTAGAAAATTTAAATACTCTGCCATAAAGGCAAATGGGATAAAATTTGGTAGAGAAAATGAATCGCCAATCACTAAGAAAGAAATTTCCAAGTATTGTTTAGATTCCTGATCATTTGCCTTTCTCATAACAGCTAGTAAATCACTCATTTTCAGTTACTTTCAGAAAATTACCATTTCAAAAGAATTCTGTGACCATGATTCAGAGCTTTCAGTCCTTTTAAAAGAAACTGAGCTGATCTACCTCCCACAAGAGAGCCGTGTTTCATTGCCACTATGTAAAACTCTTCTGGTCTTATGCATGTAAAAAGGCTTGTAACATAGTTGAAAAGGAGATAATGAAATTTTTGATTCATTTTGTAGAGGCTCATCATAAAATATTTTCTACCATAAAATATTTTCTACCAAAAAGAATGCCCCAAATCTTCCTCTCCCCTTTTCTGTGTAAAACTTTGACATCCAGAAGCTTCCTTTCATTTAGCTGCATTGCTTTTTATTAACTGAAGAATTATGAATCAATAATGGGATGAAATGAGTTTTCTTCATAAACTGTGTCTCCCCCATTTCTCTTTGATGCTTTTGTTCCTTACCACCCACCAACTCCTCTTGGCAGAGGTCGGGTTCTTCTGCTTGCACTTTTCCTGTTGCAGGGGGTGAGCTGGTGGATATGGGGCTGAGATGCAGCTGTCAGCTTCCAGTCACCCACGGTCTGAGTGGTGATGGGTAGAGATGCCATTAGCAGCGTTAGCAGTACACCTCTCATCACATATCAGGTGAGACCATAACTGATCTTATCCCTAAGCTGGCAGCAGTGTGACAAGAATCAGCTCTTTGCTGGGGTCTTCTCCATGAGACCCTGCTGATGAGAGCCATATCCATGGCAGTTCAAATATGCAGCACCAAAGTGAGGTCAGTTTGTGCTGGGTTCTGGGAATTTCCTGTGATTATATCACCTCAAAGGCATTTCAGAACAATTCTGTACTTCTCCCCTCATGTTGCTTTGCGGAGTTCCATGAGCTTGAGAGCTACAAAGCAGTACCAAGACTCAGAGCAATGGAAATTTTCAGCCTCTGTTACATACTTTCTGCACCCAGTACCTTCTGAACAGGCCTACAGCTGGACCCAGTATCCCAGATTCTGCATGTGCAACAGATGGAAAGAGAAAGGAAAAAAAAATCATTGTTATGTTTCTTTACTTCTGCTGAATTTATTCTAAAGTGGTCTGACACTATTCTTTCCAAAACAAGCTGTTAATCTGTGCAACAGTCATGTTAGTCGTGCACTCTGATGTCATCTGGAAATGAAAAGGTGTACCAAATGCAGGGAAGTTCACATAAACCTTGTCCACTCCTGCAAAAAAAATAAAGGGAAAATACACCCCTCCCCTTAAGTCTCCTTTCTTTATTTTGGCTTATGAATTGTTGCATTTAGTAATCTGCTTTCAGCTCAAAAATTGCTCACTATATCCACTTTGATCTGACAGATTAAAGTTCACCCTAACATTTTACAAAATGTGAAGGTCTTGAAACAGAAGCTGAATTTGTTTTGTATCATAAGCCGCTGCTATCTGAAGGTTACTTCTAAGGTAGAGAAGTTTTCCAGTTGGATCTTCAGTTAAGTGGCAACTATTTTAAAAGGTGGAAAATATTTAAATTACAACTGTAACAGACTTGAGCAATCCAACAGCTCAAATATATCAGAAAGTAGTATAACTGTATTTGAAAATGTCTTTTATGTATTAAATTATCTTCTATTTATTATGAGCAATTGGCTAACGGGCAGGGTTCAAAGGGTTGTGGTAAATGGGGCCACATCTGGCTGGCTGATGGTCACTAGTGGGGTCCTTCAAGACTCCATTTTAGGGCCAGTCCTCTTCAATGCCTTTATAAATGATTGGGATGTAGGACTAGAAGGTGTTTTGAGCAAATTTGCCGACGACACCAAACTTGGAGGAGTTGTGGACTCGGATGAGGGTGGAAAGGTCTTGCAGAGAGATCTGGACAGATTGGAGAGCTGGGCGATCACCAACCACATGAAGTTTAACAAAAGCAAGTGCCGGGTCCTGCACCTGGGACGGGGCAACCCTGGCTATATGTACAGACTGGGAGACGAGACGCTGGAGAGCAGCCCCGCAGAGAAGGATCTGGGGGTTGTGGTTGACAGCAAGTTGGATATGAGCCAGCAGTGTGCCCTGGCAGCCAGGAGGGCCAACCGTACCCTGGGGTGCATCAAGCACGGCATTGCTAGTCGGTCAAGGGAAGTGATTGTCCCACTCTACTCTGCGCTGGTGCAGCCTCACCTCGAGTACTGTGCGCAGTTCTGGGCGCCACAGTACAAAAAGGACATTAAACTGTTGGAGAGTGTCCAGAGGAGGGCGACGAAGATGGTGAAGGGCCTAGAGGGGAAGGCATATGAGGAGTGGCTGAGGTCACTGGGCCTGTTCAGCCTGGAGAAGAGGAAGCTGAGGGGGGACCTCATCGCAGTCTACAACTTCCTCGTGAGGGGGAGTGGAGAGGCAGGTGACCTATTCTCCGTAATCACCAGGGATAGGACCCGCGGGAATGGTGTTAAGCTGAGGCAGGGGAAGTTTAGGCTGGACATCAGGAAGAGGTTCTTCACCGAGAGGGTGAAGGAGCATTGAACATTGGAACAGGCTCCCCAGTGAAGTAGTCACTGCACCAAGCCTGTCTGAATTTAAGAAGCGATTGGACTGTGCACTTAGTCACATGGTCTAAACTTTTGGGTAGACCTGTGCGGTGCCAGGAGTTGGACCTGATGATCCTTATGAGTCTCTTCCAACTCGGGATATTCTATGATTCTATGATTATCTCCATTCCTTTTCCAGAACTAACTTATCTCGGATTTTGTCTCTGTTTGCTTCTTGTGTGAGTTTTTACATTATCTCCTACATTCTGATCTATTGTAATTTATTAAAAACTCTCATCATATTAATTAAAGAATGTTGTGATCAAGAGCATAATCTGTTATAACAACACTTATCGAATGTTAAGTGAACTGCTTAAATAAATGCTATTCTGGAATGTAGTACTCAAAAACTTTTAAAACATGCAGGTTCCTTCTCTTGCAGTGGTTATTCTCTGAATTTATATTTTGGGGTCAACAGTATTAACCTAAATATTTTACTGTTTTTCTGTTATATTGCTCTGTTACTTGATTTTACAGATACCTCGCTCTTGTCCAGCCATTCCGCCTAACCCACCTGTGAACAAGATCAAAGACAATTCGAGTCAACTTTTGTTTATGGTAGCATCACTTATTCTGGTGTTCCCTGTATGGGTCTACTCAAAAGTAATAAAGTTCAAAGATGGTTTAGAGAGTTGTGCTTTTAATCTGACCTCACCTGATGATGTTCTCTGGTAAGCCTTTAAAGCTTCTGGGACCATATCTTCAGTTGATGTTGAGTATACCACCCATTTTGTCTTTCATATCCCTGAGAGGTGGGTGGGTGGATGGATGGATGGATGGATGGATGGATGGATGGATGGATGGATGGAGGGACGGACGGACGGATGGAATAGAATTAAAGGCCAAAGCTGAGCCCAGTGTCATTCATATTATTACAACTCAGATTGTATTGGTAATATAGAGGCAGCCCCCGTGCAATCCAGTTCAGCAAGACAGCTCCACATAGCAAAAGTAATGGTGAAGGATCTCTCCTTATCCTTTCTTCCAGTGGCTGGGTAACTGTTGTTCACAAATGGGATCTCATTTCGCTTCCTCACTTGTCAGACTTTCATTTTTGAAAGATAAATCATGGAAGAGTTTAAACATTCCTCAAATTGCATACAAAACTTTCCAGTGTCTCATGGCCAAGCAGAATCATGTTTTTTTGTTGAATTCAAACCAGCTTGTTGAATGAAAACTAGCAAGGGACATAAAGGACAATTTTAGAAGCCTTTTTGGAACAGAAAGCAAATTTGGGGTGATACTGGGTATTTTTATATTAGCATGTTCATTTGGATCAGGAATGTATTTTGGGGGTGAGTCTCCCAATTGTATCTAATTACCACACGAGGTCACATTATTGATCAGTCTCAGAGCACATGATCTTTATTCTTTTCAGGTGAAATCAAACTGAAAAAAAGAGATCCAGGAATCTGACGAATGGAGTCCAACCACTGTTGTGTACTCAGTCCTCAATCCACAGGATCCAATTAGAGAAAATCCAAAGTTTAACTCCCCGACATGAGTATAATTTGCTAGGTCCTCAGCACCAAAAACTGCACTCCACAGATTTGCACTACTCAGTTGTAGCCAATGCAGACAAATCCCAGGGGAAAAAAAAAAAAAAAAAAAGTAAAAAAAAAAAAGTGTTTAAGCCTCTTTTTTTCCAGCTCCTTCTTTCTCCCTCTCCCCCCATCCTGCCTCCCCGCACACACACACACCCCCCCCCGGATTTTTAATGGAATGAATTCTAACTTTGGAGCACCAAAAAAAGAGGGAGGAAATATAAATATGTAGCAGTACAGAAGGTAAATTATTTTACTGTCAGGAAAGCTTGATGCAATTCACTGCTGAAGATTTAAGGTATTAGTTAAAACAAACACTGAAATATGAGTGATTATTTTCAAGAACATGTGAAGGACATGAGACCCCCAATGGCCTGAAGAAATCAGATAAAATCAGAGGAAAACAGGGATGAAAGGATTTGGGGAATTCAGCCTAGTTCATCCTCTCTCAGATGGCATGACCAATTGTCAGAGGTTTGTTTAATTCTGCTTCAGAAGTTTTAATACAGAAAAGTATAAAGATGAGTTAAAAGAGACTCTGGTGGATAGATTAAAAAACATTGAACTTAAATTCAATATCCAGAAAGTTTAACAAGTTATTAAGCTGTCAGTCTGTAAGATGACAAGAAAAAAAAAAGACTATGTGCACTTGTCAGGACCATATTAAAACAGAAAGATATAATTTCCTTCTTTAATGGAAAATCTCTGGTTTATAAAGAAGAAATAGAAACAAAATATCTTAAATTTTAACAAAATGACTGGAAAAAAAATAGGAAAGATGCTGTAGATCGATGCAAGAATGGTTGGAAAAAAATGAGTGCTAAGAAAGTGGTCACCACTGGTTTACTATCAGGCTAGCAAAATACCAGGGGACTAAGAAGGTTGTGTCTTGCATAGAAGTTTGCAATAATTTTCATTACAGGTGCTGAAAAAAAGCACACACAGGCAGAATTTGGAAAGCTAAGGTGTATAATTTGTGGTTGCCTTGTTGTAGTCAACAGTATTTCTCGAACTGCTGGGCATAGATTTTATTCCTAAATGTACTTACAGTTCTGAATAACTGCTACTACCTAAAAACAGGTTCCATGTATCTCTAATCAAGAATCACAAACCAGAGATCACTTTATGAAAAATGCAATTTTATTTCTTTACATTTATGAGATTTTCTTCGTGTAATCACATTGTTCTTTCTCTTTGCCTTTTCTTTTACAGGTATACACTTTGTCTTACTATAACAACTTTCTTTTTTCCTTTGCCAGTGATATTTATTTGCTACATTTTAATTTTATGCTACACATGGGATATGTATCAGCAAAACAAGAAAGCAGAAAGGTAAAGTGCTATTCATTGTTCTTCCTGTTTCAGATTCTCTGCTCAGGCTGTAAGTTTTGTAAGCTTCTAGCCTGTAACAGGCTAAAAGGAATAGCCCTAAAATGGCATGTGGGCCCTGCACCATGTGACTTTCTGTGCTTCTGATGCTGCATTAAGGTCCCCATAAGGTATGAGATTCAGTGGAAGAAGCAAGATAGCTTGAAGGAAACTGATTAAAATCAGAAAATAAAATTATGGCAGAAGTCCTCAGCTTATCTGTGGAGAGCACAAAGGTATGGCTCAACCCTACACTTCTGGCTGCAGGAGGGCATCTGTCCAACAAGGTCTCAAGAAATGCTGGGAAGACATGAGTTCCAGGTCTGGTAGCAGCCACCATACCTTGGGGGCCCCAGCCACATTTCACAGGGAGGCACGGGCTGCCTGAGGAAGCCTAGGCAACACAACAAAATTGTCAGATGAAACAAAGCTGAAATACAGTTTCCCAGCTCCTCGTCAGCAAATTTTGTTTCTAGGACTAAGTGTTTTGGATCTCAACTTAACCAATTTCCCATGAAAAAGGTAATTCATTTACATTTTAGTGTGTTTTTTAATCCCTCAGGCAGGAGTATTGTTTGCTTCTCTTCTCCATCTCCTTAAGCTCCTAATAGCCATGTTTTGAAACATGTTGCAAAACTATACAGCTTTCATGTTGAAAAAAGACAAACATTTTAAATGAAGTAATTGTCATTGTTTCATCAATTATACATAAACAATTATCCCATATTTGTGTGGCATACCATCAAATTCAACCTAATCAGAAGAAAAAAAAAGAAAAAAAAAAAAAGAGAGAGCTGATCTTTGCTTGCACTGCAGGTGATTTTGGTCTCAAATGACTGCCATTCCTCAGTAAGTTCAATCCATGACATTATTTTCTCACTTTGAATTTCCATGCTTAGGATCCTTTTATTTTGCAGACACAACACCAGTATCCCCAGGCAAAGAGTCATGAATCTCACTAAGATGGTGCTCGCTCTGGTCATTGTGTTTGTGGTAAGCGCTACCCCATTCCATGTGATCCAGCTTGTGAATCTTCAGGTTTCACACCCAACCCTAATCTCCTATGTGAGCTACTATGTCTCCATCTGCCTCAGCTATGTCAGCAGCAGCATTAATCCATTTATCTACATCGTGCTTAGTGGGAACTTCCAGAAGCATTTCCGGAGGTGCATAAACATGGAAGTAAGGATGGCAGAACGGGCTGTCAACCATATTGAAAACACCCTGAAGTCAAGTTTTTGAAAAAATGCATTATCTGTGTGCCAATTTTATTGGTCACTGTAGATAGGCCTGATTTCACTTCCTTCGTCAAAGTGTAACTCAGAAGTGGCTTTGTCACTGGAATTGTACCAGTGTGAAGTTGGTGTGAGAAGATGATCTGCTCCACTATTTGAAAAGTTATTGCACCCAGAGGAGGGATTCTCTGCAAAAATATTCTTCATTATTGTGCCATTGCCTTTTTATGGTTATTTGTACATAGAACCAAATGTATAGAGACAGAAGTAGACATTAAGAAAAAATATAGTCCTCTGGTAGTAAAAGAAAAAGAAAAAAAAAGACTGCTGCAAACATTCAGGACATTGTGTGTGAAGTCATGGAAATTGTTAATGACCACAAGAGACTTAGTTACTGATGACTCAGAAGGGGGTAACTTTCAATTTTTATCTGTAGATATACAGCTGTCTCATCTGGCACTCATTCCCGCAGCTATTGAAGGCAGGAGAGAGACATAAAAGGCCTTTTCAGAGGAAAACTACTTTTGAATTAACCTTTGTACATGTCCTTGCAAATAAAGAAGTGAATTCACAATGTGCGTCATTGGAAATTATTAAACCTAAGTTTTTAAAAAAACTGTACATTTCAGGGATAAGCTGTCACTTTTCTTTTCTCAAAATCCCTGCTTCCAAGACAGCCCTGTGAAGGGTCTCTAGTCCTTGAAGAGCTCAATAGTGATCTCACTACATTGAGTACTGGGAGGAACTTGGTGCCTTCCCAGGATGCATTCTTACTCATCTCAGGAAGGGAAGAAGTCCTGCATGTTGCCAATGCTTAAACGACAAGATTTCTAGCACCAAGATGTAATCAAACACTATTATTAGGACCTCGACAGCTAATAAAGAAAATTGGGGAAAAAATGTTAAAAAATCTAATGATATTGACAGAATTTCACATTTGATGTTCACCATATTGTGGGATCATATTTGTCATATTCTCTCTTTAGACCACTTGCTCTTATCTCAGGAGTTTCACTAGGACCAAACATTTCACAAGGACCATTTATGATTACAGTCTTGTTATTTTGAGACTTGGTGAATCTGAAACACTTAAAATGCACCTCCTCACACTTGCAGTTAGTCCCTAACTTCTCATCCTATCCCAATTGGCCTATTGTGCACATATTTACAGCACTCTGGAGGTTGCAATCTGTGATCCTACTCTTCGAACCCACTGTGGAACATATGACACAGGAAAGATGACAACATCTTTTACCGAGGGAGGGCTGGGCTGCCTTGTGACTCCCATTGAGCTGCAGATGCCCAGACTGTGGATGAGATACTGCCCTGTTTTCTTCTGCCATCACATCTTAAGAAGAGGCCACTTCTATACATAAACCACCTTTCTTCCAGGAGCTCTGACGGAAAAACCTCTTTGGCTGCACTGTGGAGGGGTCAAGGCACCTGAAGACATACATTCAGACTACAGTGAGCAGCAGTTGGACAGTAAATCATTAAGTATGATAGAGAGATAGATGGATAGATAGATGGATGGAGAAAGAGAGAGAGAAAAGGAAAGAGAGAGAGAGAAAGAGGATATCTTCTAACATGGACCTTACTATCATGGTCGCTACCTTCTCCATTGCTTAAAGGAAGGCAGTGAAGGTTTTTTCACATGGAAAAACTGAATTAATTTAGTTTAACTCAAGTGAGAACAGAAAAATTCATTAACTTAATAGTGATGTATATTAACTGGTAATCTATGAACTATATATGAAGGACTAACATCAGATCTAACACAATACTAGGCACTTAGAAATGTTAGCATAAACATGTATAAATTTCTAAACACCCATCTATATCTTGTTCCACAAAATGCTAGTCTTTGTAACTCCCTGTTTACTGTTTAATCTGGTCATCCTTCTCTTCATTATTAACAATTATGAATAGTTAATGGCAAGACAGTTTTGGGCATCCTTTTCAAACGCACTGTCTGCACTCAGAATACTGTATTACCAGCCGTTATTATCCTGGCCAGAGAAAGGACCTGGCAGGCACCTTCTCAAAGTAACAAGAGCGCATATGCTTATTCTCCATTCGTACTGCTTCAATCAAACATCTATCACACAAATTTCATGTCTAGGGAAGTCAGTTTACTGAGGATACTTATTTTTTGATTTCTTTTTCAAAAAACTCTAAAAGAGAGGAAGAAAACTCCAAATATAGACAACAGTTATGCTCAGTTGGTAACGCTTTATTACCAGGATGATGAACAATCAAAAGGCACTGGTGGGTCAGTTTTAGGGACACCAGAAGTGTGAAAAGCAGACTCCAGACTTTACAGACAATCTTTTCTGGGGACATATGCTCTGTGACTTTACCACAGCAGTTCTGTTTTCATGCAAGGGTTTGGTTACAGATGGCAGTGGCAGATTGCTTGTCTCCATCTGCCTCCCAAACATAACAGGGTTTGGTGGTGCTAAGCTGGAAGCACTCTTCCAGTCAAAGCACATCTGAGCCCTGCAGTATGCGGCATCACTCCCAGCACCTCGCCAAGCTCCAGTTTAGAAGTTGCTGTCATTCTAATGCATTTTGGTTTTGAGAGGCCGGCTGGTTGCCATCGTACTTTCCTATTTCAAAGGATGCAATTGGAATTAATCACCAAGACCTGAAAGATGCACACCAGAGAACATTCCTGATACTCTAAGAAGTTTTAGTTTTGTCCTTATACAGATTTATTTTTTTTTTACTGTTGAGCCTTTATCATGTTGCTAACAATGACCCAGACCTGCTCCTGGTGCCAAATTAAAAAATAATATTTTTTTCTGTTTGAACAGATATGAGAGAATAAAAATATCTTGTAATTGGTGCCCTACCATACAAACTGAAAAGAAGCACCTCTGAAAGTAATAGCATAACAGAATTGTCTGGGCCACTGGCTCCAGTCTTAGTTCAAGCTCTAAACTTCATCGATATGTTTTTTTTCATAAAATACCCTATGTAACAGGAGGGATAAGAAGATTAGCATTCTCGTGCTTTGCTTAGGCCATTTGTACTGAAAAGGAAAAAATAACAAAAGCCTTATTAAAAGTATTTTTATGAGGTCTTTAAGACGAAAGTAATGGTTTCTTCCTTTTATCATAAGTATTTCTGACATTTTGTTTCAATGAGGTTTTCATTTTAAAGAATTCTTTCCACATGAGATTTGTAAAACAATGTCTCCACACTTCCTTGTCTCCTTGAGCAGTGCAACAAGCTCTGCCAGGGAATATTCTCAGTGTTTAATAAATCACGTTAGAGACCATATAGAGATGTCCTTTACCTTCCTGTGGACACAGTCATTTTAGAAAAAAAACAGATCTTTCTATATTGCAAACATTATCTTTTCTAAATATACTGTAGTTGCAGCTTTGATTCAGCAAAATACTTATGCACCTGTTTCTACCTATTCAATTCATCTGGATTTAGGAGCATGCTTGAACACTTTGACAGGCCTATCTTCTGCTCTCCTGTAGAGAAATGAGAATATCAGAGTTATTTCCTTAGCTTTTTGTAAATCACTTCTTGAAGACAATGAAGTATTATCTTGGCTTTGTGATATGATGTACTGCTTTGTCTCCCTCATGGTTTGAGATTTGGAAGGGCTTTGGCCAGCTCCGAAGCTCCAAGCTAAGTGGGAGGATTGAAGACACTTAAACCTGCACCCATCACTACAGCAAATTAGTCAGATAAAGCTGAAATTTCAGCAAAGATTCTTCTGACCAGATTTCAAGCCATTTGTCTGGCTTAAGATACAGGATCAAAATGGAAGTCTTGCTTGTGAGCCCAGATTTCCTAATTCTTTTACGTATGAACCATGAAGAGAAACAGAGCAAGATAATTTTGTATAGGATTAATCATCAAGAAATTAAAGGAGTTACTGAGAGGAAGGGAGAGGAAAAATTTGAAAATGGGCAGCACAAGTGAAGACCCACAGTACTAAGTGTCCCGGACAGACAGCCATTCCCCGTGAGGGGTTTCTGGGCTGGGAACATGGAGCTGGACAGAAGAACTTGGTCAGGCTGGGCAGGGAATTGGGGGTGTGCCAGCTGCCTGTGGCTGGCCCACCTCCCTGGGCTCTGGGAAGGGAGCGGAGAGAAATGCCTTCTTATCCTGTTCAGACCTTTTGTAGCTTCAGCCCTTAGAATCCACCCCTTTCTCCCTTTTGTCCATTCAAGAATAGTGGCAGAGGACAAGAAAGAGAAGGTAACACAAAGAAAGGAAGAAAATGCAGTTCTTCAGTGTTTGAAGAATCAGAACATGGTCTTCTTGAAAGTGTTTTCACTAAGGAAGAAGGAAAACACAGAGAGAAAATAATTAACAACAAATGGATTCATTTAAAGTTGAGGAGGATTTTTTTCCATTTTTTTCATTTCTGATGCTTTTAACTGCTGCCATTCATTAGACCAACAGCAAAAGAGAACAAAAGTAACTTGAATAGTCTCATAATCTGCTCTATTTAAATAAATAAGGCTCACAAACAAGAAAAATTAAATTAAATCCTTACTTTTAGCTGGAGAGAGAACTGACAATTGCATTCCTGGGAAATATGCCATTTTCTCTAAAGTTTATATGTAAAGTCTAAAAATTCACTAAGCATTAGTGGTATAAAGAAAATTGAGAGGAGGGGTGGGTCTGGCTTTTTCACCACTGTTTTCTACACCTTCTGATTTGTGTGGTTTGGAAAAAATAAAAAACAAACAAAAAAAAAACACTACTGAAATAGTGATAGACCTGCTTTGGAATTAGAGCTATACAAGCAGAAAGAGAGATGCACTTACTTTTTTTTTTTTTTTCCAATGAAATCTTGTTCAGGATTCTGCTGTAAAAGAAATGTGCAAGGATCTGGATTTTAAGGACTAATCCTTATAAATCTGCAATTACATTAATTAAATATTTAGCCTTGCCATTTTCCCATCTTATTTTAGAAGATAAAACTTAATTGCTGAATAAATAAAGTTTTACTTTATTTTACTGCACATGAAGTTTTGAAGAAACCTGCACACTTCTAGGTATTTCCTTGCATGTCCTTGACTTTGAGTTTTGCTACCAGTAGAGATAATTGGACTAACTTGAGTACCAGCTCTAGCCCAGCTGTAGCAACATGGATTATGTACTTGTCAGACATATTTACTGTGTCTTTTGGCCTTCTGCATTATTTTAGCAGCCAACTCTCTAATGGAGCATATTAGGCAAAATTCGTGACTTTTCTGTTCTAGCTGGAACACTTTTAATGTTGTTTTGTTTGTTTGTTTGTTTTAATGTTTTTACAAATTACAGGGTAACTGTGAATTTACCCAACTACCTCCAGCACAAAGCACAAATTAAAATGTTCTATTAATCCTTTCTCTAAGTTTCAATATTTCATAGGGAATTCTGAAATACAAGCTTTTTAAAGTAAATCTTAAAATGACAGTACATTTTATACACCACTAGGAAGTTAACTGGCCACTTAACAGAGCTACATTGAAATAAATAGAAATGGAGCACCATGCAATTTTAGGAATTCTTTGCAGATCTACATATTGTGAGCTTAAATGACAGTTTATGCTGGCATTCTTAAGGAAGATTGCTATTATAAATTGTGCATTCATTTTCTCCAGTGCAAGATCCTTCACATAGCAAAATCTCAGGGTACATCCCTATAAGTTATCAGTCATTATCTCCAAAACTCAACATAGATGAATATATTTCAAAAACGTAATGTATTTTCAGTGAGTCAGCTCAAGACTCCAATCAAGTGAAAAGTTCCCATTTTACAGCATAACAGGTTCAAAAATTTTACTAATTATTTTTCTGCTGAAAAATACCATCTGTTTCTTGGAAAAGAAACAGCTTGTAATGAAATCTGCTGTGAGTGAGAGCTGTAAGCAACAACAATGAACAGTCTGGTGACAAAACTACTCAATGAGTCTGTGAAAACCTTGGTGCAATTCCAGTCTTCTGGCAGGTAGAAAGTCTGCTGTGACAGGCTCTAAAGATTGAGCAAGGGAGTCTGTCTCTTGTACTTTATGTTTAAACACTATTTAAACACCTAGTTTCTCCAAAGGAAACCTGAATTTGTAATTCAATACCTGAGATTCCCTTGGGTCTATGGGGAAGCCGTCCTTAGTTTGTGACCACCCTTACACTGCAGAGGCTTGAACTGCTGCATGAACCTCATAAAAGGGTGACTAAACCCTTTAGCAATAACGAGCGCAGGTATGTAGCTTATTTCCAGCTGCAGCTGAGAATCATTTTATGAGTAACCTGATATAATACCTGATCATAAGCCCATTCATACTGTACTGCTTGAGTGATCCTATTTATATCAAAAGGTTTGTTCAAACTACTACTCAAAGTCAGTAACACTGGGAAATCAGTTTGCTCACACTGATATTTCTGGTACAGAAAAGTAGCACTGGGTTTTGAATCAAGCCAGCATTTGTTATTTCATGCTTCAGCGGAATGTAGTTTACCATACTATAGCAGAAGATTTGTGGCAAAATGGGCAACAAGGTTTTGTCATTCTCCTGCTAACCTTTAGAGATATGGAGGGAAAAATCTATGTCTGGGACAATTCATATGAGTTATTGTAGACATCTGTATTAGAATGAGATGAATCATACCCATTTACTTCTTCCACTGATTACAAAACGAGTCTAAGGGGCCAGTTATGATTAGACACGTGCATCACAAATGTGACATTTGATTAGATGAATCACACCTAAAGTCTGAGTGAAACATGTACAGACTACCCATATGTACTAAATAACAATTGTGCCATTTACGGTACTATTACAAAGCATTCAAATGTTATCTTGATGACTCTGAACTCAGATCAGAATACAATACAATACAATGCAATACAATTTATATTAAATAGGCAGTTATGATCATACATTGCTACTATGATTCAAGCTTTTTAAAATCAAATTTTGTCCTACAAAGATCTAGTCACAAAGCAAAAACTGACTTATTATCTACTTGAAATACTTCATCCATAAGACTGGGATTGAAATTAATTTTGGAAAAGTGCATCTTAATATATTGTATAGCACTTTATGAAATGCATTTCAAACTTCACATAAAAAAGATCAATAGCTCCGAAGCTGATACAAAATCTGGTAGTTTGAATGAGCTCATGTTCTGTGTAGCACAAAAGAACTGTTTAAAATTGATAAAATGGATTGAACAAAATGCACATTTAGGAATTAAATTAAAGAAAAAATCTGTATATTATTACAACCTTGGATCAATTTAGGTGCATGTAAATGTAACAGAAGTAAGAGCACATGCAAATCCTTTCTACCTGAATAGCTAGTAATATGCAGGCTCTTTTAAGTGGATATCTACTTAAGAATATCTTTACTTTAAAGAGCTAATCATTTACTCTAGAATTTATTATGATGATGATACCTAAGTGAACACTGTGGGTCAGGACTTAGAAAAAAATAATTAAAAATAAAATACATAAAATAAAATAAAATAAAATAAAATAAAATAAAATAAAATAAAATAAAATAAAATAATAGCTCTGTGCAGACCAGGAATATAAGCTTAATGAGAAAATATTATATTATATGATAAGCAATAGGTTCAGGAAAACGACATACCTGAAAACCATCTCACATTTTCTGGAGGCTTGATGTTAGGCACACTGAGATTGCAAAAGTCAGATATTTCTGTACTTTGTCTCCTTTCCATTGCATGATCACAGCAGTGAATATAAGAAGACACATTCATCGCTCTGTCTGACCTGTAAAGATATCTTGATTTAATAGACTAGTGCAGTGTATTACCAATACATTGAATACTGAAACGTTTATTTAGTTGGAAACAAATCTCCCATCACTTCTCTGCTGCTCTTTGAGAGGAAATATAAGCATAACTTTGTCTCTTGAACACTTCCCAGGATCCAGCATTATGTTTACTCATTGCTTGGTGAGAAAAGGAGCTTTGTAAATATTTTTAGGGCCAAATCACACTTCGGGGACCCTTCTCACCACTGCACTGGTGGCAATGACAGTGTTATCTGTGCCCCTTTGTTTCTGACAGCCAGATTAAGGAGAAGGCTCATTTCTCTCCCTTTTCCACCCAGGCACCCTATAGAAAGGACAAAGTGCCTCCAAGGACCAAGACCAAGGTCTGCAGCTGCTTGTGCCTTCTGCTGCCCCATAGCTGTGCCCCTTCGCCTATGTGGTGTAAACTGAAATGCTCTGGACTTGGCCTTCCAAGGTATTTGAACTTTCCAGGACAATTCCAAAAACAAGTGTTTAAGCATATGCTTACTCTAAAATATACAACTTCAGTGGAGCTGCTTAAAGTGTGCCAGAGCCCGCAGTTCTGCAGGGCTCCCTCCTCAGGCAGGTGCTGCTGGTCAGGCCCAGCATCTAGACTCCTGTGAAGGGAGCCGAGTTGTTTGTGCCATGGGCCAAATGTGGTGCAGTGTCACAGATTTATGAGGTAAAGCAAATTGCGCAAAGAAACTTTAAAAATGTAATTAGGGCTAATATATGCAACCGGTTGAAAAGTGTAAGCTGGTAAAGAGGAAAGAAATCCTAACACTAATTCAGACCTTGTGAAAAGCAAACTGTTTTCAGTGGCAGATGGAACAAGTGTTGTCATAGCTAATGTGCAATGTGGAGGATCAGAAGTCTTACCTCAGTGTTCCTAAAAATACGGGAAAGTAAATATTGGAAAAGACTGGTAATGATTTTAATGACTGTTTGAAGTGAGCATTTAGATTGGAACCAATTGTTGTGATAAACCTCTAAGATTTTTAAAAGGAAAAGCATATTTACTGGCAGTGGGTTATATAGTATATAAAAAAACTCATTCAGGCTTCCCTTTGCACTTTTAGCTTCAAGGGACACCTGTCTTGCAGTTGCAAAGAATGCTGCATGTTGGATGGCACACTGCTATATTTCACCTCACTTAATGAGCAGTCATTAAAAAACTGCTCAGGTCTGGGGCTAGCTTCTGCTATAAGAATGCCTTGGGCAAAGCCCACCAGCTGAAAGAGAAGGTTGATACATATTCATCCTTGTTAACAGTCATGTTCTGCCTTATGCATTTGCTGTCATATCCATTTTTCATGGTGTCCATTTGCTATCATGGTTTGTGAGTTTTCACTGTTACTCCTGAAATCTACAGCCAAATTTGCAGAACAAGATTTTCATAAATCAATTAGATCTGAGTATTTCAACTTGACTTGCAACAGGAAGAGATTTGATGATATATGGCCAGGGCATCTTTTCTCTGTAAAACTGCAAGACTGACAAAAGTAGTTGTTTGCAATTTGAACCCAGGAGAATTGCTCTTGCATCCTGACCATTCAGTCTGGACAAATATTTACACTTCAGAAATATTCCATGAGATGCTGAAAAAAAAAAAAAAAAAAGAGGTCAAGAAATTTAAAGCAAGCCCAATTTTGCAAGGGCAGATTAAGCCCTTGCAAAGGGGCTTTTTAAGAGTAAAGACTTCTGGCAACCTGAACCAGGTACTGTATACGACTGTTCAGGACCCCACTGCACAGCTTGACCATCTGGACAAGTGAGATAACTGAGCTGACAAAACTCCCTCATAGACACGAGTTGTTGCAGCAAACGAAAACCTTTCTGGCTTCCTGGATTATGCTGCTTGGAGTGATGGTTAACTGTACTGGAAAATGAGTCAATTTTCCTGTATAAGGGGCCTTGCTATCAAGACAACACTGTGACAGACACAACAGCAATGTGCAGGCTGACCACAGAGTTTATGAAGGAAAGACAAGTCTTGAGTCATTCAAGTGATTCACCTCCAGAACAACTAATGCATCAAACAATTATCGTTAAGGTGAGAAAGAGAGGGTGGAATTACAAAAGAGGTCTCAAAGGCACTTGACAGTCTTCAAGGAAGACTCTGTTGTGCAAGCAAGCAAAAGCAGCTCTGAGATCAGGGTATGCAAAAGAGGGGGCAGGGGCGGGGGCTGGCCAGACATCAGCATTAGCACTTCGGCGTTGGACTTCCAGCAGATGAGGGGAAAGGAAAGAAGCCACTGGCGATAAGTGGAGAGCCAAGACTCCAGACGTATGTGCAGCAACTTTCCTGAGGTTTTTTTTTTTCATTGATGTCTTGGGAGCCATCTGTTCTATTCATAGCCCAAACCACCTCCATCAATGTTCTCAGCAAGAGTTGCAGGATTTAGATCATAACATCCAAGCCCAGACTGAGCATAGAGGATGGTTATTCTACTTTCAAAGTTTTATTGCAGCTCACTCTTTAACTAGGTTTGATCTGCTGGACTATCATTGTTCATTTTATACCTGTTGTTTAGTGGTAGAAAAATGAATTTGAGATCCGCACTGCAGTGTCATCTTCACAACTGCACCATCTGTATAGCAGACCCTGCAGAATTATAATGAGGTTAATTGATGTTTATCTAATTAGCAGCATATTAGATATCAGAATGAATACAAGGACAAACTTTTCTTATTTTCCCAGTGCTCTGAGCTGTGTTCAAGGTTAACCTAAATTCCCAGATCCTGGAGCCACACTCAGTGAGGTATCAGTGAGATACTGGGAACAGAATATCACTTCACTAAATATTATGCTGTCAGAGTGAAAAGAGATTTACCTCGTATCAGCTTGGTGAGTGCCCAAAACTATTATACATGGCTTTTGCCAATGAATTTATGCTGCTCTTAATTCTCTGTCTTGTATGACTTTAAAGCTTTTTCAATATGGAATGAATAAAACAAAGGGGAGATTTGGGATTCTTAAAATATAAAACCAGAATGGACCATTAGATCATTTTTTCGTTACTTCCAGTTTCCTCTGTACCTTGTATTTGACAAAATGTTAAGTTATGTTCAGCTAAAGCATGTCTTTCCAAAAGGTAAACAGCTTTGATATGTAGATATCAAGAGATAGCAAATACAATTCCTCTGTATATTCTCTAATCAATAGTTACTTTAAGTACCGAAAGTATGTCATTTGCATGCCTCTGATTCCACAGTCTAGCAATTGGACTTCGTCACCTTTCTGTGACACTGCCAGAATCAAATCGCTTCTTCACATGCTGTTTGAATAATCCAAGAACAAGTGCCTTGACTGTCTCATTGTAGTTTTCTCCATTATTCAGATAATTTTGTGAATTTTTCCTTCTTCATTCAATTTTCAATGCTGTTGTAAAAACATGGAGCTGAGAGCACTAATGATAGATGAGATACAGGGAGATCTAATGTAGAATTTAGGCACTTAGCTTCAACAGTATCATCCTGAAAATGTATAGACAGTTTCTATCAGAACCAGGACATGCATGATCATATAACACACCTTTATTTTTTATGCTAAGTTCCCAAACTCCTAAAATCATTTGCCCAGAACTATTTTATACTTAAGGGCAAATAACTTGGCTCTCATCTAAGCAGCATATTTAGGCATATTTCTGTGTAAAATATCTGAAGATCTCATTTTGAAAATATTCAAAGGTTTTTGCACAACATTTATCAATGGTCATTCTCTCCCTTTAAAATATTGATGCTATTACTCACTAGAACACTCTTAAAGATGCTCACCTGTTAGGAGGTGAAAAACAGTTTTTCTCTGTCTGAGGGAACCCAAACTATAGTTTCCTCTTCCTGTGGTGTGCCTTAGCTCCTAGTTGACTTTAATTTTCTTTAAATTCCTCTTTAATGGCAATCCATTGACAGGAGTACATGGGTCATGTCCAGTGTGCCAGGAGAGTGCCCTAAACGTTGCTGGGGTGACAGGACACCAGGCAAGTTCTGTACGGCTCAGCTTGCCTAGGAATTAAGCACTAATGGGCATGTACAGAAGAGATGTTTGGAAACTTCCATGCAAAAAAAGAAAGCCAAGGAAGCTGCTGACTCAGTAATTCCAACTGGATATTCCACTTGTATGGAACAGTTAAAGCTACCATCCAACAAAAAGAAATGTGGGGCCAGGTGTTTTGGAACCTGTATTGGAAGGGGAATCTTAGATTCTAGCATGGATTTCTGGGACTGTCAATCCATTTTGTCTTAGATGGATTTAGAAATACCTCAGCCCTAAGCTGTTCTAAAGCTACCAGATTTGGTGCTTGTGTTCATTTTCTTTCTCTCTGATGTGATTAATTCTGAAGCTCTATTTTCTCCTCCTCTCACCTAACGCTTCATGCTTAGGACATTTCCTTTGAGGGAAGTTTGACAGATCTCAAGCACAAGAATTTCAATTCTTGTCTCTCGTGTTCTATGTGAGTACAGAGGCTCATGAGCAGATACCTCTTGGAAAGAAATAGAAACGCTGAGCATCCTTTCTGAAATAAAAATAACTTTTGCTGGCACTTTCTTTTTTTAAAGAAAACTTGTAATTAAATCTCACCTTGCCTGGTTATAACTGCATAGCGATGTTTTTCCATAGTGATTAAATAGTTTTAGATAGGATGCACAAATTTTGACACTGTGCTGTCTGGCCCAGTTTTATGACATTAATAACGCCCCTCAACCTCAACCAAACAGTGCTCTATGGAAGTAGAGCTCTCAAGTGGTAGACCTAAACACTATTCAATCATGATCACTTCTTCTGGAAGAACTCAGTTTTTGAAAAATTATTTTGCAGAACAGATCAGCATTTCAGAGACACAAGTATGAGGGAAAAAAATAATTGTGAAGCACTGAAAGTATATTAAAAGCAAGAATTTTGATGTCAAGACCTCAGTTAGCATGAGTTTTGCACTGAAGAGCTGGCCAAATATCATTTGTCGTATTTTTAAAGACCTGAAATCATTATTTTATAGAAAAATATTTTAAAAAAAAAAAAAAAAACAAAGCAAAAGAAGCAAATTGTTACCTGCTATATATTTAAACTGTTTGCTTTCAGCTTAGTTTGACAAGGTTACAGAGGAATTTTTTCACAGCCTAAGGGAAGGGTTACATGCCAAACAGTCATAACCTAGAAAGACTGCTCTGAAATCAACTGCAGCAAAACAGCATATTTGCTTCATATTCATACCCTCAGGGCCAAAACATTAACTTTAAGAGTAATATAATTTTTTAGATACAGAAATTTGTTTTGAAAATGAAACTTTTAAAAATAAATTAACCATTTGTCTCTGCTGACAGCTTAATAGGAAGGTGAAGTAGGTAACAAATTCCTCTCTTCTAGTGGTAAGTTTAGTTATATACTTCCATAAGTTGTTATAAAAATGGAGTGGGAACAAAACACTTGGAAGAAATTACTGTGACTTGTGTCTATAACACTGTGACCAAGAAGCATTTCAAAAACAAAGTTGTCTGTTTAAATGTTATTCTAGTTTTCAGTCTAGGACTTCCTACACACTATAATAAGCACATTGAAGCACATTCTTCCAACCAATACTCATGTGGGAACAGAATCTGCACAACCAAAATCATTTCTGCCTACGATACCAGCATGGCTATCACCACAAAAAATATATGAGAACTGTTCTATGGACAGAATTAAACAATCATCAAGTCTCTACCATATGCTTACAGCAGCTATTTGAGAACATTAATACTGCAAATACTGTGACAGTGGTGCAATTATGCTTTTAACAAGCCCTAAGTTGTTACATTCACCAGATGTATAAACACCAGATAAACACCTTGACACAGTGCTTATCGATAAGAAAACTGACGTGAGCTTTATGTTCCAAGCTAATACTCTTTGGACTGGCAAGGGAACTGCAAAGTTTTAGCATTTGTTTTTGTTCTTCAGTGAAAAAAAAAAACCTTGGGGTTATACACATTCTGCACATAATGGAATTGTGTGACATTTGTCTTCTTCAACATACGAGGACTGTTGCACTATTGCCAAATTCAGTTGTTATTTTCCTGGCACCAACACTGTTCTAAACTCTTCCCGGTCCTCTTGGATTTCATTACTAGCTATATCAATTGGTACTAGTCTCTTTGCTGGGACCAGTGTATTTAGTTCTGTTAGACTTTGTTACCCTACCTGAATCAGTCACCTGTACCAACACTCATATTGGTGACAGCCACCGCACTCAAAGTGCAAATCATTATGTGTTAAATCATGTTTCAAAGGTCTTCACCCCTGCTGGAACACATGCCGTACACTGAGTCCTCAGCTGCCATTTTGGAGGGCAATCACAGATTTCTTTTTTGCCTTCTAACAAACAATGCTTCTTTATTTATAATGCTTTTTAGATATTTGGCACTGCACATAGAAAGCTTGATTCTCTTTCCAGTGATCACAGTAACCCAAGCATTACGGCATACAAGACCTGACTTCATTTTTTTTGACTGAGTGGCACTTCAGTGATCCGTCAGGTTGACTGACAACACAGATATCTACTGAAGACAAACTGGGTGTGAAATCCTGCCTGGAGTCTTCCACAGCATGAATATGAACATTTAAAGTCCACTACTTACCAATTAGCTAGAGCTCTCTGAGCTGTGTCAACTGCTGTATATTTATTACACCCCTTATGTTGCTTCCCCTCTTACTCAAAGTTTCTTGTATACTAATGAATATAATTCTGGAAGATCCATGCAACATGTTTCGCCTCATCATGAAGATGAGGACGATTAATTTTGGGGGGGGGGGGGAAGGGGTGAGGAACGAAAAGAAAGAAACGGAAGTGAGAAAAATCTAAGAACATAAGAACATGTGACTTTTGTTTTCAGAAACATCACAGATTCACAGAATGACAGACATACAGGCTTCAAAAGAGTTCTTGAGACATCAACACACCCACTCTCCTCAGGAAAATGTAAAAGCTTATGTCACGCCTGACAGGTATTGGTTAGGAGCCATGTAGTAATAATCTACAACTTCTTAAGCAACCTCATTTACTACTTCATTATCCTTACTGCTACTTCATATTCCTAATATCTAATCTGCTACAATTTAAAAACATTACTTCTTGTCACCTCATTCTCGAACATGGAAAACAGATTATTCCCTTTGTCTTTACAACAGTGTTACGTAATTGAAAACTGCTCTCATGTTTCCCCTTGGGCTTTGCTTCTTTGGCTGAACACCATATAATTACATTTTTCTAGGCTTCTGTTGATTCTGATTTCCTCAGGACTCTTTCCATTTGGCTCAGATTTTTCTTGGACTGCAGTCTCCATTGCTGAGAGCAATGAAAGAATTATTTCTGATGCCTTGCAAGTTACACTCTTGTTTATGCACTGGAGAATGATGTCAGCTCGCTTCAGAACAGCATAATGTTGCTGATGCATATTTGGCAAACATCAAAATCTCAGTGGAAGAGCTGCTACCTAGCCAGTCGTTCCCCAACTTGTATATGGGTAGCTATCATCAAGCATCAGTGTATGCTTTATCGGATTAGATCCTGTAACTTTTCAGATATTTTCTTCAAAATGTCTGCCTACTGAGCATATTGGTGAGGAAATGCTTATGTCAGTGAATCAGACTATTACATTGTATTCTGACACAGACAAACCACCATAGGGGGCACTTGAAGGGGATACAGCATTATGAATGAGCTGTATGACTCTTCTTCACAGACACAAACATTCCACCTTTACCAGGAAGATATCAAAGGACAAGTGCCAACAAGGGATTTCTTGAGACTACTCTCCAAAATTCTCTTCTTGGAGAGGAAAAGGGGTACAGATCTCTCTGCCTGCTTTTTAAAGCATAATATTGATACAGCATGGATTTGGCATATACCCTTGGAATATGCAGATCACTGAGCAAGACTGAGATTTCATGTCAGCAACACCTTCTCCCAGAAAGTAAGTATATATTTAACAGTTCAATGAATCACTACAAAGTGTTTTTGCACTTATCCTTAAAATCATCTCTGTTTTAATCTCAGTCTGGCAGAATTCCCATCATTCTCACTAAGAGTGGCAGATGGGCTTAATGTTAAAGTTGACATCATGGGTCTTGCAACACTTTTTTTTTTAATTAGGATAAAACTATGCTTCCTAAATATGCAAGCAGTTTAAACAATCATGTTTGCCATACACATCAGTATTGCCAGCAGGTCAAGGGAGGTAATCCTTCCCCTCTACTCCACACTTAGAGTGCTCTGTCCAGTTCTGGGCTCCAGAGATATAGATAGAGATATAGATATAGATAAGAGAGATATAGACATAATGGAGAGAGTCTAGTGAAAGTCCGCTAAGCTGGTTAAAGGACTGAAGTATTTCTCATATGAGGTGAAGCTGAGTTAGGACTGCTCAGCCTGCAGAAGAGAAGGATCAGGGTGTGAATCTTATCAATGTATATAAATACAAGTTACTATGCTCAATGCAGGAGTGACTAGGATAAATTGAATGACATGAAATAACAGGTTAGAATAGATTATCTAAAATACCTTTTGGCTCTACATTGATGAATACAGAGAATTATATGGCACAAGACGTCAGGAAGAAGCAGAAACTAGCTGTGAAAGATTTTATTCATTCTTGAATATGTTCTCTTGCTTTCTGGACAAATGGAGATTACAGGCATTGGTAACATTAAAACCATCAGTACTTGACCTCACAGTAAAGAAATATAAATCATTTCTTGCATGGGAGAAAGTTTGAAATATGATGGGGAAAACCAAAGATAAGTCAAGACTTTTACAGTAATCATTCCTACATGCTCCTAATTTTAGATGAGATTAATCTTGTCCTGAAGAGATATTTTTTGCTGTTAGCTTTTTTGTTTGTTTGCACTTGTCCTAGAATAAAAGCACTGTAATATATGCAGATATCTTGTAAGTTAAAGTATACGTGTGGTTAAGTAACACCCAGTGTTTTTGTTTAGTGATAAATGCTCTCCATACTACCAAGCAAGAGAATGCAGCCTACAGCTATGTTCATTCAAAAAGTTATGAAGGCCTGCAACCATACTGCCACCTCCACCCTACCCAAAAAACAGTGAATGGCTAAAGGCTGAAACAATAGAATTTACCAAGACCCATAACAAAGAAAGGAAGGATTTCCATCCAAATTGCCTGCATGCAGTCTGGGCTATCCAAAAGTAGTTAAAATATTGCCTTCGGAAATCCTTTTTTTTTTTTTTTAATCTCATAAGTGTGTTAGAATCATGGAATCACAGAATACCCCGTGTTGGAAGGGATCCACAAGGATCACTGAGTCCAACTCCAGCTCCACACAGGACCACCCAAAAACCAGGCCATGTGTCTAAGAGTATTGTCCAAACACTTCTTGAACTCCAGCAGGCTCGGTGCCGTGACCACTGCCATTGGGTGCCTGTCCCAGTGCCCGACCACCCTCTGGATGCAGAACCTTTCCCTAACACCCAGCCTGACCCTCCCCTGTCCCAGCTCCATGCCGTTCCCTCGGGTCCTGGCGCTGTCCCCAGAGAGCAGAGCTCAGCGCCTGCCCCTCCGCTCCCCTCGTGAGGGAGCTGCAGGCCGCCATGAGGCCTCCCCTCGGCCTGCTCTGCTCTGGGCTGAGCAAACCAAGGGACCTCAGCTGCTCCTCATAGGTCTTACGCTGTAGGCCCTTCACGATCTTTGTAGCCCTCCTTTGGATACTCTCTAATAGCTCTACATCCTTTTTATACTGTGGTGCCCAAAACTGCACACAGTACTCAAAGTGAGGCCACAGCAGGGCAGAGCAGAGCAGTACAACCCCTTCCCTCGACCAGCTAGCAATGACATGCTTGATGCACCCCAGGATATGGTTAAGAATACTTTAAAAAAAAAAAAAAAGACTAATTTTATAAAGGAATCTGGTCTCAGACCTTTCCTATTGTTTAAAATGCTCATGTTAGAAGTGTACAGGAATTCCAAAAAAAATGTTAAGTTGCAGAGTCATTTAATATCATGTTGTCTTAAGAACATATCCAGTCTGCTCTGTATTCTAATAAATAAATAAATAAATAAATAAATGTAGTTTAACAAAAAGAAAAACTATTAAATTTGGAAAAACATGACTGAGAAAAATGTCCTAAATTATATCCCAAATTTAAAAATTGAAAGCCCAATTTTTTTTGTTTATTTTTGTGTGTGTATGCATCTAGAGGGTTTTAATAATATGTTTAAAAATGACAAATAAAAAGAAGTGTTATACTAATCTTCTGGTGATAAAAGAACAAATTAACAATAGCGCACTGTGTTTTTCCTCACATAGTTTATCTTCCACAAGAACTAGTTCTAAAGCAATGAGTAAAGAGAAGAGCCAGAATCTTCGTTTTTTCAGGGCCCAGTTTGGCTTCTTTATCAGAATTAATACAATTCTATCTGAAAATCATAAATGTCTGAAATATTAGCAGTGACACTAGAAGACAGATAGATACAAAGCAGAACAAGTTTATACAAGTGAAGTCGTTTTCATTCAACATATAAAAGTAATGATGGCTTTGCCAATTACTTTAACAGAATGACAATTTTATCTGAACAATCTTTGCCCCTCTCGAAAAAATATGAGGACAGAAATTGGTAAAATATTTATCTGGCTATGTTTTTTCTGACTTTGCATGGATGAGTGTAATTCCCAGTGGAGTGATAGTGCTGCAGACTTCTATGGGAGAAATTCATTCAGGTTATGCCAGAATCACCCCCCTGGTACCAAGCACTGGCCCCCAGTTAGGTGCAGAAGAGAAGCTGGTGCCTGCATTGCTCAAGTCCACCATGCCCTTTTGAGCTGAGTAGCTGTGCTCACACTGTGCAGCACATCACCCATGTGCCCCTTGAGCATGTGTGGCACTCATTCTTCTTCCATAGCATGCTTTATGTTGGCAGGTGTGCCTTAAGTAACACAGAGGCTGCACACCACACTGATATTCATGCAGGATAATAACAGTGACATGTTCCACGTGTTTGGACATGGCATGTCTGAGCATGGGGTGTGTGAGGGAGGCTTTGGGGATAATGCAGGAAAAGATGAAGGGAATCACACAGCCCATACTGTTCTCCAGAACAGGACTACCCTGTCCCTAGCCTGTCTTTTTACTCAGAGACATCTCGCTGACTTGCTCCAGGACATGGACTGAGAGCAAGCTGTGTTCATACTGGGAGCTGCATTCTCAATATGTCACTGACATGCAGGGGTGTAGGGACAAGAAGAAACCCAGACAGCTAATTTTTCTTGGTATAGGCATCCAGTCCTTAACAGATGTATTCAAGTTCACACAGCTTATGACATCATTCTAAAATCACTGTTACTGTAAACTCTCTCAGCTTAAAGATCTGTTTAAAATGCAAGCAAAAACAGTACATTCTCTGACTAACTTCCCTGAAACGCTCTGTTAGTGTCTACAAACAACATAAGTATGGGATTACTTTTAATTGACCAATTGTTCCAGTGTCTGCCATTAAATCTCATGTGATGCATGATGTCCCAATTCTGCTAAGCTCTGACAAAGTAATTATTATTTTAATACTCAATATTTTTCACTCTCTAAGCATTTTAAACAGGATACATTCTTCCCTTCAGCCACATGTGAATACAAAATACAGACTGCTATACAAAGGTTATAGCAAAAAAGAATCCGCATAAATGTTTATATATATTCTATATTTTTTTAATATTTAACATAAAGGCATACTGTATTCTACCAAAGTTTAGGGAAAATTAATATTACACTTTTATCTTAATATGCATCTTAGTTTCATGCTTTCTCATGCATTTATTATATTATGATTTCATACACAAAATGACTTTCCACTCACTTTAAAACTGCTTATAAAGGGTAAAACTCATTCCTGTACAAAGTATAGAACCACATGTAATTTAAAAATAAGGTTTTTAACAGCAAGTTAAGGACCTATAGGACTTCCACTGGCTTCTGAACATGGGGAGTCTTCACTTGTTTAGAATACACGGTTTCTGAAGTAACATATTATACATGCTCCATTCAGGCACAATAAAAAGGCAAAACATCAATACCCATGAAATAATAAAAATTGGTTTTCTTTATTTTCCCTAAGTTACCTTTAAAAAAAAAAAAAAAGTTAATATCTAATAAACAAAACAGTAATCATTCATAAACATATACTACCTTTCTTTGAAATATTGAAGTCCGTACTCCATTTTTATATATAGAAAGATTCATGATCTGTTTTTTACAGTTTGGTTCCCTTAGTTTGATATCTCTGATTTTTCAGTTCAATATGCTTAAGTTACTAAATTATGAAGTTATTAGCTTTGGATTTTATCTGTCTATAGCTAATTCACTTAGTGGTCTAAAATTACCCAAAGTTGCCTGAATTTTTCTAGAAAACAGTAAAATTAGTTGTTCAAGGTTAGCCAACTGAGGACTGAATATATTAAGATTTCATAAATGTTGAAATAATTAGCAAAAGTAAATTGCCAAAAGCAATACAAAGAATAATAGGGCCTCTGCTCAGGAAGGGAACATCTGAAAGATGCAATTTCTTTCCAACAGGAACAGCACATCTAAAAAGTTTCTCTGAGATATCTCTTATCCCTTCATTAAGTTCCTGCAAGATCTTTTTTAGTTTTGTTGAATCAGCATTTTCAAAGACTAAAACATTATGCCTGAAAATTCCTACCCATATGAGATCAGAAGTGGAGCTCATAATCCATGCAATAGCTACCAGACCCTGTGAGACAGTCATTTATTATATGACTGTGATATATATTAACAAAAATGTCGTACACAACATGTGACAATCACATGCAAGACAGTGGAAGTTAGCAAGATGATTTCTGTTTTCTTTTCTGATGAGTCAATTAAACAAGAAAAGAAAAAAAAATAAAACTCTAAAAGTAAAAAGAGATCAAAATTCTTCCTACAGAGGACTGTGATCTGACATGAGAAAGTATAAACCATTAAATAAAAAAAATCAATAACAATCTGGGGGTTTTCCTCCTCCCAGTGAAGTCCCCAGCACTAGTTTTGTGAAAGCTGTGGGAAGTCCATGTGCCAAAACTCTGCAGCCAAATGAGAGATTCTGCTTATAGTAATTGAAACTTTATATACCCTGATTTGTGGATATTTTCTTTGGCAGCTAAAGCTGTGCCACCTGTCAAGTCAAGTTAATTAAAGAAGACACTCCAGTGTGGTGTCTACCACCCTTCTGCCAGAAGTTTTCCCCTCAACCCTTGAAGAATCAGCAAAAAACAGATCTGTGCTCACTCCTTTGATGCCACGCTTCTCAGTATTCATTACATTTTCATCACTATCAGGCTGAGACCCATGGAGCATTAAACATTGGCACATATCTGCTTCTTCTCCCTCTGCAAAGGAAGGTAAATTGGGGGATCATAATTTCTTAAATGATGCTGGCATGATTTGTGATACTTTGTCTGGAAGCCTCCTTAGTCACTCATTAAAACAATGCATCACACAGAGATGTTACAACATCCTTTCAATTTTCAAATGCAATCAAACTGGGATCTAGGTAAAATAAATGGTAAAACACAGTTAATGCTGAGGAATAATGTCTCCCTGAAGGAATTTCAGGACCTACTGCAACTTCTGTTCCAACGTGCTTAAAAGTTGGTGGCATGCCTTTCGTTGAATTTGTATTGCCATAAAGCACAAATTCCTAGTAATAATGCATGCTGCTCGCTCTAAAACAGACATCTCTTTACAAACAATTTTTTGAACACCTGCATTGAAGGCATCTTCAGCTTCAAAGAGCAAACCACTGACCTGGGTCAGTGCAGAAAATTTGAAGGATTTATTATACAAGCCTGCATAGCAGCCTTAACTGAGTAGACTTGCAAACTCTTTTTTCTAGAAGCCAAAACAATTAAATCTCATATGATTAAAATCTCTATGGCTGAAAATTACAGGTGTGGAACATACCTTGTTCTTTGTTATACATCTGACAAAAAGCTTGCCAATTTTATGGCAGTGATTCTTTCTTATAGTTCTTCATGCTGCTAAGTAAAATCAAAGCAGTAAAGATTTTCTCTGGCACCAGGAAACGAGTGTAATATTTTAGTGCTATCTGCATCTCATAGGCACATATTCTTTTAGGTCTTGCTTTGGTTTAGTTTTATACCTGTGAATTAGCTCTATTTTTATTTTTATGATATAAAAATGATTGTTACATATCTGTTATTTTTAGTGCAAATTCACTTTCTAAATGGCTGTGGGGAATTGTAACTTTTTAGACAAAAAAAAAAGTCCCAATTATTATCACTTTCTGCAGGAAGAAGAGAGGAGGATGTTTAAATAAAAACATTACAAATAATTTTCAGTTTTCAAAAGAATAGACAGAAATACCCTGTTGGTTTCATATATAGAAAAAAAAAAGGGGGGGGGGGTAGGAGGGAGGGGAAACTGGAAAAGTTGAATGAAAAGCTAGCAGGGTTTCATTTGAAACTGGAAAAAAAAATGTTTTGACCATCTATTTTCATAGGGTCCCCAGTGGCATCTGAAATGCAGACATCTGCTGCAAACATCCCTCTTTAATTATGTTTCAGTTATTTTTAACTAGACAAACTTATCTCAGACATTCAGAACCATGCAAAAGGCTTTCAATCTTAGATCTTCATTCACATCCATACTTTGAAGGAACTGGAACACCTTCCCTTTTTAACACGCTTAAAGTTGCTGTTGCGCTGCTGTGCAGTGGTGAAATCTTCCTATCTCTTTTGGTAACTGGCTTTAAAGGAAAGATTTTAAAGGAAAAAGCAGATGCTAACAGAATAAGGTAAAGAAACACAATGTAAACAAAGGATGCAAATCTGGATGTGTTCTTGCTTTTAAGTACTACAAAGTTAGTTATGAGAAAAAGAAAATCTATCTGTTTTTCAAACTGTTGTTGTTAGTAGCTGGGATTCACTGCCTTTATATAGCTCCATAAAACATCAGAGCCCAATACATACATCTCCTTTCCTGCTGTGATTACAAAAGTACCAGAAGAGGAGAAAACTAAATCCTTACAATATGTGTCATCCCCTTAAAATTGTCTGTTATCCGTGGGTCTCTTTTGCTATACTTGCCACTTTTATTAGACTATTATTACTATTGATATTATTATATACTACTTTACTCCATCTATTAGTGTCCCTGGAAACTCATGGAAGACATAAAGGTACACTTCCCAGGATTAGTAGTTTAAGCTTTTTAACACAAGTTCTAAGAGGGAATAATTAATTCTTGAGAATGTCCCTTATCTCTTCTAATGAACTACAGAACTTTGTTCCACCTTCCATGGCTCTTTCAACTCATATCCCCATCCTTTTACTCCTGGGAACCTTGCCAACCATGTTTCCTGAGCTTTGCAGCTTCCCTTATCGACTTTCTATATTTCATAATGTATAACTTTTGATTACTTCCACAATTGTTTTCTGCTTATTAGCTAAGGGAGGCTATATATATGTGTATGTATTTATGACTATAAATCACTGTGTGATGACTTAGAGCAAAAATGTTCTTTAAAGATTGGAGGTGCAAGCTGTCTGGGGACTGAGTATCAACTGATGATTCAGAAATAGCAAGGAGCTGTCCTAACGTGTACACATGAGAAATTTTTGTCCATTATTTTATCTGGTAAACATTGCAACCAATGTTTGTATTTAACATTGAATGCACATCAGTATGCATAAATAAGGCAAACTAGCTGCTTCATTTCATATGTAACATGCATAACTTTTAATACATATGTAAAAATAAGAACGTTGTATTAGAAGCTTTCTGTTGAATATTGGAGAATGTTCCCTACTGTGTTCTGTAACTCGAGGATACAAAAAGTTTAAATGAATTTGTATGCCACAAGTATGTATCCAGACCAGTAGTTTTTGATCAGGAAACTCAAATAAATTAAACTCACATGAAAAAGGTCATTTGATTTTCATCATTTTCACGAAGTCCAATGACTTTTAAAAGAAACTGCACTTTTAAAGTCTCAGAAGAATAGATAAATTTGGTATAAAAACACAAAGTACAAGAATCCAAAGTCCAGTTTGAATAATGATAAATAGTAGCCTGTGTGAATTTCAGAAGACACAGCTGGTAATTATTTCAAACTCTATGGAAGCAATTTTTCATGTACAGACAAGCTTTTGGCAAGGCTCACTTCTCAATAAAGCAAGTTGGACTGCAGACTCAATAGGAAAATCACACAATGAACATTTTGCAATGCATGAGTGAGATAGGATAAAAAAAAAAGAAAAGATAGAGAATGGCAATAATGATCTCCCAATGAGTTATCAGTAGTGGAACATGATGACGAGTAAGAATTTAATAGTAGCAAGTAGTAATGTCATGAGTTGCAAACCAGATTATAGGTACTGAGCCCTCCCATTTAGCAAAGTACTTAAGGATTTACTCAAAAATCAATATAATGCTCACCCAGAATTTTAATGGATTCTGGGTCAGACTCCTCACTAGCTGTTCACTTAGAAAACAGAAGTTATCCCACTGATTTCAGATAGACAACTCTCATTATGCCTGTAGGGCTGTTGCTTCAATAGTCTCAGTCTCATCATGTGCCTATTAACTACTGAAATCGTACAAAACATTTTGCTGTATGAAAAAAATAATTGTGCTTCAGCATAAATCTGGCATTTCAAATAAATTATTTCAATTTAAAGACTAATTTTATAAATAAATATCTAAATCTTCTGAAAAAAAATCAGATAAATGGTTCTTATCTGATATATTTAAATGGAGATAAATACTCTGTATCAGTTAAGCTCTGAGGAAGCAAACAATAGAGTTTGGTCTACTGTGTACTTCTAAGCAGAGGACAGCTGGTAAGCATAATTCTTGTTGTTGTGCATCTCTCTTCAACTGCCTGAACTGCTGTTCCTCTTCTGAAGCAACTCCTGAACTGCTGGACTTTAGAGCCTGTCACGGTGAAGCAAGCAGATTGGAGACTTTCACTAGCAGACCATGCGGAAGCAGTACAGTTTACCTGAAAATGGTAATTTTTTCTACCAGCTCAATGTGAATCATCCTGTCAGCAGCTTCATATAATTACTTATTTTACTTTTCTGTGAACACCAGTGAAGGTATCTATTTTTCTCTGCAAATGGCTACATGGGGAATGAGAACAATCGTATCTACCATTAGACTAGCAATAACTTCTACAGATCATTGTAGAGCTCTGCTTTCACTAAGGACAATAATTCACTGTTTTGTCATAAGTCTTGTGGACTAGAAAGTGTAAAAGAAAAGATCTGCTGGGCTTTTATGTGTGTTGAGCAGAATAGGCATGTACGTAGTCCAGCCTTCATCAGCTTCCTCTAGAATTAGGTGAACAGCACTTCTGGAACACTAGGAGACCTTAAAACCACATTGAAACAAAACGTCAAAACACCAAAGTCTTTTATGGGAACATTTTTTCATACAGCTCTGTTTTCTTTACATTGGTATCATGGAAACACCAGGAGTTCTCAGGCAGGACTGGAAGAGACTTCTGTCTCATTACTTATGAAAGGGCATATGCACATGTGTGTGTGTGAGACAGAAAGAAGCACACCAGTTTCCCCAAGTGATTTATAATATATGCGTGTGTGTGTACGCGTATCAGATCAAGAGCAGAATTTGGAATGAGGCAGGTATACTCTTTTGAGGTAGAGTTCTGTCCAGTGTCTTCTCTTGATACTTTTCTTGCTTAGCTTCAGCATTTTTTCTTTGATACATTTGTTAAATTGTCATTTTAATGCCAAAATAGAAAAAGGGAGCAAAATTTTATTAGGAGGATATCCTGTTGAATCTGTATGCAGTAGACTCCTTCACAAATGGACAAAATATTACATGGCAAAACATTGCAGTTCTGAGTAAGACTCAGAGGAAAGAGAATCCAGGAGTGACGTTAGTCTCTATATTGCTGAGAACTCAAGAGTTGTTTAAATGTTTGTCATAGAAAAAAAAAAAAATATATATATATAGTTTTCTGCTGTGAAAGAGACAATGAAAACAACTGAGAGAAACTACGCTCCAATCTGCTGAAAAGTTCTAAATATTTTTGGCCTTATTTCTGTTATTGCCCAGGTGCATGCTCACAACAATTCTGGCATTTGGCACAAATCAGCTCCCTTGGTGGTCGTACCAGCAGTGAAGCTGAAGATCGACAGGAGACAAAGCCTAAATATTCAGCCACTGGAGAAATCACTGCATGTTAAGGTTTATGCACATCAGTTAGTGATTTACAGTTAGATTCAAGGCCAGAACTAAAAACTTACTGATCTAGTCTAAACTCTTGCATATCGCAGACTATTAAAATTTACCCAGAAACCCTCGAATGGAGCCCTATATCTTGGATTGACTGGTTCTCTCAGTCCACACTTTAAACTATTTGAGCTTTCGTACATATATCTTACAAGCCAGAAGCAAATAAACCTGCCTCCACAGCCAACATTGATTTGCCAAAATATGTCAACCTGTTTCTCTTGGATTTCTATGAGATGCAAAGATTTGTGGTGGCTCAACTTTTTTAGCACTGTGCAGAGAATTGTAGGACTTCTGCGGCCGTGTTGTAGAACAACTTCCCTTAACTTAATGGTCTATATTGCACACAAGCACATACCCATCCACCCCCTTTTTTGTCTCTTTAGGCAAATCAAACGGGCAGTGGCTGCCTCAGAAAGAGTTCTGAAAGCCTCACCTATATTACAAGAGAATACTCAACATGGAGACCTAGAAAAAAAACATTAAAGACAGAAGTGGGAAATGTCAAATGCTCCCCTGCTCTTTGTTGTGCAGGTGCACACACATGTCTTTCTGGAGCAGGAGGCTTATCACAGAATGGAGTAACCATAGCATCTTGGGGAGAGGGGATGGCTTCTAGTAACACCAGAACTTCCTGTATGAGAGGCTGGAGATTTACTGAGCCATATGAAGAGCTTGTTCTAACTCCGTGGTCCCACAGTAGAGATCCAAGGTCCATCATCAAAATAAAAGCTGTTTGCTCTTGTTCTCTAGCAAGAGCATACTGATGAGCTGTGTGTCTCTAACAATTGCATCAAGTAGACTAGAAAAATGCTAAGCTGCAGGCTGTCAGTACCATTCCCAAAGCTGTTTCCTCAAGGGTTCTGCAAACAAAAAATGTACCTCAGATGATAACTGTCTTTAACAGAGTGGGATTGCCAGTGGTAGGTCTACTTACTCCTAAGGCCACCATATTTATTGTGCATGCTGAGAAAAAGAAATGAACCATGACTGCTCAGCAGAGCCAGTGGTTTCCAAAAACAATGGATCAGTGCAGAAGTATGACACAACAGCTCTGTACATATACAGCACATGCTGTGTTTCCCAGTCATAATGGATTCATTATACATACACAGCAAAGAAGTATTGGTACATATGCATCACAGGCAGTCTGCATGCACGTGGTAAATATGGTGCTTAAATATGTACTATGCCTTTGCAAAATTCCTTCTACATATGTACAGAAGTAATATGATGGGAGAGGGACAATGGGAGAGCAAGAAAGGTGAAGAATATAATTGAACATAGGAACTAGCCTATCACTAGTTCTCCAAAATAGAGAGCTTAACGTGGTCTGCTGTTAGGGGTCTGCCTTTAGTTATTACTTACAGTGGACAAGCACAAGCTGGAGTATGTAAAGTGCCTGGCACGTTTATGTCATTACAATTCCTATACTTAGGCAAGCAGAGACTCTCTTCTTCCCCAGCTGCATTGCTATGGATGGAAAGAAGCAACCTTTTTTATTTGGGGGAACTCCCCTCTCTTGCCATGTATTCTGAAACTATATTTAAACATGGGACAATTCAGAAAATTCACATACTTGTTAACAATGTACTGGCAATGGAAAGACAGCCTGGAAAAGCTAAAGACAAGAGAGAGCTCTCTACGCAACACTGAATGCAAACAAACATGCATGGTCCTCTTCCTAACACAAAATGAGGGATTTTCTCACTGTGCATTTCTGAAGCAGTCTCATGTGAAGTGAGCCTGGACTTTTTGGATGCTTTAGCCAATATCCCCAACTAGAGAGTACTTCTCTCTTCAGTACAGGCCCCCAGGGTCAAGAGGAAAAAGAATGGCATATGTGTTTACATTCACAGAGGATCAAATGTCTTACTGATTTGACATGCATATGGATTGCACATTACCACCGGATTTGTTGTACAGATATAGGTTTTTCAGGCTCCTGGGAGAGAAAGATTGTTAACCTTTCTGGAAAATTAAATACTTGCTTAATTTCAGAGACTGTGTTGGTAATTTCTCTGCCAAATAACCTATCAATTAAAGTGTAAATCACAGTGACTGCTAGTTCAGGGGCATGAGGGTGCCATATAATTGACTGATGTAGGTGGCTTGTTGCTTCTAATACGTAATTAAACTGCATTGTGGAACTACAAGTGAACAACACCTTTTGGGGAAGGCAAACACAGAGTGCTATTGACTTGGCAATTATATTGGAAAACAAGGACAAAGTGATACCATCAGACCATTCAGCTGCTGGTGACATTGTTTTCTTACGGGGTTAGACAAGGTGCAACTCATAAAATTCAACACAAAAAAAACTCCAAACCTGAAACCCTGAAAAACCGCAAGTAACCTCAATAGCAGTGGTAAACTTCCAATGTCTCTTTATGTCTACATATGCTTGAAAAAAAAAAAAAAAAAAAGAAAGAAAATTCAAAATAAAGGGAAACATTTGCACATGCAGTTGTTTGAGCTGACTTTCCTCAAGAACCATCAATGGTTCCTGGTAGCAGATACCTATGCTGGAATATCATGGGTTCCTCAGGCTCATAGAACCCTTTGTTCTTCTAGGGCATTTTTTATTATTCAAATCTTTGTCTTCTTTCTTTTTGGTCCAATAAGTTGTTTTTTATTTGTTTGTTTATTTGCTTGCTTGCTTTTGCTTTTTTTTTTTCCATGAAATCCTTAGTTTCCTATAGCCAAGCAAGAACGATATAGTGTGAAAAGCATTAGTATAGTTGCTCTGTTCTTTACATTATATATCTTTATATATATATCTTTAAACCAGGGCAAGGGAACCGGACTATGTGAGCCTTCATCTGAACGAGAACAACCATTTTTATTATCTGCTACATTCTTAACAACTTTGTGCATAACTACTAAATTACGTCTTCTATTTATTTCCTCTACTTCTGTTTGTGGTACATGTATTTGTAGTCAAATTGCTGTCTTCAACTCGTTTTAAGAAAGGCTTTATTTGCCATATTGTGATGCTTTGTGAAGGGCTCGAATATGAAATTTACACAAGACAATCTCAATCAGAGCTAGGTGCTTTCTATGTTCCCATTTTTTTATCTGTCCTGTTTTATTTTGGCTTTCAGGTGGAACACTGTTAGGCGAGAAGAGCAAGCTGGTATTGGATGCGCACAATGGTGTGTTGGCTGATTGCTTTTATTTCATCTGTTTTCCCTTCAGGTTCTGTGTGAATCATCATTTGTGTTCTAAATACACATCTACATTGTAAGAAATGCCTTTTTCAGCCATTAAAGTTATGAATGGGGAAGGAAGAAGCAGAGGTCTTTTTCTATTCTAAAAATCTTTCCACAGACGTTTCATCTTCCAGGGCTGGAGTTCAAACACTTGTCTAGGAAGCGAAACTGGAATAAGTTCGTCCCACAGCCTGTGGGGCACAAGACATCTGCTAAGAGGGTGCCCTAACTGCCAAGCTATGCTGTCTGGATTAAATGTTCTCCATCCTTCTTATTGGAGCTGTGTCACTGCACAGAAAATAAATAAATAAATAAAATCATGACTCATGGAGCCTGAGTGGTCTGGCAAGTGTATAAACATGGAGCACTATTTCCTTTTCCAATCACAGCTTTAAAAGAACTGGCTACAAATGCATTTTGCACAGGGCCTTGTCCTAGTGGCAGGTGTCCTTTTTGTTCTGCAAACAAGCCCAACAGAGGATCAAAGTGAAGATGAACTTGAATTTAATTAAGAATTTGAATAAAACATTTTGGATTATGATTAGGCATGGGTTTGAATGAGGCATTATAGAATGTTCTGATGGGCAGTTCTGGGTATGCATAGAGATGCAACCATAGCATCAGTAACAAAGTGATAGGTTTGTGAGTTTTCAGTGCTGTAAGGATAGGCAACTGCTGAAAAGACAGTGTGGATTTTCCTATGCTTCCCCAGTTTTTGGCTTCAGCACCTATGACTCACCCAAATCTCACTTCAGAAACTGGGTGACAGGATTTGAACTGCCTCATTTGGAGAGGAGGAAGAGTTTAGGTACCTAAATCTGGGACAGCAGTTCAGCAAGTCTAATGATTCATATACCAGTGAAAGTTAAAGGGACAAGGCTCAAGGTTACAGAATAAACCACTGCATGTAGTAACCATAGCTGATAGCACTTCAGGGAATTGCAAGAAGGCAGTAAGTGTGACTCACAGCAGTGGGCCACTAGGCAGGCTGAAAAATGTGAGAGGAAAGCCATTTGGGGTATACAGAGACTTGTCACTTCAAATTTTGTTCTTTCCCTTCACTACATTAGCATGAATGTTCCTTTCACGATTCTTCTGTCTCATTTTTTCTTGTATGAGTTTATTCCAGATTCTATCTGTGCCATATTCTGTCTTTCATGCCCCCTTTTGCTCTTCTCTAATTTACATTCATTTGTCTAGCAATATAACTGCCTCTTACAATGCTGGCAGAAGGGCTTGTTGTTTTCTTTTTTCTTTCTTAGAAAGCTTCATAATAGCCACTTTTAAGTCTGCAAGATTTTGAAAAAAAAAAAATACAAATGTGACTCACCAGCAAACTGTCTTAGCAGCTCTGGAAAACTGACAAGAGATCCACTTCCAAAGACTGAGTTATGGTTTAGTTCCACAAAATTTGCAGACTTTTAAAGCTCTGAATGCTTTACAAGATTTCATGCTTCAGGGAGAAAAAAAGAACACATTGATACCATTCCTTGGACAAATTAAAATAATATATTGCTGGAAAGTGCAAAAGTAACACATGAGTTTACAACACATTTGGTCTTGCCAACATCATTAAAATAGCATCATCAAGTTACACTGCAAATATACAGGGTCTAGCAACAAACATAAGAATAAAATCCATTAGTATTCTTACAGTACCAGAAGACTACCACTGAGTATAATTTACATCGCTAGTGTCAGCCCATGACCCAAAACGTGTGCTGGCCCATCACATCGTATTCTGCGAGTGAAGTGCTCCACCTGCTGGGTACCCCGCCACTTCGTGCTGTGTGGTCAGACACCCTCGGGGCTGTAGCACTCCATAATAGCTATGTTTGCAAATACAGGCACTGCAAGAGCTCTGAGGCCCCTGATGTTCAGCCAAAAAAAAAAAAAAAAAAAAAAAAGATTATAAAGTTGCTTATTTTGTTCAGGGAATTCCTGCAATGCTTACACTTAGCAAAGAGGATTCTTGGGAGAAACACCTAGCTGTATGCCTGAGATATTTTTGCATTAACATTTTCAATATGATGGTAACGTACAGAGATTCGAATGCTCTTTTGTGCAAGAAAGTATTTTCCCACTAGATGTCAGTGTGCCATCAAGGACACCAGGTGTGAGACCACCCAAAATTTGTCTGGTACTTGAGCTCTGTGGAAGTTCAAGTGGCTGTGTCCTCGAAAATCTTATATTTTTTTTCTTTTTTTTTTAATATTGTCTTCTGTATTTAGATTTCATGCATGTTTCAAGGTACATTACTCAACTTGGTTTGTTCTGAGATTCCTATCTCTGCATAAGTAATTTCTTAATTGGTAACTTTTCCCCCTGTCACACCAGATTCTGCTACGTTGTCCACTTTAGACTGATTTGGCCTGAATAGAAGATTGAGATCCTTTCATCTTTGCAGCACAAACTGTCTTTCCCACCATAAATAAATAAATAAATAAACATTTTCCCTACAAATATTACTATTCCATACTGAAAATAAGAGATGTATTTTGTGTTTTGTGATCATATTGAATCTTGGTAAATAAGACCTACTTGTTTTAGTAAGTCCAAAATTGGCAAATGCCTGGTGGTTAATCCAATTTTCTGAGATTTTAGCTTGAAAACCTGCTGGGCAAGTAGCTGACACTGCTGAAGGCTCACTTTTCTAGCTTATGAGACATAATTGTGACTTTGAAACTTTTGGTGAATTTTGTTCATGAACATAAAGAGTTCATGGTTAGAACTCATGGCTGTCAAGTCCTTGCTGTGATTCTCATTTTATGTTCATTGTGTTTCCTTTTTATATTTTCAGCAAATGCTTACAAAGCAAGTGTTCTTCTTCAAAACAAGATTCTAACAAGTCTTCTGTCTTTTGAGAGTGTAGTGGGATCAGAAATGCACAGAATGTCAGTTAATATCTACAGCAAAGTACCCATTTATAAGCCTGTTGCAATACTGACAATAGTTTATATGTATCATAAACACCTCAACCTGAATGCTGAGGATAAAGGAGCTAGCCAAGTTTTGGACTGGTTATTCACAGGAGCATGTCAGAGAGCAATGAAAAGTACTCCCTTTGAGACATCTGTCCATGTTATCATACATTCTACTCGTGTTTGATGCACAATAAATTAGATCTAGGGAAAAGGCACGGTAGGACAACCTGGGTAGAAATCTAGGACTCACTTTTCTCCCATACTACAAATTGCACTTCGTGCCCTCTCTCCCTCACTCAGAAATTATCAGTTTCTAATAGGCCTGAACTCCTCTCTCCTGCTTCTGTACATCCCAAAAGCCTGAAAGCAGTCACTCCAAAACAGATTGGCAGGATAACCATAAGGCTTCTTCATCCATACCAGAGAGTTCATGTATCCACCTGCTCTGCCTTCCTACTGAGGTTTTGGGAAGGGTGGGAATTTCAGAAATGCCTAGCAACATGAGAAAGATTTTTATATTATTTGTCCATCCTAAAAGTGATTCTCTCTCCATACCATCCTTACAGATTCAGTTGCAAAATTCAAATAGCTCTATTTGCTGTTGACAAATAAATTATTCCAGGGCCCAACAAACTCCAGAATATACCACACTGTAATGAACTCACCACAATGAAAGAACTTGTTGAAAATGACACAGAGCCTTTCTTGGAGAGCAGAAGTATAAATCTAAAGGAAACACAGGCTACATTTTAGCAGAAACCCAGGCTCATTTTTAACTTAATTTTAACAATTTCACCAAAGGACTCCTAGATTACTGTGATCCATTCAGTGGATCTGTAACAGCTCAGGACTACCAGACAGGATTAATTTTTTGCTTCCTGAATGCCTGAGTTGAATAGAGAACAAGACTGTCTCGATCTCTGATTGCAGGCTGCAGTTAATCTCATACTTGTATAAACCACATGGTTTTCCTGAGGGTCCTTCTCTAATATTAATGTGACCCAGCAGTCCTTCTTGCTGCCTCTTTTTAATGTCTTGCCTTGAATCAGCTTCTTACTTGGAGAAATATATATATATATGTATATATATATAAAGAAAAGTTATAAATAAGCGAAACTATACATAAATAATACACAAGATATGGAGCAGCAAAGTGGTCATATACTGTTGTGGCTGTCCTGCAGGGAATACAGATGTGAGCTGATTGTTGTGAAGTCATAAATTTTTCATGAAGCAAAGTTTTGCAGGAAAAATAAGTCCACTGATTCAGCTGGAAAAAAAAAAAAAAAAAAAAAAAGGCAGAGAAGCATTTGGATATGCAAGCTTTCCTTCAGATTTGAACATCTTTTCTCTATTTCAGTAGAATTTTGTCATATTCAGGAAGCATCCCCAGGGAGAGCCTGGGGAAAACATCAGAGAAACAGTGTCTCAGCACTGCGTTTCACTGTAGTTAACTGTGTTTGACAACAATACTGCTAAAGTCAAATAGCTATGCAACATGTGAATGGAACTAATTCTCACTTTTCACTGGCAGTGTAGCTACGCCCTTCACTTTACAGCAGGCATTGCTATCCTTTCTGGATCTACAAGCTTGAGATAGACAAGACCCACCATATACCATGTCCTTCAGAGAGGGGGAATTCTGAACACACTGCTCTGGCAACTGTGGCTACGCATTAGAGGGATGGTGTCCCACCACATCACAGTGCGATATGGTTGGAATGAAGAGGCCATCTCATCCCTCCAACCAATCTAGAAGTTCCTGCACTCTCATGGTTCATGAATGGAAGCTGTACTTAAACTGTTCAGGACATATATGTTTGCCACACATGTTCAACACAGCAACCCTGTGGTATCTCAGTGTCCTGTACTTGTTGACCCAAAGAATAAGGCCTTGTTGGAAGTGATCCTCTCCCAGGAAAGGCAAAGTGTGCCTTATGAAGGAATGTAAGAAACTGCTTAGGACTTGGGGCTTCTTCTGTACTTTTGCTTCAATAATTTCGGATGAATACTGGGATAGTGACCTTTTTAGTAAATCCAAGACAATAACATAAGGCCAAATTCCAACACATTAATGGAGAATGATTTAGAGGTAGGTTTGAATAAAGAGGAAATAATTTGGGGCTCTGACTACTAGTATTTTTATATAGACTGTATAGAAAAAAAATTCAGCAGTCTTCTGTAACCAATGTAACTGCAGATGTATAAGTTGTAAATGAATCAGGCAGCCCACAAGTGGATGGAAATTACTTGATATCATTAGTCCACTTTTGATTTTTGGGAGGGGTGAAGTTGAGGGACAGTACAGAGGTGGTGTGAAAGCAATGCTTGACAACAAATGCAGGAAAGTTTCAGAAGAGTTGTGGTTGGGATTCAATTTAAGGTTAAAATACCTAAGTTTATGTGTCTACATTTAGGTATCCATATGTGATGCAGGTTCCTAAGGTCCCATTAAAATCCACACATACAAATCAATACGTGAGAGAGAGTTTTTTGATAGTGATATAAAGCTGGTCTCAGCTTACACCATACCTCCAGAGACCAGGACCTCACAACAACACAAATGCAATAGTAATCACCATTCCTGAGAAAATATAGAGCATGCTCTTTGCCATTCCATCAGTGACAAACATTCTATGACAGGAGCAGAAAAAAGATATGCAATCCTTTCTACGGGGATCTGAAAAGTTGGCAATATTCCCAGAGAACAGAGAGACGTTGGCAGAGACACAGCAGTACATGGACATGTGTGCCATGGAGTGGAGAGGCCTGAGGAAAGGGGATCTGCACACCCTGAAGGTCTGCCTCTGTCTGAAGTAGCCTAAGTCATAGGACCTGCTCTAAATCCCACAGAAATCAATGACAATCCTTTTACTTTCATGGGTTTAGCATGCCATTGCTGAGATTGTCCTGCTCCTCTACACTTGATCTTGCCTCCTTCCTGCCTCAACTGCATCCTCTCACTCGTGCCTCCCAGGGAAAACAAGGCTGCATGGATTTACAGGCTCGATCTTTGTGCAAGGAACTCAGATATTTAATATGCATCTCGCAGTCATCGTTCCCAACTTCAACAGCCATCTGGAGAAAAGTTTTGAAGCTCACTGACATGCTGAAAAAGTGGACCTGATTGAGAAATGATGGTCAACAGCTGCCAAAGGAAAGGGGGATGGGAACTGAAAGTTTTCACTGATGGTTCCCGCATTTCCCTGCAGTGCTACTAGCAAGTAAAAATATGTCAGAACCTACTGATCGTGCCCAGTTTGCTTTTCATAAATTAAAATATATCAGCTGTTTCTTAACATTTTATTTTCAGTCTTCTTTCGGTCATAATTTGGCCTAAGGACTACATCTGTGATGAATTCCTTGTAACAGGACCTTGCCATTTGGACTACAGTTGTCATCAAAATATTCTAGTGTGCTCACACAGACTCAGAGAAATATATTTTTAAAAATATTCTATCACTCAAAAATTAGTTTTAAGAAGTCACTTTTGCTTGTTGAGCTGAAAGCTAGGCTATATTGAAATTCAGTTTCTGCATTGCTCTGGTTAGAGATGTCTATGTGTCCGTGTGTATATATATAACTGTAAGCACAGCAACACAATAGCAATAATATGTGTAGACAATAAATATATCTATGTAATGTAGATTTCCAAAATATAATCACTCCCTACTTTGCTCTTTTTAGCATTGCATAACAGCTTGATGACAACTTCAAGTGTTTATTTTGAAGTATTTATCCCTCAAATGTGATTTCTATTTAAAATATGAGATTAAGTGTTGATACTACCAGGCAGATGTATGGTCCGTGCTACAAAAGGTACAAGTGCAAGTGCAAAGTCTGGGGAGCGATTTTCAAAAAACACATGGAGAGAACCCATCTCCCTCTGCACGCCCCTGTCCCTTTCACAGTCCCACCTTGGGACAGCTGTGTGCGGTCTGCTCGGGCTGCTGTGGCCCGTGACCTGTCAACACCAGCGCCTGTGGAGGAGCTCCCCTTCCAGGAGCTGTGGCCGAGATCTGCTTTGGATGAGGAGCAGCGGGGGATCAGTGGCTGGCTGAAATGGAGGCAGACAGCCGAGAATCTCGTCACTACCGAGCATCTAATGGGTTTCAGGAGTGCTGCGCTTCTGGAAAATAAATAACTGAGGTTGTCAGGAGATCAAAGGAAAGCAGTAAAACCAAAAAAAAAAAAAAAAAAAGAGGCTGATTGTGACATTATTTTCTCTAACAGACCGCAGGCCAGAGCCACCCATTGCCATGTTCTCATCAGCTGCGATCTCTCTGACGCACGCCTGGGAGCCATGGCTGATATGAAAAGCAGGGGCAAGGCCGCTGCTACAGCAAGGTGAACACGCTGTTTTCTGGCTTCCTTACAGTTCTCCCCGCCCCTATGTTTTTCCTGAGTATTTGTGTCACAAGTGATTCAACACGCCTTCATGGCAATGAATGTGTCACATGGCAGTGGCATCTGTGCTGGCTGTCCGTAACCAGGCACTGTAAGGGACCACAGGGCTGCTCTGTGAGAAGAGGCCGGGGCTGCCCCATGTTGGACACAGGCAGTTCCAGACGGCTCCAATGGCCCCACCTCAAGGCATGGCTGGGCCCTGCAGCCAAGATGGTGGAGCCTCAGGGAAAGTGGGCTTAAGGCTAAAAAATGCCAGACAGGGAAAGAAAGGAGGGAAGAAGAATGAGAAATAGCAGAGGGAATACCAAGGGCAGAGAAGGAGGCAGAGGAAGAGGAAAAGAAAGAGATGCTCCAGGTGTCCAGAACAGAAATTCCCTGGGGAAATATCTCCACAGAGGATCCAGGCTGGAGTAGAGGAAAGGAGAGGGAAAGAGCAGAGAGGAACTGCTGAGAGCTGACTGCAAGCCCTGCACCACCTGTGGCCTCTCTGAAGGGACTGTATAACCCACAGTGATAACAAGATAGAAGAGTCTGGAGTAAAGTCAAGCCTGGGAAAGAGGGAGGAAAGGCATTTTCCTCCCTTGTTTCAATGTTTGTTTCCTTTTCTTTCTTATTTTGTGTTTCTCAATACCTGAATCAGTAATTAAATATCTATAATAATTTGCAATAAATGGATTTTCCCCAAGTCAGTTTTCCCTGTGACAGTGGCTGGTAACAGGTCTCCCTACCCTTATCCTGACCCATGAGCTTTCTCACTCCTGTTCTTCCTGTTCTCCCCTCCATCCTCCTGCGGGGTGAGCAAGCCACTAGGTTGGAGCTTGGCTGCCAACTGGGACAACCCCACACACAACAGAGTGCAGGCTCCAGAAGTTTGGGCAGTTGTCCCCCAGACAATAGGATATCAGATGTCACCAATCCTGCTCCAGGTGAAAACAAGTAAGTCATCCATAAAATACAAGCTTTTGCTTTTTGGAGTGTTCCTTCAATGCAGCATTGCTTCTCTCACTTTCATCCTTGAAACACTACGATAATGTGTCAAAGGTAAATGCAGCAAGATGTAGAGGAGGGCTGAAAACCAGCATCTGCCCAAGCTCTGTTTTTTAGCTGCTTGCTGCAATGACTATACAGAATAGTCAGTACAGGTTCAGACTGGCAAGTGAAAGTGAGGTGGGATTTGTGTTTATTGGTTGTTCTATCAGATGATGCATCTCCCTGTATCAGTGATAGGAGCAGAATGAGCCAGCACCATTGCTCTAGGATCCCATTATATACTGCAGGGAGATGCCTATGCTAGTTCTTAACTTCAGGTACCACAACTTTTGAACTGTGGCTACAAGTCTAGCAGGATAATTTACTCCCATGAAGCTCTTTGTTGTGCCTATGCTAATTTGCAAAAGACTATAGCTTTGCCCCTCTCTGGATACATTGCGTAATTGACTTCATGTCATTGGTGCTTTTCACAGAAAATTCAGACTCTACAAACACACAAGGGAGAAAGAAAATACAAAATACAAAGAAAATCTAGGCCACAGGGCACTTTCTAGTAAGGGATACCAGAAATATTTTTCTAAGGAAATATATTTACCTTAAAAAATCCATGATGAGGGAAACCTGTTTGCCTTTTCCAGTCCCCATTCCACTGCATTTTTTCTGCTTGCATGTGATGCTGCAATATGCTGGTATGCACAACTGTCCATGCATAATAACTTCCACTTTCCCAAGGAATCTCACAGTACTTGCCAGTATATCAGTAAAAGTGACCTATATATTGCAGATCAGAGCTAAGCAGAAAACAGTTTTCTCATCCCTTGTGTCCTTCTGAGAATTAAAATAATTTTCTAAATTAGAAAGGGGTTAATGCATGGGAAGATGGTGATACCCACCTCAGACAGGGGAGATGTGGAAAGGCCAGGTACAGCATTTTCCCCTTTTACTGTCTCATACTCCGCGGGTAAATTATATTGACACTTTCCTATGGGTTACAATGAGGTTCAAATTTCCTCCCTCCTTTTCCCTCTCCCTTGATCTATTTTACTGCCTATAAGCAGTCACTGCTTGTGACATTTAAAGTAAGTTTCCAATTTAAAGTTTCCTCGGTTTCTTACCAACCCAGTGAATATTTAGTATTTTAGTACAATTGTTTTTATTATAACTCTCAGAGGAGAAATTAGGTAAGTACACCTTCAGAGATGACATTTGGTGAGTCAGGACTGAGTCAGACACTCCAGGCATGTCTTCCCTGACACCATTCTCTCAGATATCCATCCTAGCATGAAAACTGCTTCCAGTGAACATCACTGTGACTTCAGCCTTCCTGTACAAAGTTTGAGTTTAAAAGCAAAAAAAAATCCTGGCCAAGTGCCTGTGCTGTGCTCTTCTACCTTTCTGGCCTTTAATAATACTTAGCAGCTGGGAATTGATTTGGAAAGCCTAATAGCAGACACAACTGCTTAGCTGGAGGTATGCTCAACTTCAGCTTCCATTTTTTTGGTGGAGCTCTCATTTATCCTCATTGTCCCTGAAGTTACAGAAACTTCAAACCTGACTGCTACTCCACATCAGCAGTGTTTTATATATAATCAACTTCTTTATTGCATAACAACCAGTAACATCTGAAAACTTTAAACATATTCTAACATTTTAATGGTACGTAGGAAAGATTTATGGGCCGAGTAAATATCTTTTATTGGCCCAATGATGTAGTTGGAAAAATGCAGACTTGCTTTCAGGAACACAATTTTTTTTCTGCATTTAAATCAGGAGCTGCAAAACTGTGGCATGAGTTTGCTGTTTCTTTTAGTTCTGAAGAAGATCTTCAATGCTTGAACACTTGCCTGGTTTCCCAGCTGTGTGAGCAGACAAATGAAGGCATTAAAGTCGCTGTGAACCTTGCCTTGCTTATACCCTTAGAGCATCATGGCTACTTTACCCAACTGTTTTAGTACAGTATAAAATTCGTTATAAAATAAAATACCAATATACTTGATAATCTTGCCTTGGAATAGTCATAGTAAATTGTATTATATCATTGTATCTGAATAATACCGTATCTCAAAATTCTTTCTAACCAGTCCCCATAGATTCATAACTTTTGATTTCCTTCTCTAAGTTGTATTTCTTTATTTTTTAACTGAGAAAAAAAAAAATGTTTACTTGCTTTTAGGCTCCTTCTCTAAAATTTTCACTATAAAGAGAGTGAAAATGTACCATCTGGGGCATACTTTGTAACCACTTATTTGAGGCAGATTGTTCATAAGGAAGTAAATCTTTCCACATTTTAGAGCCCTTGTGAGGGAAGGAATTTATCCACATTTAGCAGACATTGGGGTAAGTACATTCTTCTGGAAGCCACAGGTTTTGGGGGCAATAAATCCTTCCATTGCTATTAGACAGGAGACAATAAATCCTTTGATCTCTATCACACTCAATGATTTTACTCCACTCAGAACATCCATATCACTGAAGTACCATCTTCATTTTCCCATTTCCCTGGGATTAATTTATCCTCCTTTTTTTAGGTTACTATCTGTTATTTTCTTTTCACTTTTTTTCTTTTTTTCTTTTTTTTTTTTTTTTAATTAATTAGTTGGTTGTACTTCTCAGCTGTTCCCTTTAGGCAGTTTGAAGTTGTACTGAAGTGTTCACTTTCTTAAATGAATTCTCTCTCAAAGAGGCTGGTGTGCTTAAGCTTAAGTTTCTTGAAAGATTTTCTTTAAAGAAGAGTTATTTTAAACTTTTGGCAAATTTCAGTTTAGTAAAGTGAATTCACCGGTTCACACTTTTTTCCTTAGATTTGGCCAGAAGCCTTAATACTTTCTATGTTGTACTGAAAAACATTAGAAATTTAAAACTCCACATAGAAAATTTGGAGGAAACAGGGTTTGCCTATTAATTCAGCTTTATTTTTTCTTTCACACAGGAATGGAAAGTTAAGTATCTGTACTGATTCCATAAAATAAATATAATTGACAATTTCTAACACTACAGCATGTCCCAAGTATTTAGAACGTATCTTAGTTTTCTCATTTTGCCCCTACATTTTGCGTTTAAAAAGCAGGAAAACATTTTCCAAAATCCATTCAAAACAAAAACAACTCCCACACAAATACTCTTTAAAACTCCGTCCACTGAGGGGACAGATGGGGAAGACAAATTTAGAATGAAACCTGCAACTTCTAGCATGCAAGCCAATGGAGCATCTGGAGATTTTAGCCGGGGAAAGTATATTTCTGTCAAACAGTGCCACCCGGTGGCCAGTCAAGCTAAGCTGGCATACAGCCTGAGACCACAAGCACCCGTACCGGCTTCTTTCTGCCCTTGACAGGAGACAGAAAGGAGGATTGTTTCTGGCAGACAGGTACCTAATTAGGAGTCAGGGCCAATGCGCAGCAAATAAAAAAAGCGCTTGGCTGGATATATAAAGCCTAAATATGCTGAAAGATTGGTCGCGCATTTTTTTTGTTCTGGTGTTTCGAAGCATCTTATAGACTGGAGATGCTTATCTGTTCCCCTAAGGACACGAAACATTTCATATTTGTTTATAAATACATCAAATATTCCCTTCTGTCACTGTGTTCCTGTACAGCTGCTAGGCTGGGGACAGTTTCAAGAAAACTGCACTACAGGGTGAAACTGGGTGTTATCAGACTTCATAAACCATCTGGAACAGCAAGCTGCTTTTCATACCCTGAAATCTCTAAGCCCCGATTTTTATGGTATATGTAAAGTTGATACCTTCCTATAAAAAATATAATATTTAAGTTATGAAATTACAATAAGAAGTTCCAGACTTTTCATTAAGTCTGTGATCTTACTACTGGGATGGAAGGTGTGTCAGACATGAAATATGGGACAAAATGGCTCATAACAGCCGTTTGGTAACTGCCTTTCTATTTCTTTTCCTTTGTCAGAATGATTGAGGTCTTGAGGTAGTAAGTGTGTAATAGTAGCCTGAAATCCGAATATGTCACTGAAAACTAGGTCTCACTTTTTCTCTTCTGGAGCTCCTCATGCATACACCAAGCCCTGGGCAGGAGTTAACCAGACTCTGAAAATGCTGAAATCCTCCAGATTTGTGATCCAGATTTGCCACTCTCTTTATATACATTGTGCCCCGAGAGCACTGCCCACCCTCTCTTGATGCTCCAAAAGCCTAAGACCCCATTTCAGCCCCCCAGTCCATTAGTTGCTGCACTAGGGATGCTGCAGCAGGGCTGGTCCCCAACTCCACCCTGCCCCAACATGCAGCAGTAGCAAACAGCAATTTTACAAATGAAACTGGGAGTCTGGCTTACCACTTTCCCTAGGAAAAAATCTGAGAGTTAGAGAGAGACACATTTAATGAGCTTCGTGAGAGGAATTTCTGTAACGATTGGCACAGACGATAATGGTTTGGTGTACACAAAACTCCAGCCCATATATCTATGAGTCTTTTTCAGAGATTCTCCAGAACATAATAGAACATATTCCTGTTGTCAGGACTTATTCCTTTGCCAGGACTTTGTCACTGGCAAGAATGCCTTCCAAGTGCAGTCAGAAAGAAAGGAAGAGCAGATGGAAAGAGACCAGTTCCCTGATTCATACATTCTTCTGCCTAACTCTCTTTCTAATCCATGCACTAAAAAAAAAAAAAAAAAAAAAAAAAAAAATCTTTGTCAAGATCCTATTTCCTAGTCTGATCAATGAGTGACTTGCGAAGCAACTAAAAACTGAGGTTAGCTACTATTCTTTTAACTCTGCTTCACCCTGTTAACTCTGCCCTTTCTTTATGTCCCTAACTGTATGGCAACACCAAGTAAAACAACTTCTTTGCTTTTGTAATAAAACAGTGCTTTCTGTTATTTATACTGTTATATTCATACTGTAATATTGTTTAAAAAAATGTTGTTATGATAAATGTACAGTAAGTCACTCAGATAGCCATAAATGCTTCATAATGGTGTCAGGCAATGCCACGTTACTGTAACAAAGATATAGTCTCTGAATGGATTTAAATGATTTAAAATAAAATCTGATGCAATTCATAATCTATATTGAGAGTGTTTTCATGAAACATTAGGAAATGAGGAATTCTATTTGGCATTAGTACTATTCATATGTGCTTTATTTAACTCTTTCTGCCCTACATACATTAAAGTCATGTTACAGTAATAACAGTAGTGAGATACGCAAAACTAAGGTTGTCAGTCCACACTTAAAATTAGTCCCCAAGGAAATCATTTTCTGTAAGACAGTAGCAGGGCAAATGAGGTAGCTTCTAAAATTACTTCCAGATAAAATGCAAGAGCTGGTTTTACTAGTGCTCTGAAGTCCAAATCTCCATCCAAAGTAAAACATTGAATAAATAAGACCAATTATATCTGTGACCAGAAGAAAAGCAACACTGTCTTACATTAATTTGTCTGTGCAAAATTCACTGTGGTTTTGCTTTTATGCTACTGACACTTCCACCTAGAGATGCAGTTTTCAAAGAAAACTAAAATATGTATGTCATATTTATTCTTCATTTATTCTTTCTTTCTGTTCTTTGTTACTCATATTTTTATTTCTTATATCTTCTTTCCTTCCTTGTTACCCTCCTTTCTTTCTACTATCAGGCTCCAAGTCTCCCTTAATCTCTCTACTGCCAGTCTCTTTTCTCACAGTTTTATCCTTCCTTATTCTATTCTCCATTCTGTTCTCCCCACCTTTTATAGTTCTCTTTCCCACACTACTTAATGCTTCGACCTTCTTTCATTTTTCCTAAATTCTATCAGGCTACTAGTTCCTTAATTGTTTTGAATGCCCATTATATCTTCAGAGTTTCTAAAGTTTAGTCACTAGCTACAGCTACTGGAAATTTTTGAAAATTTAAATGTGAGTATGCTTGCGAGTATGACTACTGCATCAGATTCTTTTTTATTTTTCTGCATTAATATTCTGCTCTGTCTTCATTTCTGCTGTCACTCGGTGTTAACTAGTGGGTTAAAATATTTTGTATAATTAGACAAGGCGAATTTTTTTTTTTCATAGTAAAGCAGAGCCCTAAAGGTCCCAAACTCTGTAGCCTTAAAATACTTGCAAATTTTCCTTGTTGTCAAATGCTGCCCCTGGCAGAGAAAAATCATTTTGTGCTCCATTAGTCTCCGCTGTATTCAGTTTTCTCTATCATGCCTGCCCATTTCTTTCCTTAGCCTTCTTTTACAGGAGCTTCTGCAGCACTTAGCATCAAAAGTGCAGTTCTTCAGAAAAACCTGTCAATGCAAGAATTTAAATCTGTAAAAATTACACAGTAATACCAGCTTGGGGCAATGAATCCTGTACACAAAGAGACTTTTTATGTGTAGATGTTGGTCCCTGTGCCCAATTACCAAACCCATCTTCATGGCTTATTTTTATCATGACTTGATAACATAATGGTTGTGACAAAGACCTGTAACATTTCCATCATTAATTCTGCTGATGCACAATTTTGCTTTAACGTGCAACTCCAAAATTCCTAAATGATGTCAAGAAAATAATATGTATGTTGCTGTAATTCCAATGCTTCACCCTATTCTTTTTATTTCAACAACATGACTAAATAGTATAAAATAGTTTTAAACAGTGGTAAGGAATTTCATGTGCACATTTTACTGTCTTAATATGCTAAAGTATTGAAACAGCATCATTATGCAGCTAAGTGCTCTACTGAGCTTACTGTGTCTATTGCTTGCTGATAATGATGGTGCAGCAATCTTACTTTTGTGCAAGGAGTGAATGAATGCTTGAGAGTCCATGATCTAGACAGCATTTCTAATGTGAGAATTCCAGTGCTGAGTAACCTTGCACAAACTCCAAAAGAGGAGATTATAGAAGCATGAAATGTCTGCCAGACAAGGGAAGGCCAACGAAACCTGTTAGCTTGGGCAAGGTGATTTGCAGAGATATATGAAACACTATAAAGTGAAGAAAGGCAGTAGAGACAATGGTTAGTGAATGTTTATTCACTGTTTAGCATACTGAAAAATTACTGGATGCTTATTAGCTGATTCTCATAGCTCTGAAATTTCGTATGCTAAAAGTATAAATGGATTTTAGGGGCAAAGAGGAAGGGCCCACCTGGAAAAGTGTAAATGTAACATTTCTTTCAAATATCTGTAAGCTTGGAGTGAGCATAAAGGGATTGGTTTTATACCTTTTTCCCTAAGATTCTACTCTTGGCTGGAGATAGGATACTAGGATTTGGTGCTTTCTGGATGCACTCTGGCTTTCCCACTTCCAGTCATTACTATGCCTTCAATACAGATGTTTTTGTACTGGTATTTTGTCAGTATATATTTTGTTTGTATAGCTAAGAATTTGAAAATTATTGCTTTTTTAAAACATAGTATTTTAAATACATTTCAAACTTCAAAAATATATGAGAATGTTACTCATGACTATTGAACAAGTCAAAATCCAGTCACCAGGGAGTTTCCAAAAGCAAGACAAATAGTGACTGAATATGATGCCTGGAAACTGACTTGGAAAGTCATTTCTGGAAAGAACTCTGGAAAGGACAAGAGACACAAAGGCTACTGCTTGAAATCTTGAGAATAACCTGTAAATTATTTAAAGTTTTTGTTGTAGATGGGTAGGTAAAATAAAGAGAACTAAATAGATTCAAAATTTCATGCAGAAAAAACAGAAAATTATATGAAGTTACCTTCATTAAATGCCCGTTGACACAATTGTGGAGCCTGTCCTTGTTTTAATTACTTTATTAATGCATTTCATTTTATTTTATTTTGACTGGTTTTAAGGATATAGAAATTTTGATTTAATACTAACAAGACATTTCTAAAGAACTTTTGAATTCTGCTGTTTAGATTGCAATCTATAGATCTTCCATGAACTATAAAGCTTTCATGTGTTACAATTTCCAGGTGAATCTCATAATATCACAGATAAAAATGACTCATTAAGTGTAAAGGGAAATTAGTCAGTATTTTCATGTGTTATGATGTTAAAAGAATGTCTTTAATGAATTACAGCATTGTAGTCTCCCTGTAGACTCTCTATTATCCTGTACATAATGGAGTGTTTAGCCAACATATGGGACCTTACAGATAATATTACATTTAAGTCCTGCTAGAAGAATATCAACCAGTCAAAGCAGGTGATTAACTACTAGGCAGCAAATCAAAGCTGTAATTTACTGTTGTAAATACAGATGGAGACTAGATAAATGAATTCTGGAACAAAATGAACAGATTTATAATTGTTATTTATAAAATATTATTGTCTACTGAGGTCAAATTTACCGTTGATATATATTGTTCTTGTGTTGTTTTCATGGTTTAAAATAATAAAAAGATAAAAATATTAACAGTACTTTTTCAATAGCCTGGTTAAAGTAACAATAGTGACAGACTGTCTTTATGCACGGATTTATGCCCTTAAGGATTATTTGAAATGCTTTGTAAAAATTGCATTAAAGGTATTAAAAGAAATCCATGAACACAGATAATAAAAGTGTTTGAAATTATATGTGCTGTGGGGGAAGTTAGGAGACAGCAGGCAGAGAAGGGACAAGGATCTCTTTTCTGTTCTTCTGCTCATTTGGGAGTAAATGTGAAAATGGTGGTTTGCTGCTCTGAGCTTTGGGTTTTCCAACCTGTAAAATGGGTCCAGTGATACTAGCTGAGATAGACTGTGAGTGCCAAGCACTTTCACGTGATAGGGTAATTTCATCTCCAGGGATCCACAGATGGTTTCCACACAGCTGCCTTTAAAGGCAGTCTTGCGAAGAAGAGTTACATCATTTGCAGACAAACCTGGCCTTAAGCATGGTGCCAGCTGGTGATATCACTTGATCAATTGGCTCCTTCTTATAAAGTCTTCACCACCAGCCTCTGGTAGCGGTTACTGGGATTTGTGAACAGTCTTAAATGATACTGATCTCAGACTATCTACAGGCAGGTTGTAGGAGGCTTCAGGTCTTCTGGATATGAAGCACAATAATTATTCAATTCCCTGGATTTCTTATTTAGAATATTTTCATGTTAGGCTCATGTTTAATCACATCTCAAGAGGTTAAGCGTTGGCACCTCCTCTTCCAAGTTGAGAAACTCTCCAGGAGTATGCTGACAGAGGAGAATCAGCCCTCCCAGGACCTACCTGATCTCTTAGGCTCTGTTAAAGCCTTCCCTCCACTGGAGTCGTGAGCTGCGCGGAAACCCCAGGAGCTAGGAGTTGAAAATGCTCTTCTTCAAAAACTTCTCAAATGTGACAGACTATGCAAGCGCTTTTCCTCCATTCCAGAGTTAGAGATTTAAACTGAGCAGGGTTTCACTAGAAAACAGGGAGAAGGCTTATAGCCAGTTCCAGATAGATGACAATTTTAAGAGGCTCTTCTTACAGTGTCCCAGCTCCCAGTTGCCACAACACAAATGAGGCAGAATGTCTAATCTGGACACTATGAAATTTGTCTGGGAGACTTACAGGGGCAAAGCAAGGGAACCATTTCGAAATATATAATATAGTCATGACAAAAGGAGTTATGCACTTAATGCAGCTCAGAGGCATTGGAAGAAAGGAACCATGAATTGGGAAGGATGAAGAACAATCACGATAAACTCAGGTAAGCCAAAAACAAAAAGAGGAGCTTGGGATTGCTCACCAGTGCAGGTACCAAAGAAGTTACTGACACTGCATCTCCAATGTCCCTTGGAAACCTGGGCAGACAGAGAACACATGGAGGTGAGAGAAGGGCACTGTTTGTAGGGCCCTGGTGGGAGGAAGAGAAATCAGGTAGGGCATCCTATGAGGCTTCTGTAACTTCTGCTGCCAGAGCCAGGTATATTTTTCTGGGTCCTCACCACCTCCTCAAGCAGTTCAGGATAGGGAACACACCCCTGCTAGACTAGCCCCAGGAGCACCTTGCAGTTCATATTCTTGTGGTTTTAGAGATCTCTCCCTCAGTCTTCTTACACAAATACATGAGATTGGTTTAACCTTTGAATAAATTTCTTCTAATGAGCTGTTATAACCCATAACCATATGGGTTATAATAGGAGCTGCTTGCAGATATCCAGATGCAGTTGTCAAAGTCAGTTTGAAGCAGTATATTTCTTGATATCTAATGTAGAGATCCACTGACACTGATTTTGTCAGCTGTACAAAATAAATGCAGAAATATAAGGTATGCAGTTTTTACCAACTGTTTTCCGTGAACTGACAACCTTCATCTGGAATATTCATTATCATGATGCTAATGCCTGTGTAATTCCATAAATAGTGTATTTTCCTGAAAATTGTAATAGTCTCAAGGGAAATAACAATAGCAATGTGAAGCATCGGAACATGATGGTTTTTACTGATGAAATCAAGTGAATATTCTGTTAAATTGGATCTTCACTTTTGATCACTTTGATCTGTGTGTACTGCTTTGAAATCACATCTAGGCTCTTTTAAGCAAGTGTCAACAAGGAACTTTAAAATGTTTGGTATGTTTGCAGATCTACACTGTCAGAAATACACAGAAATATTGCAAAGCAGCTTGTAATCTTTTTCATCAGAGGTGAAACAGGGCAATCAATAATAGATTCTTGAGCAACAGGTATGTCAAAAAACTGACCCCAGAAAAGTAAAAAAAAAAAAAAAAAAAAAAAAAACAACTTGAAAATGATCAAAAATTGTTGTGTTACAAATCAACACATTTGATTTGTAAGCATCGTCAGCATGACCACAGTACTCTGAATACCTTAAAAAAATGGGTGATTGCAGTCCATGTAGGGAAGATGCTGCACTCAGAAGATTCACTTGTCTTCAAAACATATGTAAACTAACCTGTTTGTTCTGGAGGGATGCAGAAATAAAAATCCCTAGCTACTGTGAAAATAACTCCCTCATGTGATATCCCAGAGCCTGCAGTGACCCTGGGAGTTGTGTAAGTGGGGGCACAGGTAGCACTTGGTGGGTCCTTCGTACCTCACAACTGTGGGATTAGAAAGCAGACCTCTGCAACAGCTCTCTTTGCCTATGAGGATTGTTAAGTCCATCCTGTAACCCAGAGGATACTGATATGGAAGAAGGGCAGCATTTCACTTTCATGAATAGTTTCAGACCCAAAGGAAATTGAAGGCATTTAAAGCTTCATTCAATTGCAGAAAATTAGACATCTGGTGCCATTCAAAAGCCAGGAAATATCCTTATGAAAAAGACCCTGAGTGTATCGATGATCTTCCAGAGTGGCAACTGGAGGCTGGCCAGGATACAGTAGGGCACCTGAAGCACTATGAGGTGCCTGTTGGTGGTCAAGTGAATCAGACCCCAAAAGCAGCAAAGCTGGTCCTGTCCATTCAGACATGAAACCAATTTGTAGGAAATAACCTTAAACTTATTACCAATTTTGCATCTGGAACATTCTGTGTTATAACAAATGGAAAGTTTTCTGTGTTTTTTTTTTTTCTTCTTAAAGCTGTTACAGAGCTTAATGAAGCCTATTGGATAGAATCACCACTTGGATTCAGAATTAATAAGTGCATCTCATGCTGAAAAGCTTTGTGTGCGCATTTTACTAGAGGGTATATCATTAAGCTTGTGTGTTATTCGTATAAAATGTAGGGTGACAAGAATTGCAGTGGAGGGGAGAAGGAAAAAAGTCTGAATTTATATGTAATATTTCTTCTGGAACTAAAATAATTGATAAACAAGCAATTAGTGATGGCACAAAAAATTCTACAATACTTCAGATAATAGAAATAATTCTAAAGCATATGTATTCAGAATTATTCCATAATTTTTGTTGTTTCCTATTTTTTTGTTTTCTTCCCCTAGGACCTATATTATCTGTTGCCATTTATTACATCTTCCTCTTTTTAAGATAAAGACTTGAAGCTGTTATTCAACCTTTCAAAAGTAGTAGTAGATACCTCCCAAGAAAATGAAAGTTCCTTATTGTCACAAAGGTACAACTATCCTGAACCTTTGATCAAGAGTTCCCACAAGTCCAGGCAGTCCATATATTTTCTGATATCTGAGTGGTACAACTGAAGCTTATTCTAAGTGCTAAACTACAGAGCAAAATACATTTTATGCAACTTTAAACATCAGAATGAGTGAAGGATCCCTGGCTGCTTCAGCTGTCATCATTGATGCCTTCTTGCCTAATACACAGGTGTGGAGTTGAAGTGGTAGCATTTTTAGGAAATTGGTTCATTTTCATACAAGGTGCAGGTTAGTTAACTACTCAGGTATCAACTGTAATAGTCAGAAATTGGTGCAGAATATGTTTGCATTCTCTTGGGTCTTGTAACTGACATTTCAGACTCACAAAACCAAGAATTTCTTCATAGAATTTGGACCGTGTCTAATATGGATGAGGACACCTTAGCGCTGCAGAGGCAAAAGTATTGTCTCAGAAAAGGGTGCTGAGAATATCATCCTTTAATGACAGTCGTAGGATGCTTAGGCTGCCACTTCTGTTTGTGGAGGTGGAGTCTGACTGTGGTACAGCAGGAATGGACAGCAGGGACAGTGAAGTATGTATCCACATGCTGTGATGCAGTGAAATACCCGAGCTCCCTCTGGCACTGAGAGCACTGCACCTTACCAGCATGGAGCCCGCTAGGGGTGAGTTTACCCTTCTTCTCAGTAGAGTTAACGAGCACAAAGTCACACAAGGATTGTGCCATGTGTGTTAGTGATGGTCTGAATATAGCCCTAGCTGTTACCCTAGATAGAAGTCAACTATTTTTATGACCTCAGGAGTTGCCACTAACATGATTGATTAAAAACAATTAAACCGATTAGACTAGTTTAAACAGAAGTGCGAAACCAATGGTCTGCAGATCTCTCTATCCAGCCCTCTAACCCTGGGCTGGGGTGGTCAAACACGCCACTGACTTCAGTCAATTCTGGAAAGTCCAGGAAGGAACCAGAGCCTGGATGGGTAGAGGTGAAGGTACCTACTAGGTATGGGCTACAGGGTCACCCTCTGCTCCTGCTGCAGAGCTGTGGCTGCTCTTGTAGCTGCCTTGGCCAAGTGGCAGTAGCTTTCCTGCTGTTTCCAGTGCACTGAGTACACCAGCACAGACATATCCCTCTGCCTGTCCACAGGGAAGCATCTCCTTCTCTGCTGCCTGTTGCTGTCCCCTCTCCTCCCTGTCCTCCTGGAGAGAGTAAGGAGGCTCTGAAAGGGCATCCCTTGAGAATGAAGAGAACTGAAAAGACTGAAATTAGGAGGAGGAAGCAGGAAATGAGAGAATACCCAGTGCAAAGGGCAGCCAAGCTCACCGTCTGCCCTGTCTCCCTCCCACCCTGTTCAAACTATTGTGCTTTTTCCTACGTAATCCCACTGCCAAAATAACTGAAGTTGGTTTTCTGACTAATAATATATTTCTTGCAGGATTTCTTTGCAGGTGTAGTTATTGCCTCCTGCTTCTTTTTTTTTTTTTTTTTTTTAAGCAGCTGTAAAGTACATTTTTATGCAAAGGCACAGATTTTTAACATCCTCATATAAGTGCCTACATCTAGTCATAAACTTTACTGAGATACTATTGTTCATTCTTTTGCAGTCAGCTCATGCAAAGACAGCAGCAGACTAATAATGATGTTGGCACTGCTGTGGTATATTCTCAATTCATATTTTTAATCTAATGGATTCTATTCCACTGCCAGTTATAAGCAGTATCACATGTAGCATCTTAAAAAGCAAATAAATATCTCTGATTATGAAAGATACTTGTCTTCAGGATGTGTCATAAACCACTATTCAATGTAGGGAGGTATATAGATCTACAACAAGCCCTTACTTTCTTTAAGATGAAAGAAAGGGAGAAGAGCCCCTGTCCAAAATGCTTGTGCTGATCTGTAAGGCAGTTTGAGCCATCTGAACTCAAAGAGAGAAAATCTTGCTAGTGGTGTTCCGGCTGTACTGAAAATTATATCCCCACTTTTCATCTAAAGCTGAGTACTGACTAAACTTAATGCAAGACTACTGGGGATTGAAATACACTTGAATATGTACCCTAAAATGTATATACCTAGTGAAGCTTTTAAAAGTCCATCTTTTGCATTAAATACTGACTTTTTGAGCAGAAAGTACAGTTCTGCATTAGTTTAGCTTCTGGACTAGCCTTCTAGCTCCCAACTGGAGGGCCTTTTTAAAGGGTCTCCCAGGCATCCCCACTTACCACACTGGTAGACATCACAAAGTTGTCTCAGAGTACTTGGATGGGATTCATTCTGGATGAAAACAAATGAGAGAGTTGCCTTCCAGCAGTGACTTAGTGTGACCCAATTGCTAAGAAGCAGCCAGTCCTTGGGACCAGACTGCAGCCAGTCTGAAGTAACACCCTGGAAGCATGTGTAATAGCATGAAGCTAGAAACCTCAGTACTGACTCATTCACCCTACAGATCTAGTAAGCCACACTGAGGGACTGCATAGACCTAAACAAGGAAGACTCATTGTACTAAGAATAACAAATAACATGGCTAGTAAATGGGATGAGGTTCAACATGGCTAAGTGCCAGGTCCTGCACTTTGGTCACAACAACTCCATGCAAAGCTACAGGCTTGGGGCAGAGAGGCTGGAAAGCTGTGCAGAGGAAAAGGATCTGGGGGTGTGGGTCGATGCTCACCTGAACATGAGGTGGCAGTGTGCCCAGGTGGCCATGAAGACCAATGGCATCCTGGCTTGTATCAGGAATAGTGTAGCCAGCAGGACCAGGGAGGTGATCGTCCCCCTGTACTCAGCTCTGGTGAGGCCGTATCTTGAGTACTGTGTTCAGCTTTTGGCCCCACACTACAAGAAGGACATCGAGGCCCTGGAACATGTCCAGAGAAGGGCTACGAAGCTGGTGAAGGGCCTGGAACAGAAGTCCTGTGAGGAGTGGCTGAGAGAACTGGGGTTGTTTAGTCTGGGGAAGAAGAGGCTCAGGGGAGACCTTATTGCTCTCTACAACTACCTGAAAGGAAGGTGTGGGGAGCTCGGCCTCTTCTCACAGATAACCAGTGATAGGACTAGAGGGAATGGCATCAAATTGCAACAGGGGAGGTTCGGGTTGGAAATTAGGAGACATTTCTTCTAAGAAAGAGTGGCCAGGCATTGGAACAGGTTGCCCAGGGAGGTGGTGGATTCACCGTCCCTGGGGGTGTTCACGGAAAGGTTGAATGTGATGCTTAGGGACATGGTTCAGTGGGTGATATTGGTCATAGGGGGATGGTTGGACCAGATGATCCTGGAGGTCTTTTCCAACCTTAATGTTTCTGCGATTCTCTGAAACAAAAAGTAGTACCTTTACACAAGGTCCTCTTCAAGTTTGTACTTAAAGTTACGTCCAGCTCTGAGAGAAAGCAGTTAATAAATGTATTCCTTGTGTCCTTTCTGCTCTTTTTGATCAGCTCTGTACTTTATCATCAATGTGTTTCTAAATTTCAGAAGATCATCCCTTTCTTGTAAAGTTATAATGTAGTTATAGTATGAACTGCAATTTATTTTGCTATAAATGGTATGTATTTTCAGGTTGTGTATTGGAGTATTAAAGTATGTTAGCCTTTTGGTCATTCTGTAGAATGAGAAAGAGGAAGTCACACTTTCAGAACTATAGCAGATTATCAATTTTCTACTGTATCTGAGAAACCCTCACAATACTCCATTGACCTCAATATGTCCTTATTACGCAAGCTACTGTGAAACCAAAAGGCAAAGAAGAGTGATACTTGTGCATAAAGAACACTGAATAGGTTTGCGTGCCTCAGCTGTCCTGTGTTTTACAGAAGACACTCATTCATGAAAATACAGAAATACACTGAACAGGTGAAGAAGCCCAAGAGAGGTATAGTTTTATGTCACAAGATGAAGTAGTAATTTTTTCCATATACAAAAACATAAGAAGAAAGAAAAATAAAATATTTTGCATGTAATGTAAATTACATTAATTAACAAAGACACCTTCACAACATCTATAAGACCGTGGGAATCATCGAGCAGCGAAGTGCCACAGAGCTTGCTTGGTTCATCGTGGTGCTGCAGCGAGCAGGTCAGCAGCAGATGGAGCTCTCTGCCTGCTTTTGAAATGCATTTTTCAGGCTTCATTTTGCCTGTTTGAACATTTTTTTTCATTCGTTTCAGTTTGCCTGAAACATTGAACATACATTCAATACATTGAAATTCGGAAATAGGCTGAAACAGGAAAATATAGTCATGGAATATTCTCCATACAAAAATACTATATTTCACTTTGGGCATCCATGCTGTATATGTCCTTTAAAAGCCACTGTTGCTCTGGTCTAACTACTGTACAAGTCAGAGCAATTATTTCTATAGTTGGATCAGGTCCTGAATGACACCACATCCTGTAAACATTTTAGTAAAAGTACTTCTAATAAAGTGTACTTTTTTATTAGAAGTTAATTAATCATTAATTAGTATGGAGGAACCCCATGTATCTGTGCTTATATAGTACCAATGGTTTCATGCTAAATTTTGTCCAAGGTTTAACCTAAAAGACTTTGCATTTTAAAAAACGTGGGTTTTTTTTGTTTTGTGTTTTATTTTTTTTAATAGTTTTCAGGGAGGAGAATTTTAATTACAGCACTTACTTGGTAATTATGTAGATCAAATGGCTTCTATCTTGTTTAAATTAATTAAAAAGAAGTCAGATGTATGTTCAGTACAAGATAGCTGATAGAAGAGGTGGCAGCATCCTTTTATGTGACAATTTAGCCAGCAGGAGTCCTGAGTTACAGGTGCACCAAAGTCTCATCAGCTGAATGTTTATCAACTGATTTACTTCCAAGCAAAATGCCTTATTTTCCCTTCTATTATCTAGTCTAGTACAAAGGGTCTGGAATGGGGAAGATAGCACAATATTCATCACAGTGTCTGCAGATAGAACAGCATGCAGAAAAGAAGGGAATGAGTTGTGGGACTAGGTAAGGAATAAATACGACGTAGGTTGACTGTGATGCTCTTTACTATGGATATTTTCTGGAAATAATCAAGAGGCATAGCTTCTGGCTTATGCTCACAAGGGTATTTAGGCTTTTTTTTTTTCCTGTTTATTTTTAATCAAAGTCATGGATTAGAGCCCAAGACCTCCCTCTTTATAGAGGAAGCTCAGGTTTTGTTACTGAAGTGCAGAAAGACTTCTGCAGTCTACTGTATAGTATTTCTGGACTTGTTTCTGTAAAAAAATGAGTGTATGAAGTCCCCTTCCTCTGAAAGTTTTTATGGTTTTATTAAATATTCAAAAGCACTTTAGCAGACCTCAGCTTAAAACACCCTTGAAATGCCTGTTTATTCTTTATTACCTCAAAATTGATTGTGATTATTGTAAAGATCTCCAAGGAAAACCAAACTGTTTCATTTTTTATTAAATTAATAATTTTACAACTGCAATGGCAAAAATCACATATACATGCTGTTGCACTCCTGTAAGTAGTATTTATAGTTTTATATCTAGGATCTAGTAGCAGAGTGTAAAATTAAGTGATTGTGTGCAGGTGGAGCAAGCTTACTGCTTCTGAAAGCTCCTTTTTTCCTCAGTAGCAAACAGGCTGTGGTCAATCTCTTTTAATACAAAGCCTGGGTGCTCTCAAGAGCAGAAGTGCTGGGAGCAGTATTGCATAAAGAATTTGAGGAAAATGGGAGGAGAACCAACAGGTATCTGGGAATACGTAACAAACAGAAGTCATATAACCATCTTGGTAATAAATGTTTTACAGATTATGCTGGACAGGTCCCTTAGCTAACACTTTGGATGAAATTTGGAAAGAAATCTCAGACTCTCTGTTCTGACCTCCTGGGCAAAGGTCTGATTTAAAGAATTTGCAAAGAGCAGTAACTGGCAGAGAGGGGAAAATCCAGCTGCTAGGAGCAGGCTGCCAAAGGCTGCCGAGCTCTGCAGTGGGAAAAGGGTAAAAGAGAGCATGACTGGTAGGGAAATTGAGCTTTTCAGGCTAGAGAGACAGTTGTATGAATGCTGAATCTAAACATAAAATTAAAACAGCTAATTCAGCCCCAGAAAGCCTACTTAAGTACTATTACACTAGACCCCCTGACAGGAGAGTTACTTTTGAAAGTACTTGCTGTGTGGGGTTTTTGAGTTTGAAAAGCAAAATTCAAGCAGCAAATGGGCATGAAATAGGATTAGGTATTTCTTCTCACTATCACCATGCTTGTGCTCTCCATCTTCATCTGTTTATCTCTGGGGAATATGAGTTTCTGCAAAACAGTCTGCCTCCAAAAAAAGAGCTACACACTGCAACCAGCAGCTGAACACCACATTAAAACAATTTAATAAAAAGTTCTTTCTTTCTCAATGTCTTGCAGAAACATTGAGAACCTGCAGAAGTCTTCATGTTATAGCTGTTTTGGAGCAACAAAACATCACATTTGCAATCTTTGAGTAGAAACATACAGTAGCAAATCCTATAATCCTATCTTTCTCAGATTGTATGCACTATATTACCCTAGTATGCAGGCATCATAACACTGGGAACATTTTCAGAGAAAAAGACAGTCAGAGCAAACAGGGATGACAAACACAGCTGATTTAAAGACACTCAATCTGGAATATATATTTCTCAACCTAAGAAGTTGTGGTTAAAAGGTGCAGGCAGTTTTTACATGAGTTACAATACAGTTCTGCAAACACTGTGCAGTGCGCAGAGAAAATCTTTAAATGCTAATCTCAAACATATCTGTAAGTATTTATATACTGAGTTTCAACTGACTTTTACATTAATTACTGGGTGATCAACCGAGCTGTTTCTGTACCTGCATTAAGACCATGCAACTATTTTTTTTAAAACCTTTATATATATCAAGGAAGAGCCTGTGGTGGCAGGGATGCTGCTCAAGAAAAACAAAGCAACAGGACCCTTGCTCCTTTATGAGCATCAGGGCTGAACTGTCATATGCCAGAGGCCACACAGGTTCTCAGCTAATCCCAGGACAGACAATATTAAGTACAATTGTCTCTGACCTTCCACAACCAGAGGTAAAGTCTTTTAACATTGCCAAAGGTCCTTAGATTAGCATGAGGTTGAGTATGTGAATACAATTTGAACTGTGTCATTGCTTTTTCAACCAGCTTTCTTAATTAATTCTGGGCTTCCCTGAGTTTGTGACTTTAATGTGCAGCACATCTGCAGGTCTTTGGAAACATCAAAGCAACCGTAAAGACAAAAACCCATTAAATTAACATCCATAAAGCACCTTATGGCTAAGAATAATACATCTAATGAATATGAGTGTGAAAACTGAGAGTGACATTAACAGGGAACTACAATATTAAAAAATATTTCCATGCTTCTTCACACGGGGTTTTTTCAGCATGTGATGGAAATGCATGCTGTAGTACACTTTAGTCCCCGTTAATAGCTGGCACGGCTTTCATCTTTCTGCTTGATGCACGGTGGCCTATTTCTCTGTTTCACTTGTGGCAGAGAAACATTGCCCACATTTTTATTGCCTTACCTGCTTGAGAGTGGTTGTTCCCATTTGCAACAAGGATCTACCAGCACTTTAGGGAATTGAAAAGTAAACTTGTAAGTTGCTCTGCTTTAGAGAGCAGAAATGGGAACTCAATTGCATAATCAATCAACATCACTGCTCATTTTAACAAAACTGAACCAAGGGGGAGAACAAATTCATCCAAGTATAAATACATTATCAGAACTTACCTTTGTGTTCATTCAGCTTACTTCAACCAGAGGAAAATCTCTGGTGCCTCTGCCTGTAGTAAGGGCTCTTCTCAGCAATGAGGCAAAAAGAAACCTGGCTGCTGCTCCCTGTGCTCTGAAGGTCATACTTCAGCACATCCCTGAGGTTCACACAAAGCTGTGCCACCACCAGGGACTGTTTCTCTGGAAACAGTCATGCCATGGAGCAGCATGATTTTGCCATTCTACACCTCTGTCCCCTCCTTGCACCTCAGGGATGGTGGCTGCTAAGGACAGGGTCTAGAGCTAGATTTTTTCACCCCAAGTAGGGACATTCCCCTTTATGCCATGTAATTAACCTGCAAAGTCTGTAATTATGGTAGGAACCTGGACCTGGGCTAGAGAATGCTCATGAAGGCATGAAGACTCTTGCTCAGAGCATGGAAACACTTGGACTGCTGCAGGGCTGAGGTAACAGGGAAGCCTGTGGCAGAGAAAGGAACCTGGCACTGCAAACATTTGGTGTCCATAGTGGCAACCTTTCTAACCCAATATATGGCTTTCTTTTTGCATAGTTATGTAAACTGTTTTAATTAACTTGTTTTATTACATAAATAAGAGTTCTAGGATGGGATTTTGAATGGTAAATATTTGTCAAGAAGCAGGTAATGGCACAGAATTTTGTTAACAAAGTAGCTAGAACTCACCAATAGTACTGAAAAAAAATCACTATAAAAATTACCCGTCTATTTCTGATTTATTCAATATCTCATAGAAATTTATGATTTACAGTGTACAGCTCTTGGAATATAAAAACAGGAGAAGAGAATTATCATGGCCCAAAAGACAGCATTATCAGGATAGGTCTTCATGCAAACATTACTTGGAAATATTTACCCAAGCTATCAGGACATATCATCATTCAGGTTCTCTCATATTCACTGCACTTGTTGCTCACAGTAGCTTAGCCTGTGCTGTGGCATATGCAGCAGTTGCATCCCAACTGCACTATGTAGACTACCTCTTAAGACGAAATACTGTAAAACAGGAATTTTGATTGAAAATATACATTGTCTGGCCAAACATTTTGCTTTGTTCCATTTTTCTCAAACTCTTTCATGGAATAGATCCTTGCAGGTCATTCTGCAGTCCAGTGAACACTGTGGTCCCTTCAGGAGAGAAGACAGTGTAGACTCATTTTGCTTTCCTAGGCTCAAGGAAAAACTGAGCAACATACTGCTCAGTGAGAACCTGAAGATGTGGTAACATCCCAATTATATGAATAACTGCAGCCATGTAAATGAATCAGCACAGGCATTTTATCCTTTGCTATTTGTGCTATTGGAGAGCTTGATTGTATACTAGCAAATCAATCATAACCAACAGTTCTGCTGGTGGATAGCTTGCAGCAGCAATGTGGTTTTGTTATTTCTGTGAATGGCATTTGGATATGAATACAGTCTTATTTTCATTGTATATTTTTATGTATATTGATCTGATCAACTTTAGCAACTTGCTGAAAACCACTTATGATTTTAAGTGAATACTTTCAATCAAAACCAGTAATTAAAGGTTCACCATCAGAAATTATTTCCAAGCAGCTATGACAAAACTTGTATTCCTTTCCATATTCTCTTTATTGAAATCCCTGCCTTTGTCAGACCTTGAGCTTCCTTAAGTCAGAAGCTGGAACCTAGCAAGGTAATAATTATCTCCTATCAATTTTCCACTTGCCCTCTGTCACTGCAACTGTCACATTTATGCAGAAGGACTACAGAACATAATGCATCTGGAGAAAGCTGCAACAAAGATCTGCCACAGCTCATTTTCCAAGGCTGTAAGTGATCACACTGAGACAGGGTTTTTTAAGGGTACCTGAATGCAGAAAAGAATTTAGACATTATCTGAACATAAGGATGGCTTCACATTTTGGGTCCCTGAACAAATAATTGTAAAGACTTTGTGTCTATCAGTGTCTCACTGCTTTGAACCTCACAGTGGTTTGATCTATTTGGAGGCCAATATGAACACAAACCAGGAAATAAATGCAGCCTTCATAGAACGAGCATTTTAGCCTGTCCTCTACCTCCACCAGATGTACAGGTTGTCAATAACCTTGCAGGCACCTGTTCCTGGCTGGAATCTAGAGAGCTGAGCTGAAGTGGAGAGAGGCTGGATGGAGGTGATGCACCAGGAGAGCAAGTCGCAGTATGCCAGCCCTGTTCAACCTGGAGGAGTCACCTCCCACCCCCTGGGATTCTGCACTTCTTGCTACAGTACTATGGTGCCTGAGACATTGGAGACAAATGTGATGAGGGACAAAAAGAGATGACAAAAAGAAGAGGATTTGCTCTTGAGGTAGCATTAACATGAGCTGCCAAGGAAATGTAGCTAAATATCAATAAAAGATGAGGCTGTAAATGCAAGTAATCTCACAGGGTCTGTTTGTTTTCAAACACTGTGTGTGATGCCTGTCTAATGTTAGATGGACTAACAGCTGGCATCCACTTCCATGCAGATTTTAAATCCTTTCCTTAAGTATTGTGTTAGTTATCCACGCCACAGTCAGCTTCTAGCTATCAAAAGCAGGTGCCACTGGCTGGCATAGACCAGGTCCTCTGACGGGCTCCATCACTGCACTCACCAGCTCTGCTCAGTGCTCTGAGCCCTGAGAACTGTGCTATACCAAAACACCTGCATCTAACCACTTCCCAGATAAGATCTGGGCTTTCATTCCTCCTGTACTTTTCCAAAGAGGTACCAATAACACAATAAATAAATCCAAAGCTCCCCAAAAGGAGGAATGGGAAATAGTTCAGCCTCCACTGTTCATCCGCATTCATCTGCAGTCAGTTCTGAACGCCAAGCTGTGGTACAGTGTGGATTTCCAATTATGTTATGTCCATTAATTAGAAATATCTTAGTCGGATATGCATTTTATGTAGAACAGAATGGCAAAGACCTCCTTCTTCTGATCCAGACTGACTCTGAGGATTGTATAAGGGGTCTTGTCACTTTGGTCTACTTTCTAATATTTGTTTGGCTTCCAATAATGCCTCAGATTTCTAATTCCAAAGAAACTAAAGCTTTTGCAGAATTTTCACTGCTCAATAAGTAACGCTCTAGTAATGCAGAAAGAATAAAATCTCAGGGCCATAAGCCATGGTAGATCTGTGTAGAGCTGACATGTATAAGAGCTGTGTACATGGAACAAGGCCAATAAATTCTGGGAGTCTCAATATTTGACTTCTAAATGTTTTTATTGGCTTTTCATGGATAGGTTTAATGCTGTTATCCATACCCTTAACAAAATATTCAACAAACAAAAAATATATCTTATAACCCACTCTACTGAATAGCATGTCCTGACAGCTAGGGACTCATGCTCCAACCCTTCCACAGAAATAAACCAATTGAACCAATGTAATTTTTCACCAACTGAAGCCTTTCCACCTCATTTTTATCTCAGTGACAGCCCTTCTCCAGTAACCACCATTTGTACTGACAATAATCTCCTTCCACCACATGCTCCACTTGTCAACAATAGCCACTTTTATTAACATTAAAGTAGTTTCTGGGAGTTTTGCTCACAGTCTCACTCAAGTGTATCTGTATCAGATGAAAAGTATCTTCCTCCAAAATGCTCCAAACCCATCATCTTTTGTGTTGCTTTATTCAGTCAGTTAAGGGTCTGAAAATTAAAGCCACTGCCCCTCTTCAAAATGTATTGATTTATGGATGTGTGTATTTGAGGACAGTGCAGAAGTAGTGATCTTTATTTCTGTATTTTTTTCTTATTTTATCATTTTCAATTAAACCCATGCAGACCAAGGATGCAGTCCTATTTGACACCTTTCCGTCTCATAATCCACCTTTAAACCAGGCAAAAAAAACGTGGAGTGGAGCATCAGTTTGGAAAACAGAAAGGGAAGCAGCAAGAGAAGATGTAGATCTTCAGGTGGAAGGTGGTGGGTCAGTGAGGAGGCCTCTCTGCACTGGATAAATTTACTGGAATGGAGGTTGTCAAACTGACTACTGATATAACCATCCATTAGGGACACATGCTTCATATTCTGCTAATCAGTTATGTGATCCCAACCTTCACACATTTCATCTCTTGTACACCAAAGAGGTGTATTTACATTTCAGATTCCTATGCCAAGTATAATAGTTAAAGGGAAGACACAGTAGGCCTTTTTAAAGACCTTGGGGCAGGATTGCATAGCTACACTGACACCATGCAAGTATAGGAAGGGCAAAGCACAAGACTCTTGTGTTATCTGAGCAGCTACGAAGCCTAAGAAGAGCAGAGGTCCTCAAAGCAGTGAATCATGAAGAAACTTATCTTAACGGCAGCAAAAATGTTTGGTGCCACTGCTTACAGCTGATATTAGCGACTCATTGTCTGTACAAATAAAGAGATGCTATGAATATTAAATAGAGAGCTTCTGTTTATTGCACATTTTGTCAGTCAGTCTTTCTGTTGAATCCATTAAGGAGTCTGCCCAAAGTCCTGGTTGCCAGCAGTAGCACAAAAGCCATCTTGGAAAGATTTGAAGGTTTTTGAAAAACAGGAAAATGTAATATAGAGCCCATCTGTGACCATCCTTCTTTTTGAGGTCCCTGAACTCATCTTACTGCTGGTCTCTTCCAGACCATTGCACATGCGGAATACCCTTCCCCAGGTCCACAAGGACATTGAAAGAATAGTAGGAAGTAATCAGATTAAAAAGAAGCAGAAGACTAGAAGAGAAAGATCTTATTGCTAGACCTACTGGAACATAACTATTCCAGGCTTGGGTATTTCTGTCCTTTTATATATTGGGTCATTGTTCCAGATTTCATTCATCCTTTTCCTCACAGTCTCAGTCTCATCCTGTCTTTCTCTCTCTCTCTCTTTTTCTTCATCTGTCATTTTTCCATTGTACTGCTCCCCCCACTTTCTTGTCCTCTTTTTGAGACCAGAACTATGTGCAACGCAACAGTGTTTTTTCTCTGGCTTTTTCAGTTCTGCACTTCTCCACTTCTGCATTTGGAGCAGACTGTGGTGGTAATTGTGATGTCTGTTGAAACTCACTTGTTGAAAAAATCTGTCATATTGAGCCTCCAAAATGAGGCCAGCAACATATGGTCATATTTCGTGATTTTCTGCGGGAATGGAAGATGAACATGCCAGAAGATTCTCTTATTCTTAAGGGTTTTTTTATATCAAAAAAAACCTCTCTCAGGATTGTCTCAGGATCAGGACATTTTTGTTTGTCTTCGTATGTCTAGCAACAAAATGTAGGCATGTAAGACACTTTAATATCAAAACAAATTGAAAGTGAATTTAGGTATCTCCAGGACAACTTATTGGCTTGGTGGTGGGATGGGGATACCAATGCTGAATGTAGGCACCTAAAATGCAGTTGTCCATTACATCTTACCTATATCTCCATATTCCTTCATAAATCTTTCTATGCTGTATGTGGTTTCAAAAAGGACAGTTTCTCAGGTAAGTAGAGACCAAGGTGAGACACAGAACATGTGCAAACATGTTTGCATGTGTGCATATTTTTATTTATACTTTTAACAAAAGCTTTCTGTTTATGAAAGACTTTAATTAGCAAAATTTATCTCAGGAAGTGAAGAAATTAGGAGAGAGTAAAACCATCTTTATATTGCTTAATTTAAGTGGTTAAACTAAGGCAACAGGGAATGGAGAAGTGCTAAAGGCAAAACTGCAGGCTTGTAGTACCATATGCTTTGTGGTATTTCAACCGAGGGGGAAAAAAAAAGTGGAAATAGTTTTTATAAGGCCTTATTGTCCTTTCTCCTGTGCAAGGGCACAAAAAGGTGTAGAAAGGAACTTGAACTTTTGTTTCCAATGGGTAGCACAACGCTTGTGCCATATAACGTTCATATAAGTGTTATGGATTTTTTAATTCTTCATACCACCATTTCTTTAGAATTGTTTTATATTCTATACCACATCTATAGAATTTTTTATACATATGCCCTATTTTGTTGAGTGCTGCCATGTAGCTGAGTGTTAACCTATCTGGGCCTTACATGAAATTTTTGTGGTTCTACCAAATTACATGTAGGTCAGAATTTTATCAACCAATGCAATGTTACACTTCCAATACTGTTCTTAAGGTACAAACTTAAATAAAAGTAACAAATAGTGTTATGCTGTTAACAGTTATAAATATCTCGTGATATCTAAAGAGACATTAATAAATAAAAAGTATACTTTTGTTATATGTGTTTTTTATGTTATATTTGCAAACTACCGATGTCTTTTTGCAAACACAGTGTCTCATTGTATTTTAATGTACTCTTGCTTCTTGCTTAGGACAAAACAGAATTAATATAATCAAATCAAAATATTTATGTGGGAGAAGAAAGTTGCAGTAGATATCAGCAACATTTCTACTTAACTTTTAAAACACTACTGCAGCTGGACATAGTAAGCTATCTAGCAATCAGCATTGCAGGAACTAGCATTTTGACAACACAGTGTCATTCTGCCTATAAAAAACAATATTAATAATATAAACATCCCCTTAGTGATGCTTTTTCAGAAATGGATTAAATAGTCAATCAAGTTCAATGGTTTTCTCTGTTACGGAATTGTATACGGCATATCTGCCAAAAGTCATTGCTACATATTCAAAAGCATGTTATTACTTCCCTGTTAGGTCTTGAGGACAGACTAGTGTTCAGCTGGTTTTATCTAGTCCATCTTTCTACTTATATTATATTAGTATCTATCACAGTTAGTTTTTATCATCTGAAATTATGGAATGAAAGTAATCGGAATCCTTTTGGGACTCATTATTTTCATGTTGATTTCTGTTAGGAAAGAATGGTTTGAATAAATTCAGGACTACATCTTTGCCTGGTTGAAACAAGAGTCTGAAATTGACGAAAAATGCTTTGATCTCACAACAGTGCAGCTTAGTCATAAGCACAGAAAGGCACAAGTCCTTGGTTTGCTTTATCACTAGCAGCAATATAATTTGTTGAAAATCTATATCTGTCTAAAAGTGTATTGCACAAGCTTTGTGAAATTGCAGTCATCACTTTAGCGGGTGATATCCTACATCTTGACCATTCTATATCTTGCCATTCAGGACAATGATGAATGAAGGACAACTAGAAACAAATCCATGAAACTTTACCTGCTCTAAAATTGCTTGCAGTAGTGTTAGTAAGAAGTTAGAGGCATCTTATTATTCACTTCCATACTATGCAATCATTTTCAGGTCCATATTGTCCAAAACACATAATGCACCAACCATATTGCTGAGAAATACACCTGCAATCAAGTCCTACCATTATATCTGTATATCTGGGGATGCGAGGATTTTTATTATGACAGTAGAGTGGGGAAGCCTTTTTTTGACTCTTAAGGGGTTTTATGATATCAAAGAGATCTCTCTTTGATTTGAAAGGATATAGGGATATAGGTAAGATGTAATGGTTCATTTTAGGTGCCTACATTCAGTATTGATATCCCCATACTACCACCAAGCCAATAAGTTGTCCTGGAGACGCCTAAATGCACTTTCAATTCATTTTCATATTGAAATGTCTTATGTCCCTAACTTTTATTGCTAAACATACACAGACATACAAATATATCCTCATCTTGAGACTATCCTCTTTGATATATCCTCTTTTGATAGAGGACTGGAGCACCTGTTGTATGAGGACAGGCTGGGAGATCTGGGCCTGTTTAGCCTGGAAAAGAGAAGACTGAGGGAAGACCTCATTAATGTATATAAATGTCTGAGGTGAGGTTGTCGAGAGGTGGATCCGGTCTCTTTTCATTTGTGCCCAGTGACATCACAAGAGGAAACGGGCACAAACTGAAGCACAGGAAGTTCCAGTTTAATAGGAGAAGGTACTTCTTTACTGTGAGGGTGACAGAGCACTGGGACAGGTTGCCCAGAAAGGTTGTGGAGTCTCCTTCTCAGGAGATAATCAAAACCCTCCTGGATGCCATCCTACACAATGTGTTCCAGGGGAACCTGCTTGGCAAGAGTGTTGGACTAGATGATCTTAAGATGTCCCTTCCAACCTTAGCCATTCTGTGATTCTGTGATATCACAAAACCCCTTAAGAATAAGAAATTATTTTGCGATTTTAAACATTAAAAACCTCCAAGTTGTTTTATTACCTTTACAAAAATGTTGTAAAAAATTTTATTGTTGAACATTTTAATAATACATTTTTATTCTAAAAATGTGAAATTATTCCAAACTGAGAAATATTTTATATTATGAAAATGCCAAATACAAACATTTGGCAATGTTGGGGGGGAAGGGGGGAGGGCGAGGAATATGAATTTTCCAAACCCAACATGTTTTTTTGTTGTTTTGCTTTTTGTTTGTTTGTTTTTCTGTTGGTTTCACTGAACTAGGTTTCTGCTGAAACCTTCCAGTTGGTCTATTTCTCCACCACAGCTTTGTCTCACATTTTGGCTGCATGACAGATACTATTACCCCCATAACTGAGGTGCCTATTACCAAGGTGACTGATTCAATTTCTCACACTTCTCCTGCTGGTCCTGCTTTGATAGCTTGGCCCAACACCTCCAAGGTCTTTTCTATGCTGAGAAACTGGATAGGGCATGGGCCTGAGCACTGTGCTGTAGTCACACATGTTGCTTAGGTCGCTAGCATTTTCCCAGAATGGTTTTGGTCCATTCCATCTATTACTCTCTCTGCCAGTGCTCTAACACAGACACATAGATAGCTTATATATATAGGTAGGGAGGTAGCTAGTTATCAAGCACAGGCTTTGAATCATTTCTGATAGTGAGTCTGGGAAGGTCTGCTCTGTTTTGTCTTGAAGAAGTTTATGGATGAAAAACCTATTACTTGGAGTAAGTCCCACTCACTACAAGCAAAGAAACCTCTCAATGATCCTTCCTAAAAGGGCTATTCTACTGAAATATGGGGACTGGGATGGTAGAGACACCACATTTGTAAACAGGCTTTTGTGCAGACACTTTGACAGAAGTTGCTGTCAAAGTGTTAAACACAGAATCTGTTGTGTTACTATCATGTATGCATTCCTGTGAGTGTTGAACTGCAAGGCTTCAGTAGACCCCCTCTTAAATTCAAAAACTTCTTGCCCTTAAATCTGCTAGTACTTCAATCCCTCTCACCCAACCCAATTTCCCACTCACAAAAGGCAAACACCCATCTGCCCTTATGCCATGTTGATATCTCAGAAATTCTTCTGTATATTGTCAAAGCTAAGCACTGTGTATGTGACCATGCTGGAAATGCACACCCTTCATTCAAGCCTGGCTGCTGAGAGGTGTAGGGGTGCATGGTGCAGCAATCTGCAGGCTGTTGGCGCCTGAACTTATTAAAAGCATGCTTACAAATGTGTACTTGATCTTCAGGTCAATGAGCCAAGTTCCATCATAAGTCTGTACAATCGAATACATGTTGTGGCAGCGCTGAACCTCTCAGGTACTGGAAACCCTGTGAGCACCAGCTCTAGGAATATGCCATCCCACCAAGCAACTGCAAAGCAATCATCTTTGTGTCTTTTTCTTCACAATAAACATGACCGTCCCCAAAATTCTAACAATTACACAGAAGTAATTTTGTCAAACATACTTTCTCTGAACACATGCCTGCTCCATAGAGGTATAGTAAATAGTTCCTTGTCACTGAATTGGTTTACATTTACACTTCAAAACTATGAGGAATAAATCTGACAGAGCTATTTGATCTTTGCATGAAAATGGACTTCAAAGCCGAATGTGTATTTCTGTTCATTTTACAGCTACAGATTTCCAACAGAAAGTGATTATGCCTCTGATTACTGATGCCTATTGTAGTAGCAGTTTCATCTAATGCTTTTTTAGAATTTAATCATTGTCTTTTGTTGACCAGTACAACAGTACAGAGAGCTCTGCACTACTTGTCTAAGTGGCTAGTGTAATTGAAAAACAGACTAAATCTACTGGATTTTTGTAATGCAGTAAAACATGAATAGGAGAATAAAAATGTCCTCAATGTCTGGATGTGTATTGTTACTTTGAAGCTACTCGTGGCTACCACCACCATAGGATCAGAGGAGAAGCTAACACCCACTACTTTAAATAATTATTGGATTCATTTTTCTCATTATTTCTCATTCATTCTATTTTGAGCACCACCCCACTTGATGTTATAATTAGTTCTCTAAAAAACCTTTTGCAGAATAAATGATTCTGGCTTTATAATATCAGAGATATGACAACTATGTGTGTGAGGCCAAAGAAACAATTTTGTCTTCAAAATGTGTAGTAAGAAACAAAGTTTAATTGGAATACTAGTAAGACAGGCACGTATATAAGAAGCACATCTTGTTATCAGTTACATAAAGATGCAGAGAAACAATTTCTGGTTATGTTAGTATATGACTCAGTACAATGAATTGTTTGAAGCTACATGTTAATGGATCCTTTTAGATATTTTTTTAGATGATGTCATACATGTGTACTAAATCTCAAACATGTAAATGCAAGTTCATCATCAAAACATTGAAGGAAAACAGTGATATTTGCTGACAATATGCCTATTGAGAAGAAGCTTAAGGAATTTTCTTCTGATTCTCTTCAAGCATTTTTCATATACCCCAAACATATTTTTTTTTAGCAGGAAGGTTGTAGACTTCGATACAGTAAAGACCTTTTTTGTTTCTTTCCTGTTCTTTGTCTTTTCTTTTCCTTTTTCCTAGCTTCTTCTCCACCTCTTCTTCAGTGTTTTATCTTCTTCTGTCTCTGTGCTCCTAACTTTGCACACCAGCCATTCCACAGAGAAATACTGGTACTTTACCTTTCTGTGGCACACAGCAAAAATGCAGTTTCAACAGCCAAAAAGGCTTCCTACAAACCCATTCATGCCAAGAGCATCACCCAGCCAGTCTTCACCCAGCAGCAGATATTGTCAGTGCAGGATGTATTAAATTTGTGAGATTTCCGTGACATTGACAGCAGATAAAAGCCTCCAAGAATGGTTGTCACTTTTCACTTTACAAATTCAATTGCAGGGAGAATTATATGCATTGGACAGAACAGAGTATTGGCTCTTAGACCTTGATCCAGAAGCTGACCTGGTCTTGAATTCAGCTCAGAGAATGAGAAGAAACAAAAGAATGCCCAGTATATTCAGTGGTTTCAGTGACACTGCTCCAAGATTTAATGATAATCTTGAAAGAAATTCCAAGCACTTGCAGTTGTCTGTTCATATAATAATTTAAGGATCATGGCATTATTGACAAGATGACATGGTGGGACAGCATGGCTTTTAGCTTTTGTCCTCCCTTGACATCTACTCACCTGTGCAAAATGTGTCTACGATCATCTCCTTTCCAGGAACTGCATGACACCCTTAAGCAATGGTATAACCAACTGCAAAATAAGAAAGTCATTCAAAATACTGGAGAATATGGGCCAGATTGCCCATTGCTAGTTAAAAGCAGGTTACCACTTTTATTTCAGCAATTTTATTCATACTATCTTTTTTATTTCCGATGGAAGAAATTCAGGTGTTCCTCATTATCCTTCTCTGCTGTTCTAGCAAATAAAAACATGAAATGAAATTAAGCCCTTTTCATTGGACAGTGTTTTAATGACACAAATGGTATAAAGTCAATATTAGTGTTCATGTCACATTCAATTATCTCCCTAGCATGTCCCCCCATTTGCTTTTCCATGTGTTGGTTCATCACACAATGCTAATTAGGTCACTTCAAATGGACCATAATTGACAATGGCACTTTTGCAGGTTTATATTTTCACACAGAAAATCTGAGAATAAATTAATGACCAGCAATTTTGACAATTACGGTCAATTAAATTTGTCAACATCACGATTGACAAAATTAATCTATATTTAATATTGAAAACTTGACATTAAGAATGCAGCCTTGGAAAGGAAGTCCAAAGTAACCAGATTTAAGTGAAAAATACGTAACACAAATGCATCAAAATTATTCACTCTCAAAGTCTGAGTTTAAATATTAATAACTTTTAGATCTAACAACCTATCAGTAGACAACTAGCAAATATATATATATATATATATATATATATAACTGAAGCTCACATACACCAGTAGGGAAAAAAATTATCTTCTAAAAAATTACTGCACCGTTCTCTAGGTTGTAATGAAAGTATAAAAAAATCCTATATTGTGTTTTCAGTCCTTCAACAGCATGTATACCTCATCCAAAACTTTATCCAATATAACATAGATCTCCATAACATGCCTTTGCTCAATCCTATCTTGACTGCAATTTTTTTTTAGGCAAACTGCAGAATACCTTGCAATTTACTGACAATGTTGAGCTTTGTTGTTATAATATTGGGTCCACATACTAGAATCACTGGTTTTGTTCATTCTTCTGTGCAAACTAGGTGCACTGATAGTAATCCTTCCTTCAGGCTGCATATACCTCATTTTAAAATAAATAAATAAATAAATAAATAAACGTAGAATGAATTAAATGCAAAATTAATTAAATTAGAATTTAAACATCAGAATAAAGATGACCACAGAAAAGTAAATTAAAACACAGTGCTGTCAATAGGGTTTGTGATATATGCATGCAGAAACCAAATGGTTGCTTCTCAGGAAACGCTGGAAAGCAGATCCTACCAAACCCAAACTGGGTATGATTAGCATCAGTTTTCCACTGCTGGATCTAAAAATAAAGTTAAAAGTAAATTAACAGTACTTCATTTCAGAAAAAAAAATGCAATCTGAAATCCTGTTTATTGTTACTAGCATTTGCTTGACTACATTTTTCCCCGGGGACATGCACAGGTCAAATAGTTACATTAATGCAATTCAGATAGGCTTTTTGAAATTAATCCCCCACACTTTGCAACACCCAGGGAGACTTCTGTCTTCTGTGGTCATTTGGAAGTCATTAGTCAAGCTAAACAGCCATGAAAAGCATTGATGGGACATGTTAGTAAAGCAGACACAAAAAAATCCTTATTATCCAGGATATATTAACCGTGTGTTTAACATGGAGCTAGTATTATATCAACTGTAAAGCAAGATGGCTTGACAGGCATTGATATAGTTGGAACTGCATTATCATAGTCAAATGCAAATTGAGGATAATAGCTGGCAAATCTGAGAATAGACTTCATTAGCTTTCCAGGCTTGTGCTTGCATGTGAACACCATATTCCATATTCATTTTTACCTAAAGTAGTCAAGTTGGTTAAAAAAAATAACTGTTCATTGAAGCACTGAGTTTCCCAGTTGAAGTATGCTTCCTAAGTCACTATTTTCAGAACTGGTATCTTCAAGGAGGGCCAAATCAAATTTAACTGTAAATTCAAGTAAAAAGAGGTACAACTCCTGTATACTTCTACTTCTCTTTGCATTTCTTAGAATATAAGGCAGTATGTGACAAATAACATGCTGTCTGAGCAGCAATTGTTTTTATCTATATTTACGTAAACCATTGTTCTGTGTGGAGAATGCTGGCATACCCCAGGATAAAAAATTAAGTCCTTAAGTTCTTGTTAGTATTTTCATTGCTAAAGTGCCAAACAAGTGTTCAAGCAAGAAACAGTGTTCTAGTTGAAGTAGTCTTATACCAGAATAGAAACAAGATAATTTAAAAACAATTTTAAAGCAACTTAAAAAAGAAACAGATGGAAAGAAAGATGGGATAAAAATCAAAAGGAAGTAATTTAAAACCTGTGGTAGGCAGAAGAAATAAGCATGAAAATGCCAGATTTTCAGAAGAGTTCCACATGCTAAGTACCACATTTGGGTACCAACACAAAGCAATGGATATTCCTCAGTCTTGAACACTTCTGACAATCTGTTTCCTTTAGTCAGGTATTTCCTCTTGCCTGTTCTGATTAAGTCAGAGCAACCAGAGCAGGGAATTCTTCTGCCTGTGACCTGTGTCACGGTTTCTGACAAATCAATGGTGGTAGCAGTATGATGTCAGTTTGTTCCCTAAAGAAAACACACGAAGAATACAATCACTGTAAAGAAAAAAAAGAGGCACAATACAATCTGTATTATACAATGTACAAATACAAATCACAAATGATAATAATAGTAATAAAAAAAAATCATTGACAGTAAACAAGTCCTCTGCAATGGAATATATTAGAAAAGTATGACAATTTCTTGTATGTATAGAGACTGTAAATCTTGCTTTTTTTTTTTTTTTTGAAAAAACATGTTGTTTTTTTAATTGAGAAACCAAAAAATGAACAGATGAAGTGCAGAATCCCTTCAGAGTGAAGGAGGGTTGTCTGAGTCTCCAAAAGCTGCACTTGACTCTTCCCATATATAATCCTATACATACAAGAAACAGGAGTAAACACCCAACACACTTTCACAGGCAGTTTAAACAAAAGCAGGCATCAGAGGCTGGCTTTGAGGAGCTAGCTCAGCAGGCTAACTTATAAATTGGTATCCACAGAATGATAGAAAACTCTCAATGTAGCTGTTTTTTTCCACTTTGATTTTTCAACAGAATGAGACCATTTTATTTAACTGCCCTCTATCTGTGATGCACATTGAAAACAATTTCTTTCATTCTTGTTACCTGGCTTTTTAAATTGTTTGTTTGTTTGTTTTTGTCTTACAGAGATCAATATATGAGTGAACAATGTTGAATTTACATCTTTTATTCCTTTTTAGGCTCCATGTTGCATCAACAGTTATCTGCAGTAATTTGTAAATGTAATACAAGTCATTACAGACATGTAAGCTGTAGATTGTGCCAATGGTAAATCCAGTCTCAAGAAATAAAACCAATGTTTGCAGCAGATATAAAAGTTATTCTATAACTGCTTACAGTCATGGTATGTGGGTCTGTGTGAGACACATGACTCTATAGAACATGGAGTCTAGGCATAGAAGCCTAATGATTCAAAAACTAGCTGTTAGTCTACTGTTTGGACAATAATGAAAATAATGTGACTTCTTTCAGACTGTACACACCCTTTGAGCTGTCATTCAAAGGTACTATCAAATAGGAGCAAAATATTTTTCTTTCTATATCAAATTTTCAACATTTTTTCTTTCCAAATGTATTTTTAGGGTATTCAACTTTGAACAGTATATGTGAAATTGCCTTTAATAAAATTGGATTATTTAATACAACTGTTTATTTTAGCTGATTAAATAGATGTTCTATTAAATAGATGTCAAAAAAGACTAATGGGGATAACATTCTTGGCAGCAAGAATTTATACATCATTAATGAGGTATTGAATTGAAGAATTTGGTACCTTAGATGTCAGAATGGCTTAAGGGAAGAAACATGGGATTCCTTTGGAGTACGTTATTTATTAACTCATAGATGATTATCTAGATACAGTTAAACGATATGAACATGATCAAATCTATCTTCTGTAGCAACTTTAGAGGAGTATTCTGTATGTTCATATGGAAACTCTAAGACAGTGTTTTAGTGAAGCAAAACTATTCTTAGTACCACAGCTGTTACATATGGGTACGTAATTAGATAAAGTTTGTAAAGTTTGCTCTGTTAGAGGTGTGTTCAGCTTTTAACACTAACGTATATTATACATGGTTGGAAAGTTGGGAGTGTAAGTATTTATGACTGATTAACACTTTCAGATGTGTATTTGGTAGATAAAGATCACAGAACTGAAAACCTGGAAAGGATGGAAGGAAGCTTGCTGATGTGATTGGCAGAAAAATAGTAAACAGGATTTTAAGCATTAAAGGATTAAAATGTCCATTTTCGGATCGTAGAATCACTCCTTCTAGCTATTCATCAAAGGAGATGATATTTGCAACAGCTTACAACCACTACATGTTTTCATATATTCAGAAATAGTTCTTAAGTACAAACTGAGGCATAATTCACCAGAAAATGTTGTATTTGAGGGCCAGTGAAGCATGGAGTACATAGAGCCATGACTGAAGGACCTGAATGGTATCTGATGTTACTGGTAGTGGAGGGCAGTTAAGAGTACCTGGCATTATACTTCTCTTGGATTTCTCTCCTGAGGAACATATCTCCTTAAATTAAATTTAGGGTGATGTTAAACTTTCCAGGCTAATATTAGCTTTTCTGAATAAATCTCAGTATTATTTTGATATTTCTATTATTTCACAGAAACACGGGATAAAGAAAGGATCTTTATGCAACTGAATTATAACAGTCTGAGCAACAAGGTACCATTCCAACTCTTTTGTGTGACATAGCTCTATATTCTCAGTTTTCTAAGTGATAAATCCTTTGTAAAATCCAGGTCTAATTTGGGTTTGGTGGAGGTTGTTCATTTTTACAATCAAATTATTTCATCAGCTGAGTAGGCACGGGTTTTTTTTGGTAGACGTCTTTTAGGTTTCCAGGAGTGCCTCCCAGCCCCTCCTTCCAGAGCAAATCAACACTGGTAACACTTAACTGAAAAGAATGTTGTGCCATTCAGTTTGGTAATGTTTGTGAGATGATTTAAAACCCTCAAACAGAAGCTGCAATCAAAGTACAAAGAAGATGTTACTGTTTATATCCAAATTTGTAAGGAATCATTTGAATGCTATTTAAGAACATGTATTATTTAATTATTTAATCAGAGAAAGCAGATGAAGAAACTCACTGATGATAGCACTGAAAAGTGTAACGCCTATCCTCAGGGACTAGGAGAAAGCTTTGAAGTTGTCACAATTATACAAAAGACTCTTCAGTATCTCTGCAAAGTTATCTCTGAGCACTTTGTAGATGGTGTCAATAAGATATAAATACAGCCTCTTGAGTCACACAAACATATAGGAGAAAATTACAGATAACTGGGACCTTCAGGGAAAGGTCTACATGCAATATTTTTATAGCAAGGTTGATGCAGTGCAGCCATTTTTTCTCCAAAGAGTCCTTTTCTTTTGCTATTAAGAGCCTAGAGGGGCACACAGCAATTCTCTATCACTCCCGCTTGGTTGAGATGAACAGGAATTCCCTCAGCAGACCCACATGCTTTGAACTGCCCTCACCAGCTGAGCTTTTCTTTTTATGGATTTCTAATGCTCCTACTGGGTTAGAAGCAAGCAACAAGAGACAGACTCAAGCAGCGAGGGGTCCTGGGAGCAGGGAGCATCCACCACCAGCCCACACAGCCCAGGGGTGACCAGCTGCCATCTTTACACACTGTATTTTTACCCCAGGCACTGGGTCTGTGAGAACAGGAAGAAAAATCTTAAAGCTGAGACTTCCTTGGGTAAACTATTGTTTTGGAAGGATGGCATCAAACAGACATACCCACAGAAGAGCTGCTTTCTCTTAACAGCCTGCTCATTTCTTTGGTTCAGCACTTTTAAACAGACCAGTTCTGTCCCAGTTTGGGAGGAAGGGCATTTGACTATTTTATTTTTGTTTCTCTGTTCTTCTCTGCTAGGTTTTTATAACATGTTAAAGAAAACAGAAATAATTTGCCAAAAAGATTTGGTGGCACAGAATTATATTTGTCTGAATTGAAACTGCAAGAAGGTACAAGCCATGACCACCAGCTGAAAAGGCAGGACAGAAAGTGGAAAGACTTCACTTTCATCCATGTCATCAACCCTAGTCTTGTCCTTATCTTTATAAAGGATTTAGTGATTATCTTCACTTGCCCTAGGCTTTCACCAGTCCCAGCTGTCCACACCACAAGACATATGTTACAAAATAAAAACTACAGGACTCTGCAAGCAGACGTAGATACTTTTGCAGTTAAAGACAAAATCATAAAAGATAACAGAATACGTCCTGTTTTCTTCTGACCAGAGAAATATGAATTTGCAAGGCTTTTTATAATTGTTCCCAACTTTTTCCTCTTTTTTTTGAAAATCCTCAAAAAAAGATTGGGTTCCTATTTCAGCTCAATACTAGTACCTACCTCCAGCAGCACACACAGAAATCACAGGCTAGGCTTTCAAAAGCAAGTGAAAAAGTGAAAAGCAAAGTGAAAAGAGAAAGGCAGGTTACACTAACTTTTAATTCTACCTCTGTTTCTGAGGCATTTAAATACTCATGAAGATTTCACACGATTTTTTTTCCCATTTTTTTTTCCCCTCCAAAGTATTACATGAGATGGAGTCCCACCAAAGGCCCCAGACTTACATGGATATGGAATGGAGTGGAATGGAGTGGAGTGGAGTGGAGTGGAGTGGAGTGGAGTGGAGTGGAGTGGAGTGGAGTGGAATGGAATGGAATGGAATGGAATGGAATGGAATGGAATGGAATGGAATGGAATGAATAGAATAGAATAGAATAGAATAGAATAGAATAGAATAGAATAGAATAGAATAGAATAGAATAGAATAGAATAGAATAGAATAGAATAGAATAGAATAGAATAGAATAGAATAGAATAGAATAGAATAGAATAATTTCACTTGGAAGGGACCTTCAATGATTATCTAGTCCAATTGGGAAAAAAAAAAAAAAAAAAAAGTCAGATCAGTAAGCTTCCCTGACATCTTGGAAATTCTTTGTTTTCTTCTCCTATCTTTGAAATTTTTTTGAGCTCTCCTCTATACAGAATTGCAAGAGACTGAAACCACAGGACCTACTGGAAAACTCTGCAGCTCTTGTGTGCTTTTCTCATTCTCTCCTTCTCTATTGTCAAATTAAATACCTCTACCAGCAAAGACCGGTGAAATTGAATCTGTTCCGTATTTTCCCAGGAGTGCAGTGGATGCTGGACTGGGACTCCAGTGTGAATTCTGCACGGTGCAGTGCAGTGGGAAGGGGCACGGCTCCCTTGCGCTTCGACCAAAGTGACTCCACTGATATCAGAAATTTTATTTAAAATAATGCTAAAACAGGGACCAAACAATCTGACAAACTAATGTCAGCCACAAACTGTTCTAGTGACCTACTTCCTCCACTCAGGATTTTGAATCTTTACTTGTGTTGCATTCCCTTTAACTTTAATCAACACTATTGAAACAACAGAGGTTTTTGCTGCATAGCCCAAAGGAGGAAAAGCCTGTTCCTGTAGATGGGTCCTTTGAAACGCATATTTAGAGAGGACTCTAGGACTTATTTTCAACTTTGGCCCTGAACATTCTGTAATTAGAATTACAACTATGTGGTTTTCACACACACACACACACACACACACAAAAAAAAAAAAAAAAGAGGAAAGTCATGAATTAGTTGGAGGACAATGGTTTCTCTTTGCTAAGAACACATAAATACACATTCTGTTAATTTTTTTTTTTAATTGAGATATCTTTGTATGTTAACTGTGTCATTTGTGTCATGACATTATGGCCTCCACAAATATACAGTTTCACTGTCTTTTATTGAAAAAAATTTTACTCTGAAATGTAATGCATGGGACTTCATTTAAAATAAAATAAAATAAAATAAAATAAAATAAAATAAAATAAAATAAAATAAAATAAAATAATAAAATAAAATAAAATAAAATAAAATAATAAAATAGTAAATATATAAATAAATATAATAGTAAATGGTAAATATATAAAACAGAGGAAAAAAATCAGAACTTGAATGTATATATAGTTGTTTTCCCAAACTCATTGCAAAACCATTCATATCATTTAAAAGCATTCAGAAATGAGGTCAGCTTCTGGCAGACCACGTGATTCTGACTTTACTGAACCACTGTTCTGTGATCAGCTCCGTATGTGTCATCCTTCTGCTGTGTAATTTTGTTTTCAAAGTATAAAGATGTCATTAAAGTGACATGTCTGCAGTCCAGTATAAAAGACCAAACACTTTGCAGTTGAAAAAAAAAAGTAATTCAGATTTGTTAACCATTAAAGATACACAGGCCAGAATTGCTTTATGATTTATCAGCAGAAGTATCCCGTCTCTTCCTTGAGAGAAGAAAGCTTCCAGGAAGATACACTCTAAAGACAATAATAATGTTATTGCAGACATAGAGCTTCAGGTTTCCCTGAAGATTCCCAACAGCCCCCAAGTTTTCTACACTTTTCTCTCTTCTTAATACCCTCTTCATTCAAACCCATTACCTACTAATTTCACAAGAGAAGAGAAGGCCTAGTACAATGGCTTTCACGTCTTTGTCTTAAAGCAACATCAACAAGCACTTAAGCTAAATATTTAGGACAAAAAAAAATTGCTATATGATATAAAACCAAGAAACTCTTGCTGTTTAAGACTCAGATGTTTAAGGGAGTTTCTTAGAAGAGGGAGGTTAAAAAAAAATGTTTTTTAAGCCTAAATTTCCCTAAAATATGTTTGCCAGCCTTTGGAGGTTTTGTGAGTTTGTTTTTTGTTGTTGATGATTTTGTTTGTTTGTTTGTTGCTTTTGTATGAGGGAGAGTGGAAATGTTTCTGAAAAGAAATAGCTTCTAAAGTATTTTTAACTATCAGAACTAAAAAGAAATTATTATCAAAAGTAACGTCAAGGAAATGAATTATTTTTTAGAAATTAAGTGACCAGGTTAATTGGACAATACAATAATCTTATAAATTTTGAGTTAAGCTGCTCATCTTTTCTATTAGAGAAAATGAAATTTAAACAAAATAATAAAAACTTAATCTCACAAGAACAATGGAAAAAATAAGTCTCTCATACTGTTTTTAACTCCAACATTTCTTAATTTGAAAGCTATTTTTTGAAAATAAATATTTACATTAGAGATTATACATATGTAATTTATTAGTAACTAGATTCTTGGCTTGTAAATCACTATGTTCAAATAGCCTTGTTGAATGAACAAATTCAAAAGGAAGAGTTTCAAAAGGAAGAGTTATTTAAAATAAATTGTCAATTTAGAATATATTTACTTGGTTTTGTAGGACCAAATAGTGGAACACATAAAGATCACAGTACCAAAATGAAACACGTTTTGAAAACCAGAGTTTTCCTGTCATCTGGAAAATGCAATTTTGAAATTATCTCATTTCCACACCAGCAATTTCTTTATTTTTCTTGCATAATTACAGTCATGTATCCTATCTTTATTTCCTGTCACCTTACAAGAATGGAAGGAAACAATGTCCTATATGTAGAAAATAAATTATGGCAACACTAAAACTGTTCACTGTGAAAAATGTTAATAAAAGAATAATGAGACAAACTACAAGGGTGAAATCACTAAACAGTTGTTGATCTACAGCATCCTCTTTTCATACCACTTACAACAGAGTTTATACCACTTACACTGGAGACTAGATTTAGACTTTTTATAGAACATACACAATATAAATCCCTTTGATCTGTCATGCATACTTCAATAGACACTCAAAATATTTCATTGACTGTTACTACTGATTCTTAATTTGTCTTGTAGCCACAGAAAATACAAATGAGTTAGAATTTGTAAAATGGAATCCAGAAATGCAAATCTTACAGGGTCACCACAGAACTAGCTTTTATTGCAGTTAGGTAAAAGATTTCACCACTGCCAACTCTATAGTAGTTCTTTTTTCCTACTCTTTTCCATGTTAGAGAATCAGCTTTCAAAGATCTGAAGGAAATGTCTTCATCTTCCAGTTTAGGCTCAGCTACTGCAGGCATATTAAAGCTGTGACAAACAGCTGCAAAACCTGCTCACAAATCTGTGCATCAGATCCCAATGGCCTGGCCATGTATGAGTTGTTTCACCGTGTGAACTAGTATACGTGGGTATTTTATCTGGTAACCAGTGCTCATCATTACCAGCTCATCAAGTCATAACTTACCACAATGTAATTCTTACCAAGGAATTATCCAGGGGCTTCTGTTTTAAATGATAATGCCAGATACACTAAAATATCTCCTGTCTTCTCTACTTCAATGGGCTACAAAACAAACTTGAACAATTGCATTGGAAATGCTCTATGTTTTGTCTGCATATATACCAGAAGTTCCTCAATGCTAATTGTGTTCAGAGGTAAGGTTACATATACTTGACCTCCACAATTTAGCTAAACGTTCAAAACAAAGAGCGCATTGCCCTGTCTATTTCTTTTCATTGGTTACAGCAGAAGCCTAGCTTTGATTTAGACAGTTAATACTTACATATATTAAGTTTGGCAATGCAATTTTGCCTTATATTAAGTGGAAGGCATTCCATCCTTAGAAGGACCAGCAACAAATACTTACATTTACAAAATAGGAAAAAAAAAATCTGTATTCATTTTCAGCTTGCAAAGTAATGTGTTGATAATAAAGTAAAATGTAAGGAAAAGCAGAGACTAATGTATAGGAACCTGACCCTGAAACACTACTGCCAAAGAACATATTAGTAAAATAGCAAATGTTACATAGGAACTCATATGTGTTGAAACAAGTATCAAGTCATACAGTACTGCTGCTGTGTTTAAAAGGAAGTTCAGTCCCTTGTTGTCAGTATTCTCAGAAATTATAAGAAAAAAGGGGCAATTCTGATGTGACAGTGTTTACTAAATTACAGAGTTATTTAGGGCATTAAAGGACAGTGTTGACTGCACAGACATTTTGATATTGAGTGAATGGAAGATAAAATGAAAGGGGAAATTCAGTTTAGAGGAAGGGGAACCTGTGGGGGAAAAAAAAAATCTACATTTACATATCAAGGAGCAAGGAGCTGGCTAATACCTCTTTAAAAAAAAGCTTTGGGCTATAGCAGAAAGTTCTGTGAAAAAATGAAATGCATAATTATGAAAATAAGTCAAAAAAGGAAGTCTGAATGATAGGAATTATTAAGAGAGGAATAGAAAAAGAACAGAGAAGATCATACCACTAGGTAAATGAAAGACTCGGCCACAATATGGATGTGTTCTCTTCTGGTGGGCCAGATGAAAAAGAGTGTAGAAAGACTAGTAAAAGTACAGACAAGGGGATCAAACATACGGTTAAATATGTAGATGGTTCTATCTTCTCAAAAAGAAAAGATAGAAATGGGATATTTCAAGTGTAAAAAAATCCAAGTGGTCTAAGAGAATATGTAGCATTGTTTCTTTGTCTTGTTCAGTACATGAGCATCTCATGAAACTATAGGTAGCAGATTCATAAGAAAACAAAACAAACAAAAAGCTGTGATGCACAATGAACCTTTAAGCTATGGAAATCCTTGCTTCAAGATTTTGAAACTGAGAAAAAATAATCAGCTAGATAAACCCATTAATAAATCAATTTAGTATTATTTATTCTTAAATGTTATTCCCATATTTCTGGAATTTTCTGAGCTACAAATCACTAAGAAAGAAGAATAAAGGGACAATATAGCTATATTCTTTTTTCTTATCCTCTCAGCAGAGCACAGTCTGAAAAAAATAAAATAAAAAATAAAACAGTGATAAATGGATATTTGCTCTGATCTAGTGGAGAAATTTTATGCTCTGAAAGGCAGATGAGTTGAAATATAGATTACTATACCTTACATATTTGCATTTCAAATAGTAAGCTGTTCTGAGGCCTCACTGCTTTGCACAGGGAAGTCCTGGAGCTGCTAAAATTCAGTGATCTTCACAGCAGCTCCTTGGCCACCCTGGTGTGCACCATTGGGTGTTCAAAGCTCCATTCAGTGGCTGCATGGAAAACTGGGATGAAAGCGTTCAACCAGCGTCTGCATCAGATATCGAAGACAGTGCACATGCTGAAGCAAAGTTTTCCCAATGGTCTGAGCCTTGGAGACAACCATTTCTGGACTCTCTGGGATTTGTGCCTTGCCTTCACATTCAGTTGTAGATGGAGTCAGTTAAAATACTCCAGCCTGTTGATAACAGATACTGCTATCTGTAAAGTAGAGAATGTACAATGTCTACTGGCTTGCAGTCAGAAAAAAAGGACAGTCTTCATATGTTCCCTGAAGATGAGAAAACATTCTGGGAGAAACAGCACCCTGAACATCACTTTTCTTGCTGTATCTGCTGTTGGTTACTCTCATAAACAGGACACTGACTAGAGAAACAGAACTACTCATGTTCTCATGGGGAGTTTTCCATTTTGTTTGGTCATATTTAGCAAACCATTGGGCTTCACACAAGCCTGATAAGCAGTGTATTAAAAATTAAAAATAAAAGAAATTTAAAAGCTGAGAACTGAGGCAAAGCTGTCATCTTGCCTATGGCAACAGTTGCGTTAGTGATAAGTGAATTTTACAGGTTTTGTGCTGCAGTTGGTACCCAGATTTTGGTTCCTGTTTTTTTTTTTTTTTTTTTTTTTCTCTGCAGAAATCTGCAGATAAAGACCTCCAGAGAGAAGAGGCAAGGTCTTACAGCTGGTCCCCAACCACCTGGTCCCATAAGGTCCTTAGCATGGCAGAAATTACTTGGCAGCTGAAGCTACCAAGAATTCTGGAAGCAGAGACACAGGCAAGGAGTTTTGCAGCCAAAATCTAACCGGAGCTATCAGTGATGCTCTTCAGAGGGCTGAAAATGGCATTCCAGACTCACTGCCATAGGCCACATACTCATTCAGTACTTGGAAGTTGCATCTTCTCTGTGAAACAAAAGAACATGTTTTCCTCTGGTTTACTGTCATTTACTACAGATTTCTTCAAAGTTAAATAACATTAATTGGAAAGTATAGCCATACACCTCTTTCATTGGACTGGAAAGTTTCCATTGTTTATAAAGGCCTTTAAATACCAAGCTGTTTAGAAATCCTCCGGTGTGACATAAAGGTAATTCAGCAGCCAAGAAATTCCTTTAAAAAAAAAAAAAGTTATTTATTTCACAAAAGATTTTCAGGTGTATCAGAGATTTCTGGGAAAAGAAGGAAAAAAGGAGAGAAAGATGGAAAGAAAGACGGAAGGTTGGAAAGACAGAAAGAAAGACCAAAAAATGGAAAGACGGAAAGACCAAAAGACGGAAGGACCAAAAGATGGAAAGACGGAAAGACAGATGGAAAGACAGACAGAAAGACAGACAGAAAGACAGACAGAAAGACAGAAAGAAAGACAGAAGGACCAAAAGAAAGAAAGATGGAAAGATGGAAAGAAAGAAAGAAAAAAGATGGAAAGATGGGAAGACAGGAAGAAACGAAGGAAGGAAGGAAGGAAGGAAGGAAGGAAGGAAGGAAGGAAGGAAGGAAGGAAGGAAGGAAGGAAGGAAGGAAGGAAGGAAGGAAGGAAGGAAGGAAGGAAGGAAGGAAGGAAGGAAGGAAGAAAGAAAGAAAGAAAGAGAAAGAAAGAGAAAGAAAGAAAGAAAGAAAGAAAGAAAGAAAGAAAGAAAGAAAGAAAGAAAGAAAGAAAGAAAGAAAGAAAGAAAGAAAGAAAGAAAGAAAGAAAGAAAGAAAGAAAGAAAGAAAGAAAGAAAGAAAAAAGGAAGGAAGGAAGGAAGGAAGGAAGGAAGGAAGGAAGGAAGGAAGGAAGGAAGGAAGGAAGGAAGGAAGGAAGGAAGGAAGGAAGGAAGGAAGGAAGGAAGGAAGGAAGGAAGGAAGGAAGGAAGGAAGGAAGGAAGGAAGGAAGGAAGGAAGGAAATTATTCTGGAGTTCACTGTCTTGCACACAGCCTTATATTTTTGTCAGAAAATATTTTTAAATTATTCCATTCTGTATTGAAACAAATGTCAAAACTTTGGCTTGGCGAAGATTGCTTTGTCTTTTAAAACAGAGAATGCTTATTCCCCCTATAGTGCAACTTATAGCTAAACACTTTAGGGTTCCTCAGACATTTACTTTCCAGCTAAATCTCCCTTTTCTCAAATGAACTTTCTTAATATAGCAGAAAGTTGTATACAAGATGAAGGCCCATCTACATTTCACTTCAACCTTTTTTTTTTTTAACTTTTTTTTTTTAAAATCAGAATACAAACAGTCAGAAGGTGCACATCAACCTGGGTTAACTTTCACAGCAGATCTTCTTGTTCATGCATTTTTTTTGTTCACTTCACTCTGTCTTGTTCCTTGGCCCTACGTAGCTCAAATTTAGTCACATTCATGGACAATAATTCAGAGTTTATTTTTTGTTTTGTGGGTGTTATGAGGAGATTTTATAAGGAATTTAGGAAGATTGATTGAATACTAGAGTATTCATTTTAACATCCATAAATAGACCCCCAACTTTATTAAGCACTTTATATCTACAAAGTATATATATAGATATATATAGTATATATAGTAGAAGAGAAGAAGGGGTTATTTGCCTGTGAAATGTCTTTCTGTGAATCTTGATATGATATAAATGTGGAAACTGGAATGTTGGTTTGATTTTTGCATGAGCACTAAATGTTAGGCAGCCAAAAGACTGCAGATAAATTTAAATGTATAAAATGAAATCCTGCTGATTAACCCAGGCAGCATTATGAGAATCGTAATGAAGCAGCTGGATTTAAAACTGAAGTAATTAATCTACACATTTACTATCATTACCCATATTTTGTTCTTTATAGCAGGTCTCCCAGGACAGTAGAAATTATTTATGTTGAAGACACTAGTACTTCCTTATGTATAAAAAGCCAGACAGTAATAACTAAAAGACTAATTTACTTATTTGATATTTCATTAACATTTGTTAGAACATTTCCACCTCTGGGACAGTGTATTAAAAAATAATAATAACATTTACAAATCATTTTGAACATACTACTTGTACAAGATCTAAACCTCTATGAGATTTTTTTAATTGAAATTATTATAATTATTTAGTAATGTAAAAGATAAACCTGAAAAAAATATGCCCTTACTTTCAAAAAAAAATCCTGCTGTCTGAGTTACTTGATTGCTATTTTAAATATTATCTCTCACTTTTATTTTATACATTTGACTTTTTTACTGTAATGATCTCTCTTCAGAAATCATTTTATTTTTTTTCTGAATGGATTTAAACTGTCAGGTAGCATTTGCTGTTATACATTTTTGTTAGCTCTTTGTTAAAAGTATATTTGCAGTAACTATTTATAAAAAAAAAAAAATTGTTTCATGATTACTTCTAATTTCCTGACTTTCAGAGTGTCAAAACACGTATAATTTATACTTTTATAATTGATAGTTCATATTTTAGGAATAATAAGACAATATACAAAAAATAGCATATGAAATTTTGGTTATGATGTGTCTGTACTGACCTTATACATCTTGCTAGAATTATTTAAAGCTAAAATGTGGAAATACCTATTAGAGAACACTTTTATTTCGTTTCCCATTTGGAATAATCCAAAAAAAGTCTGCCTTTCTCTCTGATGTGAATCCATGCAAGTGTATATTGAGTCGTTCTTTGAAAACGCTGCAAGAGGGTTAAAATGTAATATTTCTCTTCCATATAAATTTGTAGAAAATGTTTTCCTAATTTATTAATAATTTTAAAAATTTTCTGAAATGAATGGAAAAATCATAGATCTATATTCACATACACTAGAAGATATAATTATTTGCCCTCAGATACTTCATAATGACAAACTGGGTCAAATGAATGGGTTAACCAACTAAAAATCAGAAAAAATCCTCTATTTTAAGGCTATCAGATAATTAATTACCTTTATTCTTAGTTCAAGAAAGTTTTTGAAATATTTATTTTAAAAGCAGGGTAGTAAAGCTTCTTTAGATATGCCTTGACAGAAAAACTAAAACTTTAATATCTGAAAAGTTCTTATTCCAGCAGCAGTTTTCTTCTAATTTTGAGTAAATAACTATAAGTAGATAAAAAGGAATGATTATATACCAAAACTACCACTCTACAAATGTATGCTTGCTTGTGTCCGATAAATATTTTTTATTTTTTCTTTAAATAATTGCAAGCTTGAATAGTCTTTGTCTTAGGCTTAAATACCTTGGAATTTTGAATATATTAGATTCTTTATCAGTCAAATATTTATGAAAATATGCTTTCATATAATCTGAAATACATGGTAACATATCTGTCAGTTATGCTAAATATCTGATTCAACTTCTCAATAAATTTCACTTCTTTAATATCATCAATGTAGTAATATTTGTAATTAAAACATAACAACATAGTCTCAAGAATAATGAAATATTACTAATGCAAATATTCAGATAACATTTTTAAATACTTACAAAAACATGAAAAAATATTTATTGTTAATATAGCTACAGCATGGAATTTAAAACATGTGTACCATTCTTTTTAACAAAACTTTAAAAGATAATACTTCGAGTTTTCACTCAGATATGTTATCCAGTTTGTAATCTAATAAGGTTACGTTTCATCAGTTCTATAAATGGCACAACTGTCAGAGTAGAAGGGTAACACTATACTGAACAAGAAAAATCTATGTTTTTTTTTTCCAGTAGAATGTAAATTATAGATAGCTTGACAGAGATAAAAAGACATAACAGAATTTGTACTAGAAACTAAAATATTATATTTTAAATGAAATACCTCTAGTTCCATAACTCATACCTGATGTTTTGACATATAAATTACTCAAAATAGTTGAAATTTGAAAACACTGCTCCTTATTACCCTCTTTTCTATTCAGTCATAACCAGTGTTCCTTATCTCTATAAACAAATATGTCTTCTGAGTAAAGAACACAACACAGTATACAGACTGGTACTTTGCAAAGGAGCAGTTGTATTAATTTAGTTTTTACTGAGTCCTTATTTTCAGCTTACCTCTGAAATGAGTTCTCCAGGTCTTCTCGGTTACCTTTGCAGTACATTTCTACTCAGCTATGACCATACATACGTGTGCTCTGGCTTTATTTATATCATTCATATGGAAATACATTATGTTAAAGGACATCAACACAACAGTGTAAGAAAATTGTGAAGGTAGTGAGAATACCATGTTCTTGAAGAGCTTCCTAATGTTATTCATAAAGCATAAGTTATTAAGTAAGCTCTGTCTTGAACCCAAATTCAGCTAAATAAACATGAAAGCTTGTCAAAAAGTTGAAATGATACCCTAACAAATTGACAAAATTAATATATTATTATAAGTCATGAACAGATTAACCATAAAATTAGATGGGCAGATATGCTGTTGTTTTTCTTTTAATTAAAAAGTCTTTCTATTGTAGGCACAGATGTGTAATCATATTTCCATAAATAATTATTTAAATGATAATCTAAACATTCAACTACTGTTAATATTTGAAATACATTCATTGATGTAGTGCTCTATTGTAAAACAAAAAATATAAATGCTGCCATAGGTAATTATTAGTCGTTTAGCTGTCAGTTAGTCAAATCAACTAAAAGACCAATTACTCTGATGATACACATGTTGAAAGGCTGGTTAAAGTAGAGTTCATTGTTGACATTAGGTCATGTTTGGCGAGTTCTGATTCTACAACAGGTTTTTTGTTGTGTTTTTTTTTTCTCATAAATTATTGTAACAAGGATATTTTGCATTTGAACTCACATACAGTAACTCGTTCTCTACTTTAATCTCTTAATCTGCTTAAATCCTTAAATATGCAATGCATGCTTTCCATAATGCAAGCTCTGTGTAACATTTCACTTAGTAGGAAGAAAAAAAAAAAAGTTTAATATAAAAACACAGATAACAACGCAAAATGTTTCCTACAAATCTCCTTTTCTTTTATATATGTCTACAGAGAGATGAATAGCTCATGTAAGAAATTCTGGATCCAAAAGATAGTAGCTCTTAAAACTTCTACATCCAGAGTACAGTCATACCTACCCATCCCCCTTACTCCCCCAGTATGGAAGATGCTTCTCGTCAGAAACATCAGCTCTGTGTTGATTTTTCAGAGCGAAAGTAGTCCGGAAGAACGTATCAGTCAGATCAATAGTCTGCTATGGTGTACTGCTGTTGATTCACTTTCAGATGACAGTCACTATAACATGTATTATTCTTAAAGACCCATATTACCTTACTTCTTTACTTTATTCTATCAAAAATGAAAGTATTTTGTGTGCATTTTGACCACATCATAAATCTATGGAAATAAATGAAAAAAGTATTGCAAGGTTTCTAAAAAATATCTCCCTGATCTCTCTGAAGAATAATTTTAATTTGTTCATGTCGGTGCACACTAAGAGGTAGAAAAACCAAAGTACCTTAAGAAATCTCAATCTTTGCTCTTCAGTTTTTTAGAACTTTTAGGTTTGTTTGTTGTTGTTGTAATTTTTTAAAAGTACACTGCAAAATACAAAAAATAACTCTTCTTAGTTCTTCTAGTCATTACGTAATTTCACTGTTACATATTGCTAAGAAACTATAATGGACTAACTGCTAAAGCACATAGAGAAAAGATACCTGGATGTTTTGAACCAAATTCAGTTATTAAGCACCATGCTGCTAAATTCTTACTCAGAGTCCTAACATTAATAATTATGTCTCTCCTTACATAAAAATAACACTATTAATTAGTTCATATTTATGGATTTTATTTCTTTGCACAAAAAATAGAAATCTAAATTATATAGTCTTATTACATATTGCTAATTGGTAAGAAGAAAATTAATTCAAATTCTTTTTAATGCAATGAGATTCTGCATCTACTTAACAAAAAATAATGACTGGGTGTATTCCATAAGCACTCAAACTTTCTGTCAAAATACAACATAACTGTATGGAAAAGAATTAATGTACTCCATATGTTCATAAGTACTGAATAAGGCAGACACTTTGATTCCCGCCTAGATGCTATGTATGTAAATAAAGAATGAAAAAAATCTTAAAGGAGGTGTCTTGTACATAATAACTGGCAAAATTACCTGTTCTTTATTACTGATTACAAGCGCTTATGGTTTCCCTTGTCCATCACTGAGTTCCTGAATTGCAAATGAAGAGCATCATTATTTAGTTGCTTATTATCTAATTTTAGTAAACTAGACTAGTTTTAAGCACTTGATACGTTAATATATTTAGTTTATGGAGTCTCTGACTATTGGTCTTCTTGAGATTGAAAATCCTTTCACTAATATACGATCAAATTGTAATAGAAATCTCAAATTGTCCTAATTTATAATGAAACATCATTACCAATGATGGAGCACTGCATGATGTGATTTGATTTAGAATACAAGCTTAGAGTAACTAGTATTTGCAGTTAGAAATAGCAGAGATTTTACTTGGTTTAATTTGTTGCATTAGAATTGTTTACTTTTGTGAGATGGTAAAAGTAGAAGACAACGTTGAGGTATGCTTCCACCTTGCTTTATGTTGGAAAGATGAAGAAAACTGCTTCAAACTGTTTCACTGGACTAATAACACATACACACACAAAATATTAAATTAAAGCAAAAACTGCTAGTGATGTAATTTATTTAAAGGGGGAGGAGGCATGACAGTTTAATTAATGCATGGGTGTTGTTTACTGTACATCGCTCTTAAACATAGCATTAACATTCCACATCACTTTACAATAAGATAAATAAATAGAAGGTATATCTCTTTGTGATAATCCTCACGAGTGTCTTTTATGGGATGAAATTGCATACAATAATTGTTTTATTTTATATATCGGAAGGATTATTTTAATGTAAATACACAAGGCCTAAGATGAAAGGGAAAATATATTAAAAAAAATAATAATAATCTTGATCTATCCACTCAATCTGGGATTAGCAGATCCCAGGCAATACTATATTTCCTTGGACTGCAGACCCTCAGGAGGATTAAGCAAATATTTTTTTACTGTTTCAGGATACAGTCTCTCCCGGGAGAAAATTACCAAGCCTTTTTCTCCTAACATTTTATACCAAAAAAATAATTGGCAAATAGCAAGAATTTAAATTCTAGGAAATGAATAGTAATGAACTGATAAGTAAAATATTGCTTAAAGGTTCAAATACACAAAGATTGTAATAATAATACTATTCTGTTAAGCTATGTAAACTTCATTGAAGCCAGCGGAAAGGAAAACATACCATATCACCACCATACCGCAGGCATTTTCATACAACCTAGCACAAATTCAAAGCTTTCTATGACTGCATCCAGTAAAACAGCCACAACTATTTTTAAATACATCAGGAGTCCATGACCCCATAAGTAGTAACTTCCCTTTCTTGATGGAGTGCGCATCTCACTTTTGTAAGTGTCAACGGTTTCTGGCTGGCTGGCTAGATACCGCAGCATACTCTGCTTTTCTCCCAAAAAGGCCATGTCATTCTTATACAACTTAATCAGTGACTACATATAGGAAAGCAACACTGCAGCCTTTCTGATCATTTTAATGAGGACCCCTGGCTATTCAGTCATTGAAATATAATTGACTCGCTCTTCTCTTATTTTCATAATAGACACTCCAACCTAGACCACATTTATTTTGCTATAAGAAATGTCAAGAAAGATTGGAAGTTTTCTGAGTGTCCCCATTAAAACTGAAAACATGCCACCCTGTCTTTTGCATTAGCTGCAATCATTTTGTGTAGAACTCATTATGCAGATAGAAGATGCAAATGTTTCATCCATCTCACATCTAACCAAACTGCAAGTGCCAAGAAAATAAGCACAAGAAAAATAATTTTCTCTTTCTATGTATGTGTGTGTGCCTGTGGTGTTTGCATTGTGTCACAGTGCCAATACCCATGCGTGTATGTGCACGTGCTCACATGGAACATATATATACACAGCTCAAAGTCCTAATATTTTATTTCAGGTAAAATCAAAAGGTTGTTCTATACACATCACCACAGCTGAGGAAGAACATTTTTCTCAATTGAAACAGTTCTACATAACAATAACTATCACTTCAAAATCAAATGAGTTGCAGAAACCATTGAAATGTGGATATCTTACACAGCAATGCATTCAGCATTGTTTGTTAACTAGAATAATAAGTGTCTGCATTTCAAATGTGTTATTTTGAATAAGTCCTAGTCACTTACTATGACCACCCAGTTCACTAAATAAATACTAGGCAAAGAACTCATCTTTCTGCACACTAAGTTCCACTCCTATCGGGTTAGACTGTGACAAACTCATTTCCAATCTGAATTTGTTATTATATAGGATATTTAGCATGAAAAATTGTTAACTTGAAAACACAATGTCCAGTGCAAAACAGAAAATCTTTTCTCATCAATTATTAACACATACACGATCTTACTGATCCCACCAGTAAATACTATACTTACTATATTCCACTTTTTAGTACTTTAAAAATGTGACTACACAGGTATCATTAATTTAGCATGTTACAAGCTCCATTAAAAAGACCTTCACATATCTCATTTTCTTTAATTTTCCAGTCAGGTTTTCAGGCATCTACATTCAAAAAAAAAGAAAAAGGAAAAAAAAAAAAGAAAAACTTTAGTTTGAATTAATCATGACATAGGCTTAACAATGAAAAAATCATTAATATGATTACTACAAGATCTAATGTTTTCAATCTGTATTTGAATAGGAGGGAAAGTGGATCAATTTTTCCAAGATTTAGGCAATCCTGTTCCGATGATATACAGATGTTATACAGAAGGGACATAAAAATCGTAATTTACGTTGAAGAAACTGCATAGTGAAATAAAAGAAAGGGGTGGCAAAACAGATGTTTTAAGTCAATATTTGATGCTATACATTGTAACTTTTCCTCCTAAGAGTCATGATAATTCCCTTACACATTTTTAGCACAAAAACATGAAAATACTATTCTTTCTGGCATACTTTGTAGTTTTGTTTGATGTGCTTACATATGGGGCTTGAGATAGAGCATTTCTCGATTCCATACTAACAGGGTGCCATGCACCAACCAACCAACCACAGCCACAGTGCAATGGGGCTGGGTCCTTCCCATCTGCCCCATGCTGTCTTCCCCTACAACTCAAAGACGTTGCTGCACAGCACCTTCAGGAAAAAATAAAAAATAAAAATAAAAAGATTTCTAAGCATCATGCGAGCTATCTATTTGCATGTACAGCCTGTCACCAAGCCATGGCCCTCATGCTCTCACATGGATTACTCTAGGCCTGGCAGAAATAATCAGCATACAAGAGGGAAGAGAAGAACCCCTAGGCTTCCTCTGGATCAAAATCAGTGCACATGTTAATGCTACTTCAGCAACATATGGCTGTACCTCACAAAGTACGTTATGCATAGCAGCAATACTTGGAGTCCAACAATTAAAGATTTCAGTAATGCAGGCATAAAAATGCAGTTTTAATAGATTGGGATAATGTTATATAATTTAAATGTCTGAAAATGGAATTACTGAAATTATGTTGATTTTCTGTCCAGGTGGAGCTGCTTTAAAGATTTACGTACAAAACCTCTACATACTTCCACCAAAATGTTTTTAATGGAAATTGTGAAAAACTTCTGTCAGTATTCTCATGACAATCATCCTTAAGTCAGAATTGTTAATTAATAAATAAATAAATAAACATTTGTTTCTATCCCAGTTACACATTCAATTAGCACTTTAACAAACAATACTTAAAGAGCAATGAATATCTATCCTTGTGTAAATTAACAAAATGAAAAAGGAAAAATATATTGTCTCCCACTCTCTGTCATAAAAACTTCCTCAAAAGAGAAAAGACTTCATAAGGAAAAGAAAGAGGACTTCTTTTTGGAGAGCTGCTTGACTGTCTGATGTCTGTTGGATGTTGAGCCACAAACTGATATGAAACACAGCAAGCAATGAACATTTGAACTCTCATGCAGCCCTTCTCACTCACTGTCTCTATCAGGGCAGCCAATGCTGCCAACCCATCATGTGGGACAATGTTTTAACTCCTGTTTGCACTCAGGCCAGGTAGCGAATGGCATCCAACTCTTGCTTCCTTCTTATAATCTGTTTTAAGACACCACTTTTCCTCTTTTTGCATAAATTTTCCTCCAAGTTCTCTTCCATGAAGTGGTTATTATACCCTTCCCTCTGACCTCTACAATACACCTATTTTCCCCAGACAGTCCACCCAGAAACAGGTGGAAAGATTTCCTTCCCTGCCACACTGGTCAGAAAATGTTCCACGTGAGCAGTCTCAGGTAAAGATTTGCTTGGTCTGACAGAGTAGATTCACAGGGAGAAGGAGAAGGCTGCCCACACAGGGAAAAGACCAGCTTCAGGAACTGTAAAATTGATGTTTTCCACTCCATGTGTTCGAGTAACCACTTCTCACATCGTTGAGAGTAGCAGAATTCAGGCCCTTTGTTTTGTGTTCTCTCAAAAATCTGAAGAACTGCTTTCCACTTGTTTAGGAAAAGACTATCAGGTCCTAGTCATACTGTAATGCAAAAATGATATAATATACAATAAGGAAAATATTGTGCTACTTCTGGTTCTAGGTCATCAGCAATGCTGATATCTTCCAATAACATGTACCTAAGAGCACACCGAGGGCTTTGCTCTTGTGCACTGATGTGCTGTATATATCACAGGGCACTAGAAAATGTTAGGAGTGGGAAGTCAGGGAAGCAAGATCTCATGGGCCCCTCTGGACCAACCACCTACCTGTCAGTCCTGCAGGGAACTACAGGACGTGTTGTCCCAGGGAGTCACTGATGCTTGCTCTTACAAAACCTGTAATATTCCAGGGAATAAGATGGGAAAACAGTCAAAGTCCCATGACTTACCTTTGCAGAATCATGCAGGGGTTCCCCTCAGGCCTCTGATATCTCAGAACAAATTTCTCTGGATTAGTTAACTGTGGGTAGACCACTCATAATCCTGCTGAGTTATTCAGAAAGATGTTATTGAGCAAGGACAAATGATATATTTCATTCAGACACAAAACTCTTTTAGAGAAGCTTGGAAGTTAGTTGTCTTCTGAGTACCCTCTTCTTCCTGCTTATTTCCACTTCTACCAACTGTTATCCAGTCACTTTGGCCCTAGAAATCCCAGAAAAGTATCTTATCCTCAGAATAAATTCTGGGACATTTTTATATTTTACAGTCAAAAAAAAAAAAAAGTTATCTAGGAAAACAAATCAAAAATCCTTAATGCTTGCTAATGTTAATGACAGTTTTAGCTCCACCATCACCAAAGCAGAATGCAGTTTTTTTCCCGTTTAACTTATTCTGCATATATTTATCAAAGAAAATTGAATAGGCATCATATATACTACACATATTATACTAGACATAAAGCAGCTTTAATAATGTCTTTTCCCTGCAAACATTTCAACGCACTAAACACTCATTTCAATATGTTGTTTGCCATGTGTTACCACAACAGCAGCTTGTCTTGATCAAATAGTTTTATTTATTGGAAAAATAAGTGTTCTGACATGGAAAATTAGGATATTTTGGGCATCCCAAAGGAACGGTGGGCCACTAGGTAGAAGATGGAGATTTATAGTCACTTTCCCATTAAACGCGCAGAAAAAAAAAAAAAAAAAAGGTTAAAATGCAGCCATCAGCAGGAAGTCCATACTTATCTCAAACAGGTGAAATTGTATTGCTGTGGAAGCATAATTAAGGGAATTTAGAGCTTAGATAATTTCTGCTGAGTGCCAAAAACATTGAATGTATTGTAGCAAGAATTATGCATCAAATTACCTCTGTGAAACCGAGTCCTACCACCTACCTGACAGTATTTTTAACAAAAAGTTAGCAAAGGTTTCAGGAAGCCACAGATCTTTAAAAATGGACATGAAGATGGGAAACTGAGATAGCCACATGGTCAAGATATAGTGACGTATTTTTCCTTCTTTCTCTGTTCCATAATTTGCTAACAGGAAAGGTAAGACCCATTAAACATGCCTCCCCAGGTTTCAGAATTTACCTGTGATTAATTGGAATTGCCTTCTTAATCAGCACATTACTGTCCTTACCTTCTTATCGTTTCTACTGTGTTTAGAAATTGGGAATATCTGCAAATTTTATATGCAAATATATTTGTATACAAATACATGTACATTCACAGATGTGTGTGCATGCATTGAATGCCATTATAGCTATGGCACAGTATAGTCAGTATCATAGAGAAATTACAGCCTTATTATTTTTGCCTTAGATGAGGAAGTACATGTTTTGAAATGAGGATCATCCAAAAAATTGTACTTTTGAGGAATTTTCAGTCAATCCAGAAACTTAAATTGTCTTTTTAAATATCTAGTAAAAAAGCATCTCTAGATTTTCAGTCAATTTTTTTGTGTCTTTGCTTATACTGTGTAATATTTGAGAGCTACACTCTGTCCTAACTGATGTTTTTTGTGTTTTTCCTTATTTGAACAAGGAAAGCCTACAGCAGTGAATGTCACTGGGAGTCAAGGTGCCTCACAGACAGGCATGCCTGCCTCCAGCAAGTCTAAAGATCTGGTCCCCGAGAACTCTTCGTATCTCCAAGAAGTGGCAGCTAAAAAAAGCATTCCAAGTATCTACATTACTGATGTAAACATTTAAATCCTTCTGCAGCCTTTAATCCAAGTAGGGTTTCTGTTTAAGTATCTACAATGGAAACATCTGAGCTGCTCTTCCTAAGCTCTTTGTACAACCATTAACACTTTAAGAAAGAGATTCATCTGATGACATTTTGATATCTAAAGCAAAACATGATATATTATGAAGTGAATATCTCTCCCCCCTGACTCTGAACAGCATATGGGTGCTTAGCTGGGATTTGGAGACCTATACTGCAGGTATCTATGTTTGCTCAGATGAATCCCATTGCCAGTTGCCTTTTTTAGTGTGGAATTCCTGCATGCCCCTTCCCAATGGGGAAGTGGCAGTCATAAATACATCAATGATTCTGAGATGTTGAGATTTCAGATACCTTTGTGATACCATGGAAAAATGTGCTTGTCTATCCTTAGGTATAGCTATGTTCAAACACAAGTGAAAGTCTCTTCCAGGTAGTTACATGCAACAGGACTTTATGTAAAATATGTGAAGCAAATAGAAGTCTACAGCGGGAGTAAAGGGCTCACCATTAGGGTCTTAGGAATTTTAGCTGCCTATTGGACTCCATCTCCCCTGATATGCTATCGTTCCCTTGGTATTCATGTGGAGTAACACCTTGCTTTACCAGCTATAACATGGAAGATATTGTTGGAAGGTGGCCCTATACACACAAGTTTCCTGAAAATGTAGAAATGCAAAAAGAGATAAGCAACTAGAGGCAAATCTCCTTAGCTAAGGGTATTGTTCCAAGACTGTCAGTGAGTGTCTCTCTACAACACTGAGGTCAAAGACACATACCAATATGTTTTGGGTTTTCAAGTGTAATCAAGTTGACATCTATCTACACTGATTACACTTCAGAATGGGAGAGGGAAATTCTGGAGGTGGGAGAGAGGTTCTTTGCTCTCTGGTGGCTTCAGATGTATCCTCCACAGAGACGCTTGTGCCTCTGGGCACAGCCCTGAGAAATAGGTGATGCATGAAGAATCATCCTGGAGGCCTTATGCCTCAGAGATGCTCTTCCCTATTCCTGCTTGCTCCTCAGGGAAGTAATTTGTTGCTGGTCTATACCAGCAGCAAATTACAGCAAACCCCATGCCAATTCAACTTTCATCTGGGAACTGGAAGAGGCGGGGTAGCAAGGTACAGAGGGCTCTGGCCTTTTCCTGACCATCTGCCTGGTGAAGTACTGGTACTATTTAGTCAGTTTTCCAGCCACTCTCTAGTACACAATGCAGGGGGAGCTATGGCCACCCTGAAGCTTCATAGTTCTGACTGTGCTGTCCACTAAGCAAGAATCAATCTGCCCTCTTATTCTGATTCTTACAATTCACACCCATACAAGAATTTCCAAAAATACAGGGACAAGATCCTGCTCCACTGAAACCCATTTTGTATTGGAGAGACTATGTATGGTTCAGTTTTAAGCCCTTGAAAAAACAGTCAGAGAAGAAATGCTGACTACCTTTTATTATATTTGTGTAGTTTCCCAAATGGCAAATAAGATTCCTCTTTATGCCTGCCACAGCTTTATTAAATTGCTCTGCAAATGACAAGATGCTACTATGATAGGATACACCAAGCAAGTCTGACAAGTTACTAGTAAACCTTAATATAGATTGCACTTTTATTCTCCCTTTATGGTGGCAATTTATCCAGACCCTCATTTTCAACTCCTTCCATGATAGTTCAACTGGTTTATACTGCTGTTTGGTTATCACTTGGGTTTAAAATCATTGTTACAAACACAACTCTGTCCTCACTGCCAACGGCGTTAAATAAAGATCATCTTATTAAGAGAGGGAGTGCTAAGAGATTGCTCTTGTTTTACTGGTCTTGTACCCAAGGCAAAAGACAGAGAACCAGAAAATCAGGCTCTATTAATTAACATGTTATGAGTGTACCCTATGACCTTGAATACATCTCCTCTAAGACTGCTTGCCAATCCTCTGCCTGCCTAATTTTGCCAGTGGTGTTAGAAGGTGAAGTCACGGATCACTTTTTATAATGCTGATTCACACACCACAGCTACGTTGCTAATCTAAACCACATAGAAACAACTTCTCACATCTTTCTACTTCTACTTTCCTTCTCTTGCTAAAGCAATTTTTTTTTCTTTGCCTTGTACCCATATGTGAATATGAGATTACTAGGAGACATTTGGATGTTTCTGTCTGGGAATCCTGCCGTCAGCTAGCACACTTGATGCAGAGCTTGTGCATGGTCTCTTGGCTGACTTCACTCACCTCCATCTGTTAGGCTGGCTGTGTGCCTGCTCACAAGCCAGTCAGCCTGTTTCATTAGGACACAGATGCCAGCAAGGATGCACTTGGATGGACAGCACGCATGGTATTGCAACACGCCATGCCTTCTTTAAAAGAAAATAGTGATTTATGGCATCATATGACACTACTGTTTTTGGACTTTCATGTTGCACCTCTGTTTTCAGGGAATTCACTGAAGAAGAGGAGGGGTTATCATCCAAACACTAACTGATAACTTATACGTGCACCTCTGTGCATGCGTATCCATAAGTGTAATACTTCTGCAAGTTCCTCACTTGAAAGAGAAGTCAGTATGCAGCAATTTTTCTATTTTCTCCTTGTTGACTCTGGTGTTTACACAGAACCTTCAAGCATGGCAGGTTAGAAGGAGCCAGTAAATCTGAAGTTCTTGCCTGACCATGCATATTCAAACTTCACTTTCTTGAGTGTAATAAGGAGAAATTTGGATACTAAATTGCAAAATAGTTTTGCACAATGAAGTTATACACAGATGTGTATGTTAAAAAAAAAGTAAAAAATTAAGTAAAAATCACTATCCCATGTTTAGGAGCTAAAAGCTATACACTTAAGGCACAGCTGTTGTAGATCACCAACCAATCATTAGTCTACATCAGTTGATGCTGTAGGTCTGTCAGATTTGGTGACATCTTCTCATTAAATAAAGCCTAACATATTTTTTTTTTGAGTTGCATTCCTGATTAAAATTCTTGCTGTTTCTCAGCTGGTCTCCAGATGCCCTCTGTCATCTTAGGTCATGCCTTTGTGGTCATGTGCAATCGTCATGGTCCCCACAAGTGGCAGGCAGCCTTAATTCAGGGAGCTGCACACTAGTCCCATACCTAGGCCACCAGTGCAGTCCAGCTGGGGAAAGGAAGATTCCCAGAAGGGAGATAAAAGCTTATTCTGTGAGCTGCAGTTACTGCTATATCTGCAGGCTTCCCTGGATGTTGGTACATCAGCAATGCTGACCTGCACCAGGACTACCCATACGGGCCACTTGCAACTTGGAAAGAAGATACTTCGGCACGGAAAAGGGCATCTGCCAACAGACACAGTCTGGAGAAATTCTCTTCCTTCAGGTGAGCTTATCTGAGCATGTATATGCTCACTGAGGCCTTCTAGCCTCTTTTTTTTTTTACAGAAATAAAGATGAGAAGTAAGGTTTCAGTCTTTCCCCATTGTCTGCATTTGCCTAACAAAGTATTCTAAAGACTCAAAATAATGTGAACAATGCATGTGACCTAATACCAAAACAAATGAATTTAGGACATTTCATTTCTCCTTTCAATGAGGTTTTTCTTACCCTCCTATAGTTCTCCTTGTCTTGCTTTTCTGGGAACCAGCCTTTATATGTAACTGTTACTAGAAAAAATTGTCAAGTCTTGTTCCAATTGCTTTATTGATATCTGCCTTAGTTATAGGTCATTGGGTAAGAATGTTATCTGGTATAATATATCTACAGAAGAAGCCTTGTCTGGTAGTCCTGTCTGCTATAAGCCATGTCTGTTAATCCCTTATCCACTGAATAGTCCATCTCTCTCCAATTTGGAGATCAGGATGTCATGTGGGACTGTGGCAAAGGCCTTACAGAAGTCCAGGTGGATGACACCGGTCAGTCTTCCCTTGTCCCTAGTCACCCCACCACAGAAAGCCACCAGACAGGTCAGGCACAATTTGCCCATGGTGAAGCTATGCTGGCTGTCTCAGATCACCTCCTTGTCTTGCCTGTGCTTTAACATTGCTTTCAGAAGGATCTCATCCATGATCTTCTGAGGCACAGAGGTGAGGCTCACCAATCTGTAGTTCCCCAGGTCTTCAGTGCCTCTCAGTGAGAAATCTTCAATTGCTAACACCCTTCATGCCTTTTTTGTAACACTAATTCTACTACAGGTGGTTGGTTGGACCAACTTTGTACCGTTGTCCTTTCCTGGGTCTTGGGCATTGGTCATGCACTCTCCTTTTCCTAGTCCCAGAGCAATGTATCTGTTGCATTAGGGGCACACTGGTAGCAAGGGGGAGACTTCGTTCTCTGAACAGAGACAAGGGTCCAGTCTCCCTAGTCCTGTCAGTCAGTCAAGTCCATCAGGTCAGGGCTGGAAACTAGCTTACCTTCCCCTTGACAGGACTTAAAGCAGGGCTGTCACCCATCCCATGTCAGTGCACAATACCATGCATCAATCTCCTGCTCATATTCCTGGACACTACACTGCCTGGTGAGCTCCTCTCACAACCTGGCACCTTGCTTGAGAAGTTCATCCAGCTGTCACACTTGCACCCATGACACCCACTTCTGCCTTCAGGCCCTAGGTAAGCTTCCAGATTCTGGAGTTCCCTGCATCTGAGGGTCTGAGCAGCTCTTTGGGTCCTTGGGAGGTCTGGTTGGGTTATACTAGAAAGGAGACATAAAAGAGTCATACCCTTTCATGACAGCTTGGAAACTGGGAGCTTTTGACTCCAGAATCCCTATTATTTTGTAAAACATGCAGCAGAGCCTGTTTTATTGTCTGTTACTATGTTCACATTCATGGACGAGTAAGCACTCTGAAACTGTGACTAACTTAGTGCATAACAGTTAGTTTTCCCAAGTGCCTATTGAACATCAGATCTAAAAGATGAGAGAACCTGCACTTACTGTATGCAAACTTAAACTTGAATCTTTACATTTATGACTCTAAATCATTTCTTTTGTCACTGATGGTAATGATGTGCTTAAGAGATGATGACCTTTGTAGCTTAGCTACCTATAAGAACTAAGAATACCATTTCTTCTAGGAAAAAAAATAAGCTGGCACACACACACAGAAAATCAGCAGCTCTGTTAAGAATGGATTGACAAGTGGCTTCCCAAGTCTCCCATGTATTTTCACCGAGAGCTCTAGAAGCACAAGCACATCACTGGGAAGACTGAGGACAAATAGACAACAAAAAAAAATTATGTTCTTTTTTCCCCTGTAATTAGAATTCTGTTTAGATACAAATGATCAGGGAAGTAGTATCTGAAAATTCACACACACACACACACACACACACAAACAGATCTGAGAACAATTTTGCACCCTCTCAGGGAAAGGAAATCAAATCAAGTCTATAAGCCTTTGTGCTACAATTCATCCTGATATAATTTGTAACAGCCAGGAAATTAACACTAAACAATGAAGCTCATAATGAAAACATTGTGAGTGACAACATTAACATAATACAGAGAGAGCCTCACTGCCGGTCTACCAACAGCTAAGATCCAACCCCCATACACAGGATGCTCAAGTAAGAAAAAAACAGGCCAGGTTTCTCACTACTAATCAGTGCTGAAAGAAGAACAGTGTTCAGCAGCAGAAGAAAAAGATGAGATTAAAGTGAATATTCCACTAATGAGCATGCTTTTCCTGATGAAAGATTTTAATGTAGACTGTAAATCCCTTTCTCTCTTTCATATGCTTATCATAAACGTCCCTATTTGGTAAACTTAGCAGCTGAATCATATGGGTAGATGCCAATGGACATCTATTTAGAGCTGTAAGTAAAAAGGATTTAGATGTTTTGCCTCCAAATCCTGCAATGCCCAACTTCAAAGCACCTGCCCCTGGAAGAGATTTCCAGTCCCTGTGCTACGTCCATTATCTTCTACAGGATAAGTAGGCCAGTTAGGATGTGACTACGTTAACAAGTAGTGCAGCCCAACAGGAGCCACTCTGCAGTGTAGAACTGTTGGTGCTGGGAGCCCAGTCACTGCAGAGTATGTGTTTGGAGGGTTTACTTCACAGCATCTCAGCCACTGATGGGCTGAATACTCCAGCACCAGAGCATACCAGGTGTTCTCCTGGAACTCAGTTTCCGATTTTGCTTCTTGCAAAAGAAATCAGACTGAGCAACCTGAAAGCACTCTGCAATGCAAAGCAAGTGCTGGGAAGTGTAGCAAAGCAAGATTAGGCAGAAGCAGGAACAGACAGGACTGATAAGAAACAGAAGACATGACAGATCTTCCTTGCCATGGTGAGTAGACCTACATTCTCCAGAGTGATCTCTAGAGTACAGTGATCTCTAGTGATCAGTAGGAGTAAAAGGAGAATAAATTGAACCTAGGCCTTCTCTGCTCTGCCTGAGCACCCTGCAGACTGAACACCTCTGCCCGAGGAAGAACCATGACTTCTCTTTTGCTGCATTTTAAAGTCAGATGTTGGTGGCTTAGAGTGGAGTTCAGTTTGTGGGTGTTTTTGGCTGTGCCCTAGGAATGCCCCATGAGCTCTTGCAGCTCAGGCTGTGGAGGTGCTGGACCGCAGGTCTGTAGATCCCAAGAAAGCTTAGGAATTAAATGAAATACAAGACATAATCCTTTACAGACTGCAGTTCAATACAGAAACAAAATCTATGAATTTGAATACGCTCCAAGGGATTTTAAGGGCTGCTAGTATTAGACAAGAGTATTCAGGAACACAAGACTACAACACTGCTGAAGAGCTTTTAGAAGATGGTTTAGGTGTTCATTGCTTATTTTAAATTAAAGCACTCAGATGTACCATAAGTTATTTGTGTGTTCAGGATGTAATTTTAGCATCTATATCCTGCTTATTTCTGCCTTAATTGCATTTAGCAATGGCTTTACAAAGACTACTTGACTGCATGCATGAATCTTTTCCACAGCTTGTCAAGCAAGCCTGAGATGCTCTTGATGAGTCTGAGAAGAAAAAAAAAAAAAGGGCAGCAAAAAGTCAACAGCTATGTTTCTGTCTTTCTTGATCCTCACCAAGAGCTAAAAAGAAAGCAGCTGTGAGCAGCAAGGGATATATATGGTCCCAGCACAATTTACAAACAGGTAAAAGTTTCTGTAATTCCCCAAGATGTGCTGTGCTGACTAAATAGCACTAGACTCATGCCTCCAAGAAAAAATTGCTAACTGCTACTGGGGCAATAAAGGCACATAGCAAAATTCCAGCTTCGTAACAAATAAGAACCAACATCCCAGTCCCTGTTTGGCTCTATGGGGCAATTTTTGGTCCTCTTATACTCTGTTAGTATCAGACAGCATCTAACCCATTGAAGTTTCATCAAAATTAAAAAGTACAGATGTAGAACTGGATGAAACTTCACATTCCAAACTAGAGAGAGCAGTCAGCTCTCAAGTTCCTTTTCTCAAGTTCCTTTTCTACTCTATTTTTTACTTATATAACCAATATTTCATAAAAGAACAATTTTAAACATCCTGTCATTTCTACTGCAAAGTCATTCTGTTTACAGATAATTCAGTAATAAACAGTGAACTTCAGCCATGTCAAAAATAACAATTAATTGACTCTCATTTTGAATCACATGGTAGCTTACAGATGAAATTATGTGTTTGTTTGACTGAAAATAATGAATAATATATAAAGGAATTCATGCAATTATATGTCTAGTGTCCTATACAAAGAACCAGGGAAGACATAAGATTCTTGTATTAGAAGAGCTACCTAAAATGTTATCTACATCTGGCAAATACTGAGGAAAATATTTTTTCAGCAAGAAGCACCAAAACCAATGCTATTTATCTGAACTAGCCCTGAGGCTTGAGTGCAAAAGTGAGACAAAGCAGACAGTAGCTGTTGGAAGCACGTGTATTTTGATGCAAAAAGCGGACTCAAATGTCATATTTGGAGAATTAAATTAGAGTGTGAACACTATGAGAGGTTGCAAATCCACCATGACATGAAATGAACCCACCTGTAGACTGCTACAGTGCTCTCCTTTCCCTCTCAACCCTCTCTGAGCTCCAGCTGCATATTCCAGCCTACCCACCTTGAGCCAGAGAGGATGGCTGATTTTTGGACATTTTCCTCAAACAGATAGAGAGGTTAGTCTTCAGCTTTTGGAGTAATATTTTCATAATTTAAATCACCTCTTCACCAAACATTAATTTTTTTTTTGAAGCATTACCTTCAAACTTCTGTCCTTCCTAGGTCTAACCACGGAGCCTCATATCTACTAACCTGAAAGTCTGGCAAACTGACCATTTGAAGCCAAACAGGAGCTGTAAATTTTCAGTGACAGGTAAACTGCTAGTCCAGAGGAGTTGATACTGCATCAAACTGCCTCTCCTGTCACCATAATCATTATTTCAGAGCTGAATGGATAAAGGTACAGGTTCCTACTGTGAAATGAAGGAAATTGAGAAAAAACATCAGAGGCTCAAAGAACATAGCTTATTCAATGAAATTAATTTGAGAGGAGGAAAAAATACCCTCTATAAATCAGTTAGGAGATAAAACATTAAAGCAGAAATAGATATGAAAGTCAGAAGAGATGTTAACCTGAAAACAGATGTGTTCCAAGGAGAAGAACCAGCCTGCAGGCTGATTGTTAGGACAAAATCTCTAACCAGCTGCTGATTTTTTGCAAAAATAAGAAGTGGATAAAAAGACTACACACTTTTAAGGTGTACTTTGAATGTCTTGTTTGCTGTACCAGAAGATTGGATAGAGAGCTCAAGAATTCCTCTCTGCTCTGTTTTCTTTCACATAAGTTCAGAGATGCTAAGTCTACCAGGGGCTGTTAGACATAATGATCCAAATCCTGTCTGAGGCAGTCCCTAACCTGCTGTCTGCTGGAAGCCTGGAAGATGCACCAGAGGCAGGATCAGTCTACTATAAAACTTCAGTGTTTCAGATACACTTTTCTTAAATATCTACAACTTAACTAGAAGAAGGTATGAGATTCACCCAAACCTTGACTGGATGTACATGGTTACCCTTGTGTTTTCACAGACTTGTCTCCACCAAATGCTGCTTGATGACCAGGGTTACAAAAACATAAAGCTCTGTTGAAAAGACATCTCCCCGTCTCTATTTCTGCTGTCTGATATAGAAAACACTAGGGACTGTTTCTTAAAGTTGGTAGTCAGGGACCAGCTACATTAAGCTCTGAGAATAGAATCATAGAATCATAGAATATCCTGTGTTGGAAGGGACCCTTAAGGATCATCAAGTAAGTAAATAAGAATAAGTAAATAAATAAATAAATAAAACAATTTGGAGACCTCTGGGATCAGAACAAGGCATTTTACTATATTTTTTTTTTACATTTTACATTTTTACATTTTTTTACATTTTACAAGGCATTTTACATTTTACTTGAGTACCAGCTAAATTAAATGAAATAATAAAGAAATGCATAATCATAAGAAAGCATGCTACAAAGTACAAGGTAGGATAGGTTATGTAAAGAAAGATCTTGTTCATTAGCGTAAAAGAATTCCTCCAGGGAATCAAGAAAATATCACAGTGGAAAATAATTCTCTTTTCCGTTTCAAAAGCCTTCAGTAAAATTCAACAACAGACAGCTCTTTAGGAACCGACTGCACTTGTAAGATGAATAGTTGAGAGATCAGAACTAAAAATTACTTGGAGGATGAAAGAACAGAAATAGTGAGCTTTCCGTATGACAGGTGATAAATTGATATCATTAAGACAGTATCGTCTAATATAGAGAGGGCCCACAGTAGCTGGCAAAAAAAAAAAAAATAGGGTCATGACATATGACAGATACAGAATGACATGAAAGGATTTAGGCTGTAAACTCATGAGCAAAGAGGCAAAGCTGAAGGTTTAAACCTCCAGCAAATATTGCTGTAGCAAGTGTGTGCACACATGCAAGCTATGCATTTGAAAGCCTGAGAATCCAGCAGGCTACACCTTGAAAAACAGGCATGGGAATGTTGTCCTTGATTCTCACAGGGAACTTTTTTTGTGGTTTGGGAAAGGTTAATCTACTTTTAGACTTCAAGATGTACTTGCATCTTTTTGAAAAGGTGATTTCACCCACCAGGCCTACAACCATAGCTGATGGGTGTGCAGTTGGACCTTTGGCATCTGCTGAAATCCCTCACAGGGTCAGCTGAATGTGGCTGTCTCGGGAAACTCACTGGAAACAAGGTCAGGCTGTGGTGCAATGGACAGTGTGGCCTGTGTGTCCTTCCCGTCCTCTGCAGTCAATGAAAACATACCGTTGAGGAACAGAAGAGTTCAGTTCCCAATCTTCACAAAAGCTACATCATTAACTTTGATTTGAAAGAATATAAAGTGAGATGAGTGTCACGGTAGACTATCAGCATGTCCCAAAATTTCATTCATTGAATTTAATCATTTTGTTCCTCCTTCAAAAAATACATACCAAATATGCAACATTCAGGCAGAGTGGATTGTGCCCCTGTCCTTCAGGAACAGTGAGCTCCTATGGGATTTCCTGCACACACTGCTCCTGTTTCACTGCCACATATCTGCAGCCAGCTGAGTCTCATGAGACTATAGGGAAAAGCGAGTACGAGGTCATGCAGTGTCATCCAGAACCAAATCACACACCTCCCATGTGGGAGACAAAAGTGGTTCTCAGGAAACAAGGAAATACCATGTTCATGTCTTGGACCCGCACAAGTCCTTTTCTGTGGGTGCTGTAGCACAATTGTTAGTGTCAGCAGCTGGATATGTCTACCAAACCCCCAGTCCACACTAAAAATATAAAATGTGTCTGTGATTGGGTTTACATTATTCCAGAACATCCAGTGGGAGAGTGTGCCTAAGGAGCACGCTTGCCGATGCTCTCAAGCACAGCTTAAGTTTCACTATTCTGGAACTGAAGAGATGTGAGAGACCTTCATTCTTCAAATCAACCCTGGATCTTTTTTCCTTTCTAAAAAATCCACTCAGACAATTTCTTTCAAATCAGCAAGTGGGAAAAAGCTAAGCAAATATTTTTATTTTGAGCCTATCTCTAACACTTCAGTCAAGTTCAAGCATGGAAGTACATCATTATATTTGGGTCACATTTGAAGCATAGTTCTTTAAAGGAAAAGATGGAAGGCTTCTTTCAGAAAGGTTTTAAAGAAAACTCTTGTTCCTGCAGAAACTATTTCCTTTTTTTTTTCAGCCTTTATTACACATTAGAGTTTGTTAAACCAAGTTTATTGCTGGAGAATAAATTGGTTTATTTATTCTACTGGCTGTAACATCTCTAGTAATATTAGTGGTGATGGCAGGTTTTCATAATCATTTTTCTCTAATAACAGCAACGGAGCTCTCAGAGGATTTCAAGGAATACTTGAATGAGAGCCAGGGACTCTGTAGCTCAACAGAAGTGGGTCCCTGGATGCTTTGGTTGTGGAATGGACTGGTCTTTCAAGCCAAACTTTTTTTGACCCTTCCCATTAGTAAATCCAGCTACAAAACAGAGGATAACTTTGTAAGCTGTCTTTAATTTCTTTATTCCTATCTTACAAGATATGGCATGTGAGATGGGCTGGTTACCATTTAGCATGATAGGACTGGAAATTGTCTCAGCTACCGCAGCCGTACAGTCCTAAGTGGCACTTCATGACATGTTCTAGGACTTCTGTTTTTACGCACTGCTCCGTATAGGTATACACAGGTTGGCTGTGGAGAAAGCTGGCTAGTACTAAACTACTGCCCCATTATCATCCTGTCCCTGTTAATGTTCATGCTAATAGCTTCTCTTTTCTTTTCCCCTTTGCAACCCTTCTTCCCATATCCACTCTTCTGTCCAACCACAACACCTTCCCTCTACATAATAGCCCTTCCCAGATCTCCAAAAATACCTTTAACAGCGTTCTCAGATTGTTTGCACCTGTCAGAGGCAATTGCAAGAGCCAGGCCCTCCTCCTGCTGTAAATCCTCCAGCAGTAAACCTCGAGGTGCTCCAGGCCCCTTCTCCCCATCTCTGCTCCTCCCTGGTCCTCCCCACCTCCACCTCCCCAGCCATCGCCCACGTAGTATGGACCAAACTGTTTGGCAGCACCTCTAAATGAGATCTGGTAAATGATCTAGTCCCACACAAAGCAAAACATAAAAATCTTCCTCCTCTCAAGCGCTGGGGGGGATAAGTAGCCCATTTAGCTGATCCAGCTGAGAGCCCGGCTGCAGAAACAATGCGAGGAGCACCACTGAAGGGGGCAGCAACCTCGGGTGGATGAGAGTGAGAACACACAGCTGGGGGAGGCAGAAAAAGAGGTGGAAAGCTCTTCAGCCAGCTCTGCCTGCAAGGGAAACATAAGGGAGAGCTGCAGGTGTATTTTACAGGCTGAGTGAAATAAGTTAAATTCTATTAGTAGGTAGGTCAATTTAAATTAAGAGCATAATGCTAAAGAAAACAACACAACAACAGATGAACAGGAGACGTGGGGCAAGTGTTTTCTTGGAGAAACTGTTTATTTGCTAAATTATTTTCTGGCAGGAATACGGCGGGGTTATTTCATATGCTTTCTTGTTTTGAGTGGCTGGATGCCTTATATGGGTAAAAGAGGAAATAAAATATATTTTTTCCAGTCTGTTCCTTTTTTCCAGTAGTCTCTATTTGTATTAACAACAGAAATCCACACACCCCCCCAACAACAAAAAAAAAAAACTTTTAAGCAAACACATGAAAATGTGATACATTTGACTGAAATTTCCAATGAGTTGCAAGGGTATAATCAAAATATCAAAATTTCCTTGTGTCAAAAACTGTCATATAAAGACAGGGAAACTGTACTAATATTACATGATTCTTACTTACAGCTATTCAAAGGCAAAATCAGTGTAAGGCAAAGAAGAGGACTCATTAAAATTGTGAAAGTGCTGTGTAGTGTGGGATTGCAGAGGCCCCCAGGGTTCAAAAAGCAAATAGTGAAAGTAGCTACAGAAGGCTTAGCCCAAAAAGGTTTTCATATGGCCAGTTAGTTTATACCATGTCTGAGGAAGAAGATTGAGAAACAAGGCTGTGAAAATCCCAGCTGTCTACTACCTGCAGACCAGTCTGCAAGCCTAAAACATGCACACCTGTAAGTAACCAAAAGAGTTGCTTCCAATAAAATATTTACTTTGCCATGTGGTTGGAGAAGCTTTGTTGATCAACTTGCAAAAGGCTTTGCGTTACATGCTGAATTTCCTCTTCCAAATGGAGAAGAGTTTGGAGTCGCTTGGTACTGACACATAAAAAAGCAGCTATAGCTCTGTCACAGAGCAAAATTGCTCCAATAAACAAGCATTAATCACGCACATTATGCACCACATAATACATGTGAGCCTGTCATCCAGCAAACAGCTACATCTTTGAATAAGATCTCTTTCCAAATTAGGAGAACCAAATTACACAACCCGACAGCTGTTTGCTGACCTACCTAAAGCAATTTGGTGGTCTCAGTCTGGTCCCTCGCGGGCAGGTGCCTGCCTCACAGGACACATCAGCCCCACCTGCACTAGCCACGGGCTGGCTGGCAGTCTCAGCAGGAGGACCAGGTCAGGGCTGGCACTGAAAAGGCTTTTCCCCTGCCCAGGGTTGATCCTCCCCACTGCAGGCTACGAGGACAGACTGGGGATGCCTGGAACGGCAGCACACAGCCAGCTACAGACCCAACAGAGGGGGTGAATTTCCAGTCATCCCAGTCATGCCCACTTTGGCCAACAAAACAGAATCGCTAAACAAAGGTGAATTTTTGGAAAGAATGTTTAGGATGCCATGGTTCTACTTAGTAGGAGTCTTGATTTTTTATCTGGCCAGAAATCCCTTCCTGAATTCAGTGATAATGGCCTTGGTTTTCCAGGCTTACTCACATCCAGTACCTTCAAGCAAAGCATGAGAAGTAAAGATCATGGGCTTTTAAAGCTTTATTTTACAGTCTTTGCTTGAGATTTTCATTACGCTGTAGAATAAAGACTTGTGCTATGCTAGGGAATTAAGTCAGCTATGTTATACCCACTCTGCATACAAGAAACTTCACGCAAAAAGAGCTTATGTATTTGGCAGAAGTCAGCTGCATACATACCTCAGGCATAACTAGTCCAGAGAGAGAACTGAGATATCCCAAGCATCAGAGCGCATACTTAAGGCAGTAAAAAGTCAACTATTTTTCCACACAAAACTTTAAGATGTCAGACTTCAGAATCATTCAATCTTCAGTCTTCAAGGACCTTTACTGAGCAACTTTCTTCACAATAAATTTAACAGTTTCATTTTTTTTCTTCTATGTTAGGACAGAATAGGCAAAAGAAAGACTCCCAGTACTCCTGGAGTAGATTCTCCACACTTGATCAAAAAAAAGAGCATCAGGACCTTGCCTCTCTGAAATAGCACCTTGTTCCAAGACTCAGTAGTTAAGAAAGCAGCTCTGAAGGCATTAATATAAAATCTAAATTACTTGTTTGAATGCTGCCATGGGCATTTAACTGGTGTCACTACCACCTTAGCTTGATGCAGAAACTCTGAAATTGAATGGCAAGAGCTTTTGTTTCTGATGCATCTGTAAATAATTAGCATTTCTTTGTTGAACACTAATTGTGTCCACCATGCAGCTGTGCCAGCAAAAGTCTCAGAATAGATGTCATAAATAGCCATGAACCAAATTGTCTCCTTACTCCCGGCTGACCCCAGAACATCGGTGTTGTAAGTTAGAGTGCAGCATGGCCTCAGGGGCCAAATTCACCTCTGGGTGAATCTGTGCTGTTCGGTTTTATGAGTCATGCATTTATTAATCAGCCTCACACAGTGAGGAGCTGCTGTTTGTCGGGAGCAATCATGATAGCTGGTAACCTCTTTATCCAGCCTTGTTTTTGCCACGTGACTTACCGTGAAGAAAAGACCAGAGGGGACGGGGTGATGAGCCACACAGCTTGCGCTTGCTCAGCAGCACCATGCTGAGTTTCTCTTTAAAGAAGAGGACACCTGTGGATCCCACTGCAATGCTCTTTTCATTTTCAGCACTCTGGATGTTGCTGTACACAAATAACTCCCTTCTCCATCGGTTCATACCTCTTCATGTCTGAGAGAACATACTTCACCACCAGTTGGGGAATATTTGCTGCACCTGTAACTCCCTCTCTGCAACTATTTCACTCCCTCCACCTCTGTTTCCAAGATTTTCCAACTTCCAACACTTCCAGCTGTCCTACCAGTATCGGTGTTCACACTTTTTTTTTGCTCTTTTTCCTTCATGTGCCTTGGGTTTGTTCCTCGATGGCTCTCCAGTTTCCCAGAGTATCAGCAACATATGCCTATGACACCAGCACTTCACCTGCACTCCTCCTACGTACCACACACACACAGATACTATCTTTTTTTCCCTCTATAATTTCAACTTCCTTTAATATGAAATCAAGCTTTCAGGTGAGATTGATTATTTTTGGTTCTGAACTTGAAAAATAAGAGTGAGATCAACATCCTCCAGCACCTTTCTGAGACTGGCTTCTTATTTCCTTCCTGACAAATGTCAGAACATGAAGCATTCAAGAAATTTAAAACTGTTATTAATATGTTCTAAATACCCTTTCATGTTTCTTTTGGCTGAAATAACTATAACTTCGTAACTTCACTTTAGCCATCCCATGACTCATTTTTTCAGCAAATAATGATTTGCAAAAGAAAAAAAAATCTTTATTTTTTAATGTAATTTTCCTGGCCAACCTCTGGACACCTATATTCTCTTCTGCTTTACTCGCACCTTCACTTCCTCAACATCTGTTTTCCCTCAAGCTTTCAAAAACATCCTCTCTTGCTTTACCTTCCAAAGTAGCTGTTATTGGAGCATCTCATCTGCTGTATCCCTTTATTTCTCCCGCAGTCCATGAAATTCCCCTCCAGGTTTTATTGATCTTTTCCCTTATTGTTCTCTACTTTTCTTCAGGAAATCATCACCATATGCTTGCTCTATTGCCATTCTCTTTCCCCAAGTGGCATCTTCTTTTGGCCGTTGTTCCAACCAATATACTTGGCTAGGTCTGACTCAGTATGGCCTTTCTTATGTTAATCCTAATTGAAAGTACAGCCTGAATCTCCGCATCTGTCTTCTTCCATGCAACGCAATATCCTACCCCATTGCTGTGGCATTCTGGCCAAAATATTTAATCTCTCTCCTAAATTTAACACAATCAGAGCTGAACTCCTGGACATGAGTTCTGGACCACAAAATAAAATGTATAGATGACAGTGTCCAGGCTTTAAATCTCATTCAGACTCTCATTCTAATAATGGTATTGCCCTCAACATAAAAAAACTATATGACCTGAGACTACTCCTTCTCTATCATTTTGACTGTCATTCCCATGCATTAACTTGCTGCTGTTATTCCTTATGCCATATGAAACTTCACACTTAGCCTTTCATTCTTGATTTCATGGACCCAGATAATTTTACTTCTCTCAGCTTCTTCATGCCTCTTTCCTTAATGATGACAGTAAAGACAGAAGAGTGTGGTAGCTATTTTCACACCCTTTGTCCCATCCCATCCATTGCTGGCAGAATGGTCCCACCAATGATATTGCCTCATTCTAATCCCTGCTTATATTTAATTTTGTTCATGACACTCATTTTCAGTGATTCATTTCATTCATATTTGGAGAGAAACATGGATAGGAGAAGACTGCTTGGACTTTAGTACAATGGAAATATGTTTGCAGGAGTGATAAAACACTGAAGAGTGGATGGAGGCGGAGAAGTTAGTACTGTTTAAATGGAGGGAAGGTGGGTACTCAATGCAATGTGGCAGCTCCTGGAAACAAACCAGCGTAAAGGCTCCTCCCGAGGAAAGTTAATGATGCAGCTCAGGCAGAGACACTCCATCAGCAGCAATGAGATGTTAACATAAGGCAGCCCAGTTTGCTGGGTTTTAATTCAAGGGGCTGTCTTTCTTTCAGTAGTAAAGTCAGGAGCTGGAGGGGGTAGGTTGCTGCATGAGTGAAAAATAATTGTGTAATGCTAGCCAAAAGAAAAAATTCTTTGTAGTAGCAACTTGAGGGCAACTAGCCTCTTTAAAAGCCCACACAGAGCAGAACTGGCTAAGCATTTACCAATTTAGAAAGCAAGTACCACTGAAAAAGTTGGTTTGCTAGACAATAGGTTGCATCTTCTACTGAACCCAGCTGAACTAATTAAGAGGAGCACAGTCCAAGAGCACTTTCCTGTTCAGAGTTAATATTCCCATTCTCTTTCATTTCACAGATCTCAGACAGTCTGCCACTCTTCGTTATTTTTATTCCTTTTTGTATATTTGCTATCATCTTCAGATCTCTGCTAATTCCTACAATATTGAACTACAAATTAGATTTATTTATTTTTGAAATAAGTGCTCCTAAGCTGATAATGAAAACATTTTCTGTGCCATATAATTATACACAGAAAAAGAATAGATATCCTATGAAGTGAGCCAGCTCGGACAAAATGAAGAATTCAGGAGGAGTTTGGCAGAAAATTTGACTGGAGTAGGATGTAGTAAGGACTAGTATTTATGGTTACCTTTGGCTATGCAAAATATAAACTCATTTCATAGGATCTGTATTCTTTTTCTATGTATAATGCTATGGCAGAGATCTAAAGATGATAGCAAATATACAAAATTTGACACACACCATTTTCTCAACTTTCGTAATAATAACAACCCAACCTTAAACTTTTACTTAACCAGCACAAAGTCCTGGCCACCGTGACCTGCAGTCACAGATGTCTCTGCAGCAAAGCAATCTCACACAGAATCACCACTTATTTGAAAACTATGAAATATCTATGTGAAAAATAAATCTTAACAATCCTAACTGCATGTTTGTGAAGCTTCAAAAAGAATACTTAATTTTAAAAAAATGGTAAAAATTGTAGTGTCAGGATTTTTCTATCTGCAGCAGGTTTAGCTGACGTAACTGCCAGCTTACAGGGCTGAAAGCAAAAGCATTGGCAAGAAAAAATAAACAAACCTAGACCATATATTTCACACAGAGAGAACTTCTGATGCACAAATGTGCAATTTCCACCAGTTTGTATTTTGACAAGATCCCATTAAAACCCATTGGCCACAGTATATCAGATGAAATTTACACATACCTTCAAATTTTTCTTCTCAGTTTTTGTCTTTGGAATTTTTATTTAAAGCCATCCACATTGTTCTGAGTAGTTAGACCAGCGTTACACATTTTTTTTCACAGTCAAATAAACGTCAGTCTCCTTTACCAGCTGCGACCATATAATTACTTGATTGTGTTGTCTTGGATCTGTAACAATAAGTTAGCATGTAACAGAACTGAATTTACTGAACAGCTTTAGAGCACTTCAGCTGGCAGATTTCTACTGTACTCATGCCCACAGCAATCTTGGCCCAGTTGCTTCTGTGGCTGTGACTTTTAACTAAGTACTTATATCAAGAAGCTACTTTCACAACACTGTCATTCAAAAGACTGCATAACCAACACTGCTAGATCCAAGTCATGATGTTTACACAGCTAGGTATACTGAGCCATGTGGAGACAACACAAATATATGAACAAATATGTGCAGGTATTTGAGCACACAATGCCCCACTTTGCATACATTAACATAGGAAATATGCTTGCAAATAAGCCTTGTCCTTACTTCCCTGAACCATCAGTCCTTTGATGGGACTGATTACCATATTATTTTAAAACTTTTTTTAGATGAATAATGATCAGAAATGCAATCACTTGTGTTGTTTCTATATAGCACCACATATCTAAGTCAAAAGCAAATCTTACCAGTAAAGTCCAAGGCAAAGAAGGCATTGGAGAAGGTGACTCAATGTCCCCATTTAGCAGCGGGCCCAAATTTTCCCCGGTCTTCTTTTTGCTGCAATGTACTTGTAGGAACTCTTCTCTTGCCAGATTCAACTCTACATAGACTTAGCTTTCTTAGTCTCATCCCTGCAAATCATAGAATATCCCGAGTTGGAAGGGACCCATAAGGATCATCAGGTCCAACTCCTGGCACCACACAGGTCTACCCAAAATTTTAGACCATGTGACTAAGTGCACAGTCCAATCTCTTCTTAAATTCAGACAGGCTTGGTGCAGTGACTACTTCACTGGGGAGCCTGATCCAATGTGCGACCACCCTCTCGGTGAAGAACCTCTTCCTGGTGTCCTGCCTAAACTTCCCCTGCCTCAGCTTAACACCATTCCCGCGGGTCCTATCACTGGTGATTACGGAGAATAGGTCACCTGCCTCTCCACTCCCCCTCACGAGGGAGTTGTAGACTGCGATGAGGTCCCCCCTCAGCCTCCTCTTCTCCAGGCTGAACAGGCCCAGTGACCTCAGCCACTCCTCATATGTCTTCCCCTCTAGGCCCTTCACCATCTTCGTCGCCCTCCCCTGGACACTCTCCAACAGTTTCATGTCCTTTTTGTACTGTGGCGCCCAGAACTGCACACAGTACTCGAGGTGAGGCCGCACCAGCGCAGAGCAGAGCGGGACAATCACCTCCCTTGACTGACTAGCAATGCCGTGCTTGATGCACCCCAGGGTACGGTTGGCCCTCCTGGCTGCCAGGGCACACTGCTGGCTCATATTCAGCTTGCTATCAACCACAACCCCCAGATCCCTCTCTGCGGGGTTGCTCTCCAGCGTCTCATCGCCCAGTCTGTACGTACAGCCAGGGTTGCCCCGTCCCAGGTGCAGGACCTGGCATTTGCTTTTGTTAAACTTTGTGGTTGGTGATCACCCAGCTCTCCAATCTGTCCAGATCTCCCTGCAAGGCCTTTCCACCCTCATCCGAGTCCACAACTCCTCCAAGTTTGGTGTCATCAGCAAATTTGCTCAAAACACCTTCTAGTCCTACATCCAAATCATTTATAAAAACATTGAAGAGTACTGGCCCTAAAATGGAGTCTTGAGGGACCCCACTAGTGACCAAATTTGAACAGCGTCCCCATGTTTCTTGCAAGCCATCTGTTACTTCTTTCACCTCTTGTATACTTTCTCCTTACATTTAAGCTTAGCCAGGAGCTCCTTTTTCATCCACACAGGTCTCTTCATTATTTGCAAAGATGAGGTCCAGCAAAGCATCTTCCCTCACTGGATCCTTGATTGCCTGTGTCAGGAAGTCATTATCAATGCACTCCAGAAACCTGCTGTATGGTTTGTGCCCTGCTGCGTTGCCCTCCTATAGATATTGAAGTGAGTCAAGTCCCCAGTGAGAAGAGCATGGCGTGTAAATGTGAGAATCTTTCCAGCTGTGTGAAGGAGGCCTCATCTACCTCTTCCTGATCAGGTGGTCTGTAGCAGACACCCACCACAACATCATCCACATTGGCATGCCTGCTAATCCTGACCCATAAACTCAGCTGGCTCATCATCCATCCCTAAGTAGAGGTCCACTCATCTCTGACCTCATCCACCACCAGGACACCGAAACTATTCTGGAGCTGCAGATCTAGAAGAGGGGCAGGAGCTGTTCTCCAGTGCCAGTGCTCACCAGCTTCCAGCCTTCCTCATCCTGAGAGTCTCAATTTCGAGGTCCCATAAGCACAAACACTGCCTGCATCTCCTTTGGTAAAGCTGGGGATTAGGTTATGGTAGCTGCAGGGTCTTGGAGATGTAGTCAATCTCCTCTTCATCTCTGATGCTGTACTTGTCTTTGCTTTAGGAGAGGTCCAATCCAGGGGTTTTTGGTTAAAAAACATTCCCTGTTAAGAAGAGATGTTAAGGCAATAGCAATCTTATCCTTCAAAACTATTTATAGTTAATGAAAAATTGGAAAGATGACATCTGAGACACAAGGAATGTCAAGGAAGTCCAGTTTATAGGAGAGGCTACATACACATGGACCTGCAGTCACATCCTCAGGTCACTAAGGCTCTTATAACTTTCCATAGCTGCATGTATTTTATATAGAAAGCTAACAATAAAAACAGCACATATGTGAGTTGTCAAGAGCTAAGGACAATTCTTTAAATATAGGAAGTACAAGCATAATCTGTAAAATCCCCAATGCATCTGTTATAATGAAGAAAATATTTTTGTAGCAGATATCAACTGATTAATGATCAGTTAACCAAATGATGCTTTACTAAAATTACTTTCATGAAGTGGTTGGTAAAAATAATAGGATAAATATAATTAAAAATGATAGTGGGCTGCCCCAGTGTGATGGAGAGAACCAACAAAACTTGGAATATGGCCCAAGTATAGACCTACTTGGCCACTGATATGTAGTCTATAAAGTGTTTGGGGCTACATGGTTTACTAAATGGTTATGTTTACATGGTAATGACCTAATATACTTACAATTAAAATAACAGTGGCTTTACGTTATACAAATTTTCTGTAGTTCATGAGTGTAGTTTACATGGATAAATGAAATGTTTGATATCCCACCAGCAACTGAGAAAAAAATGTAAAGTAACATGTTGCATTTTGAATGGTTGTAGTCAGCTAAGCAAATAACTCACCAACTAGAATATTAAATGAAGAATGTCTTTTAGTCAATAAAATTTGTTTGAGTGGTTAAGTGAATACCAGGGAAATTCCAAGATCCGAAGGGAGGAAGTTACACTCACAAATGGAAAACTTGTAGGAGAAGACCACCCACTAACAATACAGCAGAAGTCAAACATCCATTTTAAGCAAAACCATGAGGAAACAAGTATGGAAGGTAATCAGTGTAAAACATGATTTTATGGGATAGTAGGTTTCATTATACATAAGTACACCAGTTGCTTCATGTAAGATGATTTTTGGTACTGAAAATTGAGTTTTCCTACAAATCATTTAACTTATTTCAACATGACATTTTAATTATATTAAAAATAGCTTAGTCTGTAAAATGGACAAAAAGCTAGTAATATGACTTAAAAAAAATATTTGCTAATGGGAAATCATCATCTAGAGAGAATATTTATTTTAATGTGCTACAGGAACTTATTATTAACAGAGCTAAAATTATAAGGAGAAATTATAAAATAGCCAATGATAAAATTTGCAATGGGAATATTACTTGGACAACTCACACATACAGAACTGGTTTGCTTGCTGTAATGAAAGTAAAGTAGACATTCAAAGAAGGAATTTCTGGTAGGATGCAGCTCCTTCATGTCAAGGTATAGTGGTTAGAAGGTAAACTAGCACAACTCAGATTACAAGTAGGGAGCAAATTTTGTTTGCTCCAGTGACAAATTTCATCATTTAAAGTCCACAAATCACAACTGTATTTCTTTCTCAGAAACATGATATAGTTCAAGCAGTTGTTACAAGCTTAATTACTTATTACTGGTTGAGGATCTGTGGTACACAAGGTGCCAGACTACACAATCACTAACAGATTTTTAGGACTACAGGAACATCTGATGTTAGTGATTAATACAGCTAAACATGCAGAATGAAAATATTTCCTTGTAACTGTGATTTCTCTAACATTTGTTTGTTGTGTATTATATATTCATGTGTATCATAGAAATGCCTTATGATACTGCTGTGAGCTCCTGGAGGAAAGGATAGCTGGATTTTCTTGGGTTTTGAACAAATGGCAGGACATGTAACAGAGCTATTGACAGTCACTGGATCGTATAAATGGATCTTCCCAAAAGATTCCAACAATGTCTCTCTCTTATTCTAAATTGAAAGAAAACAATGTTACTACATGCCAGAATACGTTTGTAGATCAGGTCAATACAGTACATGTCACCCCTGTATACTGAATAGCAGGAGAGACCACATGATTGATGTTTTCTATACCTAAATATTTTCATGATCACAGGCAAGCAGCAACTCTTTACTGGCACCAGTGTATAATGATGTTTGCACAAAAGACCAGACTCAAAGTTGAGTGTTTCTCAGTGCTAGACAAGGTCTTGGATCAATATCTGATATCTGTGGAACATATGAAACATATGCTGCCTTATTAGAAATGCAAATAATTCTTATTCAGACATGGACATCATACATCTGGGAATGAAAATAAAAAATATCTAATACTTCTATGTAGCAGATAAGAAGTAATCCATCATGAATGAATGAAATCAAGCTAGAAAAATTTCCCCTGGATGCCACAAACCTGGTTCAGTACTTGAGGACCGATAATTCACTGGGAAGCTCCAATGAGGACTGCAGAAGCAGAGTTCTCCTCTGCACAGGCCTTGAAGCAGGTCACTAAATTACAGTCTGTCTCCGAGGTGGCTCTCTAACTCATCCATGTGTTTCCATAAATCCATCAGGCCTGTATCTCAGATAAGTAAAAAAGACTAATTCCTGGTTGACCTGTCTTGGTCAATATTTTTTTCTGGAAATGACCCACATCCAAACAGGCTTTTATGAAACTACCTGTGATTGTCACTAGAATGGACTTATTTCTAGACACATGGAAAGCAATTCCATTTTTTCCACATATATATAAACTTTCTTTTTTTTAATTTTTAAAATGTTTTCACAAATAATGTTTCGATGTAGAAATAAAATACCATTAAATTTTCTTGATGAGAGTTGATGTTAAGAAGCATTTTTTAAACATTTAAATGAGAATGTATGGGTTTTGTTGTTTTTCCTGAGACTTGATTCTGAGAAACAGCAATTTTAATCCCCCCCCCCCCCCCAAAAAAAAAAAAAACTACTGATATCAACCATGGGGACGATTCCTCTGTAACAACCTGTGGCTTGTCTGCAGACCATAATTAGTTAGAGAGATCATGATATAGAGCCTCTCCAAAGAGGATAAGAGTGGTAGTTCTCTATGGAGAAATAGAGCAACCTTTTGTACCTGGTAATTTAAGGAGCAGCAACAGGCTAATATGCAGACAACGCCGGGTGTAGCATGTGGTGTGGTTCTCAGCAGAACAGCAGGCCCCTAATGAGGTCTAGTAGTGGATAGCAGCTGGTAAACTCGGTGCTCAAGCAGGAGGCTCAGAGAGCCTTTATTTGCTAACAAAAGGCTGTAAATTGCTCAAAGGCCTGAGTAGGCAATGAGAACATGTTCATATGGTCAGCCAATATATAAATTTTCAAAACAAATATTACAATATATACATTTTCTTTGCAGCGGGAGGCAGTGAAATTTCTGAGTTCTGGAAGGTTCAGAAATAAATCAGATACAGGCTTAATGCTAGGTTTAGTCTCCCCAGAAAGTAGAGCTGCTCTTCTCTCTCCATTGCAGCAACTGGACTACATATACATATCTAACGTATTTGCATTTAATTTTCAGCATACAATAATTTCATTTGACCACTCACTGCACAGGGTTAGTAGATGAACAAATAATTTACTGTATTCCCCTGCCACTTGAGTCTGAGAACTTCTGAAGTACAATGGATGGTGAAAGATGAACTATAAATCAATCAAAGGGCTTTGACAAAAGATATCATAACCCATAAGTTCAAAGATCAAGTGTTTGAACAAGATCAGAAGCTGGGATTTACTCAGATTTTGTTATGCATCTGGCCATAGCAATTGTTTTCTTTATAGAATTAGTTTAATTCCACTGGTACACAATTTTGTTTTATTACATGTTATAAGCGTGTTTCAAAAGTAGTACATTGCTAGTAACAGATTAGTCATTATTGCCAACACATGACTCACTGGATCTCAGCCCCCTCACTAGAACATGAAGACTACTTTGTTATCACAGCAAATACTAATATATTTTTTTCATTGTTTCCTGAAAACTATGTAAATAGGAGACAGAAAAAAAAATGTGATTAAAAAGCAAATGAACTTCACTCCTGATCATTGTAACAAAAAATTAATTTTTTTTATGTTAGTAGCCTTAATATAATTTCCAGTGAAGCTCTGGTGATAGCAGAAAACCTGAAGACAAAATGTACTCGAGGAAATCCATTCTTTAATTCCCCATCTGCAATGAATAGGCTTGAGGTTTTGTGTTAGAACCCTAAATGTGCAAAACAAATGTCTTCAATACTATTTTAAATTATTAAGGATCAATATCATTAGGCAAAATACATGGATAGCTTTTCCTCAAAACTTGAGCTCATTCTTTTTCCTGTATTGTGAAATTGAGAACAACTTGAAACAGCCTCAAAGATTCTCTTGCATTATTCTCATTAGCTAAAATCTGAAAATCACCATACTTTGAGAATGAGATTAAATGATTGCCAAGTAATATATCAAATTACACCAAGCTGGTTCAATCCATTTCTCCATTAAATCACAGACTTGCAGGGTTCCCATAAGCTTCAGAAACAGCAAAGGCAGTGTTGTCCATTCTGTATTGTGAAGTGGATCGTGTGTGATGTGCTGGGAAGAGGGGGATGGATCGAGTTCCCCAGGAGCTCCCCCAGAGATAAGGCAGGATGTGGTTTGGCTGTCTCTCAATCATTTTTGTCAGGTACATTTTAGGAAATAAAAGAATCAGTAGACACAAACCAGTAGTAGTTATTTCTATGTAACAAGTATGGTAGTTGGCTTGGTTTCTTTTAAATAGAATCTGCTAGGCAGGACTACAACATAATAGAGTATTTTACATTCTCAATGATAAGAAAAGGAACCCCAAGGCAAAACATAATTTAATTAACTCTTTTGCAGGAAATTATGATTATCAGAACTCATTGAAGTTAGACCAGTGTGTAATCATCTACAGCTTTCAGAAAATAGGTGCTACTTTAACTTTGATGAACTTGACTCAATAGCACACCGTCTGAATAGGTTCTCATTTGTGAGTATTCATTACCTATTCAAAGAGCTTTTGGTGCAAAGTAAATTCTCAGGGCTGTAGATCCAGACCTCTGCTAGACTTCTAATAATGTTATCACAAAGGCAAGGTGTTTGTCATGGTTTCCTTCTTATATCTATATTTTAAAGTGGAGACTGGAAAGATTTTATGCTGTCTTTAGCAACAGTGGTGTCAAGTAATTGATAAATGTGAAAAACAAATATTCAAGAATTTCTAGATATGGAAAAAAAAAAAAAGATAATTTGGGCTATGTATTTTTGGCTCAGTGGATTTCTAAACCTAAGAGTAGACTTCTAAAAATTGAAAGAGATTATTATATTGCCAGATTACATCAACCTCCATTCACAAATATGGGTATCCCAATTTAAAATGAAAAGCTGACCCGTAAAGACTTTTCAGTAGAATCTTGAAAGGGTGCATGTAAATATGCATACGTGTTCCAGTACCGCAGAAATAAATATACTAGGATTTTGCTGCAGATTACTTTGAGGCCAAAATTAAGTCCTCAAAGTGTGCATTATGTAGATTAGTTTCTAGAAATAAAATATCTCGATGTATTGTTTTGGTAAAACACTTGTTAGCAACTATTGATTGAGTTATTTGGGATAAAAAACAAGGTGTGTAGTAATATAGATCTTTATTCTATGTAAAAATATGTTGTTAATGATAGTTTAGTTTCTGAGACAATGGAAGCAGAAATTGACCCAAAAATCTGTGTGGAAAAGATGAGAAGCAAAATCAGTTACTTTTTAAATTCATGTATATTTGTGAATATTCTGTCATTAGGAATATAAATATCTACAAGTTACTTTGTAATTCCAATGTGTAAGAAAAATATGTATCACACCTGTTATTTATATTAAAATACAGTAATTAATCTTGTATGGTAGATTATTGTATAGGTGCAAAAAAGGCTCTGATTATGAATTATGATACCGTAGCTGTCCTATAAGTAAGAGTAACTCTCTAAATGAACCATGAGCTTAATTTTCATGATGTTGTAAGTGAAAAAAATTTCAGCCACCCCACCCTCAAAAGCTACCAAATGGCTACAGAAAACTTTCAAATTCTGTAGAAAAATAAACAAACAGAAAGTACAAGACAATTTTAGTCTTTTAATGATATATTTATCAACTTTGTTGTTTCTTGTGAGTAGTCTGTCTCGTCCTAATCAACATTTTGCAGCACTGCATGGTGACTGGGATATAATGCAAAGACAATGGCTCCCTGGAGAAAAGTCTGAGATGGGGCCAATTGCCAGAGAGAGAGCCCATGCCTGAATAATGGGGGTGAAATGCTAGTCCTATTGACATTAATGGCATACTCCCAATTATTTTATTATGACACGATTTCAGCCCTGGGGAGAGGGAACAATGACCGTCATTGCAGGGAAAGATACACTTTAGTGCTTGTTTTATTCCCTCTGATTTTTTTAAAAGAAAAAATTGTTATTTAATCCTTGTGAGGTCTCCTCAGCACCGCTGCTTTATGCTACATTCTTAGGCATTTGTAAATAGAAAAAGTATTGTGCACTTTCTGCAGTTAATTTCCCTTTCCAAAACCTTTCCCCAAAAGGCTGTTGAGTTCAGAAGGGCTGCAGCAGACAACTGATGATCTCGTATGATTTGTTTTTTGGTGGTTGTTTTTTTGTGGTTTTTTTTTTACATTGTTGTTGTTGTTGTTGCCTTTGTTTTTTTCCTTTTCAGTCGATAAACCAGTTTCAGATCATCTGATGTCAACTGTGAGCAGCTTTTTTTTTTGGTTGGTTGGCTTTGCTGGAGGCTAGTCCTAAGGACCTGGCTGTATAAAAGCATCTCACACTCAGAAGGAGCCTCTCAGCCCTGTTGTGGCACCGGCATCTGCTTTGTGTGCGGGGATGTGCAGAGAAGCTTAAGTAAGTGTGGGAAAACAGCAACTGCAGATCAGGATTTGCCATAAGGCAAGACCTAACACATAGCTCTTTCTGGTTCACCACAAACAGATGGAAAAACACATAATAGGCTTCAGCTAAAAGTCTTCTGTTCTATTCTCTTTCCTATGAATATACTGCTGAGAAATTAGCAAAGTTGTTCAAGAACTCAAGAACACTCACAGAGAAAGTAGCTGCATAGTTGCAAAGCCTCTTTCTACTATGATTTTCATATAAATATGGGCTATTAACTGCATATGTGTCCAGTGCAGCTCACAATGAACACACTCATTTTTACACACCCTGATTTTTGAGCAACACAATAATTTTTAACGGCACAAAGCAAAATTAGGCTGCTCAAATACACATCCTGAGTCCTCAAATGCAGGAAGAAGAGGGGGGTGTCATTCTGCAGAAAAGAGACACACACCCATTTATTTTTCCCCTGTGTGACCTTACAGAGTTGGGAAGCAAAACAAGTAGCAGGAAAAGACTATGTCTATACCTGTGGCTGCTCAGTGAGGCTCAGGTAAACCCCCTACAAATACAGGTAATGGTAATAAGACTCTTCTTACCAGCTGTGCTGGTAGGGGTGTTTTCCTTATGCCAGAATCAGCTGTTTAATTTGCTGAGACTGATCTCAGAAGCTCTTGGATTTATATTCTCCTGTAGGCATTGTACACTTTTTGGGGTGCAATGGTGGGGTGGGGTGGGGGGGTGGGGGGTATGGGTGAGAATGAGCAGAGATTTCCCTCCTGCAAATTGGGCAGAGTACATAGGTTTGCTGTGTGTTCCTCCTGTGTCCCCCTAGCACTTCAGGAACCTTTGGGGAGTTGGGGGGGAAGGCAGCTGAGAAATAAGTTCAGGTAGGATGCAATGTAACAGCTGTCCCCCTCAAAACCACTGATTACATACAGGAAACAAGTCTCTTTTAGCTCCCATAGCATAAAGACAAAAGGGGGGACTCAAAATGGCCAGAAGGATGTGATTAGGCACCTTAGCGTGGTTTTGTGTCACCTAACCTGAGACCACTACACTTTTAACCATCTACATCCCAGTTAGTCACCCAAACTGTATAACCCACAGTAATAAACGGGCACTTCTAAATTGCATCTCACCTTAACACAAACTATAGGTCAAAGGGCTATCTCCTAGGAATGCCTATTTCTCTCTCCATTGATTACACAGAGGGCCTGTTGCAGCTAATTCAGACATCAGTATCTCTTTAGGTATTGTCCCCACTCTCCCCACAGATACTTTTATATCCCTGCACACACCTGGATGATTTTGGAAATGTTTTGTGCTCTTTCTGCCAGAGGCACCTTGCATTCAGTGTGTAATAGGGAACTTGGGGTAACATCCCATGCACAGGTTCATCCCTGGTTCCCCCAGGTATGCTCCAGCTGACCCCATGTGTGTATACAAGACACATTTACAACCAATATAAAACCTGTGTTGCATGCTGTATCACTAACTTACACCCAAAACAGCAATCAAGTTAAAGCATTTTCCCTCATTTTTGCTTTCCCTGTGTGGAGAAATCAACCACGCATCACTGCTTTCATACAGACAGAATAAGAGCCTGAACATCCTTCCTCTTACATCTACCTGCAGCCAGAGGAGTTGCTATTACTTCACACTATTGGGAAAGAGAAGACAATGTGGCCCATTATCAGCATGTCAAAGCTGTAGTGAAAATAACTGTTTTTCACAGGCAAGCTAGCCTTAAGAGGAGTCACAGAGGAGCAGAGAGGTCTGCCTGCCTGTCCTGGTGTCTAGCAAGAGAACACAGACAAAAAGTTAAAGCAAAGGTTGATGCCAAATGGCAACTGTTCACTTATTCACGTGTGTGCTTATTATCCTGCACAGGAATAGATTAAAGCAGACTTGCCATGGGAGTGCTGCAGTTGTGGCACAACTCAGTGCCAAGCGATGGAAGTAACAGCGATGGCTGAGCCATCTACTGCTGAGCTACAGAAAGAGCTGTGTTTGGCATGCTTTTGCCTGAGGAAAGGTCTGACAAGCAGATGGAGAGATGGGCAAATGCTCTGCTGCACCATTAGCCAGCATTATGGCAGGATCTTCATTCAGCATGGGGTCTAGCTGCTGTCAGAAGCTTTAGGGGCACCCTACAACTCAGGGAGGGAACCCAGCCACCACTGAACGAGTACCACCACAGGAGACATGTTACTGTGGTTTGAGAGTGCCCAAAAGGGAGAACATAAGATAACCCTGGGTGTTTAACAGCAGGCAATGCCCCAGCAAAAAGGCTGTGAAGAAGTGCAAACAGCACCTTCAAGGTAGGGATGCTAGAGGGGAATGCGAGGAACTCCATAAAAGTTAAGAGGTAAAAATAGCCTGCATCCCAGCCACCCAGGGTCAGGCAGCCTGTGAGGTAAAGCCTTGTGGTTTCAGCCACCCACTGCCCTAGAGCACAGGCACAGCTGGCAGCGCAAGCACAGCTGGAGGTGCAAGCACAGCTGGAGGTGCAAGCACAGCTGGCAGTGTGAGCACAGCTGGCAGCACGAGCACATCTGGCCTCCCTGCCCAGTCCCACGCTGCACAGCCAGCTGGCGGAGCCTCACGCTCCGAGCTCCATGAGCTGCACCCCCTGCCCTCCCACCTCGGAGATGTTAAAAGGGTCATTTCTGTAAGCATCAGGGCGGATGAGTCACCCAGATGTTGGCGTCCCATGGCTGGCAGCTCCAGCTGAAGCTCTGCCAGCAGCAGGCACTGGGAGCAGCCCTTACCCAGGCAGGATCCCTGGTGCCCAGAGACATGTGAGATCACTCTGCAACCTCTTCCAGGTCAGAAATGCTCTCTCCTGTCCAACTGCCTGTTTTCATGGATTGCTCAGGAATTTAAATACCTTTCAAACCTACCCATCCTGCTGAATTTGGCCACAATCAGCTAGTAGGTTCAAAAGTCATGAGGGAGAAGGTACATACAGATATATTCACATGATCGTATCAACACCTTTCCCATGTGAAATCAGGGTGAAATTGCACTTACAAGGCACAGAAATGTCTGAAACAGCCATCTTCCATGGAGTCAGGTGGTACACTTTGCTATACTGAATTCTTCTTCTGAGGAAACAAAAACCTTTGTTATAAAGTTGTATAAACCTTCACCACTTTGCCACTTTGATGAAGCACATGATGATAATCCCAGATTCTGGCTCCTACTGGCACTATAGCCGAATCCAGAGCCTTAGTACATTTTCTTGATAGATGAAAAGCTTCCACTAACTTGTTCTTAACTATTTTTTGTAGTTATTTTTTAATTGTACATCTCTAAGCAGTTTATCTGTTTATCTGTTCTTGATCTTCCTAATAATTATATATTAATGTAAAGCAAATTAGATTTTGATTGCTAATACTTTAAATTAGTGTCATGAGTTTTCAAATAGTTACATGAAAAATAGACATGGCTATGTACAAGAAAAAGCTGTGCTAATATAGTGACCCAGTTCTCCATGGAGCAAGCAAGAGATTTCATATATTCCCTCTCAATGTTCCTTAAGACAATTATATGCAGTTACAAAGAGGTCACATAAAGAAAAACTCCTTGAGATAATATGAATTACAAGTCTAAAAATACAGTTCAGAAAATGATGGCTGATCCTACAAATGCTGAATTTCCTTTAGCCCTTGTTTCCCAGGAGACTGATAGAGCCTAATGAAAATAAATTATATACCGCACTGATTAAGCTGGTTATTAAGTGAAATTCCATTTAATAGAAAATAATCTAGCTTCTACTAGGCAGTTATACTTGTTTCAGCAGGTGATAAATAGATAGGATTCTAAGACAGAATCTTCTTTCTAAGGTATTGCACATCCACTATGTTAATTTCTAATTACAGACTAAAGTTCATAATTGCCTGCATGCTCATTTTGTCTAAACAGAAGATCAGCAAAAGATTTAAAGATTCACCCTTCCTATTTGTCTTTTTACTTTGGCCTGTGTGCCAAACCAATGAAGCAAGGCCCTGAATTTGGCCGACATGTTTCCTAATGTGAAAGATAGGACAGAGACCTGTCAGTACAGAGGTATGCATGGGAAAATTTTCCTCTGCAGAGGCTCATCCTTGGGCAACCTACACCTACTACTGTAGGTCTTTCATTTTCATTTACCTTACTATTAAAATCCAGCTACAAGCACGAGACAAGTCTTTCAGTATGTATAAAAAGGAAAGTATATCTGAAACAATAAGCAACATTGTGCTCATTTCCCCATTCCTCCCAACTGCAGGTACATAGAGTCGAGCACCAGCTTCGTTGAGCAATTTGCAAATGAGCAGAAAACTGCCAATGATGGCAAACCTTCCTGTACAAACACAGAGTTTCATATGCAGGTCCATGTAGATCTACTTTTCACATGACTGGGTGACCTCCAGAGATCGCTTCCAACCTCAGCATTTCTATGATTCTGTGAGATTTTTAACTATACCAAGTTAAGTAGAAAATCACAAATCATATGCAATGTGGCAAAAGAATTCATAGGGTCATATGAACTTGAGCAATATCTAACTTTTGCCTTTACCAAAAGTTTTTAAGTGCAGCTATAGCTTCACAGGAAACACAAATATGTTTTAATTTGAAAAAAAAAAAAGGCCGTGCTGCATTTATTTTAAAAAATCTCAAAAATTCCAGTGTCATAAGTAGGTTTTAGAATTTTTCCCACAATGCTATGTTGACCTTCTTATCAATACAGAATAGCTGAACATGATGGCCCTGCAAAGCTGGCCAGCATTATAGAAATTATTGATGTAGGATTTTTTAAGAAACAATGAAAGGCAAAGTGCTTATTTTCTCTTTCAATAACTTGTTTTGTCTCTTCAGCATTCTTTTTAGTGGTTTTAATACAATCTTGCTATTTTTCAGCGTTTGTTCCTCTTCAGCAAAACTAATTTGTTGAGTGCTTTGAGATATGACAGCTTAACATCATTTGGAGTTTGGGTTGTTTGAGACCTCACAAACCACCTTGCTGAGCATACATTTTTCTGGGAAGTATCTTCATAGGCTACAATGAACAGTGTAATAAAATGTCCTGAACACAATCAAGAATTTTTAATATATCTTATCAGCACAAGAGCCTTTACTAAAACCTTTGTCTTAAAAAATCCTCAGTTTCTCGAAAGCTTATTTTGGTTTTATTTTAACCTTGCTACATATCAAAGTACAAGGATGAAGCTTTGTTCCTGCTGTCAAGACAACCACTGCCTCTTCAGCAGAAAGGAAAAAAAATCAAAAGACTTGTAGAATGCCAGTTGAGTTTGAACCTGAAGGCCACAGTCTCTGAGCACACCTGGTACTCCCCACAAGAGCAGGATACTCAAGAAAATTGAGGCTTCAAATGAGCTTCCAGCTAACAACCTATAATTTCTCTTCAGGGAGTGGGGAAAATGTTAAAGGAAAATTCAACATGACAGTCCCTTTGGTAAAGCGTGAGGAGCAGTTCAAGATGATCTTCAGAATGCTGCAAGACAAAAGCCTCATTACACATAATTACTGCTTACCAGTACCCCAGACTGATAACAAGCTTCCTCTGCCAATTTTCCTCTATCATTATACGAAGAGGTGATTAAATTATTTGACGAATCAACTTTCCTGTGCAATATGGAGTTATTGACCTCAGGTAAAACAGAGCAAGGTCAGGCAATGAAGGGGAGCTAAGTGGCACAGCAACTTGAAAATTTCAACATTCATCCAAAACTTAGCTACAGGATGCAGGAAATATTCAAGGTAATTAGTGAGCTGGTATGTGTTTGACAACAAACAAATATATGTTGTGGCAGTATAGGGTGTGCCAGCCTGCAGGCACCACCTTGTGTGTGTTGCCTCCTTCTGCTTCCCAAGAAGAGGAAGACTCCCAGATGCGATGGCTCCTGGTCTTCCCTGTGTCACCACGGTAGCCCGGTGAGGTGGTGACTTGCAGGGGTCTTTACAAGTTGAGTGAGGCTGCCTGGGGGATTGACAGCAGGCTGCCCAGTGGGAAACTTCTTTGCTCTTCTTGTGGTGTCTGGAACAAGGCAGCACCCACACCATGGGCCACACAGATCACAACGCAGCAGCACCAGGCTATGTACCGTGCTCCCGTACGGTTTGCTGGTGCAGACATGGCCAATTTCTTACACTTCATCATAGCAAAAGATGTTTCTTTTCAAACCAGGATGTTCTTATTCCCTGGTTACCCATTTGCAGACTTCCTTTTGAGGCGCAGGTGGACTACACCAATCCCCTAATTTTTCTTGCTGTACACCTTTGCAATATCAAATTCTGCAACAGAAAAAAAAAATGTGACAGAACAAAAGAAGTGTCTTGATTGAGATTACCTGAATTTTCTGTGTTGAAACACTCACTCAAGTAAGTCTGACTACAAACTATAATAAACAGTATGTAAAGATGAAGAATTGTACCTAGCTCCATGCATACAGCTAACAATGTTTTTCAAAATCTGCTTGATCAGAACCCAAACTAGCCACCTTTAAGGTAAAAAGTGAATAACTGAGCACCCCATGAGGGTGATCATTAGATATCCAACTAGCTCCCAGATGTTGAAGGACACATGCGGTGTGGCCAAAAAATTACCGCCAATTTCTGTTGTGGTAATTGTTCCCTTTGCTGTTAGTCTGTGCTTCAGAAACTGAAGACATGTTTGTTTGTCTGTTTGCATTTTCCTGCTGTTCCATCAGTCCATCAGTCTTCTCCCACTTACGTAGGTGCTAGGAGAGAGAGACAGATTTGTATATGCAAGCCTTGGTCAGCAACAATCATCTTTATTTGGAGCTGCCTTTGCTGTAGGTGCTGTTGTATGAGGCCAAAGGAAGAGGGGAACTTGCGTTCCCACCAGGTATGTGCTGGCAGGACAACTGCCCAAGTGCAACGTTTGTCCCACTGCACGGACCGCACAGCTCCTGCCCAGGCTGCATTCTACAGACTTTACAGTCCACCAGTGGTTTATTCAGAGTGCAATCACTGTGCAATACCCTCCCAAGCACCCCCATGGCCTCCCCAAATCTCTTCCGCTTCGTCCCTCACCTTAGCCAGGGGGCAAAACCACCATGTCATTGGGGTAGGCCTCATAAAGAGAATCATAAGTTTCCTGACTCTTTTGCATGACCTCTTGGCCAGCTGAGACAAAACTGCTATCCAAAGCAGGTGCTGACAATAATTGGCTCTTTCTAAAACCCATGGGTTGAGTGTGAAAATGGTACTACATATGCTAATTTCTCTAATATGTGCATGAACTCTTCTCTTTTAAATCCTTTATTTTGCCACATGAGTGCTTTGTTTTGAAAATCCCATGCTGTGTGGCTTCACACAGGCTCTGCTGTGCTCTCCTCTGTACTGTGATTCAGTGCTGGTGCCTCCCACCACCCCTCCTTTGCATGGCCACAACCAGTCTACAGTTGTATGTGTGCATGTTTTAAAAGCAGCAACTGGAAAGAACAGTTCACTAGCAACTTTTGAAAACATGTGTAGTTGAAACTGTATGTACTGCTTTGCTTATTTTTTTATCTTAACTTTTAATCTCAACTACATAAAATATTAATTATATTAATCACTTGCTCTAAAGTGTGGTTCAACTATTAGATGGGCTATGTGAGATTCTTTTTGATCTGATTCCTCTTTCTATCTTATGGTTATTTAAAAAGCTACCAGAAAAGAGTTAGGTTTTATAAAACATTTGCAATCCTATCCATAAGCTGCCTAACACTAATCTTTTACAAGTGGCAAATAACTATCTAGTTCTATGTCCATGACTCTGTCACAAAGGCTATCAAGTTCACTTTCTCTCCTGTTAATAACATCACCACCCTATTCCAAAGGTAGCACCTCCCATTATTTGTCTCCTTGTCTAACTAGTTAAAATGATTGAGTTACATTCAGAAAATATGTTCTCGAGCAGTCTTAGCTTTTTATTTCTAGAATGACATGCAAACCAACAGTCTTCATCATTTCCATCTCTTTCATTCTGTCCAAATCTGTAAGTCACAGTATTACCTTGTTCTGTAGCTCTGTTTTTTATCATGTTCGTGATGTCCATAATGCAACAGAATCCTATTTTCACTTGAAAATCAGGTCTAAAATGTCAAAGATGTAACTATTGTTCCATGAAAATAATCTCTCCTTGGTAACTATGTGTTTCTCAGCTCTCTGTATTAATTAACTCATTCCTATTTGTTGTGATTTCTTGATTTCATTCAAATAATTTGGGTTAAAGTATTTGACATATTGGATAGGAATCTTATATGAGCAATAGACAGGTATAGGACTCCTGGTTTTGGCAATTGCTTTGTGAGACATTTATTATAGTAGTTATGGAAATCTTGTACACATATTTATTGTTTTGGATCACATGGTTATGCCATGGACAGATTCATTTGGTACTTGGTGGGTTGCAGGAAGTTTGCTCTTGATTATGATTTTGGTGAGGTTAGATGTGCCAAAGTTGTTGGAGGAGGTGTCAAGAAAATTTTTTCAAACCATAATCTCCTTGTTGTATTGGCTGTGATTATGTAAAAGATTTTCAATAGGAATCCTGTATGTGATGGTATATGATTACTAGGAATATACAGCTTAAGAGAAGGGTGCTTTTTATGGTGCTCTTTTTATGTTATATGCAGGTGGCACAGTAAGAGACCCAGCTTCTTCATCTAGAGTTCTCCTTTTGGGGTGTTCTTCAGTTTGATAAGATGAAAAGCATTTTCAGAGCAAATGCAAGGCCTTCACAGTGTTGCCTGAGATCTCAGCTGCAAATTAGATTTTTTCAGCTTGATTTAAAATAACTTTGACTCTGTGACTCTGTGGGAGTAGGTTTGTGATATCTTGTATACAGTCATCTGTTCATCGTCATTTTTATGGCAATCACGATGTCTAGAAAGAGTAGTTGGATATAAGTGTACTCTAGACAAAGACTAATGAAATGATGGCTAAATGATGGTAGAAAACTGTGAAGTTTATATTTTTAGGGATTATGTATGCTCTGATTTCATCCAGAATGTTACCTGTCAGAGTTCTACTAACAAGTTTCTTCAAAGGATGATTTGAGTTTTATCCCAAAGCATCAAGACTTTCGGACATACTCATGTCTTAATCTGGTGATTTCAATGTAATCAATAGACCAGTTCAGAAAAAGCAGCAGTTGTTTTTGCAGTCCTCTGTTGGAACTGTCCCTAAGCACCCAGCTATGTGCAGAAATGACTGTAAGGCTGAGTTTCCTTATTATTTTTACCAACTTTTCACTTTAAATACTATTTAGACTCTTTCAATGTATTCAAAATGTTAAGAAGAAGATCCAGAATCACACTCTCTGACGATGATGTGAACAAACTTTTCCAGGTAAGAGCACAGCAATTCAAAATGGTATTTAGAATATGGGTCAGAATTCCTTTTCTGATCAGTGAAAGAAGCATTAATAAGCTCTTGGCATTTAAAGAAACAATCTTTTCTCTTTCTTTCTCTCTTTTTTTTTATTTTTTGTGTTCATTTGAACTTTTTTTTTTCAGCTTTCAATTTGTGTAAGAGAAAACCTTGGAAGAAAATTAAAACTTCTTTTTTAAACACAACACAATTTGTTGATATTTTCAAGCTTTTCAGTATAACTGCATTCACAATTTGAATGTGTGTGCTGTTTAATATCAAACAATTGTTTTAATGTCATTTCAAGTGTCTGGCTGTGTTCATGTCTGCTAATTAAATGTTTTATTTAAAAAAATACAGCCTAAATTGTGCAAAACTTCATCTACATCTGCTTCTCTTATGAAAAGACGTCCTTGGAACAACTCCAGTATATTAAATAGAAAGCTGTTTATTACAAATAAGACAGTCATTTACCTGTAGGCTTTAACATGAGTTACTGTGTGTTATATTCACTATTCACTTGCTATTTATGGTCAATCATGCAAGTGTCTCTGTGTGATAAAAAGAAAGTATTATTTGAACCCTATTTAGATGTGTTGTCTTCTGGTGGTTTGGGTGTTCGGTGATAGCCAAATATTTCTGTCCCATCTCCAAAGGCTTCAAGGTGAGCTAAAAAAGCTTGCCATGTTTCCCTCTCACGTTCAGCACAGAGGGTCTTCACATGTGGCAACACCTGCAGGTTCCTTCAGGACAGAGCTCTCTCTTTCATATCAGCAGCATGCATGCGGAGCCTCTGAGGGAGATGTTGAGACAACAGTCTGTAAACACCAAGAGTAGGCTGACAACACATATAGTTACAGATTATCACTTTTACCTTGTGCATTAACCACATAATTCTGCATCTTTCTCAGTACCTTGCATGGAGAGCACCTAATATTTTATCATTCCAGTGTTAGCAAGGCCAGGTACCAACATCCAGGAATGAAGGATTCCTGAAACATCTCACTAACTGCCACAACTTTAAGAAAGAATCAGTGAATGGCACGGCAAAATGGAGAGATGGATCTTGGTGGCACCTGTAGGAGTGGGACACCCAGTATTATTGTGGCTCAGAAGTGGGGAGGTGGAGACAATCACAGACTGCTGGCCTTCAGCTGAGTGGAATGTTCTCTTAGGATAAACTCAGCCACACCTCTCAAATCTTAAATGTTAATAATTTTACCACCACAGGGTATAAAATCCCCCAAAGGATATAAATGCATATATGCATTTGCATATAAATACAAATAAAAGCAAGATGGAGCTGGCAGTGACAAGGACAGGAAAAGCACTATGGAGAGCCTGTCATGCGTGAAGCACCCATCACAACAGTGTGATGCATCCACTGGGAACCTGGTGGGGTTTTGGCCTTCTCAATGCTACAAAAAGCCAAACTGTGATCCACTCACTCATTGCATCCCAGACAGTATGCATATCACTTCTTCCCTCACAGCCATTTTTCTGTATATTTTCAAAAACATTGAAACTTTTATGAATATGAAGTTTGTAGTGCAAGAGAAAGAATTCCTAGTACTGAAAAGACAAGAATGATACAGATCTTTTTTTCCTTTTTTTTTCTTTTTTAGTTTTCCCTCATTAAAGATCTTTGCAAAAAATATACACCTGTATGTTTGTTAACAAAATGGCCAAAAGTCCTTCAAGGTTATCTTTTTCTGCAAAGAGATTGGAAAGGGACTAAAGGAAAGCAACAAAGACAAATTTCTATTTTAAAGAAGCAGAGCTGAAGAAGTCACCGTATAGATAAAGTATTTGATAGAGATGACACAGAGGTGCCATAGAATAGAATAATCTGATTTTTTCAGATTGATTTTCCTGCCCCCATTTTTGCTTATGTCATTTCTCCAAATTTCTTTGTGCACTCATAGCAAAGCATGATCACAGGAGGCATTGAGAAGCTTGTTCAACATATTGCAATATGCTACATGTCTTCCTAGTGGTAAAAAACTTGCAGTAATCGATGCATGTTTCTGTGGGACAAGCACTGTTCTTCCAGAGCTGGAATCAGCCTTGCCCAAAGCGGGTGAAACAGACTGAGAGGCGATTTCATCAGCAGCAACCCAGCACCATCAGCTGATGCGTTTCCTTACTTTTCCTTATCTTACAAGTCTGATCCCACATAAAACACCTTTGACCAGTACATGTCAGACCACTGCATTAACTTGTTACGTTTCCTTACTGAGCTCACTTCCAAGTAGGTATCTGCACGTGGGTGGGGACTTGTGGCTCTCACCACCACCAGATGTTCAGGCAAGACAGGGGAGACCAGGGTGCAACTGGTTTCCCCTGGCAAAGACACTTGTGCATGGGCAGCGTGCCTCTGCTGGAGAAGAGGAATCAGTGAGAAGGGACATAATGAGGGGGAAAAAGAAGGCATCAGTAAGCTGAGAATCTTAGGGAATAAGAGTGAGTTTACAAACGTTGCAGGGGAATTGAGAGCATAGGGATAATCAGAGAAAGAAAGAGCATAAAAATCCATGGGCAAACAGAATCTTACCTGTTGCGCTGCTCACAAAAGAGTTTATTCCACCTTTCAGACCATAGTGTTTCAGATCCAGGACTGGCTTTAGCATTTTTGAAAGACCCCTTGAACATACAGAACTTCAAAACCTCTAAGTCCATACCTGAATGAGAATAGTTCAGGACCAGAATCAAATGCTCAAGTGTTATAACATTCAGAATTTATTGCTTCTTGGGCAACTGAAACTCAACTTTCTTTTATCTATTCCTTTCTCTTCTCTGGCCTAACACCAATCTCTGCTGATGAAACGCTGTGCAGACTGCTTACTGATTGAAAAAACACACTGCACATAATGAAGATTATGCATTTCAAAGGGCAATTTTCAGAGCACAAATTTAGGGAAATTTTCATGAGAACAGCAGAAGAGCCAAGTCAAGCTTCAAAATTATTTGCTCACTTGTGTTCTTAATTGAAAGCTTCAGTTATTTACAACTTGGAAGACATAACACCGTAGAAAGATCTATTTTTCCTGTTGGCCACCTTCTTAGGAATATTTGTGCCAAAAGTAAATCAGACCTGTGGAGACATTGAAATGTGGAAAATGTCTGTTCAGTTCCTTACTTTTGAAAAAGAATATGAGACATTCTTGGCAGTGATGCTTCTTCCAATTCTATGTGCACTAAATTCTGTGGACACTTCACCTCAGTTGCTGTTAGGTTCATGACAGGCTGACAGACACAGGTGTCTTTTTTATACTAGTCATTCACTGTACCTATAATATCATGCCATCTCAAAAGTGATAAGAAAGAGAATGCTGTTGCTTGGCATTCTCACATGACATGGATGAAGCATATAAAATTAATGCAGGCTATGAAGACTGAGGCTCTGCTGCCTGTCACTCAAGTTCAGTCAACTGAGAATCCTCCAAGCTGGGACGTAGTACCAGGCTGCTGTCGAGCACCAGCTCTCATATCTCCACAAGATTTACATCAAATATTTTCCTTCTGCCCAGTAATTACAGTCTTGGTACAATCCATGGCTGTATCATTTACAGCAACCACATCTTTTCTAGATTTTCCACCTCTAGCAATACTCCCCTAGTCTGAACAAAATACAAAGTCCAAAAGTACCAGGAAAGTACCAGGAAAGTACCAGGAAAGTACCAGGAAAAGGAAAAGGAAAAGTACCAGGAAAAGGAAAAGTACCAGGAAAAGTACCAGGAAAAGTACCAGGAAAAGTACCAGGAAAGGAAAGGAAAGGAAAGGAAAGGAAAGGAAAGGAAAGGAAAGGAAGGAAAGGAAAGGAAAGGAAAGGAAAGGAAAGGAAAGGAAAGGAAAGGAAAGGAAAGGAAAGGAAAAGGAAAGGAAAGGAAAGGAAAGGAAAGGAAAGGAAAGGAAAGGAAAGGAAAGGAAAAGGAAAGGAAAGGAAAGGAAAGGAAAGGAAAGGAAAAAAGGAAAAAGGAAAGGAAAGGAAAAAGGAAAGGAAAGGAAAGGAAAGGAAAGGAAAGGAAAGGAAAAGGAAAAAGGAAAGGAAAGGAAAGGAAAAGGAAAGGAAAGGAAAGGAAAGGAAAGGAAAGGAAAGGAAAGGAAAGGAAAGGAAAGGAAAGGAAAGGAAAGGAAAGGAAAGGAAAGGAAAGGAAAGGAAAGGAAAGGAAAGGAAAGGAAAGGAAAAAGGAAAGGAAAAAAGGAAAGGAAAGGAAAAAGGAAAGGAAAGGAAAAAAGGAAAGGAAAGGAAGGAAAGGAAAGGAAAGGAAAGAAAGGAAAAAGGAAACGGAAAGGAAAGGAAAGGAAAGGAAAGGAAAAAGGAAAGGAAAGGAAAAAAGGAAAGGAAAGGAAAGGAAAAAAGGAAAGGAAAGGAAAGGAAAGGAAAGGAAAAGGAAAGGAAAGGAAGAAAGGAAAGGAAAGGAAAGGGAAAAAAGGAAAGGAAAGGAAAGGAAAAAAGGAAAGGAAAGGAAAGGAAAGGAAGGAAAGGAAAGGAAAGGAAAGGAAAGGAAAGGAAAGGAAGAAAGGAAAGGAAAGGAAAGAAAGGAAAGGAAAGGAAAGGAAAGGAAAGGAAAAGGAGAAGGAAAGGAAAGGAAAGGAAAGGAAAGGAAAGGAAAGGAAAGGAAAGGAAAGGAAAGGAAAGGAAAGGAAAGGAAAGGAAAGGAAAGGAAAGGAAAGGAAAGGAAAGGAAAGGAAAGGAAAGGAAAGGAAAGGAAAGGAAAGGAAAGGAAAGGAAAGGAAAGGAAAGGAAAGGAAAGGAAAGGAAAGGAAAGGAAAGGAAAGGAAAGGAAAGGAAAGGAAAGGAAAGGAAAGGAAAGGAAAGGAAAAAGGAAAGGAAAGGAAAGGAAAGGAAAGGAAAGGAAAAATTATATTTCATGTATATAAAAACATACATATAACATATATACAAAATATATTTCATTTTGATTATAAATCTTCCTGTTACAGAAAGCTTATAGTCAATAATTGTAACAACTGGGACTGCAAGATTAGACCTGCATATTTTATTTTAGAATATTTCATATGCTTATCCAAAAAGACCATTGAGCTTCAAATCTCCAACAGAGTCCAAAGTAAATGGAAAAACGTGTGCTGCTTTATGTCTTCTGCATGCTCTCTCTTGTATTACTCTTAAATCATAGCAGTTACAGGTAATTAATAATTGCTAGTTTCTATTAACATTAAAAAACAACATCAAGAACTGCTCTTTTTTAACAATAACACTTTTCAACTAGCTTGCCCAGAATTCTTATTTCTATGGCCTGGGCTTGACAGACTGAGAATACACCCAGCTGGTTTTCAAACCAACACTTTCAATAGTCTGGGGAAGAGCTGTATGACTTGTCATAAAAACAGCTGCCTCTGTCTCCCCAACCAGCCAGGAATAAGCTGAAGAGAACAAAACCTTGAATGAAAACACCTCGACTTTTCATGCAAGGACAAAAGGTGGTCATTATGCATACCAGGAAGGTTCTTTTATAGATGGTAATTACATATAAATTGGAGAGTTATAATAAAAAAAAAAAAAAGGCATTTCTCTCTTCATTTACCTAAAATGTGATTTCTACAGCCATTATATAATTACTGGTATTTTTCAGTAATGTTATTAAGAACAAATGAGCAAGTGTTTCTCAAATAATCATAAAGACACAAATACTGAAAGTTCTTTATTAGAGCTGGTTGTTCAGAATGAAGCAAGTGGCAAGAAAAGAATCTTTTCTTGAAAACTGCAAACTGAACTTTTTTCAGTGTTGAAAAGGGATCAATTTCTATCTTTCTACTATCAAGAAATAAATTATCCCTATTATCTCTGACACATTATTTCAAGCTCTCCATTTTTCTCAGTTACTCATTGGTGCAGAAAACGTCTCCTGACTACTGACCTCCAGCAGTAAACCTAAAATAAGAGGTAGAAGGACCACAAAAATTCCTAAAAGAACAGGAACAGCTTCCTGCTGTCACTACTGTTCTTTTCCAGAAAAAGTCAATCAATTCATGACATTTAGTGAAGCATTCATTCACATGTGCAACTCTGAAAATTTTGAGTGTAAGCAATAGTAAGCAACATCTTAATGAAAAAAAATATATATATAAAAATAAAAAGTAAATATTTCTTAGGCAATATTTGCATCTACAAGAACTGCAGCCTAGATAGCTTTTAGACAGTTGTTAGATGACATGTCCCACTATACATAGCAACTTCATACATCTTGGTAGCATACCATAGGATACAGGATATAAAGGAACACAAGGAGTGATAAGGAGGACAAAGAGGAAAGACTTGTCTGTATTTAGAGGGAGAAGTGGGGATGGAATTGGATGCATGACTATCCTCGCATCATCACCCAGGCCAACAGAAACTTTATCTATCTTAAAGCAGATTATTTTTTACTGCTAGTGTTTTTCTAAATGAATAAACAGAAAGTAGAAGTACTACAGCAGCAGAAGGTTCAACAAAAAATAACTCAAAATGTGGGAAAGCAGACAGAAATTCATTGCATGGGCCCAACAGCTGTCCATCAAACTTGTGTCTCCTTTCCCCCAGCCTACACTCTGGCTCACCATGTGCTCCTGTTTCCAGGGGTAGAAGCCATTTCTCTTCCAGCAGGAAGCTACAGATCGGATCTTGAGCTGATGGGACGAAATGAAGGCTTCACAACTGGAAGGAGGAGGTGAGCAAGACACTTAATTTTCAAGATAAGGTCTTCTTTTACTTTTTTAAAAGAATGGATTATTTTTTATTATAGTAAAGTAGCTTTTTCAACACATCATAGTTCATCTGACTCCTTGAAAATTTCATATCTCCCACTTACTCCAGTGGTGACAGGAAGAGGTTCTGTCTTTAGCTGACTCAAACTACTGAAGTTGCTTCTTCCTGGAAAATTGTTAAACATCCTGTTTTAGCATAATTCATTACCTTGCTCTTTCTTTTGTGATTATATGCCATGTTTGAATACCCTCTGTGATACTGTTACTCATTTGTAATGTCTGCAAAAAGCCTGGACAGAGATTATGTACGTATTAGTGATTTATCACAATAGTTTCAATCTCATTGTTAAAAACTAATGCAGCTTAAATTTTCCTGTGACTACATACCCTATATTTGCTATAGTGCACAGTTTTATGGATTTTCAGTCTGTTAGTGGGAAAAAAAATCACAAATTATCCATAAAATTAGGTGATACATATACTAAATTTTACAAACACGGGTGCCTGAAAAAGTGTTCACAGGACTGTACGAAGCTCATGGGTTCTTCAATAAGACCCTTTCAGTGAGCTCACATCGAACTCAACATTAGTTTACAAAATAATGTCTTTTTCTTTGTTTGATCACAAAATGCACCATATTTACACATTTGTTTTTGCACTGAAGAGTTTACTAGTCTTTAGTTGGTATAAGCAATATCTGGTACTTGCTGTTTGACACAAGACACTTGTCAGTGAGTACAGCCTTGAATCAAATTCCAGGGGAATGCCATTTCTTGCTTTTGAGCCTAAGTACCAGACTGCAATTTGCTAGTGAGTATTGAGTGATGAGTGCACTTTTTGCATGACCACTTCCTTAATCCTGTAGGAGGAGATGAGACCAGATAAAGTTTTCTGTACCATATACTTCACAGTGGAGAAGCAGAGGATGAAAGTGAATGCACAAAAGCCAGAAAAAGGGTTTGATATTATGTCGTCATCACCAAGTCGAGAGAAGAAAGCAAGCACTATATGATCTCACCTGACAGTATTTGTCTATCAAAGTCCCTAACAGAGGCTCTAGTTAAAGTCCTAAAGTACATGAACTCTGGAGTTCACATGCTCCAAGCCCCTGATCACAGCAGGGTCAGCTATAGCAAATTGCCCAGGACTGTGTCTAAATGGTTTTTGAATATCTCCAAGGATGGAGACTCCATAATCCCTCTCTGGGCAACCTGTAACGGTGTTTGGCCATCCTGACAAGGAAAAAAAATAAATAAATAAAATAAAAGTACTTTTATTTTGCTTAGATGAAATTTCATATGGTTTAATTTTATAGAATCATAGAATTGGGTTGGAAAGGACCCTAAAGGCCATCTAATTCCAACCCCTTGCCAGGATCAGACACCTCCCACCAGATCAGGTTGCCCAAAGCCCCATCCAGCCTGGCCTTGAACACCTCCAGGGATGGGCCATCCCCAGCTTCTCTGGGCAAACTGTGACAGGGCCTCACTGCCCTCAGAGTAAAGAATTTTTTTCTTATCTCTAATCTAAGTCTCCCTTCTTTAATTTTAAAGCTGTTACCCCCCTGTCCCATCATTACACTTCCTGACAAAGAGTCCTTCCCCAGCTTTCCTGCAGGCCCCCTTTAGGTACTGAAAGGCCACTATAAAGTCTCACTGGAGCTTCTCCAGGCTCAACATCCCCAGCCCTCTCAGATTCTCCTCATAAGTCAGATGGTCCAGCCCCTTAATAATCTTTGTAGACCTTTGCTGAACTCACTGCAGCACAGCCCTCTCTCAAGTACTGGGAAGCCCAGACCTGGACCCAGCACTCCAGATGTGTCTCTCCAGGGCTGGGTATAGGGGAAGGGTTACCTCTCTGCTGACGATGCTCTGCTTAATTCAGCCCAAGTGGCTGTTGGCCATTTCGCTGTGAGGGCACGTTGCTGGGTGACATTCAACATGTTGCCCACCAGGACTCCCAAGTCATTTTCTGAAATATTGCTTTCCAGCCAATTGCCCCACACCATATGCTGGCTCATGGAGTTACTCTTCCCCAGGGGCAGGACTTGGCATTTCATTTCATTGACTTTATGAGATTCTCAGTCCATTTCTCCACCCTGTCAAGGTCCCTCTAAACTGCAATACAACCATCTGGTCTATAAATCATTCCTCACAGTCTTCTGTCATTTGCAAATTCTGCCTTCATCCCCCCTTTTTGTCCACCAGAACCCTGAAATCCTTCTCTGCAGGGCTGGTCTCAATGAGTTTTTCTCCCAATCTGTACTCATGTCTGGGATTGTCCCAACCCAGGTGCAGCACCCTGCACTTGGACTTGTTGAACCTCATTAGGTTCACATGGGCCCACTTCTCAAGCTTGTCCAGGTCCCTTTGGATGGCATCCCTTCCTTCTATTATATTGAGTTTACCACTCAGCTTGGTGTCATCTGTAAACTTGCTGAGGGAGCACTGAGTCCCATTGTCTATGTCATTCACAAAGATATTAAACAGTAGCAGTCCCAAGACGGACCCCTGAGGGACACCACTGATCTCCAGCCTCCACCTGCACTTAGAGCCTTTGACTGCAACTCTCTGGCTGTGGCTCCAGACAATTCCTTATCCACCAAATAGTCCAACCTTCAAATCCATCTCTCTCCAATCCAAATTGAAGATCAGGATGTCATGTGGGACCATGTCAAAGGCCTTAGAGCAGTCCGGGTAGATGACACCAGTCGGTCTTCCCTTGTCGACTGATGCAGTCACTCCATCACAGAAGGACACCAGATTGGTCGCGCACAATTTGCCCATGGTGAAGCCAAGCTGGCCGTCTTGGATCACCTCCTTATCCTGCGTATGCCTTAGCATTGCCTCCAGGAGGATCTGTTCCATGACCTTTCCAGGCACAGAGGCGAGGCTCACCTGTCTGTAGTTCCCTGAATCCTCCTTTCTACCCTTTTTACATATGGGAGTGATGTTTCCCTTTCTCCAGTCACCAGGGACTTTTCCTGCGGCACACTGTCACATCTCATGTTGTTCCTTTGTCATCTCCTCAGTAAGCGTCCTCAGGCCGGGGATCTCTCTCCTCGGAGGGAGCCCACAAGCCTGGCTCAGCATCAGTAGCACTCACTGTTACTCAGGGACATGGCCAAGGCTGGTGGGGACTCAGGGGCCTTCTCTGATTAGTGCATGTTCAGTTGAATCCTGAAGCTAAGGTCCTTCCCCAGGGCATTGTTTCAAGAGACAAGGCACATGCCAACAAGTAAGACGTTTTATTTTTGCCATAAACCTCTGCTGCATCTGATCCCATAATTCACCCTCAGAGAGACCATGGGAAAAGAACAGGCCCCCTTAACACTCTTTTAATACCCCATGATTACCTAACTCATTTCATAGTGATATGCCTCTTGGTTTCAAACACCCTGAAGTTGGCCACTTACAGGCTTAATGCACTGAGTTGGGGACAAGAGACTCAGAGGAAGACAGCAATGTCCAGAGATGTCTCTCAAAGGAAACAGATAACAAAAACCCAGTCCTCTCCTCCTGACCCATTAGAACTGAGGACTAATTTCATAGGTAGGAAGGAAAAATAACATGTTAGAACAACTTCAGTCAAGCTACCTCTTAAATAAAAATAAAATAAAATAAAACAAAACAAAACACTTGCCGAGGCGACCGGCTCCGGGGCAGACGCGTGCTGCAGCGGAGCGCGGGATCGGGACAGGCAGGGCTATTTTTCGGGCATCGAGCCTACGTGAGGGAGCCGCCAGGCACCGGCAGCCCTCGTGAGGGAGGCTGCCGAAGCGTAGGCGGGGCCAGCAGCGACAGCGTCAGCTCCTCCCCCCGGCCGTTCAAAGGCAGTCCTTAGGGAGCGCGAGCGACCAGGAGCGCGGCGAACAGGGCCGGCAAACAGGGAGTGACGCGGTGGGAGTGACGCGGCAGTTAGCGAGGCAGTTGGCGCAGGCAGGGCGGAGCGCTCACACCCGCCCTTAGGGACAATTCCTCTAACGGCACTCTCCTGTCAGCTGGGCTACAATGGTCTCCACCAGGCACGGTGCCTTCTCTAGGAAGTCAGTGCACACCCAGACCGACTGCCCGTCCAAACATGCGGCAGTTCAGGTCTCAGGATGCGGGGAGTGCCTGAGCCTTTTGCTGCCATCGGCGGGAGGCAGGGAGACTGCTTGCGTGAGGTGCGAGCAGGTGGACGACCTGGTCCGCATGGTGGCGGAACTCAAGGAAGAGGTGCAGAGACTGAGGGATATCAGGGAGTGCGAGCGGGAGATAGACTGGTGGAGCAACTCCCTGCAGGAGCGGAGGGAGAGGGACCAGGGTGAGACGCCCCAAAGGGGGGTGGACCCCCTGCCCTGTTGCCATCGGGCAGAGGGAGGGGACCTGCGAGTTGAGGAGGAATGGAGACAGGTCCCTGCTCGACCTCGCAGGAGATGCCCTCCCCTGCCGGCACCGCCTTCCCAGGTGCCCTTGAACAATAGGTTTGAGGCCCTGGGGCTCGAGAGACCCGTGGGTGAGGATGAGGTAGGAAGCCTACCCGGGAGGATGCCTGAGGTGAGGAAGTTGACTCCACGCCTCAGGACTGCCTCCACCAAGAAAGAAAGAAGGGTGATTGTTGTGGGCGGCTCCCTCCTCAGGGGAACGGAGGGCCCTATTTGTCGGCCTGACCCCACACATAGGGAAGTCTGCTGCCTCCCTGGGGCCAGGGTCAGAGACGTTACCAGGAAGCTTCCAAACCTGGTTCGCCCCTCTGACTATTACCCGCTTTTGATAGTCCAGGCTGGCAGCGATGATGTTGAAAAGAGAAGCCTCAGGGCCATCAAACAGGACTATAGGGGGCTGGGACGATTGGTGGAGGGAGCGGGAGTGCAGGTGGTGTTTTCGTCTATCCCTACGGGGGAAGGGAGAGGCACGGAGAGGACGCGGAAAGCTCATGTGGTTAATAGGTGGCTCAGAGGCTGGTGCCAGCATAGAAATTTTGGGTTTTTTCACCATGGGGAGCTTTACTCGGCACCCGGCCTGATGGCCCCAGACGGGTCTCTATCTCCAAGGGGAAAACGGATCCTAGGCCAGGAGCTGGCGGGGCTCATAGAGAGAGCTTTAAACTAGGTAAGAAGGGGGACGGGGCTCAAACAAGGCCTGTTGGAGCTGTGCCGGGGGAAACAATGGCTAGGCCGGGGAAGAAGGCGATGGCCCAGCTGAAGTGCATCTACACTAATGCACGCAGCATGGGTAACAAACAGGAGGAGCTGGAAGCCATCGTGCAGCAGGCAGGCTACGACTTGGTTGCCATCACGGAGACGTGGTGGGACCGCTCCCACGACTGGAGTGCTGCAATGCCTGGCTATCGGCTCTTCAGGAGGGACAGGCAGCACAAAAGAGGTGGTGGCGTGGCTCTCTACATTAGAGAATCTTTTGATGTTGTGGAACTCCAGGCTGGGAATGATAAGGTTGAATCCCTGTGGGTTAGGATCCGTGGGAAGGCCGGCAAGGCTAGCATCCTGGTGGGGGTCTGCTATAGACCGCCGAACCAGGATGCGGAGACGGATGAGGAGTTTTATAGGCAACTGACAGAAGTTGCAAAATCGTCGGCGCTTGTCCTCGTGGGGGACTTCAACTTCCCGGACATATCCTGGAAACACAACACGGCACAGAGAAAGCAGTCTAGGAGGTTTCTGGAGAGCGTGGGAGATAGCTTCCTGACGCAGCTGGTCAGTGAACCTACCAGGGGTGGTGCCCCGCTAGACCTTCTCTTCACAAACAGAGAAGGACTGGTGGGAGATGTGGTGGTCGGAAGCTGTCTGGGGCAGAGTGACCACGAAATGGTAGAGTTCTCTATTCTTGGCGAGGCCAGGAAGGGGACCAGTAAAACTGCTGTCTTGGACTTCCGGAGGGCTGACTTTGAGCTGCTCAGGACGCTGGTTGGCCGAGTCCCTTGGGAGGCGGTTCTGAAGGGCAGAGGAGTCCAGGAAGGCTGGGCGCTCCTCAAGAAGGAAATCGTGATGGCACAGGAGCGGTCCGTCCCCACGTGCCCAAAGATGAGCCGGCGTGGAAGAAGACCGGCCTGGCTCAACAGAGAGTTGCGGCTGGAGCTTAGCAGAAAAAAGAGGGTTTATAATCTTTGGAAAAAAGGGCGGGCCACTGAGGAGGACTACAAGGATGTAGCGAGGCTGTGCAGGGAGAAAATTAGAAAGGCCAAAGCTCATCTGGAGCTCAATCTGGCTACTGCCGTTAAAGACAACAAAAAATCCTTTTACAAATACATCAACGCGAAACGGAGGACTAGGGAGAATCTCCATCCTTTACTGGATGCGAGGGGAAACCTAGTTACTAAGGATGAGGAAAAGGCTGAGGTGCTTAATGCCGCCTTTGCCTCAGTCTTTAGCGGCAATACCGGTTGTTCTCCGGACACCCAGTGCCCTGAGCTGGTGGAAGGGGATGGGGAGCAGGATGTGGCCTTCGCTATCCATGAGGAAATGGTTGGCGACCTGCTACGGAGCTTGGATGTGCGCAAGTCGATGGGGCCTGATGGGATCCACCCGAGGGTACTGCGAGAACTGGCGGAGGAGCTGGCCGAGCCGCTTTCCATCATTTATCGGCAGTCCTGGCTATCGGGGGAGGTCCCGGTTGACTGGCGGCTAGCCAATGTGACGCCCATCTATAAGAAGGGCCGGAGGGCAGACCCGGGGAACTATAGGCCTGTCAGTTTGACCTCAGTGCCGGGGAAGCTCATGGAGCAGATTATCTTGAGGGTCATCACGCGGCACTTGCAGGGCAAGCAGGCGATCAGGCCCAGTCAGCATGGGTTTATGAAAGGCAGGTCCTGCTTGACGAACCTGATCTCCTTCTATGACCAAGTGACGCGCTTGGTGGATGAGGGAAAGGCTGTGGACGTGGTCTACCTTGACCTCAGTAAGGCTTTTGACACCGTTCCCCACAACATTCTCCTCAAGAAACTGGCTGCTCGTGGCTTGGACTGGCGTACGCTTCGCTGGGTTAGAAACTGGCTGGATGGCCGGGCCCAGAGAGTTGTGGTGAATGGAGTCAAATCTGGTTGGAGGCCGGTCACTAGTGGAGTCCCCCAGGGCTCGGTACTGGGGCCGGTCCTCTTTAATATCTTTATCGATGATCTGGATGAGGGCGTCCAGTGCACCCTCAGTAAGTTTGCAGATGACACCAAGCTAAGTGCGTGTGTCGATCTGCTCGAGGGCAGGAAGGCTCTGCAGGAGGATCTGGATAGGCTGGAGCGATGGGCTGAGGTCAACTGCATGAAGTTCAACAAGGCCAAGTGCCGGGTCCTGCACCTGGGCTGCAACAACCCCAAGCAGAGCTACAGGCTGGGAGATGAGTGGCTGGAAAGCTGCCTGGCCGAGAAGGACCTGGGAGTATTGGTGGATAGTCGGCTGAATATGAGCCAGCAGTGTGCTCAGGTGGCCAAGAAGGCCAACGGCATCCTGGCCTGTATAAGAAGCAGTGTGGCCAGCAGGTCGAGGGAAGTGATTGTGCCCCTGTACTCGGCTCTGGTGAGGCCGCACCTCGAGTACTGTGTTCAGTTTTGGGCCCCTCGCTACAGAAAGGACATGGACGTGCTCGAGCGAGTCCAGAGAAGGGCGACCAAGCTGGTGAGGGGTCTGGAGAACAAGTCTTACGAGGAGCGGCTGAGGGAGCTGGGCTTGTTCAGCCTGGAGAAGAGGAGGCTCAGGGGCGACCTCATCGCTCTCTACAGTTACCTGAAAGGAGGCTGTAGAGAGGTGGGGGTTGGTCTATTCTCCCACGTGCCTAGTGACAGGACGAGGGGGAATGGGCTAAAGTTGCGACAGGGGAGTTTTAGGTTGGATGTTAGGAAGTACTTCTTTACCGAAAGGGTTATTAAGCATTGGAACGGGCTGCCCAGGGAGGTGGTGGAGTCACCATCCCTGGAGGTCTTTAAAAGACGTTTAGATGTAGAGCTTAGGGATATGGTTTAGTGGAGTACTTAGTGTTAGGTCGGAGGTTGGACTCGATGATCTTGAGGTCTCTTCCAACCTAGAGAAATCTGTGAATCTGTAAAACAAAACAAAACAAAACAAATAAAATAAAACAAAACAAAATAAAATAATAAAATAAAATAAAATAAAATAAAATAAAATAAAATAAAATAAAATAAAATAAAATAAAATAAAATAAAATAAAATAAAATAAAATAAAATAAAATAAAATATTCAAACTTTCCTTGAGATCTTTGGAATGTTTTTTTCCAACAGAACCTACAAAGTAAAATGGGCATCTATTAATGGGAGGGGGAGGGATGGCCATAAAGCAAAGTCTGGAGCTGCAGAAGGGCAAAACTGAAGACAAATCTCTCAAGCATAAAAATGTTCATTACTGTGCATATTTACTGTCTGACATGTTAAAACACGTTCCTGAGTAGGCTAATTTTAGAGTCATCTGAGACACACAGAACTATGACAAAAGTGGCTATGGTAGACACATTCACAGTGAAATTCTTGTGGGTATATAATGATTTTGTGGAAACAGTGTTAAAATTGTTTCAAAAAGCTGGAGAGTCCAATTCAGGTTTCTACTTTACCCTATCCAAGGCCAGGGCAAAATGCTTGATGCTGATATCATGAGACATTCTGAAATGTTTTTCAGTATAAAATGTAGAAAGAGATCATCTGGCATGAAAAAGATGGTTTTAAAATCATTTGGAAATACAGCAAAGTGTTATTTGACTCTGGTTAAGAAGGTCTATCCGTGTATTAGCAATACAGAGGACCAAATTAATATATTCTGTTCCTTGGGACTTGGAAAATGAGTCCGAACAAGTGCGGACTACAGCATGGCTTGGCTTCTTCAAAGGAGCTAACTCAATTTTAGTTCTAAAGAGCTAAAACTCAATTTAAACACCACTAAAGAGCTAAACCAAGTTGAGAGTTCAAAAGGCTAACTGGACTAAAGAGCTCTGAAGCAAGCTGTTAGTGATTCCTATCTAAAATTTAAGAAATATTTCATATATATTTAGACATCCAGGGTCTAATCGAAAGGTGCTCTAACTTCTCTGTAACTTCTCCACCAACTAGCTTTAACTGAGCATCACCTCTGCTCATGTTTTTTTTCTCATAACTTTTGTTTTCCTTGATTCAGTTTCTGTGACACTTTCCCTATTCTCAGAGGCCTAGACCTTAACAAGGACTTGGCCTAGCAGGGGGTAAGATGCATTTCCATTATTAACAATATAAGTCCATATGTTCCAACATGGGTGTGCTTTTTATTTTACTAGGTAGAGTTATTACTTACACATAGTTCATTCTCTGTATTCAGGTAAGATTCACAGACAACACACAGAAAAAGCACTTTATATTTGTATGATTTCTTCCTTCCTACACTTTAATCTTTTCCAGCAAGGAAAATGAGATAAGTGTGGTCCAAAAAGGCTTTTTAAATAGCAACTTGAAAAACTATTAAAAAAAAAAAGCCAGAAAATAAATCAGAAGTGGGGAGTAGGAAAAGGGGACAGCTTGAGCCAGGCAAGGCAGGCAAGTGGACTAGAAGATGGAAAAAGAAAGACAGATGGGAGCTAATTTGCACAAGACCTTGAAGGAAAGAACGAGGAAAACTAAAATATGAGAGATTTCTCCATAAATATTCACATCCAGGGGGTGATATTTAAAAGCCTTAGCAAGATATGAATTTGGGTAACACGTTAAATGTCTTTCCAAGAGGATGGCTCAGGTGACGTAAGCCTGAACACTGTTCTTCACATTGTTTTCCCCATCTGCAGAGTCACTAAATAATTATGCCATTATTGTGAATGAGGTCTCACTTCTGAGGAGTTTCAGTAACACCTGGATATACTGACATGAACTGTGCTTCAGTGATTGAACTTTCTGTGGTTGCTTTAGAAACCACTTCTTTGCTAAGATTAAAGAAATCTGGCACAGTCTCTCTTTTGAAAATCCCTCTAGTCTCTGCTTTACTAACCTGCTAATTCAGTTCCTTTTCACAGAGTCACAGAATGGCCGAGGTTGGAAGGGACCTCTGAAGATCATCTAGTCCAACCCCCCTGCCGAGCAGGATCACCTGGAGCATGTTGCACAGGATGGCATCCAGGTGGGTTTTGAATATCTTCAGAGAAGGAGACTCCACAACCTCTCTGGGCAGCCTGTCCCAGTGCTCTGTCACCCTCACAGTAAAGAAATGCCTCCTTAAATTCAGCCAGAACCTCCTGTGTTTCAGTTTGTGCCCATTGCCTCTCATCCTGTCACTGGGCACAACTGAAAAGAAACTGGCTCCATCCTCTCGACACCCTCCCCTCAGATATTTATACACATCAATGAGGTCTCCTCTCTGTCTTCTCTTTTCCAGGCTAAACAGGCCCAGCTCTCTCAGCCTGTCCTTGTACAACATGTACTCCAGTCCTCTAATTGTCTTCATAGCCCTCCTCTGGACTCACTCCAGTAGCTCCATGTCCCTCTTGTACTGGGGAGCCCACATATGTGTTTCTCCCCCACATATGTACTTACCAATGCATGGACCACTGATCACAGGACTTTCCTGCTGGGGTGAGAGTTGAAAATGTCTTTGCAAACATATCCTGTCTCCCCTCAGTATTTGAGCAGGCTTACATCTCTGTTGAATATCTAATCGGCACCTAAGGACCCCAAAGGTGTGTTTTCCTGTTCCAGAACAAGCCTCTGGAAAGGCTGAAGTGACACTGCCTCTTTTGTTCTCTAGGTCTTGGATAAGGTGAATGAGCTGTAACTTTGCATCTTTCTTGATCTATGCTTTCCTAAAAGCTGAAGTGCCTTTCCAAGATCTAAGTTAACAGACTCTAAGAAAGGTTCTTACAATCAAGTGACAAATCAGTCTATTTTGCAATCTATTGCATCTGGAACTTTCAAAAAAGCCCAGAAAAGTAACACACCAAATGTCCATTGTAATTCCTCAAGAGCCAGACACCGAGCTCCTTGAGTAATGCTTCATCCAACAAACTCAGTTATGTTGAGATACAGATGATGTAACTGGAGCTGACTGTACTCCAACAATGTGTCGTTGTGGATGGGGCAAGGGTAGCACAAGGGCAGGATAATATTAGAAGCTGTGTGACAAGCTATGTTTTGATAGCTATGTATGGTCACATCTGCAGCTCTTTTACGTCTAGCAAGTTTAGGTGCCAGGCTACAAGCAGATACTTTAGGTGAGCCCAAAGTCCTATTGAGTGGAAGTCTGACTGCAGGTCTACACATGCATCCTCCTGCGGATGCCCAAATACTTCTTTCTCCTGGAACAGCACCGTACGGCCAGCATATGACCAGCAAATTCACTCCAGAGTCCACTCTGCAAAGGGCCCTGCCACATGTCAGAAGGGCAGCTGGAGTCTGAAAGCTTGCTCTTTCAGTAGGGTGGTTCTACCTGCCAAAACTATGTCCAGCAGTGTTGGCCCAGAGACACGGATTGGGAAAATCACCATGCTTTAGGTATGCTGTAGATGGAGGCTCTGCTACAAAAGGTAAATGAAAACTGTGTAAACTATTACCTCTGTCTCCACTACGCATATTCTTTAGATAAAAGATATCTTGTAGAGCAGACTATAATTGTGTCACTCAGTTCCTCGTTAATTTTGGCATCTTTCACAACCACTACAGACAGAGGCAAATCTGACTGTTCTGGAACAGTGCAGAGGAGACATCAGGCAAGGCATGCATGCCACAGAAGACTGTGCCAAAACAAATGAGTTTATAGAGATCACTTTGCTATATAGTCTATTTGAACATTGTAGACACCATGTCTTTCACCGTGCATTCTTTAGACTATAAATAAATCAAATTGACACATATTCACAATCTAGCACCATCTGCTGCGTAAAAAAGGAAGGCATGTTAAAAGCAAAAAATAAAAAAAATAAAAAAGTATCTGTTCCTTTACTTACATAATACATCTTCATTGGTGAAACGTACTCCTGCTTTTATAAATATATAGCTTGACTTTAAATATAACATGCATTTGCAAAGAATCATTTCAAGAAAGCCTTCTAAATACAGATTCTAGTTTACTACTAGTTTCTGCTCTTCATTAAAATTCGTTTATTTGCAAAACACTAAGCTGAGAACAAGAAGCAAGAAGGTCTATTTGGAAGTGTGGTGAATCAGATCTTTGTGGAAGGGATGCATATAACCAGATAGAAGGGTTATGTTTTACAGATAAACTCCTCTAACTTAAGATAAGCATTGTATTTAATAATTGAGACAAATAATTTCTCTGCATATTGTACAGAGATTTGTCAAATTTATTTTTTAATTTTTTTGATTGTTTTAATTGTTTAATTTTATTTTTCAACTGTTTAAAAACATATATCTTTACAACAGATCATTTGTGTCATTAGCTATGACAAAAGTATGAGATATTGTTTCAAACAACTTTAATTCAGGAACAAAAGTTATGCATTTCTTTCCCTTTAATTGCCCCAAATTGGAACAAAATTGCTGAAATTTTAAGTGCCCCTATCTCGTTTTATAGTTTTTGGATGATCACGACAAAACATGAGAGGCATATTCTAAAATTAATACTGGCTGCCTTGACAAATTAAGCTTAAGCACACTTGTTTTCCCACTTAACACTAAAATTTACTCATTCAAGGACTTAACTCTCATTCATTTCTTCAGCAGCTAAGCTGCCTCCTTTCGCTTTAGCACACAATCAGTTACAGAAACACTGAAATCATCTAATATAACGAATTTGTTTTTAGTTTCTTAAGCCTCTAACACAAGCACATTGTAAAATTGTTCTGCTTTGTCCAACAGGCATTATTCTTAGCTAATTGGTTGTCACCAACATAAAGCAGAGGGACGTCAAATTATTTTTTTTCTTTAAAAACAGAAAAGAAAGAAGGAAAAACAACCTGCAACATTTCAGTGTATTGATGCGATGAATTCTGGCCCGTGCAAAGCTGAAGTAGTTTTCCACCAGGGCCTTGACCCCAAGACAACTCTCACCTTGGGCCACAGGGTGCTGCGAGCCCTGCCCAGAATCCTACCTGAATGCAGAGCAGAGACTGAAGATGGTCTCCAGAGTCCTTTGTTTCAAGCAAAAATGTCTGGTTTGCTTATCTCTACAATGAGGTGCTCTCTCTGCAGACAAAAACACAAACTGTATACCAGCCATCAGTTTCATAGCTATTTGGACAAAATTTTAAGTTGCTGCTTAGCTGCAAATGTGTGTTCTCAGAAGGGTGCTTTAGCCCTGTGCAGTGGCTAGGAAGATCTTTGGTGAAGTACCTCTGAGAACCCTGAAGTATCCGACCTCTTTGACTTTTCAGTAAATATACTGAAAAACACGCTGTCTGCCTTTGTGTGTGTGTGTGTGTGTGTGTGTGTGTGTGTGAGCTACTGCATAGCTTAGAGCCCTGGAAATTGGAAAAGTGGAAGTTTCTGCACAGAAAGGACCGGGAGCTAAAGTGTGTTTTTTGTACAGGTTTCAGAATAGAGCAAAAAAATTGGTTCATGCTACCAGAACCAGCCATACGCTCCAACATTAAACTGCCCAGCAGGTTTTACAAACCACAAAGGAGCGTGAAGTGTGTAAAACAGCATGTCTTTCCAGGCTTTACCTCTGCCCATTCTTCCTAGTATTTTTCACATGCAGCTGATTATTTATTTGCGATGAGGCTAAAGTGATGCGAATGGAAGAAAAAAAAAAAAGAAAAAAAAAGTTGTGAACTATTCCTTAGCACACCAAACCTTAGTTTATCAATGTTGCTTTTCTAAATCAGATTTTCTCCATTTCAAAGCAAAACTTCAGATCACCTGGCAGCAGATCACTCTTCCCAGGTACAAGCAGTCTACACTTTCTACGAAAGAATACAGATACAAGCCCTTCCATTGCCGTGGAAATGGAATAGCACATTCCAAACCTGAACAGATAAAAAATTGTGAAATGTAAAACAAACAAACAAACAAAATGCACAGCTGCAAGTCTACAGAAAAAAAAAAAAGTGTGAACTTTGCTCAGTTTTCCATAATATTTCATAATCTCAGTACTAAACATAGATGAATATACACTGAATATACACCTCAGATCTAGTAATCCATTTCTTTTGCTGTGTTTTTCAGTTGTTAAGAATCTTCCACCTCCTGTTTCTTGTAAAATACAAGTTTATAACATCCGACATGCTGTAGGGAATCATCCCTCATTGGATTGACTTTGAATATACCTGAAAGCATTTTGTTGCTCCGAGATTTTATCTGCTATGGTCCAATGAACTCCAGTGAGCTTGAACCTGGCCTTGACATGTTGCTCTTTACCTTCAGGTGATAATTCAGGGAAGTAACTGCTCTCAGTCAAGTTTAAAATCACTCTTTTCAGACAGTTTTGAGGAAAACAAAAAGATCAAAAACACTCCTTGACCTTCACCGTTCCCTGACCTGAAGACAAGCACAGTCAGACTTTCTTCCTTCCCCACGTCTCCCTGTCACACAGGAATTTTCAATCCAAGGCTTTCTGCTCACTTTGTCAGGTGCAGGATTGGGGTTTCTTTTTCATGTTGGAAATAACACTTAGGAATAAACCCACTATTTCAAAACATACTTCCAACAACGCAACTTCTAGAGAAAATAGAAAAACAGCTCCATAGGAATATTTTCAACGTTAATGTACCCAAATGAATTCATTTTCTGAATCAATAAATTATTTCTTTGTCACATCAGAGTTGTGTCCTTAGCAAGAGACCCTTAAAAACACTCACATTTTCATACCTGCTTCAGTGTAAGGGTCAGAGCTTTCTGATCAGATCACATCTGTTTGTGTGAATTTATGAGATTAGTGCAGAAAGCTTTCAAGATATATACCTTTAAGCATGTCAAGCCATTCTCTGGCTCAGCAGTGATCAAATCCTCACTAAGAACTGCAAGCAACCAGCCCAAAACCTACTCATTTGCATGCCATCAGGCTGCATCCACTTCCTTTCTCAGGATTTTTCACCTATATGTCAAAGAGCTTGACAAATTTTAAATAAGCGCTGTTAGTTTCACTGGGGAGAGCAAGTGTTCAGCACCTTTACAAAATCAGAGTACTTGACAGGTTGTTTAAAGCAGCTATTTGGCAAGTTTAGTGCAGTAAGAGCTAGGTCTCTGCTCTGTAAGACCCAGCCCTACATCTCAGCCATGTGCACCCTCAGGCTATGGACACGACAGTTATTAAGTAACTGCAGCATTAACTAGTAAGATATATGGCAGAGTTTCACAGCAAAACCAAAATGGACTGGAGACTACGATCACCTCCAAGAACCTTACAGTCTGCTTCTTGGCATTGCTCAGGCTCCTCCTTCCAGATTCACCTGGACTTCTTGTTGCAGTTTCCATTTATGGAAAAAGCAAGTCAAAAAGTCACTAAAACAGTTAAAAGTTAAAATAAAATAAAATAAAATAAAATAAAATAAAATAAAATAAAATAAAATAAAATAAAATAATAAAATAAAAGTTCAATCAAATCATTTTTTTCTGCAAGAATACCTGAGGTTTAGAATGAATTATTTGGAAACTGAAAGATAGATTTCCAGAACGTATAGACTGGTTTCTAACAACGCCCAAAAGCCATCCCAGGGTATTCCGCACTGCTCTTGACTTCCAGCCAGCACATAATGTTCTATACTTCACTTGAAAAATGCAGCTTTTCATTATTCTTTGTTCAATTTTACTCAGATAACCTTTGAGTTCTCCCATAGAAAATAAAACACAGAACCCCTGCATTTATTCTCTGTGGCCCTTGAGGAAACAAATCTGTCAAGGAGTGACGTTTAAAGGATAATTCTTCTTCAGCCCTGCTGCCATTCTTTCCACATGCACTTTCCTCTTTACAAAGAAGAAATCAAATGGATCAAAACATCATGTTTTTCTCAGCTAGAAAGATATTTTATTTCTTTTTTCTGTAAACGTGGTTAGTTATTTTCTCCACATTATAAGGTGCGGAAGGTGTACTGTAGCAACAAATAATTACAAATCCGGGAAACAAACCCAGTTGCTCTTTCTTCCTGGCTCCTTGGGCCGCCTGCATTTTCCCACCTCCTCGCAGACCCACGTTTCCCTCCGGGGGGCGACCGGAGGCCGGGGGAGCCGCCCCGTCGCAGCCTCCCCCTCTGCAGGCTCCCGGGGGGCTCCTCCCGCGCTGCCGCCCGTGAGCACCCGCGGGGGAGCCGCAAGAATTTGGGAGGCGGCCCCGCGCTGCCCGTGGGAGCCCGGCCCGGCTCTGACGCCACGGCCGTGACGTCACAGGGTGCGTGACGTCACGCACCTCTCCCCGGCAGCACCTGCACGGCAGGCTTCTCTGGGGGCCCCGGCAGCTAAATATTGAAATAAATAAGTGAATAAAGAGGGGGACGGCTAAAGTCGGGGTCCCGCTGCCGGTGCTAGAGGTGACACGGGGCTTGCGGGCTCCAGCGGAGGTAGGGGCAAGATCCTGCCCTCCTCCTGGGGCCCCGGGCAGGTCTGGTCCATTTATTTTCACGGCAGAAACACACATCTGTGTCCTGGGACAAAAGCGAATTGAGTAGGTGGGTATTTGGTGCACCAGCCCATGAAAAAAAAAAATCCTTCAGTTTTTGAATCTAAATCGAGCCTTTATAGGAAATCCAAGCCTGGCATTGGAATTTCCGTTTCCTATTACTGTCAGGCATGTTTGGCTTTCGGTGAGCAAAAGGCAGGTCCGATGTATCCGAGATTCTCTCGGATGCTGGAAGCAATTTGTGTTTTACGTTGCGGCTCCTCAACCCAGACTGAAAGGGAGCCTAACCCTGGGAGCCCCGACCCCACGACTCAATGGGAATGGTTCATCTTACCATCTGACAGGGGTCGTGGGCTCCCCAAAATGCGGCTCTCCCATCTCCTGGGACGCCTCCGAGGTCAAGATCCCCTGGAAAGCAGCAGCCGGACTGGGGTGGCAGAGCTGCGTGGCTGCCCCGCCACGCTCCACAGCACCTCACCGTTTTGCGTGGGGACCTGGGGGACTTTCCAGGGCAAAGAGGTTATTTTTCCGAGTTTTTTTCAGTTGAACGTACTTTAGGATTTCCATTCCAAGGGAAACACAAGGTGGTGTTTCCCTCAGACAGTTGCACTTGCAGCGGTCCTGCCGGGGAGCACTTGCAGCAGGAGCAGGTTTGCAGAACAGGAACAGGTGAAGCAAAGCCCAGCCTCTCACGTCCGTGCACTGGCCCTGCTCAGAAACTAATGTTTTCCGAAAACCGTGGGCATACGAATTGGGTTTTGTTTGCTCGGTTTTTTTTCCCGAGCGAGAGGGGGAAAACACAGAGAAAATACTCAGGGGCAAGCTCTTTAAAGCATGATCCAAAGGCACTACACAGAGCAGGATCTGAGCTCTATGTGGAAAAACGAGCTCTTGCTGACAGCACCCAGCGAACCACTAGGCAAATGGTAGTTTGTCAGTAACTTTATTTTTTAAAAAAAAATCGCATGACAAACTGGAACCAAGACCAAAATACTGTATCCACTGTACATCATTCATTAGAAAACAAACATACACCACATTTGTATTCTACCAAACAGCGAGTGTGTTTCCTTTAAAATGATATAGTGCGTGCTTTTAGACTCATGCTTTTCAATATTTATGTTACATTTGTTACTCAAATATTATCTGTTATAAATAATTGCAACTCGATCAAATGGTGCACCTGCTTGTTACCGTACCCGAACTTCCTCGGGGCTTTTTTTTTTTTCTCCTCTTTTCCGAAAAGCTGCCGGCATCGCTTTATGAGGACCGAGCAAACGTCTCTGGGGTGTCCAACAAAGCGCACGGATGCCAGAAGCTCTCGCAGAGCCGGGGCTGGCGGGGAGCCCCCCAGCTCGGGCCGCTAGGAGAGAGGAGAGCACATAGCAAAGAGTCGCTTCCAGAAGGCACAGGTTCCTCGACACGCCATACGAGCATACGAGGGGCGCCGCCCGGGCCCCCCTCCCGGCCCCGGGGCGGTGTCCGACGGGACGGGACGGGACGGGACGGGTCGGGACGGGTCGGGCGCTCCCCGTCGCTGCCCCGCTGCCACCGGGGGGCTCGGGGCCCGTCTCCCCCCGCCACCCCCGGGACTCCCGCCCCCGGGACGGCCCCGTGGGGGCTCAGCGGGGCTCACTGCTGCCGGTGCCCGCCGCCGCTCTCGGGGTCGCTCTGGTCGTCGGTGAAGCAGACGTCGACGTCGCTGTCGTTGTCAGTCTTTTGCTCCGGCTCGGGGTGAGCGTAGCCAGAGTCACTCTTGTCCTCGGCCGCCTTGCCGAGGCTCTGCCCCGGGTGCCGGGACTTGACGTGCCGCTCGAGGTCGCGGCGCCGCACCAGCACCTTGCCGCAGTACTCGCAGCGGTAGGGCGTGTTGCCCTCGGCGTGCAGGCGGATGTGCTTGTTGAGGTTGCTGGGGTCCCCGAAGGGCCGCAGGCACACCTTGCACTTGAGCGGCTTGTAGCCCGTGTGAGTCCGCATGTGGATCTTGAGCCCGTACTTGCGGGAGTACAGCTTGCCGCAGTACAGGCACAGGTGCCCGCTTTTGGGCTTCCCGACGGCGCCCCCCGCCGCGCCCCCCGGCAGCGCCTCCAGCCGCCCTCGCCCCTTCTCGGCCGCCAGCTCGGAGAGCTGCTGCGTGTGCATGGCGATCTCCCGGTCGATGCCGGCCAGCGAGCCCAGCTCGGCGGCGTGCAGCCCGGCCGCCGGCCCCCCGAAGTACGACACGGCCTCGGGGTACTTGAGCAGCCCGCCGAGGTGCAGCTTGAGCGGGTAGTAGGGCGCGGCGGCTCCGTACAGCAGCTCCCCGTTGTAGACGGTCAGCGGCATCACCGGCAGCCCGCACTCGCCCGCGTACGCCTTCAGCCCGTCGAAGGGCGGCGGCAGGGCGAAGCGCTCCAGCGCTCCGCCGGGCAGCGCCGGGTAGCGGCCGGGGGGCAGGGCCGCGGCGGCGGGCAGCCCCCGCTCCACCTGCCGGAAAGCCGACGCCTCGTCCAGCGGCGACAGCAGCGGCAGGGCTCGCAGCCCCCCGCCGCCGCACGGCAGCCCCACGGCCGCCCCCACCGAGGCCGCCGGGGGAGGCCCGGCCTCGCACTTGGGCGGCGCCTCGACGGCGGCGCGCCCCGCCTTCAGCCCCCCCAGCAGCTTGGAGAAGCCCAGGGCGGCGGCGGCGGCGGCGGCGCCCCGCGCCTCGTCCCGCAGCGGCCCGGCGGGGCGGAAAGCCGAGCGGGCGCCGGGGCACAGCGCCAGCCCGGGACCCCCCCCCAGCCCCGGCAGCGGGCCCGGGCCGCGGGCGGCGCCCAGGCTCATGTCCAGGGCGCGCTCCTGCTCCTCCTTGCCCGCCCCCCGACGGGGCGGCCCCGGCTTGGCCGGAGGCGGCGGGGAGGCGGCGGCCTCCCGCTTGAGGGCGTCCCGCGGGCCGCAGCCGGGGAGAGCCGGGCCCCGGGGGGCCGCGGCCGGCAGCTCGGCGGGCGCCTTGGCCGAGAGGCCGAAGGAGGCGGCGGCGGGCCGGCCGTGGTCGTGGTGGAGGAAGGGCCGGCCGTGGCTCAGCGCGCAGTGGAAGTGGACGTGGGCCTTGAGGCTGTTGGGGTACTTGAAGGTCCTCCAGCAGTACCAGCAGATGTACCGCTCCTCCCCTGCGGAGGCAAGCGGAGCGGACCGTCAGCGGCACCCCGCAACCCCGCAACCCCCGCCCCGCACGGCCCCGGCCCCGGCCCCGGCCCGGGGGGAGCAGCTGCTGCCGCGGGTCGTCTGTCGGGGGGCCCATCTGTTGGCGTTTGCACAAGAGGTAGCGTATGTCAGGGAGTCGGCTGCGCCGAACAAAGGGCAACGTAATGATCGTGAGCCCCTCATTAGGCGCCGAGACAATATCCGATATGGATGGGCCATATGCAATCGTTCCCTTGCAGAGGACAATGCCCTTTGTGCCCTCAGCACCGCGCCAGGCGGAACCGAGCTCGGTGGCCGCGGCCGGGCCCGGTGCCGGGGAGCCGCGGGTCCCGTCCGGCACGGAGCTGCCCGGGAGCGGCACCGGGGGCGGCCGGCACCGGCCGGGGGCTCGCTGCGGGGCCGGGTGCCTCGCTCGCTGCCTCTCCTCTGTCGTTTCTTCCTGTCGTTTCTAGTTTCGGTCGTTTCTTTCTGTCGTTTCTGTCGTTTCTTTCTTCTCTTTTTCTTTCCCTCTTTCTTTCTTTCTGACATTCTTTCTGACATTTCTTTTTCTTTCTTACTTTCTTTCCTTCTTTCTGTCATTTCTTTCTTCCATACGTTTCTTTCTTTTCTTTCTTTCTTTCTTTCTTTCTTTCTTTCTTTCTTTCTTTCTTTCTTTCTTTCTTTCTTTCTTTCTTTCTTTCTTTCTTTCTTTCTTTCTTTCTTTCTTTCTTTCTTTCTCTTTCTCTTTCTCTTTCTCTCTTTCTCCTTCCTTCCTTCCTTCTCTCTTTCTCTCCCCACCTTTCACTTTCCCCTTTTCTCCTTCTCCCACTTCTCTATCCCCCTCTATATCTCTTTTTCCCTCTCTGTCCCTCTCCCTCCCTCATCCCAGTCCCTAAACCACCCAAGCACACATTCCCAACGCCATCTCGGTCCCTAAAAGCTGTTGCCCGCCTTGCATGTCACCACCTGGTGCTCGCCCCTGCCGTGCCGCCCCAACCCGACGGACGGGAGGACAGACGCCGAGCCAGACCGAGGGACAGCTCCGGACACGAGGGCTTCGCGGAGTCCCTGGCCGAGCGCCGAGGGCACGGCCACCGGGGGTCCTGGGGGACAGGCGGGGACAGCCTGGAATGACACCGGGCTTTTTGTCGCCGGTGTCCCCGCCGCCGGGCACAGCTGTCCCTCGCTGCTCCGTGCCGTGGGAGCCGTGTAGGCAGCCTGCAGGTAGCGGGGGGCTGAGGTTGGCTCGGGCCGGGCGGGGAGGAGGCGCCAGCTGGAGGCTGAGCCGCGGCACCGATGCCGCCGCCTTGGCGCTGCGAAGCGGGGAGGCGGCCCCGGAGAGACCCCTGGCTGTGCGCGTCCGTCCGCTGTCCCCAGCCCGGGGCAGGAAAAATGCAAGCAAACGGAAAAAAAAAAAAGGAAAAAAATAAATAAAAAAATAAAAATAGAAAAAAAAAGAGAAAAAAATAGAAAAAATAGAAAAAAAATAAAAGAAAACCACCTTTGTCTTTGTCGTTGTGTTAAAATCAATTCGAACACGTTTGTTCAAGATTTCAAGTGTTTTTGATTTTGTTTTTTTAAATCGGAATTTCTTCCCCTCGGTTTCTTCCAGCGTGCCGTCCTTCCAGCTGTGTCTGGGCATTTCCATGCACCTGTTCCGAGCCGTGCTGCTTGCTCTGGAGCCGGCGGGGCCGCAGACCGGGGCCGGTTTGCAGTTTACGGGCGCCTGCCCGCCGGCAGGACGATGCCGCCCGCAGGGTGCCCCTGGCAGGCCGGAGCTGCGCTGCCCTCGTTCCCCCGAGCCCGGCTGCGACCCTCCTCAGCCCCAGGGCTCTCGATAGAGGGAGCAGAACCGTGGCCACGAGTTTCTTCTCCATCTCCGGCTTCAGCACAAGGAGGGACGTGGGCTCTTGCGCATCGCAGGTGTCCCACGGGAAGCCAGCTGTCCCCTCCCGGAGCTTCAGCATCATCCCCCGGTGCCCTCCGGGCCGGATCCCGATCACCCCCGCAGAGCTCAGCCGGGGGTCGAGGTGGGCTCAGCCCCTCTCCGGCTCCGACGGAGCTCGGGGATGAGCAGGGGAAGCCCCCGGTGCCCACCGCCGGGCGAGCCCAACAGAGGAGCATCGAAGTTTTTCGTTTTCTTTCCCCCTGTTTCATCTGTCGCCGCGTTATCGTTTCTTTAACATCGTAAAGGCGAGGGTGTGATTCCAGCTGAGAAGCAGCTCGCAGATTGAAACAAGCGAGCCGAGACGGATGTCCTCCCAGCCTGATATCCTCGGGCGTGTTTATTTGAGTTTAATTTGACGGCGACTTTATTTTTACCCCAATTGACTCAAGCTGGCCAGTACCCGTTCTGACCTGCCTGTGTGAATCTGCCCACGTTATAACTTGGCACTGTGTGTCTGAAGCTCTGACCGAGGAACCCACGAGGGGAAAGCGGAATTTTCAAAACCCACAAAAACAATTCTGCGTCTCGCACAACAACGCTAGCGTTGTTTGACAAAATTCCGTTTGTCAACCAGAAGATCACTAAATTGGGCCGATGCCGTGAGCGGCTCAAGGGACGGGGACCCTTCCATACGCTACCACGTCCAAACATCGCCCTTTAAAAAGAACCAGGCGGCGCCTTGTTTTAACGGGTGGCAGGCACACGGGGGTGAAAACGCGACGGGGGGGGGGGGGGGGACGGGACCCTGTGTCGCGACAGCAGTACCTTTCTCGTCGTGCGTCGGGGTGGCCGTGACGGGGATGTCGAACCACTGAGCCAGGGGGTTGGAGTACCAGACGGTGAGCTCCTCTCCCGGCTGGACATCGCGCAGAGCCCGGTAGAAAATCTGGGGGGGGAGGGGGGGAAGAAAGGACACTTCTTCAGGAGCCTTGAGAGGGGACGCGGGGGGAGGAGAGCGGTGCCAGGCCGGCCCGGAGCCGCGAGCGGGGTACCTGTCCTCCTGGCAGATCCGAAATAGCCTCCAGTGTCTGCTCTTGGGCGTTTCGGGCGGCCCGGATTAACCCTATCCACTCCAGAGCTGAGCTCCCGGCTTCATCCACTAATTCCCCTCTCACCATCCGCACCTGGAAGACAGGCGGCACCGGCTGTCATTTCCACGCGAGGCGAGGAGAAAAGAAAGCAAATAAAAAATAAAAAATAAAAGCTGCCCGAGCCCCTGCCCTCCTGCCCGGCCGGCCTGCCCCCTCCACCCGGGGGCTGCCCCCGTCGGGGGGCACCGATTTTCCGCCGCTTCGCCCCCCCGTGCTCGCCCACCCGTGGGCAGCGCCTTGCTGGAGACCTGGGGAACACCCCAAAGCACCTTGCCGCTGCGTTAAATGCCCGGTAAGGTGCTGGTAGCCGAGTTTTTGGAAGGGTTTGTGCGGCCCCGGGTCGGTTGCGAAATGCACGGCTCGTCGGGAGCCGGGGCCCGGAGGGGGAAAAGGGCGAGGGGAGAGGATCCTGCTTCGCTACGAAGTCCCTGCAGACCCATACTTCATAATCTGCTTACCCATACAAAGAGAAAATGAAGTGCCCATTCGCTGAATGACCGTGCAATAAAAGTCATTGGAACAAAGCGGTCTAAATCGAGTAACCGAGGGAGCCAGATGAGAAATAAATTTGAGTGGGCTGGCAGAGCGTTTAAAAACAATTAAAGGGCATTAAAAATCCGAGCGGAACGTGCGAGCCGCGGCTGCCCGGGGGGTGGAAGAGGGGCTCGGCTGGCCGCTGGCCCCCGCAGCCCCCTGGATGCCTGCTGGACGGGGCGAGCGTCCTCCAAAGCCTCCTCCTCGCTCCTTCGGATGGGGCCCGAGTCCGGAGCCGGGGGGCTGCCGGTGTCACCCCCTCCAGCCCCGGCTGCGAGGGTTATCGGGGAGCAGCGCCCGCAGGAGGGGGGCCCAGAGCCCAGCCTGGAAATAAATCTGTCCGTCTGCCGCTCGGGCACGAACCGGGGAGGGGATGCGACAGCCCCGACAGCCGCTGCCGCCGGGGCTCCGGGAGCAAACCGTGACAAATCCTGGCCCGTGCGGCCGGCAGGGCGGCGGGGGGGCCGTCCCCGGCAGGCTGTCCCCGCGGGGAGGGATGGGGACAGTGCCCCGGAGAGCGGAGCCCCCCGGTACGGGGGCGGACGGGGGCTGCGAAGGAGAGCGGCGGCGGGAGCAGCGCCCTCGGGCTCCGGGCACCGGGCACCGGCAACCGCGAACCGGGCACGGGCAGCGGGCACCGGGAACCGGGCAGCGGGCACCGGCGGCCCCCGAGCGTCCCCCCAAGTCGCTGTCCAAGGCACAGGGGTGCGCTCCTCCGGGAGAGCCAGCCGGGCTAACGGGGCCCCGTCGCCGGCAAGCGGGGGAGAGGCTTTTGGTGGCTCGCCAAAGCGGCAAGGAGAAATCTCGGGACGCTCTAGGAAGGCGCCCCTGTCTCGTCCTGGCTCACTCTGGCAAGGGAGGATCGAAGAGGGAGGGGGACAGGCAGCCTCTTCTCCCAAGCCCGCTTCCCCTGAGTCAACGGAAAAGCAAGGTCCAGCGCTGCAGCGGAGACCGTAGGAAAATACCTTTTTTTTGGGTCCTGTCTCCCTGCGGTCTGACAGGTACTTGCCCAGTTTGAAGATGCCCGGCACGGGACCCAGGCGCAGCCCGGCGGGGATGCAGCTCTCCGCGCTCACGCTGATGGCCGGAGCCCTGCTCGTTTGCATCGCTGCCCCTGGGTGCGAGCGGTCGGGAACCCAAACTGCTTAAGGGGGCCGGAGTGACAGAGCCAGGCGGCGAGGAGGATGAGCACAGGCGTATCTCCGCCCGCAGAGTGACGCGGCCGGGCGCGCACGGCGGCTTTTCAATGGGCGCAGGAGGGGTACCCCGTGGCAGGGGGATGCTCTGGGGCGCAGAGTTTGGTGAGAGAGTTGGGCTCCTCGAGCAGCTGCAGAGTCCCATCCGAGAGGGTCACATGGAGCCTTTCCCTAACCCTCCTGCATAATCAAGCGCTGTGAATGGCCGGCAAACAATGGGCCAGGCGACCTTCCCATTCCTAAAAATCCAATTTGTCAAGGGCAAAGAAAAGGCGCTGGTGAATCAAAGGTCTGGAGGGACCATTAATCCTCAGCATGGGGTATTGTCCCCGAGACAGTTACGATATTTTAAGTGACAAATCCACTGTATAATTTCTCCATAAATTTTGCTTCCTTTTATTGTTCCTCGACAAACCAGTTTTGGAAAATAAGTGACTATTTTAAGTCTACTTGGCTGAGCCTTTTGAGGTTTAATATACTTCAAAGATTTTTAATTCTCTTCCCTTGGCTTTATTGTAAAGGAGATTAAACAAAGAGATGGGGAATGTTTTGAGGACTTGTTAACTTCTATTGATTCCTGGCGTGTGCCATACAGAAATTGGGCAGGTACTTGATGGGAAAACACCAGAAAATACCTACACTTTTTTTTTTTTTTTTTTTTTTTAGGAACGACCATATTACCATTTCAGTGGCTTGGTTTCAGGCCAGTAATCTATTTAGACGGGCTTTGATCCTGAAGGAGGACGAACAGCGC